>NC_060140.1:218953495-219581620 GCF_021461385.2 Schistocerca piceifrons | reverse complement strand
AACTCTCAGTAAGCCCACCTCTCTTCTGAAACCATTCTGATCTCCACTGTTCAGCTTGCTATACATCATTGTTGTTCAACACACCCAATAGAACTTCGGCCGCATGTGCTATCTGACAAAGTCAGATGTTCTTCACATCATCTTATGTTGCTTTTCGTTAGGAGGGGTAAGCTAAGGTAGTTTTGTCATATGAGCCTGTGTCTATGATTATATGTAGGGTATGATTTTGCCATATATAACTAATTTATACCTGCAATTGTTTGAGCCTGTATTGAAATTGTCTTCCTCCATATTTTCTTTTCTTGGTTTTCTTCTAAAGTTGTAGATATGACAACGTATCAGTGCTAATATGCCTGCAAATATCCTCGCCCCTTCTCCGTTTTCCCCCTCCACTCTTCCTCCCCCCCTATATTCTAATAGTTATGATGTAGAGCATTTTTCATTTTGATGCTACGTGATTTTTTTTACCATTTCTTTTGTACTGCTCTGTTTGGATGTTTAGTGGAGCAATGTGGTCCAGGATTTAATAACACAACACGTGTACATGCTGTTTCACGATTACGATTAATTTATTTCATAAATTAATGTTTAACATTATGGACACCTATGGAAGTATGTTTCACGAAATACAAGCAAGTAGGATAATTGTAACTTCTGAACGTATATATTGGAGCGAATGAACTACCTACTTCTCATCCTTAATGTAGCGTAGCATACCAAAGATTACCTTTGTAATTCAAACACACAGCAGTATAAGTCAATGACTTGAATAAAGATATCTGAGCTGCTACAGGACCTCTTAGACCTGTTTTACTCACGTTACGGAGTTGCGTTTGCTACCATTAATGCAGCTCGGGACGTCTTTCCGTACATTGTTAAATGTAACCCCTGTGTATTTTTTCTCATATTTTAGTATTTTGACCTTTCCCTACGAGGATCATATACTGTTTCATCAAATTCACACCCTTACTCATTCCCTCCTTCCCTCCCCCCGCCCTCCAGTACCCAAATTAAACACATTCACATACCGTATCATGCACTATCCGGGAAGGAGATTCCAACCACCCCATTATTCGCCCTCTCCCATCCTACCCTCCCCTGATCATAAATTCTGGCAGACTATCTCATCAGTGCCTTACACTTACACTCCACACTATCCCTGCACTACTTCAACCGACTCCCGCTTACAGACGATTAAGTCCCCCCTGATATTTACCCATTCTGTTTTAACTCATTGTCACTTACTCCATTCTACATCAGGGCTCCGCAATCCATCTTTACCCATCCCTTCTTTATGTTAGAACACCCAATATTAGCTGTCTCAAATTATTTTCTCACTGCCGGTCCTCCAGTGCTCTTTTTTTTTAAGGAAAGCCACCGTCTTCACAGGGAGTTTTAAACGTAATTTTTTTCTTATCTTTACCTTTTCACATGCCTGATTTTAATTTAAAAAAACAAAATCAACGGTGCAATTTTATGTACATAGATAAATCACTTGTCATTTTACAGATTTTAGAAACTGTAAATCAGCACCCTTTAATCATGTTTACCACGTCTTCATGTACATTTAAAACTTTCGGATGAAGAGTAGGATGTTTTATCACAGATCAAACCCCACCGGTATGGGGGGGGCGAGGTGTATGAAGGAAAAAAAATAGGAAAGTATTTTCACTACATGTTATACAGGCACGTAATAATATGCCAAGTAATCCTTCATGTAATTCTTCACATGTGATCACATTACGCCATATGTTTCTTGTTTTCAGTAACGCAGTTGCACTTTATAACTGCTCAAAAGCTACAGTCGCGATACGATAGCGGAAATAATAAACATAATAAATTGACGGACATTGTCCTTTGTAAGCTTTTAAAGAAAACTTCCCACATGAAAAACGGACACGGGGTGATGTCACTTAAAAGCATCAACTTTCCTGCAATGTGGCTTCAATTAACTCTAAACAAATCGCTAAGCATCTTATGCTTTAAACCCAATTTATTTATTTAGCGTATGGCTAGACATACAACATATATCATGATTGAAATTTACACTTTTATGTCAAGATTACGAATGTAGTCTATAGTTTGTGGAGTCGCGGGAGCAAAGTCACCAGCACTGCCATTATACTTTCTTGTCCTACACTCTGATGTGCATGATCGTCTGTTGTGTAGCACCACAGTCAGTCACACTCAGGCGTTGAAGTTATGTTCCACTTGAAGTGGGAGGCTGCACAATTCCCACGGTTGGTTCGGATTCTGTTTAGTGTGGACCATTGTCTGCGAGGGAGGTTGAAACCAGGTGGCGGCGCCTTCTTCACAGGAGGCATTGTTGGGCAAGATTTGTCAGAACACTCAATGGTAGTGCGGTAGTTGCTGTTCCTCAAGTTCATGCCATCCCTTGTTGGTTGTTTTCTCGAACGCAGGCGATTAGCATTTGCGTTGCTGATTTCAGAATGTATCGGCAGTTCTGGATTGTCCATTAATTTGTTGAATTCTCTTAAGAGAACTTCTTTAAACCCAATGATGTGGCTTCTTTAACAGTAAAATTTAGTATATAAGCAGACTGGCGTGATGAAAAAATTTGTAGCAACGCTGCTGAATTGTAGGTGGAGTACTAAGTGGACTGAGGAGTGAATGGGAATTTGGATTGAGGGGGGAGGCATACTGAGGTACTGTGCCAGGGTGGCGTAGTGGTTGGCGCATCTGCCTAGTGAGCACGAGACCCGAGTTGTATTTCCGGCCTTGGTAAATATTTCCATTAGTCGCTTCGTTCTGTATACATACATCATAAATGTTTGAGACTAAAGAAGGTCCCTGGAACCATGTAGATCCTTCTGCCACAATTTAGTGCGTACTTAATGAGGCGGCCGAGTTGACCTATAAGAGTGTGTACAATTAAGTACTTTTCTTACGAATGGGAAACTTGTTGTGTGAGCGCGTGTAGCGTAAGAGGTAACGACCACAGGCTAGGTCGTGAAGCGCGTCTTGTCACCACTGTATGTCCTTGTCGGCCGAGCAGCGTGGCGCAGCTGTGGTGTCCCGGTCGCTGGCTGCTGGGGAAAACAACACGTGTAGGCGACGACCAACTGCTCCTCACCTTTGAGTTGGATAGGATCAGAATCAACTGGGTTTATCACTTTGGACCGTGAGGCGTGCGTCGGACCACCGCGCAGCAGAGGTGGACGAATACAGCGACGTGCTGAGCTGGAGCACTGCGGAGTGGCAGTCAGCGTTGTTTGCGATCCTACACAGTGAGCCGTAGAACGCTTGTTCGAGGCTGTGGCAATGCAGCGTTACCAATGCTTGGGAGTCTATTACAAGTGTGATCCAGCGTTCAGAATGGCACCAGGTAGAAACAGGGAGAAGGGGCTACCACTTCCTTCCCACGTGGAAGAAAGATCAATGTCGTAATGTTTCTGACCAACGAAGCAATACACTACTTGTTGGGATGTAGTCCATATCCCAGAAATACAAGAACGCACCACAGATATTTCTGCTTTGGTGGATGATGCTGTTGCGTACTGAGAAGTCGCAATGCCAGAAAGCTGCAGCGAAATGCAGGAAGACCTTCAGAGGATCAACTTGTAACCTCCCCCAGTTTCGCACTGAAGTATATTATTCGCATACGCTGTAGGTGAAGTTATATTTTAATTATTTTAGCATAATATATATCTTTCCTCCTTGTCATGAGACTCGTTGTCCACTTCCGTTATTGTGAAAACTACTAAATGGTAACATCTCCTTTCTTAAATGCTGGAGTTTATTAATTAAATCACTCACATTATAAACATCAAACACTGTGCCAATCTGCCACTCATCTCCGGCCTCGCTACCGAGCAACCTTTCCCTCTAGCCTCTCACACCCGACTTCCACCCACGGACTCCAACACTCGACTACTGCTTACCCACTCGCACATTATTGACTGCAGAGCAGTCTTTGCTTAAACCATGTATGATCTCTGCATAGTGCATAATCGATACTACGTAAGGGTATTGTACCCCTACGAACTCATGGTGCTGGGATTGGCAACTGACCCTCGACATAAACAAATGTACCATATTGCTGCGCATAAACAATCAGAAAGGCCCTTTATTGTAAGATTACATGATTGCAGATCACTCACTGGATCAGTCACATCCATAAAATATCTGGGAATATATGTACGAGCGAAAAAATAGCCAGGAAGTGTAGTCGACCCACAAGGAGGTAGCTTACAAAATCCCCGCCCGACCAATACTTCAATGCTGTTCATCAGTCTGGGATCTGTACCAGATAGGATTGATAAGACAAGTAGAGAGGATACAAAGAAGAGCAGCGCGTTTCGTTACAAATTCATGTAGTAAGCACGAAAGCGTCACTAAGATATTCAGCCAACTCCAGAAGCAGACGTTGCAAGAGGCGTTCTGCATCACGATCTGCTTCAATGTTGAAGCTCTGAAAGTTTACGTTCCTAGAAGATTCAGCCTATCTATTGCTTCCTCCCATGCATATCTCGCGAAAGTGCATGAAAGTAAAATCAGAGGGATTCTGAGTCATACGGAGGCTTACCAGCAATCTTTATTCCTCCGAACCACCCGGGACGGGAAAAGAAAAAGGCGAATGTGACAGTAGTACAGAAAGTACCCTCTGCCACACACCGTATAATAGCTTGTGGAGTACAGATTTACCCCCGGACCGTATCATGTGTGCTACACACGATGTCACAGAGCTGAACAGGAACGTGTTTGGAAATACACCAGTATTTAGCGTAATGAGGAACGCGAAGCTGTGGCACAAGCTAAACTTGCTGACAGCCAAAATACCTGTTTGCAAGCCTACCTGGCTGAGGGAGAACCAAGAAGAGGCCATACATCATGACAACGAGACGCACCACGGTAGAATTTCCAACTGCATTAAGCTTTGGGAAGCAGCAAGGTGATGAGCCTTGGCGAGGACCACTAATGATTCCTTGAGGTCCTGGCAGTCTTCTCTCCACGTCTTCTCCTTGGGCGCTAGGTCAGGAGTACCTATGAATCCTGAGTTGTGTTTCTGTGTGCCAGGGGCTAGAAATCCAGGTAACATGATAAAATCTATTTTTGCTTCTACTACCAAGTACAGTAGTGTAAAGCTGCACAATGTAGAGCTGCATAGCAAAGTTTGGATAGAATTATAAATCACACAATTTATGATGTAGCAGTGGTGTACAATACAGTACTGTACTGTACTGTAGACCTATTGCATGTGCCTTTGGACTCCGGATTAGATAGTTACGTAATTTTTTCATATTTTTTAAATAGATATTTTATGCATTTTCCCAAATTACATGATTTGGAATTAAATAAATTTGAGATTGTGTGTTAAATATTGTGCGTTACATTCGTATATACCAATCCACACGCAACTTTTACTCTGTTCTTGTATTTAGATAACAGATTAAACGGAAACTGCAGATATGTAAATGGTACTGTACCAGCTGTCCACAGACCAAACTAGTGGATTTGGTCAATGAAATATGATGGCTGCAGGTTGATTCCAGGTCTCCTATTCCTAAGTTCATTGGTGCTATAGGGTTTTATGGCTTTGTGGGTAGTGAATAACGTGCAAACATGTCATAGTGAAGCGTTTATTTAAAAAAAAAGATCTAAGTCACATGACTATCGTCTGGTATCTTTTCACATTGTCTACCTAAATCAGGTTGACAAAATATAGTAGCATAGTTCTACGTGGACTGCTTAACATTACCCACTGAAGTGACAGAGTCTAGTCACGAAACTAAGCATAAAAACGTATACAGTATTATAACAGAATTACGCTGCCTGAAGGCTAGCTCTCTATTTGTGTTAGTATTAACTTAGAAGAATTTCTCTGTTTTAATGCGTATTAATATGGTAGCAGCCGTCATGTTACGTGTCTGACTTCTTAGCAAAACAGAACATATTTTGAGGGGACTGAGAATTTATAAACGAACTGTTCGAGCTGCTTACGAAACTGCTCTTACAGTCGCGAGTCTACATCATTTTCGAAATTACATATGGTGTAACGTTCTATTTTAGCAGTATTAATTCAGTTGAGGTGTTTGAATAAAATTATATCTGTAACTCACGAACTTTTTGAAACAGTCATTTAACTGAATATTAATGTTGCGCAAAAGCTTCCTTTATTCAGATACGATAGAATTTTGGAGTTAGCTGTATGAGTTGGTTCTCCAGGGAATGTATCATACAACTACGGTCTTTGGTTGCTATCGATTCTCAATTCATGGTAGCAACATGTAATGTAATGTGTTAATCCATACATGTTTTCCTTACCGGAATCCTGTAAGGAAACTTCGGAAGGATCTCGTTGCATCAAAGGAATCAGCAGGCAACGAGACTATTTTGCTGCCGTCGTCCATTGTGTAAAAACTGAATTCCTATGACATAAAATTTTTGGTCAGATTCAGAAACGTTGTTAGGCGTCACGATCGGCTTTGATACTATAATCGATTATGAAATTATATCACAAGCTGCTTTACACCATTCTCTGGCGACGCTTCGATTCTCCCTACTGTAGGCTGGCCTGCTGATGGGCATGCAATTTCATTGGCTTTCATCGTCCAGAAACTACAAGAACGCCTCATACTGCAGTTGCCAAATTAACTGCCTCGTTGACGTGACGGGGGAGCAGGGGGGTTGCAAAGTGCATCTTGTTTCAAAGGAATCCTACTTCAATCTGTCAGATTTTTTCGCTACAAACAGATTTCGAATCAATAGTCTGATAATTTGTACGTTTACGCATGATATTTTGCTCTTTTAACATTGACGAAAGTTTTGAACATATAAGTAGTATGATCTTGTCTTCCTCTAACTTTTGAACTGATAGACCGAGAGAGATACAGGGAAGAACATCTAGTTCAACGGAGTCTGCGAACCTGGATGCAGCGTGACATTTTTCGCATCAACAAATCAATGATAGGAGTTTTGTCAGTTGCCACTTCCTTTCACCTCTAAGACGGTATGGGTGCAGAACCCTGGATTTTTGGATTTGTAGTCTGGCGCTTAGTAAGCTACTGAAGTTTTGTTACGTTTCTGCTTCGTCTGACAGCTCTACATTTAATGGTCCTGCAGTAAGTGACCTTACACAAGAAAGGTGTGTCACATAAATCTCTGGACACAAACTTTTTGCCGCTACACTTTTCTGAGCTTTCCCAGAAGCTCCAGTGTGCGCCGAACTGTCAGAAGGCATGGTTCTATTCAAACAAAAACTAAAAAAGAAGAGACCGTGCATTGCCACAGAGTTTTAAAAACCTACTGTCAAAACCGAAGTGATCAAGCTGGAGAGGATTTATGATAACTACAGGGTTTCACATCCTTCACGAAATTAGCTCACACCTCGAAGCCCGTTACTCCAAAGCAATTACCCCTCTATTCGTACCGTTTATAAGAAATCTGATCCCGTGCGCTTTGTTTCCAAAAGACGGTAGCTTGTGAGAATACTGTTTCATTTAATTACAGAACCGCTGCGTATAAAGGTTTTGTCCCTTGGCAACAATGACTTGCCAAGACGTTCTGCAACGTTACACTTAATGTCCATAGTAATGCTGTATCAAATAGTATGTAGAGTAGGGAAACTATATGAACTTTTGGAACTACTGCGTAGGAAGGTAGCACTGTTCTGCTAATGTGCTAAGAGATGAACTTTTATGGAACTTTCGCTTATACGATGATTGCACAAAATGTTCCTGGAGCAGACATTCTGCATTCTCCACGATGGTGTAACCTAGGTCAAGCATGATTCGAAAGAAAGAAGGAACAGGATTGGGCTTAAGAGCCGTCGACATCAAAGTTACTGTCGACATCAAAGTTACTGCTGACGAATCCAACCTTGGATTGTGCCGGGGATGTGGAAGGAAATCGGCCGTGCCCTGTCAAAGAAATCACCCCGGCGTTCGCCCGGAGCTATTTAGGGAAATCACGGGAAACCTAAATCTGGATTCGTCCTCCCAAATGCAAATCCAGTTTGCTAACCACTGCGCCACCTCGTCCGGTAGCATGATTAGGAGCAGATCTAAGAAGCGTTTCACGTGACGTATCTCAAGGTTGCCTGGAACTACCGATCCAAACAGGTTCTCCGAATAGCTCCTTTTTATGCATGTTTTTGTAACGCCTGTAACCAGGTAACTGGCTCTAGACAGTTGCTCACGCACGTTTCTTCCACAACGCCAGTCTATTTCTGCCACACTCACTCTCCTTGGCATATACGATAACAGCCTTCTTGCCTGTGTCCTACGTAGCGGGAAGAGTAATATTTCCAGATGCTCTTTTTAACATTCTTTTAGGGAAAAATTAGTAAGATGTAAATAGGCCAACATGTTGTGTTGATAAAAGTAAGGAACACTAATTTCAGTAGTTATTCATTGGCCCTCTATGTAGACGAATGCATAGACAGTGTACAACAGCTTCCAAATTAATAACGCTGGATTACTGCAGATTACAAGTCAGAATACGTAGCTCTATACGGAACACAGAGGAACACAGAGGAACACTATTCTCTAAGCAGTAAAGTAAGTGGTCTCTCAGAGTAGTGAAGTAGTATTCATTGCAACTGATATTTGGGCTTAAGTTACCCGGGATATGCTGCAGCAACGTTTCGTAAACTAAATTACGTAGAGGTTGCTCAAGGGTTCCACGGAACTTAAGTGCCATTTGTAATAAAATTCAAGAAAGTGACATTAAGAAATAAAGCCTCTACGAAACTAAAAAAGCAGAATTTAATCTCGCTTCCACATACTATTTTGTATCGTCTGTACCAATGCAGTACAGACGGCGAACAGGGTTGTATTAACGATGAGCAGTGCGCGAACTGATAACTGAAGTATTAGATTTCAGTATGTCCTCTTGAGCTGACCTCTGATTTCTGTTCATTTCCGTTGAACAACAAGAGACGAAGGTTCTTTGTTTTCGGATTTGTATTTGTTTCAATTTGGTGCCTGTTGCCTCTTAGCACAGGAATTAATCGAAGTATACACTGAAGAGCCAAAGAAACTGGTACACCTACCTAATATCGTGTAGAGCCCCGCGGTCAGCAAAAGTGCCGCAACGCGTTCTGGCATGGACTCGACTAATGTCTGAAATAGTGCTGAAGGGAACCGACACCATGAATCTTCCAGGGCTGTCCATAAAGCCTTAAAAGTACGACGCGGTGGAGAACTCTTCTGAACAGCACGTTGCAAGGCATCCCAGATATGCTCAATAATGTTCATGTCTGGGGAGTTTGGTGGCCAAGGGAAGTGTAAGCTCAAAAGAGTGTTCCTGGAGCCACGAACAATTCTGGACATGTGGGGTGTTGCAATGTCCTATTGGAATTGCCCAAGTCCACCGGAAAGCACAATGGACATGAATGGATGCAAGTGATCAGGCAGGATGCTTACGTGTCACCCGTCAGGGCCTTATGTAGACATATGAGGGGTCCCATATAATTCCAACTGCACACGTCCCACGCCATTACAGAGCCTCCACCAGCTTGAACAGTCCCCTGCTGACATGCAGGGTCCATGGATTCATGAGGTTGTCTTCATACTCTTACACGTCTATCCGGTCCGACCAGGCAACGTGTTTCTAGTCATTAACAGTCCAATGTCGGCATTGACGGACCCAGGCGTGGCGTAAAGTCTTGCGTCGCGCAGTCATCAAGGGTACACGAGTGGGCAGTTCGCACGCTGACACTTGTTGATGGCCCAGTATTGAAATATGCAGCAATTTCTGTCACGTTAAACGATTTTCTTCAGTTGTCGTTGGACCTGTTCTTGCAGGATCTTTTTCCGCCTGCAGCGATGTCTGAGATTTGATGATTTACCGGATTCCTGATATTCACGGTACACTCGTGAAATGGTCGCACGGGAAAATCCCCACTTCATTGCTACCACGGAGATGCTGTGTCCCATCGCTCGTGCGCCGACTGTAACACCACGTTCAAACTCACTTAAATCTTGTTAACCTGCCATTGTGGCAGCAGCAGCCGATGCAACAAATACGCCAGACAATTTTTGTCTTACATAAGCGTTGCTGACCGAGCGCCGTATTTTGCCCGTTTACGTATCTCTGTATTTGAATACTCATGCCTATACCAGTTTCTTTGGCGCTTCACTGTATAAGAAACACTATTATATTTGCAACAAGTACATAATATTTTGCCGCGGATAGTCTACTAACTCTCAAAAATGATTACGCAAATCCAAGAATAAAATATTTTTAAAAAACAAGCTATGATGAAAATAATGAAGTAGTTTAAGCACTAATTGTACGAGGAGCGGCAGCTATCTATGGGCGGCCAGAAAATTCGAGTAATGCTGGTGGGGGACATCGTGTCGGTTGGGTAGCGGACTGCCCGATCTCCGCTCCCGCAACGTTCCTGGCGGGCGAGCCGCGGCAGGAAATAAGAATTCATCGACGACTGAAACAGGCGGCGACGGCGTCCACAAATCAAATAAACTGAAGACTCAGCGGCGCTGTACGAGTCTGTCCACCTTTGCTGCACTTGCTACTACACGGACCAGTCACGTTAAGGTGAGCACCGACTACGTTCGATGTCAACGTGAAATAACCACTCACAGACGGGAGGTGGCAGCATCGGCAGCCCAGGGTATACGTATAAAGCGTGTTAGGGGGACACGTAAAACAGTGCAGTCGTCATCGTAATGCGGAAAGGGATCGGATGATGACGTCCAAAAGGGCACGATCAATGGCTTTCGGACTAAGGGTGGAAGTGTTTTCGCACTGAAGGTAGAAAGCGCCTGTAGTACTCGGGTAACTCCAACGATTAGCGTAGCACACGCTGCGGGTTCGACTCCTGCATGAATATGGAATTTAAAATTTAATATGCGCCGTTTCTGAGTACACTAACAGACACACACCCCCTCTCCCCGTCACACACACCACGATTCTTTTAAGACTAACTACCATGTATAAAATAGCTTCAAACGTCTGATTACTTTACAAATTAGTTAACGTATTAAATATTTGACTTTACGCATATAAAATCTTTATGGCTGAAGGCTGTAAACATTCGGTGGTTCGTATCGATACAATCAGCAAAATGGTTCAAATGGCTCTGAGCACTATGGGCCTTAACTTCTGAGGTCATCAGTCCCCTAGAACTACTTAAACCTAACTAACCTAAGGACATCACACACATCCATGCCCGAGGCAGGATTAGAACCTGCGACCGTAGCGGTCACGCGGTTCCAGACTGTAGCGCCTAGAATCGCAAGGCCACTCCGGCCGGCTTACAATCAGCAAAATGTGTTCCAAACAGAATTAGTAAAGAAGAATAAAATTAATATTTCTTCATACAAATTAGCTGGTCTGTTTCGAGACGTGTCAAAAAAAATTAAAGGTAGCACAAAAAACTTCTTGTATTCCAGGGAACTGATGGTTATCCACTCCATATTTGGTGTACACAGATAACTGCTGGAAGTGTATGAAAATTCCGTGGTGAAAAAAAACTGTCCTCCATATTCCTTGGGAAGGGGGGTGGGGGGTGTAACATTACGAGATGGGGCGAGTTACTCGTCCACCGAAGGTCGGTATTGAGGAGAGGTGAATTTGCTTGCTTGCTTGGTTGGGTGGGTGTGAGCCGCCGGGGCAAGGACATCGCGTAGACGCTCCAGCCGACTGCAGGTGCAGAGACAAGGAGCGCGTGGCCATAGATTAGTAAATCCAAGTACGGGGAATTTTGACGCTAAAGAGGAGACACACAGTTCTCCAAGAAATGGCGGAGTGTCATACAAGTTGAAAGACTGCTTGTTACAGCTCTGCAAGAATCTAACAATTCGCAGTGAAGTATTAAAGCAAATCTGAATACATCTGCAATCTCAGAAAAATTAGCTGCATCCAATAAGAAAATTTCAGTATCTTTAAAAACAACAAAAATTAATATTTCACAGTGAATAAACATTTTCGATTTCAGCACACGATATCTCAGATGATAGCATTGCACTACAGCCATCATCTCTGAAAGTTACGTATCTATATTTTATTTGTTGATTTACTACTTTTTGTATCTCTTCATTTTGCAAATGAATATCAGAATAGTGTAACCGTTACATTTACATAGCAAATGAATACAGCATGAATAACTCACATTTTGTCATACTTTTGTATTTATTTAATGAACAGTTTACTACTTTACCAGTACCTTCACTTAAATAATTACAACTGATAATACAAAATCATGGTAACGTCACAAGTGGTCAATTAGCATATGTTAGCAGACACCACTTTCATAAAAGAGTGCCAAAAAAACTTCTGACAAGCAGGTATAAAGGAGTGTTTAACCAATATTTAACAACCATCTTATTTATCATTAGCGCACTTGTGAAAGAATACTGGCTTATTTATGTATGGACAAACATTTATATTTGTTATGAATGGTCCCCTCCCCCCCATGAACCATGGGCCTTGCCGCTGGAGGGGAGGCTTGCGTGCCTCAACGATACAGATGGCCGTACCGTAGGTGCAACCACAACGGAGGGTATCTGCTGAGAGGCCAGACAAACGTGTGGTTCCTGAAGAGGGGCAGCAGCCTTTTCAGTAGTCGCAGGGGCAACAGTCTGGATGATTCACTGATCTGGCCTTGCAACAACAACCAAAACGGCCTTGCTGTGCTGGTACTGCGAACAGCTGAAAGTAAGGGGAAACTACAGCCGTAATTTTTCCCAAGGGCATGCAGCTTTACTGTATGGTTAAATGATGATGGCGTCCTCTTGGGTAAAATATTCCGGAGGTAAAATAGTCCCCCATTCGGATCTCCGGGCGGGGACTACTCAAGAGGACGTCGTTATCAGGAGAAAGAAAACTGGCGTTCTATGGATCGGAGTGTGGAATGTGAGATCCCTTAATCGAGCAGGTAGGTTAGAAAATTTAAAAAGGAAAATGGATAGGTTAAAGTTAGATATAGTGGGAATTAGTGAAGTTCGGTGGCAGGAGGAACAAGACTTTTGGTCAGGTGAAAACAGGGTTATAAACACAAAATCATATAGGGGTAATGCAGGAGTAGATTTAATAATGAATAAAAAAAATAGGAGTGCGGATAAGCTACTACAAACAGCATAGTGAACGCATTATTGTGGCCAAGACAGATACGAAGCCCACGCCTACTACAGTAGTACAAGTTTATATGCCAACTAGCTCTGCAGATGAAGAAATTGATGAAATATATGATGAGATAAAAGAAATTATTCACATAGTGAAGGGAGACGAAAATTTAATAGTCATGGGTGACTGGAATTCGAGTGTAGGGAAAGCGAGAGAAGGAAACATAGTAGGTGAACATGGATTGGGGGTAGGAAATAAAAGAGGAAGCCGTCTGGTAGAATTTTGCACAGTGCATAACTTAATCATAGCTAACACTTGGTTTAAGAATAGTAAAAGAAGGTTGTATACATGGAAAAATCCCGGAGATACTAAAAGGTATCAGATAGATTATATAATGGTAAGACAGGGATTTAGGAACCAGGTTTTAAATTTTAGGACATTTCCAGGAGCAGATGTGGACTCCGACCACAATCTATTGGTTATGAACTGTAGATTAAAACTGAAGAAATTGCAAAAAGGTGGGAATTTAAGGAGATGGGACCTGGATAAACTGACTAAACCAGAGGTTGTGCAGAGTTTCAGGGAGAGCATAAGGGAACAACTGACAGCAGTGGGGGACAGAAGTACAGTAGAAGAAGAATGGGTAGCTCTGAGGGATGAAGTAGTGAAGGCAGCAGAGGATCAAGTAGGTAAAAAGACGAAGGCTAGTAGAAATCCTTGGGTAACAGAAGAAATATTGAATTTAATTGATGAAAGGAGGAAACATAAAAACGCAGTAAATGAAGCAGGCAAAAAGGAATACAAACGTCTCAAAAATGAGATCGACAGGAAGTGCAAAATGGCTAAGCAGGGATGGCTAGAGGACAAATGTAAGGATGTAGAGGCTTATCTCACTAGGGGTAAGATAGATACAGCCTACAGGAAAATTAAAGACACCTTTGGAGATGAGAGAACCACTTGTATGAACATCAAGAGCTCAGTTGGAAACCCAGTTCTAAGCAAAGAAGGGAAAGCAGAAAGGTGGAAGGAGTATATAGAGAGTCTATACAAGGGCGATGTACTTGAGGACAATATTATAGAAACGGAAGAGAATGAAGATGAAATGGGAGATATGATACTGCGTGAAGAGTTTTACAGAGCACTGAAAGACCTGAGCCGAAACAAGGCCCCGGGAGTAGACAACATTCCATTAGAACCACTGACTGCCTTGGGAGAGCCAGTCCTGACAAAACTCTACCATTTGGTGAGCAAGATGTATGAGACAGGCGAAATACCCTCAGACTTCAAGAAGAATATAATAATTCCAATCCCAAAGAAAGCAGGTGTTGACAGATGTGAAAATTACCGAACTATCAGTTTACTAAGTCACAGCTGCAAAATACTAACGAGAATTCTTTACAGACGAATGGAAAAACTGGTAGAAGCCGACCTCGGGGAAGATCAGTTTGGATTCCGTAGAAATATGGGAACACGTGAAGCAATACTGACCTTACGACTTATCTTCGAAGAAAGATTAAGGAAAGGCAAACCTACGTTTCTAGCATTTGTAGACTTAGAAAAAGCTTTTGACAATGTTGACTGGAATACTCTCTTTCAAATTCTAAAGGTGGCAGGGGTAAAATACAGGGAGCGAAAGGCTATTTACAATTTGTACAGAAACCAGATCGCAGTTATAAGAGTTGAGGGACATGAAAGGGAAGAAGCGGTTGGGAAGGGAGTAAGACATGGTTGTAGCCTCTCCCCGATGTTATTCAATCTGTATGTTGAGTAAGCAGTAAAGGAAACAAAAGAAAAGTTCTGAGTAGTTATTAAAATCCATGGAGAAGAAATAAAAACTTTGAGGTTCGGCGATGACATTGTAATTCTGTCAGAGACAGCAAAGGACTTGGAAGAGCAGTTGAACGGAATGGACAGTGTCTTGAAAGGAGGATATAAGATGAACATCAACAAAAGCAAAACAAGGATAATGGAATGTAGTCTAATTAAGTCGGGTGATGCTGAGGGAATTAGGTTAGGAAATGTGGCACTTAAAGTAGTAAAGGAGTTTTGCTATTTGGGGAGCAAAATAACTGATGATGGTCGAAGTAGAGAGGATATAAAATGTAGACTGACAATGGCAAGCGAAGCGTTTCTGAAGAAGAGAAATTTGTTAACATCGAGTATAGATTTAAGTGTCAGGACGTCGTTTCTGAAAATATTTGTATGGAGTGTAGCCATGTATGGAAGTGAAACATGGACAATAAATAGTTTGAACAGGAAGAAAATAGAAGGTTTCGAAATGTGGTGCTACAGAAGAATGCTGAAGATTAGGTGGGTAGATCACATAACTAATGAGAAGGTACTGAATAGAATTGGGGAGAACAGTTGTTTGTGGCACAACTTGACGAGAAGAAGGGACCGGTTGGTAGGACATGTTCTGAGGCATCAAGCGATCACAAATTTAGCATTGGAGGGCAGCGTGGAGGGTAAAAATCGTAGAGGGAGACCAAGAGATGAATACACGAAGCAGATTCAGAAGGATGTAGGTTGCAGTAAGTACTGGGAGATGAAGCTTGTACAGGATAGGGTAGCATGGAGAGTTGTATCAAACCAGTCTCAGGACTGACGACCACAACAACAACAACAACAACATGAATGGTCCGAGTGTGACCAAATGTTTATAATATTTCTTTATTTAAATATTGTTGTACTGTAAGAGTTTTCTTCAGGAAGTGGTCGAGGTGAGTCAAATCATGTCCGTAGAACTTAATAACGATATATTTTGTTGGGGACGGCCTTCAGCCAATGGAAAAATCGGACAGTTGGGGAAAACTATGCGAGTCCAGTGGAGACGGACTTTTTCGAATGAAGAGTTCTAGGGAGCGATTCTAACACTTTGATGTTCGTTCTGTGGTATCTGGTGATATTTGATCGAGTGGGTGGTACATTCTGGGCGGCGAATGCCTGCTGTCATTCTTCAACTTTTGGAATGACTTTCTATTTCTAAGAGATCTGACTGTGCGCCATAGCAGAACTAAATTTTTCTGCTTCTATAATTGAACTGAGGACAGATACTATGAGTTGCTATTCTTTGTATGGCTTGTGAAAATTTGCAAATCGTGGTGTTGAACTCTGAACAGTTTTGAGCTGGTGAATATTTCGTGTATTGTGATTACGGAATTGACTTAGTTTTCGTGTATCTTTGATTACAATTCAGTTTCAGAGTTGTGCTATCATTCTCAAGGGACTCTCGACGTAACTTTACTGCATTTGGTAAGGGTGTTTTCTTCCTTTATTTTAAGTAAATATCGTGGGATCATTTCCCGTTTGTATGAGTTGACCTTTCTTGAATTAACATTATTCAACATAATTCCCTGTCGTCTACATCAAGTACGGAAGTCAGAATAGAACCGTTGTTGATTTACGCATTTCACTTATTTTGTGTCTTTGTATATTTCAGTAACTCGCAATTGTAGCCAGGTGCACAGACCATTTGATTGCAGGATCACAGTTACAGATTATTTGCAGCGAATCAGCAGTGGGGCACAAGAGTAGACATGCGCGGCTCGACCCTATGTCTGCATTGAGCTATTCTTTTTAGACACAGCCGTGCACAGCCCAAGTACCTGAAGTACGAGTAGCCACAGAAAGACAACTGGTTCGTTCGTATGGGATGCTGTTTGGAAGAACTACACTAGAAGTAACCGTTAGGCAACTTTGCAAGGGGTAGCACGTGGCACCTCTTGTCGACCCTCCCTCCTTGCGGACATCTACGGACAATATGAACTACTCTTTGCGAGCGGTTTTTTCTTTTTTGGATTTATTGGCTTTCGGACCGTGCCCGTTCAGCTATCTCAATGTCAATTATGACGATACGGCCGTAAGAACAAGAAGTCCTTGAGCGGAATAAATATCCCACCCGGCCGGGAATCGAACCCGGGTCCCTTTGCTTAGCAATCCGCCGCGCTGGTAGCACAGCTACCGAGGCAGAAGAGCGGGCGTTTGAGCACAAGTAAATACGTGATATGCACAGTTGCAGTGCGGTGCAGGGCAGTGTTTATACAATACCAACGGCCGGTTGCTACACCAGAAAATCCATAGCACATCCACGTCTGATGCCATTGAATACCAATGCTCAACTCTAAAGAATAATGACGAAGCCCGGACAGAATTCGCCGACACCGGTGTGGCTCGTTATTGTTAACAGTAACGGTTCGAGAAACGGAATTAGTTCCCGATCGCGCGAAGGTAAATTTATCATTTTCATCCTTTTTCCTTTAATCCTGGTCTGAGTGTACTGAAAGCGCCTTTCATAGACCAAGAAAATTTGGCATAATTATTAGAATTTTTGCGTAGTTCTAACGTCGATTAGCTGGAGCGAATGCCAGACGTTAAATGTTTTGGGAATAACTCCAGTCTAGTTGAGTGCAGTCGCAAAATAGTCCACGAGATGTTTAGAAATTTAGACGTAGCTAGACATTAGGGCATGAACGTATAGAATTCATCATAAATGAACATGAATGTTCAGTAAAATACCTTGGCTGTATACAGGGTGTTACAAGAAGGTACGGCCAAACTTTCAGCAAACATTCCTCACACATAAATAAAGAAAAGATGTTATGTGGACATGTGTCCGGAAACGCTTAATTTCCATGTTAGAGCTCATTTTAGTTTCGTCCACCTACGCTCAATGGAGCACGTTATCATGATTTCATACGGGATACTCTACCTGTCCTGCTAGAACATGTGCCTTTACAAGTACGACACAACATGTGGTTCATGCACGATGGAGCTCCTGCACATTTCAGTCGAATTGTTCGTACGCTTCCAACAACAGATTCGGTGACCGATGGATTGGTAGAGGCGGACCAATTCCATGGCCTCCACGCTCTCCTGACCTCAACCCTCTTGACTTTCATTTATGGGGGCATTTGAAAGCTCTTGTCTACGCAACCCCGGTACCAAATGTAGAGACTCTTCGTGCTCGTATAGTGGACGGCTGTGATACAATACGCCATTCTCCAGGGCTGTATCAACGCATCAGGGATTCCATGCGACGGAGGGTGGATGCATGTATCCTCTCTAACGGAGGACACTTTGAACATTTCCTGTAACAAAGTGTTTGAAGTCACGCTGGTACGTTCTGTTGCTGTGTGTTTCCATTCCATGATTAATGTGATTTGAAGAGAAGTAATGAAATGAGCTCTGACATGGAAAGCAAGCGTTTCCGGACACATGTCCACGTAACATTTTCTTTCTTTGTGTGTGAGGAATGTTTCCTGAAAGTTTGGCCGTACCTTTTTGTAACACCCTGTATAGGCACCGAACATTAATAAAGGAGGAAACAGTTCTTTGTTTTCTAAATGATAGCTACAGTCTTAATTGGGAAGTTCCTTTTGATGTTTTTACTTCTGACAAATTGTCCCATAAATATTGATTTCTCATAATTCATTTTCCCAGTTGCTAAACGTCAAGCCTATTTTTAATTTCATTGGCTGTGTTTAAACACGACCTTAAACGTTCCTTAAAGTTCAGCGCTGCTTCTGTCGAAACCACCCAAACTGAATTAGTATAGCGCAGTTATAATTTGTTTGGAGTTATAATACATAGAGCAAAGCTCAAAGTCAGTGATTAATAATATAACAAAAAAACAGCAACTGAACTCGCACTGCACCATTTCAGCGAATTTATATTTAAATAAACGTCAATAAATATCTGAGTTGCCTAATTTGTTGCAGGTGATGAAAGACACGAAGTTTACTTATCATACTGCAGTTTTTTTTTTTTTAAAGGAAAGCATCTGAATTTTAAATGCTACATCACCACAACTGTATTACCATTACCTCTGGAACTGTGCGCTCCGAGAAATACACAAAGCGCAACTGCTTTATTTGTAACTAATCATTCGTACGTGGCCATTGTCTCCACCTGAAAGCTTAGGAAACAAAAATTTGCCTACACTCTCATAATGGAATGAAAAGATACTTTTTTCCCTTGCATGTTCTCAGAAATCTTCTTCCTATACATATAAAAGTGTAAATATAATTTTTATCAACGAAGAACAGTTCCACACAAATTCCTCGGACATTGTGATTAAAATTCTTCTGGGTATTATGCCGCGTCATTGCTAAAAACTAATAATAATAAACTAAAACCAACGTTTCGGCCGAATTGCAACGGCCTTCCTCAGGGCACGGCCAGTCGTGTGTTTGAACACAACAACAGCATTCAGAAATGGGTGAACCACATCACACGAATCATTCATCATGCCGCTAACTTGTCGATATCAAAGTCCTCAAGTCATCGCGCGGCTCTTTGGCGGTTCAAGTACCGCCCAACAGCAGAGAACATCAAAGCATTTCGAGTCGCAAGGGCCAAGGCTCTACGCGTAATTTAGAAGGGCAAGAAAAGGTCATAGCAAGCGTTCCTCTACTCCATCAAATGTTCCATTTGGTCTATAAAAGTATGGGAAGCCATCAGGAGTGTTTCGGGTAAACAGTCATTTACCTATAGCAACGGTGCTGAACGAGGGATGTCTCCAAACAACGCCCGGAGACATCTCTCAGGCGATGACCTACCATTTTGCAGCTACTACTGCCGATGCCAGACAGGATTCGGCATTTCGCTGCTACCGTGCACCTGCAGAGAGGGACAAGTTGGACTTCAGATACCACGTTTCTGCGTCTTACAACCACCCTTTCTCCACGTGGGAGCTGGAATCGACTGTCAGACTCGTGATACTGCACCCGGTCACGACCAAATCCGGTACTTCGGTGCTTCGATATTTGCTAACAGTGTCAAGGGAAATCTTCCAAGAATATTCTGATATGGCAGACAGGCCAGTTTCCCAACTTGTGGAGAGAAGCTATTCTGATACCTCTCCTCAAACCAGGAAAGAACCGCGTATGTCACTGTAGTTACCAGAGCGCCGCCTTAACGAGCTGTGTAGGAAAGACCCTGAAGCGAATGGGTAACCGTCGTCTGGTCTGGTCGTTAGAGACAAGGCAACTCCTTAGCCGCTCTGAGTGTGGATACAGGAGATTTCGGCCCACTGTCGACAATCTGACCCTATTAGGGGCGGCTATTCTGCAGGCTTTGCTATGCAAATGTCTGGGGGTATTCTCTGTGATTAAGGCGTACGACAATACAGTATTCTCGTGCGACTCCGTCAACGAGGCTTTCGTGGGCAGCCGGTCCTTGAGGTACAGTAATAAAATTACTCAATTACGGAAAACAAAAGGATGACGTCGTCGTCGTAGTAGTAGTAGTAGTAGTAGTAGTAGTCGGAGCAGCACTAGAACCTTTTCATTAAAGCGATTCAAGCACATCAAGCAGCCCAAGAAACCGTCATATAAGAAAGGTAGCAGGAAAGATGCCACTACTCACTGGAGAGTAAGTGTAATGGTTTCTGTGAGTAGGTTGTTCAGTGGTATACTAAAGAACAGACTGGAGAATGTTGCGCATGTCCTTGTATCTCAGGAACAGTAGGGTTTTAGAGCTGGGAAAAGCTGTGTTGATAACATCTTTTGTGTGCACCAGATGTGTCAAAATTATCGCCGACTATCACGATCTCCGTTTGGTGTTTGTTGAATCAGAAGAGCCTATGATTCTGTGTCTAGGAAGCTGCTATGAACAGCACTGGAAAATGTTTGAGTGGCTGATGCATTAATAGATCTGTGAAAAGTACGTACCACCGCGAAGTTTGGTGGTAAGGTACCGGAAAGTTTTAATACAAGTACAAGATTAAGACAACCATGTTCTGTGTCACCTACCTTCTTTAAGACGTATTTAGAAGTTTTTATTGGTTACCGGGATAGACAGTTCTGGCTGTGGCAGTACAGCATCAACGTTTACATTCATCTATGCCTTCTGACTCTCGATAAGGGTGATGACACGTATCAAATGTGGAAATTAATAGATGCTAATAAACAATGTAGACAGTCAATGTGGACAGAACTGAGTACCTTTTTGTTGGGAGTGTGCAAGGTGAGGATTTGGTTTTTGAGTTTGGCCGGGTAAGAAACGCGGAAGTGTTCAAATATCTTTGTTCACTATTCGATAAGACTAACTAGTATGAAGTGAACATATCCCACTGGACAAGTCAATCGGGGGTAGGTATTAATCGCTAAATAGTATCTTTTGGAGTCTGTAAGTATTCGTTGCGCTGAGGTTTAAAGAATTCTGAAATGTGGCTCAGAGTGTAGGACACTGAAGACATTGAACGAGACAAGAAGGGAGAAAACAGACAGTCGGAATGGTCGGGCTATGGCGGAGCATGAGGACGACTCGCTTGGATCGACTGAGGAATGGATATGTAAGAAAGACTGATGCCCTGGAACCTGTCCAGATGGGACTGATGCTCGAGCACCGTGATGGTATGAACATGTCCGACTGATGGAGGAACAACCATAACGGCAGTGGGCAGCGTTTGCTCAACTCTTCTCTGGCGGGGAGGAACAGCCCAGAGAGGACGCGGGCAAAGTGCAGAGGAACTAAAGCCAAAACCATGGGAAGGAGGTGTGTGTCAGAAAAGAAAGGGCAAGATAGAAATTTGTGGCGCCTGCGAACAGACAGCTGCTGATAAATGGAACCGCCTGCTAAAGTAAGGAAGCAAAAATTATGCTTTCTGACAGTACCCACCGACAAGAGGTGTGACAAATATTGCATCATCTAACGCAGTCATCCACGTCTTAGCAGGCATTTCTGTAGAGTATCTGAATAAAAAGAAATGATTGTATGACGTTTTTGGCTGGGAGACATCTGACGTTCTGGCCATTGGTGCAACTCTTTCTATTTGACTCCATATCGACGTCTCGTCAGTGAAGATATAAAATAATGACATTTTAATGACAAAGTATATCATGTGCATTAACACTGTATTAGCTGCACTCAGTACCGATCTCAAACAAAAAGAATCATACAGGCAATCTTAAGGAGAATAATAATCTCGACAGCTTTATCAATGAAGTTTACCTCAGATCAAATGTTTAAACAGCACCAAAGGATAATCAGCACATTTAATCGATAAGAGCTTTTGACTTCCATATGATATCCACAACTGAATGAACGTCAAAGACAAAGAAATAAGACCTTATGAAGTTCTATAGAAAGGTCTTAGAAATAGAATTGGCCCGTACGGCCAAGTCTCATTTAAGCGGGCGTTCAAAAAGAAACGAGCCGGAGGCGTAATTACAGAAATTAGAACCTGTATGTTAGAAGTATTGACCTTGGCTGTTTCGACACTTCTCCCACTGTGACAAGGTGGTGAATGGCTGTCTCATAAAATTCCAGGGGCTGCGTTGTTAACCAGTTCCGCATGTACAGCTGGACGTTGTCATCCGAGGTGAATCGTTTGCCTCTCAGAGCCTTTTTAAGGGGACCAAAAACGGCATAATCAGAGGGAGGGAGGTCCGGACTACTCCAATTTGAATTTCTGCAGGAGTGCTGCGGCTGTGTTTGCCGTATGAGGCTTTGCATTGTCGTGAGCAGAATGACCCCCATGGGTGAGATTGCCTGGTCCTTTGGATTTGATTGCTTGGCGAAGGGTGGTCAAGGCTTGCGAGTAACGCTGGGCATTCACTGTTGTCCCGTGCTGCAGGAAGTGAATCAGAAGGGGGGCCATCTTGGTCAAAGAAGACTGTCAGCATAGGGGCAAACGATTCACCTCAGACAATTACGTCCAGCTGTAGATGCGGAACTGGTTAACATCGCAGTCCCGGGAATTTTATGAGACAGCCATTCACGGTCTTGTGTCACAGTGGGACAAGTGTCTCAACAGCCAGGGTCGATACTTCTAAGATACAGGTACTGGTTTCTGTGATTATTCCTCCGGCTCGTTTCTTTATGAACGCCCCTTATAGTTAATATTACTGACAACAATGCTGAATAGAATTACAGAACTCAAACCAACATTTCGACTGTCTTTGCAGCTGTCCTTTTCAGATGGTCGTCATAACGCTCAAAAAGGTTTCATTGAAACTGTCACTAGCCCTGGATGGATCGAGTTGTAACACATGAACCAGATTCAAGGGTGTGACCGTTTGGTGGCCAGCTATTGCTCCCAGTGTTGCCAGACAAGACGCGACGCAAGAGCTAACGGCTCTTGCAATGCTTCACCTCAGAACAAACCAGCTGACGAAACAGTTCTACATGCCATACTACCTAGATGGAGAAGAAATCAGAATGCTCGTATCACAATGACACTACTTGTGGCGTGTTAGCACTTACGTGACTATTTTACGACTTCCGTTTCGTTCCGCAGTGATAAGTTTCAAATTGCTCCCCAGCAGGGATCTAGCAGGTTATTAGAGAAATTTCCTTGCGCTCCGCAGGAAGGCAAAAAACAGCGGAGCTTGTGCGCAGCATCAAGGCAAGAGGCGTGTAGAAACGTTTTGAGCTCTGGAAGGATTGAATGT
Organism: Schistocerca piceifrons; assembly: GCF_021461385.2. Taxonomy (NCBI): domain Eukaryota; kingdom Metazoa; phylum Arthropoda; class Insecta; order Orthoptera; family Acrididae; genus Schistocerca; species Schistocerca piceifrons. Next base: position 219,558,176 of record NC_060140.1, on the reverse strand, counting down.
AGATGCATGTGGATTGTAATGTCTCATAACATTAAAGCGATCATCTCTAACTGATCGTACTTAGTAAGAACGCAAAATTGCAGTATTAGCATCATTCACTGGGTGTTAACTCTTACATGACATTTTCGGCGTTGGGGCATGAAGATCTCTGTAATTAGCTACGCGTTCACTGCAGCTGGGTTGGCCGCGAAATCTGAAACTTGTTGTAAGAACAATTTCAAAATCTAAAGATACTCACGGACCAATTCAACACAAATCGTAACCTAAGTGACGTCAACTGTTTTCTATTGCGTCGAAGCAGAACGCAACAGATGTGGGAGACTGCTGAGCTATGTCGGGCCTGGCTCTCTAGCGGTAAAGTGTATGACTGGGAACCGAGGGATCGCGGGATCGAATCCCGGTCGGGCCTTGGTTTTCTCAGTTTGCGTTTTAACCTAGCCGTCACCTCCCAACGGTGTGAGAAGTCTTTAAATCGGCACGTGGTTCGGATTTTACGTTAAACTATAGATTCCCTTTTCCCATTTATATAAATGGGATTGGTTAGGGATACACAAGATGCCGATGTGGCGTCCAATAGAAAGACTTGCACCAGGCCAGTGAGCCACACGAAATAATAATAATAATGCTGATGACAATGATGTAAATGTTAATAATAATAATAATAATAATATTAATAATAATAAGCGAACGAATGAAAGAGTACTGCAAGGATAGAAAGAACAAGTAGTCATAAATGCTTCGCGTGGTCTGAGAAAGGCCTGTAACGTGTGTAATAATAATAGTAATAATAATAATAATAATAATAATAATAATAATAATAATAAAATTATTAAGAAGAGCTTAGTTCAACACAGAGGTACCAGCCGCAACAGCAAGGAACCATCTTCCTTCGTCACTTTGGAAGACACATGGTAAACGAAGAGCACTGTGTGTGGAAAGTTACTGGAGGAAAATTAGAGTGCTCCAGGTTGCAGACGCGTGTTCGCTACAGTTAACTTCTAGGAACTGATACACTTACTGCTTGTATCCCAGAATGCGAATCCAAATCTTTCATGTAGCGTGCAATCTAATTCCAATACAAACACGAATAGAATGAAGAAAACCAACGGGAGCTTACGTTACAAAGGATGTCTCATGCACCTCTCTCTCCATATTTGAAAGCTATCATACTGCATCAATTCTGCAGTTTTACTGACAGCCCGCAAAATAATTCGGGTCCAACACCACCCCCCTCCCCTCGGTTTTAGAAGGTATTTACATTTTTCAGTAACCCCGTGTGAAGTTGCTAGTCTCGCATCGGACGCCTCCCTAGGTTGCACATAGGAGAATGCTCTCTCTAGGTATGGGGGATAACGGGGAATTTAAAATTAGCAGCTGCTACCTTGTAGTTGCTTATTGTCTTATCAACGGCTAAAGGAAGACAACCTTTAGTAAAAATGACCAGGTCCTCCAGGCTGGGACGCGATGTGATGGACCAGCTCCTCCTCCTCCTCCGTCGGGGGAAAAAAAGTTAAGAGAGCCAAGACAATAAAGCCGGGCTAACGCCAATTCTCCAAATATTTCATTACTGGTGAACCAAGATATTGTCTGTATCCTATAACGCTTAGTACACTGACTTCACGTTCCTAATACAATCACGTATGTGTATGGAATCAGCGTTTATCGTTTCGACATTCTTGGACGCAATTATCTCTTGTTACATAGCCTCTTATTATATCTGGAATACTTTCTCGCTCATTATCGCCAGAAATTGTCATAACTGATGACGTGTATAGCACAAACAGTGCCCAATACGGGAATCGGCAAAAAGCCGTGAATAACGAGTATAATGGGCAGGGGCACTACGAATATAGTGCGGGACGTTAAGTTGGGAATGTGGGTCTCACGGGAGGCGTGTCAGAGAGAAGTTCCTGCAGTCCCACTATCCTCTGTGTCCTCGGTGGCTCAGAAGTATAGAGCCTCTGCCATTTAAGCAGGAGATCCCGGGTTCGAGGCCCGGTCAGGTCACACATTTTCAACTGTCCCCGTTGAAGTATATCAACGCCTGTATGCGGCTAGGAGTATTCATTTTATTATAATGACCTTTGGTTGTCATCAGGTGCACCCTTACAGTACAGTGATACGTCGACGGTATTCTAACAACCAGTTCTGTTGCCCTTCATGGCAGACGTACTTCAGCAAGATAGTTCCAGCTCGTACACGGTGAGAGCTTCTACTGCTCGTGTTGGAGCTTTTCAAACGCTGCCTTGGCCAGCAAGTTTGCCGAATCTCTCACCAGTTGAGAACTTTTGTAAATTTACAGGTAGGGCCCTACAAACAGCTCGGTATTTCAATGATCTAACGCACTATTTGCATAATTTTGCACAGTATCCCTCAGGAGGACATCCAGAAACTACCAATTAATATCAAGCCGAAAAACTGCTTGCATAAGGGCCAGAGGTGAACGAACGCGCTATTGACTTGCTCAGTTCGCCAATCTACTTCTCTTGAATAAATCAAACAAGATTTCTGGAATTATGTTAGTTTGTACATGTACATCAGATCTGCAGATTTCAGCCCTTTACGGATAATTCCTTTTGGTGCGTCGCTTCTTTTGTCTTAGAGTGTATTCGAAAACTGTTTGCCTCATTTACTGTGTACTTCCACCCTAAGTGTTTTCGCTATTGTGATGTACCTTCTAAATATCCATTTGCGTCTTTTAGACATGCTCACCATAGGTGTAGGTCTCGTCGAGGATGGCGACCTTTGACTTGAAGAACCTGGCGATGAGGACGCTGATGGCCATGCGCATGAAGTAGTGGAACTCGAGCGTGAGGTAGAGCGTGAGCACGAGCAGCGCCACGCCCCCCAGCACGTAGCACAGCACCAGCATGGCGGAGTCCTCGGCTGCCGGCTGCAGGCTACCAGGCCATCACGTCAGCACTCCGGTGCGCTCCTGCGGGCACACACAGTCAGCATTCTGAGTGTCTACCCGGTCTAAACAGTCCCACTCTTACATAGGCTTTTGAACAATCACCTCATTGTTGAAAGAACCATATTTAGGTATTAAAGATTATTTCACTACGTACAAAATTAAACAGATAACGCGTCAGCCTCAGTTGCAAATAGAAACCAATCTTTACCTAGGTTTCAGCCAAAATAATTTGGCCTTCTTCAGAAGCTGTTGACACTAAACTGTTACATGCCAAAGTTTGGGCATGCTAACCAAACCGGAAACCAGCAGCAATGGGAACGAAACTCAAAAAATTGGAGAAACTAAAAGCAGATGGAAAGGTTAAAAAACCACTATAGAAAGTGGTGGGTTGGCCCAAAAAGAGCTTCAAATGACTGACGTCGTCTCACTGGCACTAATAAACTCGAGAACGCGATCGGCTGAGCGAGTGTCATCTGTTAAAATGGACGATATTTCAGGCGACAGCTGTAGACGGGCGCGTAACGGAGTAAAATAGGGGCACTCAAGTAAAAGGTGTCTTACCGTCCACAGCTGAGAGCAGTGGGGACAGAGTGGGGCAGGATCGCCGCTTAAAAGATGTCGATGGCTAAAAAGACAGTGCCGTATCCGGAGTCTAGTTAAAATTACCTCCTCCCGACGACGCGTTCGGGAGGAAGAGGTCCAAGCACAGGGAAGATCTTTCACGTCCCGCAATTTATTATGGGGTAGTGTCGACCAATCTGCATGCCATAAAAGAACAACACGACGACATAAAACACTCCGTAGATCGGCGAAGGGAATCGTGCGAATAGCTGGCCGAAGAAGAGAGACTGCAGCCTTGGCCGCTATATCGGCCGCCTCATTTCCACAGATACCAACGTGTCCTGGGATCCAGAGGAACGTCACCAAGACGCCCCAAAGTGGAGCAAGTGGAGGCAGTCTGAATCCGATGGACCAGGGGGTGGACAGGGTAGAGAGCTTTGAGACTGAGGAGAGAGCTGAGAGAATCTGAACAGATAACATACTGTATCCGCTGATGGCGACGGATGTATTGGACAGCCTGGAGAACAGCGTAAAGCTCCGCAGTATAAACCGAACACTGGTCGGGAAGCCGAAATCGATTTGGGGTGTCGCCAACAATATACGCACTCCCTACACCAAACGATGTTTTTGAGCCGCCAGTGTAAATAAATGTGGCTTCCTTCATTTGTGCACAGAGCAGAAAATACCCGATGATAAACAAGTGAAGGGGTACCATCCTTGGGAAACAAAGGTCACGGAGCAGGCAGGTCCGGGGACGAATCCAAGATGGTGCTGTGCCCCAAGCTGTCAAGAAAATTTTAGGAAAACGGAAGGAAAGAGAATGGAGTAGTTGACGGAAGCGGACTCCCGGTGGTAGTAGGGAGGAAGGACGGCCTGCATACACTAAATCCAAGGAGGCGTCGAAAAAAATGTCATGGGCCGGATTAGCAGGCATGGAAGACAAATGGCTAGCATAACGACTTAGGACAGCTCGCCGATTGGACAGCGGAGGTTCAGCAGTCTCAGCATAAAGGCTTTCCACAGGGCTGGTGTAAAAAGCTCCAGACACTAAACGTAATCCACGGTGGTGGGTAGAGTCGAGACGCTGAAGAATAGACGGCCGAGCAGGAGTAAACTATGCTTCCATAATCCAATTTCGAGCGCACTAAGGCGCGATAGAGGCGGAGAAGGACGACTCGGTCCGTTCCCCAGGAGGTACCATTCAGGACACGGAGGGTGTTGAGCGATCGCAGACAGCGAGCCGAAAGATAGGAAACGTAGAAGGACCAACACAGTTTTCTGTCAAACATAAGACCCAAGAATTTAGCGACGTCCGAAAACGGAAGGTTGACAGGTCCTAGATGTAAGGAAGGTGGAAGAAACTCCGTACGACGCCAAAAATTAATACAAACGGTCTTACTGGGAGAAAAGCGGAAGCCTGTTTCGATGCTGCAAGAGTGGAGGCGGTCGAGACAGCCTTGAAGACGTCTTTCAATAAGGCTGGTCCGTTGAGAGCTGTAGTAGATCGCAAAATCGTCCACAAAGAGGGAGCCCGAGACATCAGGAAGGAGACAATCCATAATTGGATTAATGGCGATGGCAAACAGTACAACACTTAGCACGCAGCCCTGGGGTACCCTGTTTTCTTGGGAGAAAGTACGGGAGAGAGTAGTGTTTACCCGCATTCGCCAAGAAAAAGGGGGCAACCGACCGCGAAAGCCCCAAGAGAACAGTGTGCGGAGGATGCCTGTCCTCCAACAGGTATCGTATGATCTCTCCAGATCAAAAAATATTGCTACTGTTTGGCGTTTCCGGAGAAAATTGTTCATGATATAAGTGGAGAGAGCAACAAGATGGTCAACTGCAGAACGATGCTTTCGGAAAGCGCATTGGGCAGTCGTTAAAAGACTGCGGGACTCCAGCCACCAGGCTAAACGGCAATTCACCATACGCTCCAAAACCTTACATACACTACTCTTGAGAGAAATGGGGCGATAGCTAGAGGGGAGATGTTTGTCCTTGCCAGGTTTCAGAACAGGAACGACGATAACTTCCCGCCACCGTTTGGGAAAAGTACTGTCGGTCCAAATTCGATTATAAAGGCGAAGGAGGTAACGCAGACTATGGGTTGATAAATGCAGCAACATTTGGACGTGGATACCAACCGGTCCTGGGGCGGAGGAGCGAGAAGAAGAGAGTGCATGTTGGAGTTCCCGCGTGGAGAAAACAATATTGTAGCTTTCGCGATTTTGAGAGCAGAAAGCAAGAGGTCGCACTTCCGCTGCACGTTTCTTCGGGAGAAACGCTGGCGGGTAATTTGAAGAGCTCGAAATCTCAGCAAAGTGTTGACCCAATGAGTTAGAAATTGCGACGGGGTCCACTAATGTATCATGCGCGACAGTGAGCCCAGAGACCGGGGAGAAACTAGGCGCGCCTGATAACCGTCGAATCGGACTCCAAACTTCCGAGGAGGGAGTGAAGGTGTTAAATGAGCTAATAAAGAATTTCCAGCTTGCCTTCTTGCTATCGCGGATGACACGACGGCATCGCGCACGGAACTACTTATAGCGGATACATTTGGCCAATGTAGGATGGTGTCTGAAAACGCGAATAGCACGTCGCCGCTCACGTATTGCGTCACGGCACGCCTTGTTCCACCAAGGAACTGGGGGGCGCCTGGGCAATTCGGAGGTGCGAGGTATTGAACGTTCCGCAGCTGTAAGAATAACGTTTGTAATATGAGTGACCTCATCGTCGATGCTAGGAACGTGACTGTCATCGAATGTCGCTGGAGACGAAAAAAGTGTCCAATTGGCTTGGGCAAACTTCCAGCGTCTCGGGCGCATATATGGCAGTTGAGGCTGCAATCGAAGGACACATGGAAAGTGGTCACTCGAGTGTGTATCAGCAAGGGCGAACCATTCGAAGCGCCGAGCTAGCGGAACAGTACCGACCGAAAGGTCCAAATGAGAGAAATTTGTCGTGGAGGCAGACAAAAATATAGGGACCCCAGTGTTGAGGCAAACTAGATCCGCTTGGTGGAAGACGTCTAGCGATAGTGAGCCACGCGGACAAGGATGTGGAGATCCCCAAAGCGGGTGGCGGGCATTGAAGTCTCCAACCAACAAATAGGAGGGTGGAAGCTGACCAAGAAGATGAAGGAGATCAGCTCGTGCCATTGATGTGGACGATGGAATGTATACAGTACGAAGAGAGAAGGTGTATCCAGAAAGGGAATGACGGACAGCGACTGCTTGGAAGGAAGTGTTTATGGGGATTGGGTGATAATGGAGAGTATTATGGAGAAGGATCATGAGTCCTCCATGTGCTGGAGTACCTTCGACAGAGGGGAGATCAAATCGGACTGACTGAAAATGGGGGAAGACAAAGCGGTCGTGGGGACGCAGCTTTGTTTCCTGAAGACAGAAGGTGACTGGCGAGTAGGATCGTAAGAGGATCGTCAATTCAACCCGATTGGCTCCAATTCCGCGGATATTCCAATGGATAATGGACATAGGGTGGACAGAAAATGGAAGAATGTGACCAAACTTGCGACCGACAGCATGGAACGGCATTCAGTCGAAGGCAGAAGATACTGATCCATAGGTTGTTCAGGAGCAGCTCCTGCCACCAGCCATCGGCCGGTTGATCGGCCGCCAGCAGTGCACTTCGGCGACACAGAAGACGGCCGAGGGCGGTTACCGCCAGGTGGTGCTGTAGATGAGACACGCCGTGGCGGAGAAGGAGAGGAACTGGGTTTCTTATTAGCCTTCTTGGAAACGATGTTTAGATGAAGGAAGAACAGATGGTTGTGAAGTTGGGGTACATAAAAAATCTTCACGAGTATGCTCTTTTTTGGAAGTCCGGGTGTCTAACTTTTGGGATCGAGATTTATCAGAACCCGATGAAGGGTGAGCCATAGATGAAGCAGGCTAAAGTGGGGAGGTTGAACGGGCGATCTTTGCGCTGGCCGATCTGACGACCGTGCCACTAAAGGTGAGATCACAAGTCTGCGTGGCCGCCTCCTTTGTTGGCCGAGGAGAGGCAAGGACAGTGCTGTATTTTCCTGTCTGAGGCACAGTGGGCTTTCGGCTGGCGAATAATTTTCGAGCAGCAAAGGTCGACAACTTTTCCTTCACTCTGATTTCCTGAATGAGCTTTTCGTCTTTAAAAATGGGGCAATCTCGAGAGGAAGCAGCGTGGTCACCCATACAGTTGATGCAACGAGGGGATGGAGGTGGACAAGCACCCTCATGGGTATCCTTGCCACACGTAACACATTTGGCCAGATTGGAACAGGACTGGCTGGTGTGATTGAACCGCTGACACCGATAGCAACGCGTAGGGTTTGGGACGTAAGGGCGAACGGAAATTATCTGATAGCCCGCTTTGATTTTCGATGGGAGTTGAACTTTGTCAACTGTCAAGAAGACAGTACGGGTTGGAATGATGTTCGTGTCAACCCGTTTCATGACTATGAACAGCCATTACGCCCTGGTCAGACAGGTAGTGTTGAATTTCCTCGTCGGACAATCCGTCGAGGGAGCGAGTATAAACGACTCCACGTAAGGAATTTAAGGTGCGGTGCACTTCCACCTGGACAGGGAAGGTGTGGAGCAGTGAAGTACGCAGCAATTTTTGTGCCTGGAGGGCACAGACTGTTTCTAACAACAAGGTGCCATTCCGTAATCTGGAACAAGATTTTACAGGACCTGCAATTGCGTCGACACCATTCTGAATAATGAAAGGTTTGACCGTGGAGAAGTCGTGATCTTCGTCAGACTGAGAAACAAGGAACTGTGGCAACGATGGAAGAACTGTCTGTGGCTGAGACTCAGTGAACTTACGCTTGTGAGCAGACATAGTGGAAGATGAGGAAACCATTGCGGAAGAATCCCCCATGATTACCGGCGTCTCCGATGGCGCGCTCCTCCCTTGTGGGGGCCCTCTGAGGGCACTCTCGCCTTAGGTGATTGTTCACACCTCAGGTCACACCTCAGGTCATACCTCCCGAGAAACGGACGGAGGGACTAATCGGCACTTTCGGAAGGTATCAGCTCGGGTAATCACCCCTCCCTGGGCCTGGCCGTTACCAGGGGGTACGTACATGTCCTACCTGTCTACCCGGGGCGGGGAATTACGCGTTACCCCGTCACTGGCTATGCATGAAAATGCATGGGTCGGCCTTCAGACATGCACAGGGAGGAAGCAAGGAAAGGGAAAGCAAGGAAAGGGAAAGCAAGGAAAGGGAAAGCAAGGAAAGGGAAAGCAAGGAAAGGGAAAGCAAGGAAAGGGAAAGCAAGGAAAGGGAAAGCAAGGAAAGGGAAAGCAAGGAAAGGGAAAGCAAGGAAAGGGAAAGCAAGGAAAGGGAAAGGAAGGAAAGGGAAAGGAAGGAAAGGGAAAGGAAGGAAAGGGAAAGGAAGGAAAGGGAAAGGAAGGAAAGGGAAAGGAAGGAAAGGGAAAGGAAGGAAAGGGAAAGGAAGGAAAGGGAAAGGAAGGAAAGGGAAAGGAAGGAAAGGGAAAGGAAGGAAAGGGAAAGGAAGGAAAGGGAAAGGAAGGAAAGGGAAAGGAAGGAAAGGGAAAGGAAGGAAGAGAGGTCTCAAACGCCACAGCGGAGAAAAGAATAAAGAGAAGAGGTAAGGAAAAGAGAAGGACAAAGGAAGGATGAAGCCATCCAAGCAGAGAAGGCGAAGAATGTGTTACATTTACGAGGGTCTGTCTCCGGACATAGGCACAAACCATACTCCCAGAGGGGGAGAAAGGGAAGGAAAGAGCCAGAGGTGAGGGGAGGGGGGGGGGCGAAGATGGATAGGGAAGGAAGCGGAAAAGGAAGGAGGGCCACATTAGGTCGGGGTCCCATGCTCGCTACGCACGTATCCACAAAAGAGTTGTGGACCCCCTGGGGGGAAAGTTTGGCCATGTCAAGTATAAACCATAGCACCGTAGCACCCAGTCATAATTTTACATTACTTAGCTGAAGCCGGCCGGTGTGGCCGAGCGATTCTGGGTTGGTTGGTTGGTTGTTTGTTTGAGGTTAAAGGGACCAAACAGCAAGGTCATCAGTCCCTTGTTGCAAATAGACTCCATTCTGCGAACGGGACATCTCAGAAAAGTCAGAACAATAAAACGGAAAAAGGGGAAACGTAAAAGGGCAGTCACGTTGTCATTAGTAAAAACAAATGAGGGAAGTTGGCAAGAGAACGAACCCAACACTATGCTGAAGCAGCATAGGCAAGACCACCTGTGACTTAAAAGGTACAACTGCTATAATGCAGAAAGTACGTATGGGAATAGAAAAACTAACCAAGCCTTAAAAAGAAGGGGTAAAAACAGAGTAAAAGGGGAAGAAAAGAGGATTCCGGTCAGGGAGGTGAATCGGGAATCTCTGAACACTGCCTACAGTGGGAGACACCCAAACACTCACCGCCCTGCCCCAACACCAGAGGGAGATTAAAAACTTTAAAACTGAGAATAAAAACCACTCTCCCGGAGGAAACCTAGAACCAGAGAGACCATCCGGGAATCGTCAGCCAACATCAAAGGTAAAGTGTGGGGGAGTCTGTACTTAGCACGCAGAGCCAAAAGAAGGGGGCATTCAACCAAAATGTGGGCCACTGACTGGAAGGCTCCACAACCACATAGCGGGGGTGGCTCATCACGCAAAAGGAAACCATGGGTCAGCCTGCGATTCTGGGTGCTTCAGTCTGGCACCGCGTGACCACTACGGTCGCAGGTTCGAATCCTGCCCCGGGCATGTATGTGTGTGATGTCATTAGGTTAGTTAGGTCTAAGTAGTTCTAAGTTCTAGGGACCTGATGACCTCAGAAGTAAAGTCCCATAGTGCTCAGAGCCATTTGAACCATTTTTTTCAGTAGTATCAGCAGTAATGCTGTCTTTTACACAGAAAGTATCTTTTGATTTTCCATAAAATTTCGAGCGAAGTCCGGATGGCTATAATTTGTTGCCACGATATTTCTGGAGAGAATCCTCTGGCCGTCTTTGGGCGAGCATTCACCGCTGGGAATGTTTTAAATCTCACACTCTTTGATTTGTTGTGATCTGGGTTGCATAATACCGCAAATTTTTTAATTACTTTCAAAATTAGTGATTTTAGTCACATATATCTTATACATATGGATAATAGCAGTTTCCAATTTTTTCCAAACTGGTTTCAGGCACTTTGGCTAACACACGAAAACTGAACACCACTGCGTTAATAATTAGAGCAAAATACGATGATTTCAGACGTTGCTACTAATTGCCTGAGTTCTGTAGGTTTTGTGAGTTTATGTTTCATAATTATTTACATTTCACAGCGTCCACAAGGTAGAGATTATTGGTACTGACAACTCTCTTGTTAATGGGAATCAGAGCGATTACATGCTCTAAGTTGTGATCTCAGTCAGTACAATATACATTGGTTTCTTACTTATCACATGGCTGAATGGACTGACTGAAAGAAAGAATGTTTAAACATCACACATAGCTCATACCATCGGCGTTTGCACTGTATAAATCCGATGAAATTTAATTGCTCGAACGCCTCGTCGGATGCCACGGGTCCGTTACACCAAAATCCTCAAAATACCCCCGAACAACATCCAGAATTGTTTCAGTGGAGCTCGGATTCATGCTATACATGGTCACTTTCTGATCTGTACAGAAAAATCAAATGACGTACACGTCACGTAAGCAGCCTGTCTCATTGGATGTCTTTTCTCACACATGGACGGGTTTGTCTGTTTAAGCTTATACCAGATATTTGGTGCAACTGACACATTTAGCAGATTCAAGGACACCACTCCCTCTCACCTAATGATCCGCGACACGAATTGGGGTTCATATAGTACGGTACCCTCTATCAATGTTGCCGCATGTAATATCCAAGACACTATGTTCTAGCCACAGAATGTTAAAATTAACTAAGTGTACAAACCTCAACAAATGTTATCGATAATACGTATAAAAGGACTGTATCGTGTAAAAATGACGAATTATTTCATTATTTATGTAATAATGAAATTACTGTATGAATTAAAACTTATCAGAGAACTACATTCATGGACAACGACAATTATAATCTTTTTTGTTATCTGTGATAATTGCGGTTCAGTGGTTCTATCTGTGCTAACCCATGAACAGTTCGGACGTGAGACGTGTGAGGTCTGTAAAGAGAAAACCTGTAACTATATTGTTAATTATTTGAAAAATAGAGTCGCTATTGTCTAGACGTGGATTTGTATTTATCTCAATTGTAATCCAGTCTAATTAATGTTTTTGAGTGTTAATTTTCGGCTACGCAATTAGGAGCGCAGCCATTAGCGCTAGTAACTTACAGCGGAGTTTACTAGTAGGTGGTATAAAAAAATGTCGGTATTTATCACTGAAAATGATTTTAAATGCTAAAGAATAGAGATAAAAGGCTTAAAGAGTTTTATCTGAATATATTACGTTGGTAACAAATCGAGAATAACAATAGACAAATTTACTATCGTCTGTCTGCCGCCATCTTAGCAAAAATATCTCGGCGGCAGTTTTGAATCGAGAATTGTAACAAACCTAACTGTTGTTAGATGTAAATGAATGGAAGTAAATGTGCACTGGTGGTCCTGAATCTACTTTAAAAGGCAGAATTCAACTCAGATAGAATCCTTAAATACAGTGCTCATAGCACGTTACGTAATATCAATTTCTTATTTGCTGACGTATGAAGCCTAACTATTTCGGACGATTTACATGAAATATTTTAATAGGAGATACGTCAGTGTTGCGCGCGGGTAGTATTTTGTGACTAAACGTTCCTTTTGCTAGAGAAAAATGACATGCAATTTACTGCTACTCACACGACTTTACAAACCACATTTCTACACAACAAGTGCAGATTTCCTTAGCAGAGTGACAAATATTAGCCGGATAATCATTTTTGACATCAAACTGATTAAAATTTTTTTTTTGATCTACCTGAAATATCATTTATAAGCAATTCAAGCCACCAAATACTATAAACCGGTTCCGCCACACGCATTACCATCCGTGAATGGAATAGGAAACTGGAGGCGTATATTTTACGGAAGCAGCTAGTGACATCGACCTCATAAAGCTTAGCGTTCCGTATCGATGCTCTCCAAAAAGTCTGAGATATTTACCGAAATCGCAACGTTCACATTAATCTCTAGAAGCACGAATCGCTACAACAGAGAGCTAACATCGGACTGAATAACATTCGAAATGTACTGTGCACTTGTAAACCATTTAGTGCATATAGAGAGTTGGGTTACTTTGCGAAAGTAGCTGAAATAACTTTAGAGCGTTAAGAAGAATCCAGACAAACGTTTTGGTTTTAAAGGTTTGCCACGAGAATGTCTTATGCAGAATCAAAAATTGTAAACAATTTTTTGTGACTAAATGATATTCTGACATCTGCTATAAATACTTGCCCATCGGTGTATTTTGACTTTTAAAGTATTCACGGAAGGAAATTTATTCGAATACTTACGCCGATTGTTGAGATATTTTTTCGTAAGTATTGTGTGTAAATCTGTTTTTGAAACCGCCGAATAAGAAACCGCCGAATAAGAAACCGCCGAATAAGAAACCGCCGAATAAGAAACCGCCGAATAAGAAACCGCCGAATAAGAAACCGCCGAATAAGAAACCGCCGAATAAGAAACCGCCGAATAAGAAACGTTCGAAAGCAAGTACGACAAGCGGAGTTTAAGGTTTCTATCACATGAAATTGTAAAAGCAAAGGAAAAACTTGAGAATCTAATGACATTTAGTGGTATGTATAGATACCGAAAAGCAATGTACCCCGCTGCGTTTTTATGCCTGCATTTGAAGATTTGTCAGGCACTACTGCGGCAATTATGACATTTCGGCAATGCACTCACCGATTCGCGAGGAGATTCTATGTTCATAATTTACCACTGCTACGCTTGAGAAGTCTCACGGCCGTAGACACTTCGTGCTACCGTTACGAAGCCGGGCGGGTCGCTACTAACCACCCATCACCGATACGCTGTAACTGAACCTACAAGATGTCCAGGAAACTACACACATCAAAAAAAGTTTTGCATCACCTCGGTTGTGTGAGTTCCGTAACCTGTACAGAAAATTTGACTAGAGATCATCATAAACATCATTTCCGCCCTTTTTATTGCTCATGAAAACCACCCATTACATGTTGTACCATCATACAGCGAGACCTTCAGAGGTGGTGGTCCAGCCTGCTGCACACAACGGCAACTCTAATACCCAGCAGCACATTCTCTTGGATTGATGTTTGCATGTATTCATCGTGGCATACTAATGAAGTTCATCAAGACACTGTTGGTCCAGATTGTCCCACTCCTCAACGGCGATTCGGCATAGATCCCTCAGAGTGGTTCGTGGGTCACGTCTTCCGTAAACAACCCATTTCAATCTATCTCAGGCATGTTCGACAGGTTTCGTGTCTGGAGAACATGCTGGCCACTCTAGTCGAGCGATGTCGTTATCCTGAAGGAAGTCATTAACAAGATGTGCACGATGGAGGGCGCGAATTGTCGTCCATGAAGACTGATGGCCCCCCCAGTATGCTGCTGATATGGTTGCACTATCGGTCGGAAGATGGCATTCACCTATCGTACAGTCGTTACGGCGCCTTCCATGACCACCAGCGGCGTACGTCGGCCCCACATAATGTCAGCCCAGAACAGCAGGGAACCTCCACCTTGCTGCACTCGCTGGACAGTGTGCCTAAGGCGTTCAGCCTGACCGGATCGCCTTCCAACACGTCTCCGACGATTTTCTGGTTGAAGGCATATGCGACACTCATCGGCGAAGAGGACGTGATGCCTATCCTGAGCGGTCCGTTCGGCATGTTGTTGGGCCCATCTGTACCGCGTTGCATGGCGTCATGGTTGCAAAGGTGCACCTCGCTATGGACGTCGGGAGTGAAGTTGCGCATCATAAAGCCTATTAAGCACAATTTGAGTTGTAACACGACGTCCTGTGGATGCACGAAACTCATTCAACATGGTGGCGTTGCTGTCAGTGTTGCTGTCTCAACACCAACTTTTGTTTTCAAATAACAGCCACGGTCCCGAACTATGTCATCATGACAAAAACGTATTAAGAACTGTTGGGTTTAGTCAAATGTTTGACTAATGAAAGCATGACGCCCATTAACTTACACACTGGGTCTTTGTCCTTATTTCGTGGGGTATCAGACTGCCCAGAATAAGATCGAGTATGAAGAAAAAAAAAAAGTTATTTGCTTGAAAGTAATCAAGGTAATTAAGAAAAAAAATTGTGGCTGTAGGAAAAAATATTTCACCAACAGCTGCTGCTACGTATGCAAAAATGAAGTGTCTAAGTTCATCTCTTCAAACCATGGTCATTTTTTCCTTAGTTACATTAGTGTGATATTTAACTGTCTAATTGCCTTCCTTCGAACCAAGTACTAAACTCTTTTCATTCTGAGAATAGCTTTCTGAACAAAAAAATTAAAATAAAAGTATGAAAGTTTCAAGGTTTCTCAAATGCTTTGTCTAAAAATAAGAAATAAAATAGATCAGAGCAATATTTGATGCACCTTTGAATGATGCTCGAAATCAGCTACAGCTGATGAGGTGCAGATTGAGAATTCGCACTTCCTGATATTTGATTAGCCACTGAAAATTTAGCCACTGAAAATTTAGCCACTGAAAATTTAGCCACTGAAAATTTAGCCACTGAAAATTTAGCCACTGAAAATTTAGCCACTGAAAATTTAGCCACTGAAAATTTAGCCACTGAAAATTTAGCCACTGAAAATTTAGCCACTGAAAATTTAGCCACTGAAAATTTAGCCACTGAAAATTTAGCCACTGAAAATTTAGCCACTGAAAATTTAGCCACTGAAAATTTAGCCACTGAAAATTTAGCCACTGAAAATTTAGCCACTGAAAATTTAGCCACTGAAAATTTAGCCACTGAAAATTTAGCCACTGAAAATTTAGCCACTGAAAATTTAGCCACTGAAAATTTAGCCACTGAAAATTTGAGGCTAAAAAATTGTTGGGACTTTTTACACCTTCAGGCACAGGTAATAGAAATTTGCCAAGGCCACACAGCAACAGGATGCACGGTCTGCATAACCGGTTAGACAAATATTCTCTAGAACTCTTTACAATTCTAAGATTATAAGATAAATATTGAACTTAAAATTCTCAATCGGCACCTCACCTGCTGTACGTGGTTACGAGCATCATTCAAAAGGCGAGTCTAATATTTTTCTATTTTATTTCTTAGTACTACAAAAATCATTTCACAAAACATTTAAACCTTTTTGTTTAGAAACATTTAATTACTTCTTACGTGCAAGAGTATATTTTGTATTTAGGACTAGACGCCAGGTTATGGCGACAAAATCATTTACACACAATTCCACAATCGGTAGTAACAATGTTTGTCTATTCAGGAAATTTTATTCTGGAAAAAAGCCGCCAGTTTTCGTAGAAAACGACCGCTCTCGGGAAATGAAACTGTGCACATCTGAGAGGACATTCATACGGACACGTGACTATTAATGTAATCACCAGTCGCTTCTAGGAACCCACCTGCTGAATTCGCGTGCCGCATGCTAGTCGCGCTTTCATTTCCCCCGAGATGTCAAGCATATGGAACTTCCTGACAGGAGGGGTACGGTGGTCTGACAGCAGAAGTCCATTAAAACTCAGAGAGAGAGAGAGAGAGAGAGAGAGAGAGAGAGAGAGAGAGAGAGAGAGCGTACAGCGGACTTCAAAGTGGCGGACAATCTTGTCATACTGTAACAATGAATACACTATAGTGAAATAATGTAAAACGCACATTAATTTAACACAACTCTTAATATTTTGTTAGAACCGTTTTGGAAACATTGTTATTGTAAATAACACAAAGGGGTCACCATCCAAAGCAGAAACTTAACTACTTTTATACGTCGGTAATGATAAACACTTACGCGCTGTGTGATGTGCTGTATTGCAGAAAAGAAGTTTATGTGCAGCAGATTGTGTTACTGTTCAGGTAAGAGCTGGAGAAACAGACCAAACATGTATTCCTTCATTTAGTATTTGGTTCTTAAGACTCTGGGCGAGGAATTTGGAATTACCACAGTATATGGCTACTTTAGTTTTAAAATTCTCAGACAGTTCGCAGGAAGTGTCGAGGATCTTATTACTTCTTGCGATAATCTTATCACAAAATGGCGATGACAAAATTTTGAAACTAGAGATGATAACCAAGACTTACCTGTGAGTAAATTTTAACTGTTTTTGCTTTGTGGTCTATTTGACTTCGCCATTAATGATTTACTATGCGGCACATAACTATCGTTTGTTTTGGTCTGTCTGCCCCACTGTTCGCTATTTTCTCAGGACTCATATACACGTATAAAGTTGAAATTTGTCATATACCACGGTCCCTTGGCGGTGTAAAAAATTGAACCTTCTAACTCAATGCAACAAAAAATGGCCATATATGTATATTTTGATACTCGCGAACTCGCTTATTAAAACCTATAGGGCACTTTTCATTGACCTAGAATCATGAAATCTGGCAAGAAGCGAGGTTTCACCATACAAGTATAGGAAAAAATCAAAAATTTTTGACTTGTTATCGCACCAAACGAAAAATATTTCTATTGTCATTTGTTATCCGACGTCAAACTTTAAACAATCGGTAGTTCTGCATTCAGGCTGACAGGGTCGCAATGGCAGAAGATAAACATCCTTCAAGGTAGGACTTTATTGCTCATATGACGTACTTCGGCATTTACCCATTATCAGATATCCAGGAACGATTACTGCACGTAGATATGGCATTTAAAGTTTTATGTGAAAGAAACATCCGCGCTCTGATTGGAGAGTTACTGATTATTTCAACTGTCGCCTCCCTCCAGGATGACTGCCCCTTTTTTGCTATTGAAATTAAAACATTCTTAAAAGTCTTGAAATTCTCAGGACAGTTATATTGAGAGTATCAATATCGAGAACAACCAAAAATCGTCGGGATTCTCGATTCCCAGAATTTATGAACCGTGTTAAACTTGTCTGGAACCACCAGTACGTGAGTAGTCCCTGCACCTGGCAAATTTTTTTTCTGCATCGGTCCGAAGATATTTTCCTTAAGTTTTTCTGCGAGATCCAATATTTCTTGCAAATTCCGAGTCTTTCTTGGCTTTAGTTTTTTTGTTTCTAGCACAGCATGTGCTCCTTCAGTGATAGCTTACACTTTCTTAAGATATCTTGTCCATATCCTTTCTAAATTTCTCAGCTGTATCTTCATTCTGCAGTCTACATACCACTTTGTCTGTTGCTTTTGAAGTTTATTACCACACTTGGCTGTAACTATTATGAGATCACTACCAATCACTCAGCCAGGGTTTAAATGACTACATTTTATTTAGTTTCTGTATCCTTATTTGACTAAAATATAATCTATTTTTTACCTAGCACTATGTCCTAGGCCAGCCTTTTACTTTACCGTCGGTAGTCTGTCGTTACATATTTTCCATTTTCCTCACAGAACAATTTCTACACCACTTTATACGGGTTTTTCTTTTCGTGAAGTGAACTGGAAAATACTGTTTGGGGAACATAATACAATTGGAACAGACTGGCAAGACAAAATATTAATTCTCAATTAATAACAAAAATCCGAGTACAGAATTACATTATCAGTTGCACTAAGAAAGGGGCTAGGATAGTAAGAGGTGTCAAACAAGGTTGTCCCCATTCACTCAAGAATAACAGAAACTGCAGAGCAATGAATGAAAAGTCGCGCCAAAGAAATCTAAATTAATGGTAAACGAATACATTGTATTCATTTCACTGGTGGAATAGTAGCCTTAGACTCTGGCAAGGATATGAACTGCAAGTTAAATATTTTGTCTGATGCCTTGAATAATCACAAACTGGAAATAAACGCCAAAAATATTAAAACAATTGTCATAAATAAACTGAACAGGCATAGAAGGGAAAACATTATGGTAGGAAATGAAATGCTAAAGCGAGAAAACTATTTTTGCTACTTAAGTCAATAAGAGGTGACAACGTAAGCATGATATACGCTAAAAGAGTAATTGCAGCGTCTGAAGTAGCACTAAGAGGTACGAGCAATTTATTAACAACCAAACACCCTAATATAGAAACAAGGAAGAAACTCATCTAAATATTTTTGAAACATTTAGAGCTGTGAGTGTGAAGGGTGGACACGGGGCAAAGAAAAAAATTGCATTAGAGATATAGATATGGAGAACAGCTGCAAAAACATCCTGGGCTGAAAAACTAATGAAGTACTAAAATAGGTTAAAGACGAAAGGACATTGACAGGATACAGAGAACAGCAACTAAATTAACTGGACCTTTAATTCGGCGTTACAACTTCATAAGATATATCTTGAAAGGAAAAATCATTAGGAAAAAAACAAGAAAATTTTCATATTACAAAATGTTGTTGGTGCAACGAACTGCGGCAATACAACCAAATGGTACAGTTGGCGAGGGACAGAAGGATGGATCAATCAATAAACAGTTTGCTTTAGTATCTGATGATGAATGGATGGACGGATATAAATTCGAATCTCAGGGCATTTCTAAGATCCAACCTATTATAAGGCTATAAATGCAATCAACTGGTTTCGGAAAGCACCACTCGACAGAGCGAAGCATCTAAGAAAGATTTTGAAATGAGAGGTTCTCTATACCTGTACGCTTATCAAGGCTCTAGGAGTGAAGGATTTGATGACATAAATGGCAGTCTATGTCAATGTCTCGGCAACACACTTAACGAGTGCGTTTTTACCTACTGATAGACCCTAATTAGCTAGCTTTCTACCTCTCGGTATAAGTTTTCTGTGTAAATTACGGGCTGTATATGCTAGTGTTATAGGTGCAAACTTGGTTATAACTTGACAAGTGCTGCAGGATATTAATTTACAAGGGAACATTTCCGAGTGTGAATAAACGATCTTTATGAAACTTGTCGAGTGTGTAGAGGGGCTTGTCATATTAGGTCTAGAAGGAATATTTTAAAAACGTTGACATATAGAAACTGTTTTTCATATAAAAGTTTCTAAGTAATTAACGTTCTTTGAAACAGTATAGGCTAATCAACTTATAATTTGAAATTTTGCAATATACCCCACCACGATTAATTAATTTTGAAGAACAAACTTTTGTAACACAAATGGAAGAAGTTTTCAAGCCAAATAACTCCGTATGTAATAAAGGTGGTTTTTGAAATATTTTTGGAAAATAAGCTGCGCAGAATGTGCTGTGATTATATTCAACGTACCTAACTAAATGTCTAAACATTCATTACTATACTAATTATTAATTTTACTTATATTTGTTTGATGTTTTAAGTTAGTTTACGTTTTACATTAATTTCCGATACAAAATCATTGTAATCATAATCTGCAAAGAAATGCTTAAGAACATCCCCTTTTTTACACAAAGCACGTAAAATGAACGAAATGTCTTCACTTGATATACACGGTGGAAAACAATGTAAAACGAAGTTCAGCAGGATTTCAAACTGCCACGGGCAAGCCTCTAAATACCCTGATTCGTATCAGGCATATTTCAGTTCATTGGCAAGCCTTGAAGTGAATTGACTATGTAGTTCTGACTGCAGCTTGGTTATATTATTTCTCAAGTGGAGATTCACATCCGTCATTCAAGAGAACTAGATCTGAAAATCTCAAAGTTGTTCCAACATAGAAAGCAATCTACGTACTACGGCTATACGCCTGTGCCGTCGAGCCTTTGGTATCACCAGATGAACAAGTTTCTTGTCCTCTGGTAAGACGCTTGAATGTTTCAACATTTTTTCTTAATGGTGGAGTATTTTGCAAAATTTCAAATTATTAGGGAAGTTGATTAGCCTATACTGCTTTTATATATCATCGTTTAGAAGAAATTCCCTCTAAACCTAATATGCCAAATCACCTTTCAGGGTGTGCTTTGCCTCTTAAAAGTGGAATTGGGCACAAAAAAACTACGTACTGCACTATGTTGCCCCCTCTACACACCCGTCAAGTTTCATCAAGATCGTTTCTTTACACGCCGGAATGTTTAGTTGTTAGTGATCTCTGATGCGGGTAATGGGTACATCTGTCACACACTGGCGAGAGTTTCACTTATCTCTGGGTACAAAGACTTTATACTGAAGTGTCTATAGACGTGACTTTGCAGGATTATGAACAGATAAATGATCTTACGAATGAAAATGTCATTTATTGGGCCCCCCAGAGTACGATTACATCTGACCAAATGGAAGTTCACACCTGGCTGGCCAGCTTCTATTAGGCGTTGGTGGACAAGGTTTATACACTAGCCAGGCAGTCAGTAGTTCTGGCAACAGTTGGCAGCACAATATCACGCAGACGGTAATGCGGCCGCCAAAAACAGGTAGGAGCACCAGTTATGCACCAAAATACAAGCGCAAGATACATAACGGCTATCGTAAAAGTGGTGAAAGTGCAGAGACGGAGTGCGCTAAGTTTAGGAGCGCGTGCTCGCTCACTGGAGGGGGCCATGAACCTGCGCCACTGCTCCGCTGGCAGTCTCGGTGGGTGGTCACGTGACCAGTATCCCATGCCTTGATTCACTGCTTGATTTTGATCACCTGAAGGAACAAAGTAAACCTTTTGTCTTTGTCCATGCAGCACTCGGCATTTCTACCCGAAGTAGAGTACATGTTCTTTGTTAATGTGACACATGAGAACTTCTGCATGATAACATTAAATTATTGTTCAACGTCCATGTCTACAGAGCTTGCTCAGAAGCTAGATTAGCAACTCTCAGACCGGTAAACATTCTAGAACTATGATCTACTAATTGTATGTCAAAATTATAATATATATATATATATATATATATATATATATATATATATATATATATATATATATGTATAATGACTTTTGAACACTATTAAGGTAAATACATCGTTCGTTCTATATCAAAATCTTACATTTGCTAACTATGCCTATCAGTAGTTAGTGCCTTCAGTAGTTAGAATCTCTTATTTAGCTGGCAGTATTGGCACTCGCTGTATTGCAGTAGTTCGAGTAACGAAGATTTTTGTGAGGTAAGTGATTCATGAAAGGTACAGGTTATTGTTCAAATGGTTCAACTGGCTCTGAGCACTATGCGACTTGACTTCTGAGGTCATCAGTCGCCTAGAACTTAGAACTAATTAAACCTAACTAACCTGAGCACATCACATCCATGCCCGAGGCAGGATTCGAACCTGCGACCGCAGCGGTCGCTCGGCTCCAGACTGCAGCGCCTAGAACCGCACGGCCACTCCGGCCGGCACAGGTTATTGTTGGTCAGGGCCATTGTTTTGTAGGGATTACTGAAAGACAGCTTGCGTTGCGCTAAAAAAAAATAGTGTCAGTTTAGTGATGATCAGAAAAAGTAAAGAGAGAACTGTCTGAGTACGTTCAATTTTACTCAGCTGTTTGAAAATCAAATAACGTAAGAGTTTCTCCAGTACTGTCATTTATAATTTTTCAAGGGGACGTTTCACATTCACACGTTTTGGTTTAACGAGCAATCCCTCCATATGCATAGGCGTCTGTCTGAATCAGATGCTGAACTACTGGGTAGGTCCGTATCTTACCCCGACAGCTTGGATGACATCGAATACAACACGGAAACTATAACTATAAACAGTCCATGGAATATACACAATAGCTACGTTTATTCAGTGTGTTTTTGCTTTTCATTACAGCAGTAGACTTTCTCCTCTGTAGTTTTGGCGTGACGAAGTCGTGGGATACCTCCTAGTATTGTGTCGGACCTCCTTTTGCCCGGCGTAGTGCAATAATTACTTGCCATGCATTCAACAAGTCGTTAGAAATCCCTTGCAGAAATATTGAGTCATGCAGTCTCTATAGACGTCAATAATTGCGGAAGTGTTGACGGTGCAGGATTTTGCGCAAGAAATGATCTCTCTGTTACGTCACACGAATTTTCGATGGTATGTATGTCGGGCGATCTGCGTGGCCAAATCATTCGCTCGAATTGTCCAGAATTTTTTTTTTTTTTCCTCCACGAGTCGCAGACAATTGTAGCCCGATGACATGGCGCATTGGCATCCAGAAAAATTCTATCGTTTGAGAACATTAAAACCATGAATAGAATCAAATGGTCTCCAAGTAGCCGAGCATAGCCCCTTCCTTGGACCAGAGGACAGCCCACGCCATTATAGAGCCATCATCAACTTGCAGAGTGCCATACTGACAACTTGGTTCCATGACTTCGTGGGGTCTGCACCACATTCCATCGCTACCATCAGCTCTTACCAACTGATATCGCGACTCATCTGACCAGGCTACGGGTTCCTGTCGTCTAGGATCCAATAGATATGGTCACGAACCCGCGAGGCGCGCTGATGGCGATGTCGTGCTATTAGCTAAGACACTCGCGTCGGTCGTCTGCTGCCACAGCCCATTAACGCCAAATTTCGCCGCACTGTCCTAACGGATACGTTCGTCGTACATCCCACATTGATTCCTGTGGTTATTTCACGCAGTGTTCCTTGTCTGTTAGCACTGACACCTCTGCGAAAACGCGGCTGCTCTTGGTCGGTAAGTGAAGGCCGTCAGCCACTACATTGTCCGTGGTGAGAGGTAATGCCTGAAATTTGTTATTCTCGGCACACTCCAGACAGTGTGGATCCCTGAATATTGCATTCCGTAACGGTTTCCGAAGTGGAATGTCCCAAGTTTCTGTTAATTCCTGTCATGCGACCATAATCGCGTCGGAAACGTTTTCACATGAATCACTTAAGTACAAATGACAGCTCCAACTCACTGCCTTTTAATAGCTTGTGTACGCGATAGTACCGCTATCTATGTGTGTGTATATATCGCTATCCAATGACGTGTCACCTCAGTGTAAACAAAGCTTATTATCTCTACTTCGTGATAGCCCATCACAAAAAGCAGATTTAACATCGTTCACTGACTCAATTGTCACATTCATTCAAATATCACAGCAGTTACGCATTGACACATCTCTCTTCCATCACCGAAGATCACTCAGCAGCCGAAGAAGAAATCTTCACACACTTCACGGCACGGGGGGAAATCAAAAGAATTCAGTAATAAATCGCTCTTCGAATTTTGGGCAGGGATTGGTGAGTCTTTTTCACTGAAAACAAGAACTTTTCGTATACAGCTATTTTCCGACCGCTGTGGCCGAGCAGTTCTAGGTGCTTCAGTTCGGAACCACGCTGCTGGTACGGTCGCAGGTTCGACTCCTGCCTCGGGCATGGATTGTTTAATGTCCTTCGGTTAGTTAGGTTTAAGTAGATCTAAGTTCTAGGGGACTGATGACCTCAGATGTTAAGTCCCATAGTGCTTAGAGCCATTCGAACCATTATACTGCTATTTGCAACATCCTACTTTTTCTAAACCGCAATTTGTACGTTGACAGCTTCGGAGACACTATACAAATAGAACTCGGAGTGCCTCTTGCTAATATTAAACCCCCTTCGAAAAACTTTCCTTTGCAAAATACACTCCTGGAAATGGAAAAAAGAACACATTGACACCGGTGTGTCAGACCCACCATACTTGCTCCGGACACTGCGAGAGGGCTGTACAAGCAATGATCACACGCACGGCGCAGCGGACACACCAGGAACCGCAGTGTTGGCTGTCGAATGGCGCTAGCTGCGCAGCATTTGTGCACCGCCGCCGTCAGTGTCAGCCAGTTTGCCGTGGCATACCGAGCTCCATCGCAGTCTTTAACACTGGTAGCATGCCGCGACAGCGTGGACGTGAACCGTATGTGCAGTTGACTGACTTTGAGCGAGGGCGTATAGTGGGCATGCGGGAGGCCGGGTGGACGTACCGCCGAATTGCTCAACACGTGGGGCGTGAGGTCTCCACAGTACATCGATGTTGTCGCCAGTGGTCGGCGGAAGGTGCACGTGCCCGTCGACCTGGGACCGGACCGCAGCGACGCACGGATGCACGCCAAGACCGTAGGATCCTACGCAGTGCCGTAGGGGACCGCACCGCCACTTCCCGGCAAATTAGGGACACTGTTGCTCCTGGGGTATCGGCGAGGACCATTCACAACCATCTCCATGAAGCTGGGCTACGGTCCCGCACACCGTTAGGCCGTCTTCCGCTCACGCCCCAACATCGTGCAGCCCGCCTCCAGTGGTGTCGCGACAGGCGTGAATGGAGGGACGAATGGAGACGTGTCGTCTTCAGCGATGAGAGTCGCTTCTGCCTTGGTGCCAATGATGGTCGTATGCGTGTTTGGCGCTGTACAGGTGAGCGCCACAATCAGGACTGCATACGACCGAGGCACACAGGGCCAACACCCGGCATCATGGTGTGGGGAGCGATCTCCTACACTGGCCGTACACCACTGGTGATCGTCGAGGGGACACTGAATAGTGCACGGTACATCCAAACCGTCATCGAACCCATCGTTCTACCATTCCTAGACCGGCAAGGGAACTTGCTGTTCCAACAGGACAATGCACGTCCGCATGTATCCCGTGCCACCCTACGTGCTCTAGAAGGTGCAAGTCAACTACCCTGGCCAGCAAGATCTCCGGATCTGTCCCCCATTGAGCATGTTTGGGACTGGATGAAGCGTCGTCTCACGCGTTCTGCACGTCCAGCACGAACGCTGGTCCAACTGAGGCGCCAGGTGGAAATGGCATGGCAAGCCGTTCCACAGGACTACATCCAGCATCTCTACGATCGTCTCCATGGGAGAATAGCAGCCTGCATTGCTGCGAAAGGTGGATATACACTGTACTAGTGCCGACATTGTGCATGCTCTGTTGCCTGTGTCTATGTGCCTGTGGTTCTGTCAGTGTGATCATGTGATGTATCTGACCCCAGGAATGTGTCAATAAAGTTTCCCCTTCCTGGGACAATGAATTCACGGT
This sequence comes from Schistocerca piceifrons, assembly GCF_021461385.2. Classification (NCBI taxonomy): domain Eukaryota; kingdom Metazoa; phylum Arthropoda; class Insecta; order Orthoptera; family Acrididae; genus Schistocerca; species Schistocerca piceifrons. The sequence continues at coordinate 219,532,786 of NC_060140.1, read as the reverse complement.
GTTCTTATTTCAATTTCCAGGAGTGTATACTCAAGAGTTTCACTGGTAATTACTTTGTTTTTAGTTTAGTATTGGAAAATTAATTATTAAATGGAATATGCAGTACTGACAGTCCTATTTATATATATCAGCGTAGATATGATTTAATTTTTTTTATCTATGTCAGAATATATTTTGCTTTGCTTTCAGTAAATAAAGTTTTGAATTCGTACTTTATTTCTTTTCAGTGAGCTCCATGTTGTGTTATGATATCCCTCCTTGGGAAAAGATCAGCGGCATAGGTATGGAATTGCTGAATTAAGAGTCTGCAGCTCGTGAACTAGTGATTAGCGTTGAGCAGTCCCGCGTTTGATTCCCGGCCACGTCGGAGATTCTCTTTTTGGTTGTAATTTATTGCTCTTGGAATATTAAAGCGTACCTACGGAAAGAGCTGTAGGCTACTCTTACAAGCTATCAATTTGGCTATTAATTACTTCCTTCGCAATGAATGCGCTTTGCACATTTTTAGACAGACATCCGAGGGCGAACCAATATGAAAACGTTCTAACATCACGACGGAGTCTATCCAACTTTACAGTAGCTATTCGTGAAGGACTATAGTAGCGTCGCCATATTTGAGCATCTTATTCACGCGGTGGAAGTTCGAATTGTCAGCTATCAGCTAACATTTGGTTACAATCCCTCACCATTAAAACGCATCCAGCACTGACACTAGAGAATTGTGTTGGGCAGGCACAACTCCGTAAAGACAAACTGTTGCAGAGCTATTTTTAAATGATGATTTTCCGTTACATTTGGAAGGACTGTAGGACAGGAGTGTCCTAAGCGTGAACGCCATCCGCGAGGTCGTGAAGCTATGCGTGTGATCATCTCAGACGCTATGAATCATACCAAGAGATCATGCCCAGTTTGTTTGGCAGGATGAATGGTTAGCTTTGGTTCCTCTCGTCGGGATACGGGTATGTGTATCTGGCAGTCTCTTCCCTTCCTGAACCCACCTACAGTGTTTAGTCAATCGTTTCACAAAAGGCGAGGGTTACCTGTTACGCTAGTTTCACAAGACATCATAGACTTTGTATACAACGACAATGTGTTCTTTCCAATGCCGCGTTAAGTTTTCCAGCGTACTTTATCACGCCTCACACTTCCATCTGGATTTTGTGCTAGCCTTCTTACCGTTCCTAGTGGTTTCAGGATCTTTTCATTTCATACTTAATATGCCCACTTACGCCACAGTTCATGTTCCGCAACTTGTTTGTCTTATCGAGAGCATAGTGTTAATGGAAGCAAAAATTTCTACTGTGTGTTCTTTACCTGCGACTTCAAAAATACCGTTAACTTTAAGCCGGTGCTACAAGAAGGCCAGATAATGTCATCTATTGTTTTGCCATTTTGCACACGGCTTCCCAGCTAATTAAATTCTTCCATTTGAATTATCAGTCTTTATTCCCCATCTGCCACTTATAATGTAAAGTTGACACATCGATAAATGAAGGAACACGTAGCTTCAGAAATGGTATTCCCTATCTACGCTATAAATGAAAATTGGGCGGATTGCAGATTATTTAACCAACTGTTCTCCACGTTATTTTCTCTACCTCTTCTGAAAAAGTTTTTGAAACACTATATGAGAATAAGCTCAGCGGACCAAATCTTAGTTACTTCTTTGAATAGGCTCACAGTCGCTTTTGAGCTCTGTATACGGTATATATCTGCTACCAAGCGATCGTTTTAGCGTCCACTGCTGACGAAAGTCATGGCAGTGAAGTGAGAACGTACAGTGAGTTGTGTGGAGACGTGGCTGGATGGCAGAAAGGTGCTATCATGTTTGGACATGACCATGGGCACACCACGCATAGAGTTGTCAGACTTGTTGGCGTATCAAAGCAGGCGTGCAACATGTCTAAGAAATGGTGTACCATTCGCAGCCGTGTAAAAATGTGTGAGAACAATGGTGGGAAAAAATCCAAGAGACCTGAGACGACTGTATGCCTTGTCAATGATGTGCTGTTCTAAATTCAACAGGAACTGGTGCTGTCTTAGAATGCAGGCCCATCTCAACCACGAACATTGCGAAGGGAAATGCAAGCAGTGGACATTTCGAGTCGGGTGCCTCGCTAAAGGCCATTGCTCACGGTGGCACAAAGCTACACCTCTTTGATGGGCTAAATACAAATTGGGCAGTAGATGGCAGGCGGCTTGTAGAATGGTCCAACGACTCGCATGTTTGTTCCACGTGATGCAAGGCGTCGAGAGGATCAAGAGCCCAGCGAGCCGTTTAAACCGCAGTGCGTTCAGGATTTAGTTCAGGTCGGAGTGCACGGTATGATGATTGATGATGATGAAGTGGTTCTACGATGTTTTTACAGAGTTTTTCGTACCATAACTGGGTCCCATACATCCAGGTTGCCGTACATGGACCAGGCTCTTTTATGAATACCGTACTTTCTACATTACTGGCCATTAAAATTACTACACCACACAGATGACGTGCTACAGACGCGAAATTTAACCGACAGGAAGAAGATGCTGTGATATGCAAAAGATTAGCTTTTCAGAGCATTCCCACAAAGTTGGCGCCGGTGGCGACACCTACAACGTGCTAACATGAGGAAAGTTTCCAACCGATTTCTCATACACAAACAGCAGTTGACCGGCGTTGCCTGGTGAAACGTTGTTGTGATGCCTCGTGTAAGGAGGAGAAATGCGTGCCATCACGTTTCCGACTTTGATAAAGGTCGGATTGTAGCCTGCAGTTTATCTTATCGCGACATTGCTGCTCGCGTTGGTCGAGATCCAATGACTGTTGGCAGAATATGGAATCTGTGGGTTCAGGAGGGTAATACGGAACGCCGTGCTGGATCCCAACGGCCTCGTATCACTAGCAGTCGAGATGACAGGCATCTTATCCGCATGACTGTAACGGATCGTGCAGCCACGTCTCGATCCCCGAGTCAACAGATGGGGACGTTTGCAAGACAACAACCATCTGCACGAACAGTTCGACGACGTTTGCAGCAGCATGGACTATCAGTTAGGAGATCATGGCTGCTGTTACCCTTGACGCTGCATCACAGACAGGAACGCCTGCGATGGTGTACTCAACGACGAACCTGGGTGCACGAATTGCAAAACGTCATTTTTTCGGATGAATCCAGGCTCTGTTTTCCTCTTCATGATGGTCGCATCCGTGTTTGGCGACATCGCGGTGAACGCACATGGGAAACGTCTATTCGTCATCGCCATACTGGCGTATCATCCGGCGTGATGGTATGGGGTGCCATTTGTTACGCGTCTCCGTCACCTCTTTTTCGCATTGACGGTGGTTTGAACAGTGGACGTTACATTTCAGATGTTTTACGACCCGTGGCTCTACCCTTCATTCGATCCCTGCGAAACCCTACATTTCAGCAGGATAATGCACGACCGCATGTTGCAGGTCCTGTACGGGCCTTTCTGGATACAGAAGATGTTCGGCTGCTGCCCTGGCCAGCACATTCTCCAGATCTCTCACCAATTGAAAACGTCTGGTCAATGGTGGTCGAGCAACTGGCTCGCCACAATACGCCAATTTAGTGGAATAGATTAGTACTTCAGATTTGAGGTATTTTGAGATCGGTGATAACGAAGATGCCATATTTATTCGATATTTTAGTTTTTCAATCGAATCGTCGTCAAATCGTCACTTGGGTCATTACCGCTTTCAGAAGGCCATCTGTCGGGTTGTCCATTGGAAGATAGTTCGAAAATCAAGCCTTTTACGTCGGGTAGCACCTGCTAATCTTCTGCAGATATTTTCTGGAATCTCGAGACGAATGGATCTGAAAGTTCCACAAGCCGATGGAATACGTCATGCATCGTTTTCTTAGCGGTATATCTCTATACTGTCCACTTTAAGCGAGTTGGCCCACTCTGACGTATTCAGTTCTCTGCAAGGCGGTCCTGAATCCAGTTGCAAAATCTGGTCAGATACTCGGTAAGCTCGTTCTTTTTTATTATTAAAACGGCATTGCGGGACTATTTCCAGTGCCTTCCTGATGTCTAGGACCACGACATCGAGCGTTGAATCGGGAAAGAACCGGAGAACAAATGGAAATAGTGCCTCCGCTAACGTAACCTCTGGGGTTGCCTCCAGCAGATGACCGCGGTGCTGCGTTTGGGCAGATCTCCAGCTGTTCCCTGCCAGCCCCGGCCTCGTCGCTGAAGGAAGACACTCGACCTCAAGCGACCTTCAGGACGAGCCCACGAGGTTGCATTTTAGGCGCACCCGAGCTCTCTGGCTCAAGTTCTGAGACAAGGTCTGCTTCAAGCAGAACGTATCTCTCCTGTACCCTACTGTAATCTCGCGAAAAACAGCTTCAGGTGGATGACAATATTCTCTTCAATTTTCAGAATGTTCGAGACGTCCTAGGCGTCATCGAGAAATACAAGCTCAATGAAGCCGGCGAATTCACAAGAGAAATACTAAGTGATCTTTCCACTCTTGGAAACAATATGTATACCAGAACTAAATACATGAAAACAGTGACTCGAGAACGTAGGCATTAACAATGTTAAAGATTTTGCTTATTGCTACTGAGTCATTTTCCCAGAAAGTTCCAAACTAACTTTTTGGCTTTGCTAATGTCTCCATTCGCGACTGTCTGCACAGTGGCAGAATGAATCGGTACCAATAACCGAGACATTTTAACAAATGGTTCAAATGGCTCTGAGCACTATGCGATTTAACTTCTGAGGCCATCAGTCCCCTAGAACTTAGAACTACTTAAACCTAACTAACCTAAGGACATCACACGCATCCATGCCCAAGGCAGGATTCGAAACTGCGACCGAACCAGTCGTGCGGTTCCAGACAGAAGCGACAAGAACAGCTCGACCACCGCGGCCGGCACATTTTAACATTAACATTTAAAATCGTTAATTATAATATGTTTGAAACATTAGGATATCATATATCCGTACTCCGCAAGGCACCAAACAGTGTTTAGTGGTGGCTACATAGTGTATTGGCTTTCTGTATTGGCACACTTTTTGACGTCGTGGTGATTACGCGATATGTATCTTTAAGGTTGCGGTGTTTGACGACTGATAAGTAACATTCTCCGTTATCGAAATGCCATTCTTGCAAAGTTATCCACTGCAGTTCGTTGAGCGTCACTGGCACAGAAACCTGTGACTAATAGTGCACTTTCTCTTTGCATCTTTTCTATTTCTTCCGTCAGTTCAAAATGGCAAAGGTCCCAGATCTGTAAGCAAAACTGCAGAATCTCTTTTTCGTGTGGCTTACATTTCCACTTTCCTAATTGACGGTAATTTGATGCTTTCCTACACGTTCATTCAATAAATCTGACATACTACCCTCGCGGTTAAGTTCAAGTAGTCATTCCATCTTCAATCACTCCGGACCGATACCACTCGATACTTGGTTGTTCCAGTGATTAGTCACTGACCTTGTCAAACAGTGAGATTCTTTCTCTACTTACGTATATTACATAACGGAACATTTATTTTGAGGGCCAGCAGCCAATTCTTTAACCAAGCACTGATAATCTGCAGGTTTTCTTGCATTCCGCAGCTAGTTTCAAAACGGGATGACCGCCCTGGTCGCGCGGCGAAACACAAGTACCTTCGTGGTTTCTGTAGATGACCGCGCGAAAACAAGGCTCACACTTGTCAGTGAATGCAGCATCCCTCCCAAGTTTTGAACTTACAGTACAGGCAGATTAAAACTGTGTGTCCGACTGAGACTCGAACTCGGGACCTTTGCCTTTCGCGGGCAAGTGCTCTACCATCTGAGCTACCTTAGCACGACTCACGCCCGGTACTCACAGCTTTACTTCTGCCAGTACCTCGTCTCCTACCTTCCAAACTTTACAGAAGCTCTCCTGCGAACCTGCACAGTTTTAATCTGCCAGGAAGTTTCATATCAGTGCACACTCCGCTGCAGAGTGAAAATCTCATTCTGGATTACAGTACAGGTGTTCAATGTGGGCACCGTTTGTGACGTGGCGAACAATACAAACGTGCTTATCACTAAAGCCACTGCTGAGGCTGCCCAGGAATGCAGCCGCGCGGGGTAGCCGAGCGGTCAGAAGCGCCTTGTCACGGGCCGTGGGTCCTCCCTGTCCTCGCTCTGGTGTGTGTGTGTGTGTGTGTGTGTGTGTGTGTGTGTGTGTTAGCGTAAGTTAGTTTAAGCAAGCTTAGGGACCGCTGTACATGTTAAGAGACGGGACCGCTGTACATGTTAAGAGACGCTTAGCCCTAGTGGTGCAATCTGTAACTGAAACTTTGAAAGATACTCTATCCATTATACGTTTCCTGCACGTCTCTTAGTTTCCGCGTAGCCGTCTTCCGAAATCCTGGAGTTACTTACAACTAATCATGCATACTCACCGTCTGACAAAAACGTGAAGCGTTCAGAAGACATTGTCTGATGTGAATGTAGCGTCGTACGGATACACACCATTGGTGGGGAAGTGAATTATTAGAGTTGCGGTTCTGTGACAGACCTACCACCAGAGTGCGTTAGTGGTGTTCGAGTGTAGTATCATTAAGAGGCCTGGTAGGATATATAAGAAGCCCGAATGTCGTCAGATGTTTAGTGATCAGTGAAAGAAACGGAGATGCCGCGTACTCTTGCGAGAGAATGATCAGCACCTGCTAAAATATGAAAAGGGTTTCATTGCGGGTCTCCATTTGGCCAGCTGGTCAAATCGTGCAACATTCAAATTTGTGGGGCATTCGGATCTGACATGGGTTCATTGTTGGATTGCACTGGAGCGTAAAGGCATGCATATTTGTCGTTAATGTTTCAGTCGACCACATCTGACCACACAAGTTAGGACAGCCGTTTTGTGTACTAGGGCCATTTTAAGTCTTTCACATCTGCGACTGCCATCGAGAACAATAATGGACTCCCTACAGTCGCGCACGATTGGTGGTAAACTAGCAACACCCAAACTAGTGAATTGCCATCCAAAGTCTAGGCTGCCATTACAGACTGCGTCTGGAGTGGTGCGGTGAGCGGGAAGCAAGGAGTGCTGATAAATGGCGCTACACTCTATTCAGCGATGTATCATGGTTCTGCACCACGATGGATGATTGGTAGCACCTGGGAAGAAGTTCCTGTCTTCCAATGTTCTGGAGAGCCATAGCGGTTTTACTCTTTGCGACGTGGTGTAGGGAGCTGTCGGGTTTGAATCCAGATCACGAGTGGTAGAGACTAAGGCAGCTGACGGCAAAACGGAACCTCAGGGATATCTTACACCGTTTTACGTTAACTCACATGCGAAGGTATCGTGGTGCCATTTTTTCAATAGGACAATACTCGTCCACACAAGGCACTTTTATCTATGAATTGTTTGCAAGCTGTTGAGATATTCCCGTGGCAGCAAGATCCACAGATCTGTCCCCGGAAGAATTCGCGTAGGACCAGCTCGGACATCAGTTTTTCCCCATTGCCAGTGACCACGATATCAAGGAGAGACAACAATAGTTATGGACTAGCACGCTTCAAGCGAGGCTAAAACGGCTTTTTCACGCCCTTCCGAACCGGATCAGAGCACGCAGAGGGGTTGTAACGTCATGCTAATAAGTGGGCTGATATTGCTAAGTTCTTTCTAAATATGACTTGGCGTAATCGCTGAAATAACATTACATATTCTCTCAACCCGCGAGTTTCTTTTATTTTGCTCCTCGCCTTTTTTGGTGCTTCACTTTTTTGTCAAGCAGTGTATATGTCAGTCTCTTCCAGCCCTGTTAAGAACGACATTCTGAATTCTGTTTATTAGGAAGCACCTCAACAGCAGAACTAATTGGATACTCCATTTGCTAATGGATGTTGCTGAACTATATGGTGCTCTTTCGGAATATCAAGAATCGCAGAAGCGGTCGTTTGCGCTGTTTACTGCCTTCAGGGTATAATGAATGTAGAGAGCAAGCTTGATTCGTGTCCAGTGTTTTCGAACACCATTTTTATGCCTAAATGGTTGTTCAGTTCCCAGAAACACCACCACATGCGAGAAAAATATATGTTCCACAATGAGCGGCAATAGCTTGTTGGAAGTTTATGTACAATTCTGTGACACTGACGATAGTTACGGTAGTTACGGTAGGAAAAACGTATCGAATGCCAAGTCGAAGTATAACCAAGGTCGCTTCGAACACAAAAGGCGAACTATTGACAATTGAAGTTGACAGCATGCGTTTGCCTTCTGTACCGGTCGATAACCTAGTATGTCCTACTGCGATAGGTCGAACTCCGCTGTGGCCTGTGTGTAACGTTTCATAGCTCTTACGTGCACTGCAGAATAAAGGAGTCTTATTTGTGCTACTCATTGAGAGTGCACTCTGGTTTACCGCACGTTGTAAGCTAAGAAGTATAGAGTACTTGCGGTATACTGACCGGCCTGTGACTGGTAAGGAATAACAGAATTTATGTTGCAGTGTCTGAATGACAAGTATGGTCGTCATATCTTGTCATTTATTGAAAGTGGTGGGTGACTTCTCGTAAGCAACTTTCAGTACAGTAATTTATGTTTCTTGTTGCGCGAAGACCGTATGCTAAAAACTACTGCGTCGTAAATTAGTTCCGTAAAGGATGAGTTTTATGAGTGTCCTGCAAGCCAAAGCAGACAGTGTGACTCAATGTACTTAGTCTGGCAGTATCATTTACAGCCCGTCTATTTTGCTCGTAGACAGTGCGAAAAGATCGGGTCACCTTACGTTTCCGAGGTACGCAGAAGTCTGACTTTACCATCGTGGGCGTTTGGAAAGTGCATGTAGGCAGAGGAAATATGACCAGCTTTTCTTGTAACGGACGCTGACCGAATTTGAATATTAACTTTTTACTTTATGATCTCAGGTTCTCTCGGAGCGATTAAAGTTTGCTTCCGGGTGTTCTGCCGACTTGTTTCCATTTTATGCACAAATTCGGCAGATCATTCGGATTCACACTTAACCTTTTACTTGATGCATAACGCATTTAGAGCATCGTTTACTGGTAGAGAATGATTATTTCTGTCATGCTGTCGTGCTAATTAAAGCCATGATAAACTGTGTGACTATGCTTTATCTTTACTGTTTCATCCGTTCATACATGTTGTAACGGTCAAACACTGACTTTTATCCTCAGTAAGTTCGTATGGAAATGAATACAACCTCTATCTGGGGAAGGATCAGAACGGAAATCGACTTTGTTCTTATCGAAGGAACTCTCCATGAATTTGCCTCAAATGATTTTGGGGAAACCGCGGACAACCGAAATTCGGATGACCGAAAAGAGATTTGAAACAACGTCCCGAATGGCACCACTCCACTTGGTCAAGATATTAACAGACCATTTTCGTGGAGATGCTATACTTTTTTTAGGATACTCCCATTGTAGCACTCACATGTATATTTTCTGTATGACCGAATTTATGTGGCACTTTCGTTTGGAACTTCGGGATCGTACTAACGTTTTGTAGCCAATCTTTTATCGAGGAACTGCCGTTTCCATGAGGTGACACCATGTGGTTGTTCTATTTCATTCTAAACTCCATAATCACGCACCTCCCCCTCCTCCCCCTTCACTTTTTCATGGCTTCCACAGAAAAGTAAGCAACGATTAACTTCCAGTCTTTCGCCCTTAACTATCATTGACATTTTCTTTTAACTACAGGCTTTAACAATTGTCCCAGGCTTCACGATTTCTCTCCTCTATCAGTAACTATTTTCCATATTGTGCCATTTTTTAACATTGTATATACTGTTATTTCTTCTCGTATGTGTTGTGTTTTATTTCTTTCTTCTTCTTATTTTAATTTTTAATGAAAATATTTAAAAAAGAACCTTATACTTCCCACCCCGATGTTTATTAAAGTTTTACAAGATATGTATACATGTATATAAATTAATGCATACGGATGTGTTATTTGTTAAATGAAGTATGGAGAAATGTAAAAATGTGTATATAATTTTACTTTTTTTAATTTTTTTTTAAGTACAATGCGTCTGTTGCGTTACTAGCGCTGCCTAGTGGCGGATGTACTGTTCACTTTTCCACCTGATACTTAACCGCAAGCATGCCCTTATGTCCGATACGATCATGTACCAGTTGGCAAGAAGTCCAATCAACCCTATAGTCAGAACTAATTACACTTGTAATTGCAAATTAATTCGGCGCCGTTTCAATACACCGCTGCAGGGAGAAAAAGAGTGGTGACAAACAATTGGCGTTGCTCGTATGTGCAATACAATTAAATAATGTTATTTCACTTACACCACATCTAAAACATTTTGAAGACAGGTGGACATATCTGCGAGACGTTACTGTGACTGGCGCTTATGCGAGCCGTATTTCTGACCTGTATTGTCAAGGTGCTCACGTGCTTTAAGTGTGATGGGGCGGACGAGACCTTCTGCCTTAAAAGCTCGCCCATGTTTCAAGTGCACTGTAAACAAACTACATACCGGATGCTGCAATCAACACCGGGACATTACGTCCTTGTGGGTGTAAAGAAACGCTGTGAAGGTTTCCACTTGACTAGGTCCGTGGGGCTTGCGGGCGAGGGGTGTACTGTCTAAAGCCGCAGACTAGTTGTCTAGAAATGCGTTTTAAAAATAAGTAAAATCTATAAGAAAGTCATTTATTAACGTAGATAAGATTTTATACTCCATGCCACTAATATTTGCGAACATTCGAGGTGCTGTTTATGTTTTTAGTGTGTTGAATCAATGAGGAATGGCCCGTTAGTGAACGGTAGTTCACCCAACGTTGCTGTCACACTCGCTGAAATAAGAACCTTTGCCAGAATGGCTTATTTTAGTAAGTTTTGGTGTGTTGTCTTCACTCTCGTTCCTCTGATTCGTTACGGTTAATTGTTGCTAGATATGCTGTTGAATTAACGATCGTATTTCTACTTTTTTTCCAATTGCCATTTCTATGGACAGATGAAGTTGCGATGGGGAGCCTTTTATTTTTTTGCCAATCCGTTTTATGGAAGATTTCGAGGAGGGTGATGTGAAGTCTGCGGCACTGTAACCTGTTTTATATATGTAGACGATACTTCTGTTTTTTTGCCTTACTGAAGTGAGAATTAGAACAGCTGGTTTTTTACAACATTTGAATTTAATCCACCCGAAAGGACGCCTGTCTTCCCTCCGTTGATGTGTTGTGAGGAGGGGGGTTGATATTACGTTCGGACAAGCCGTTTATAAGAAGCCAACTGTCGCAGAATTTTGTCTTCATGTCGACAGTTGTCACCACCATATGATTCACAAACGAGACGTGCGTTGCGCTATATATCGTGAATCGAGTGAGTGATGCAAATAACTAGATGGTACGTTGAGTCTACGGCCTTCTTGACTTACGCAGTTCAAATTCCAACGGGTTGGTCGTATTACGCAGAGAAACGCTGTGCATTTTTAAAGAAATTTCCGCTATTTGTTAATTGTTCATTTATTTTACACTATCATGACTTCGGCTTTGTAGCCATTATAAAGTGCATTTCGAAATGTTCTAATACATCTGACCCGGCTGTGACATGTCATCGTCGATAAACCATATGACATGTCACAGACAGGTCATATATATTTTAACATGCATCTGAGGATGGCTACGAAGCTGGTATTATTTAAAAGAAATGAACAGTTTACAGTCAAATGTTTATTATTCCAGTCTTTGATCACAATATCAATTCTTTTGACGATGACCGGTTTCAGTCAGTAATGATCATTCTCATATCTTTTCTACACCATGTCTTAAAGTGATAAGACCGTAATGGCATCGTGCTGAGTATATTTATATGTTTTGACTATGCCATTACGACCTTATAACTTTAGGACATGGTGTAGAAAAGATATGAGGATTGTCAATAGAATTGTAATTGTGATCAAAGACTGGAATAAAAAACATTTGACAATATTGGATCTCTGTTCATATACGCAATTATGTCGCAGCTGGTGAATTTACAGTCAAATGGAGAAAATTTCTTAAACAATCTATATGACTGGTCGACCACGATCGAAATATCATTAACGCTGCGGAGTGTGTTTTTAAAATATTAGCTAAGAGCACAGCCCCTCCAAGGGATTGGAAAGGTTGATCCGGCGTCTACCACATTCCTTGCAGTTGTGACATGTCATACATTCGTCAGACCATCAGGATTGTAGAGGACGAATGTGTAGCTGGCCGGTGTGGCCGAGCGGTTCTAGGCGCTTCAGTCTGGAACCCCGCGACCACTACGGTCCCTGGTTCGAATCCTGCCTTGGGCATGGATGTGTGTGATGTCCTTAAGTTAGTTAGGTTTAAGTAGTTCTAAGTTCTAGGGGACTGATGACCTCAGATGTTAAGTCTCATAGTGCTCAGAGCCATTTGAACCAATGTGTACAACGTAAGCGCCCACACAACAACCGGGCAAACCTACTGCAGAACGTTGTTTTTGCTTCCTATTGAATGTAACACTACAGAGATTCTGGCGTGCACTTCTAGCAATTTACATTAAATTAGCAATTAACCTTTTAAATAGTTTCTTGCGGGACAGAGTTAATGGTACTTTCTTAAATGTTAATATTCACTATTGATAACTTCCGACTTTAATTATCTTAGGTTGTGTGGTGGCGCAAGTATTTAGTTCGCGCGTGTGCCTCGCTAACCGAGGTTTTAAATTTCCTTGCACAGCGCGCTCTCTTTGCAAATGTGCCTTGAAAATGACGGAATATACATTGTCTAAATACACTAAGGAAAGACGCACCGCGAAGGAATTATCGAAATTGCACGTAAATCTGTAGATGTGATGTATTTGTTCGGACAAACAAATTTCTACAATTTCTTAAAAATTGGTTCATTTACTCAAGAGAAAGAGATTCACTAACTGAGCAAGTCAACAACGCGTTGGTTCACCTCTGGTCCCTACGCAAGCAATTATTAGGCTTGGCTTTGATTGAATTACTCAGTATCCTCCTGAGGTGTATTATACCAAATTCTGTCCAATTGGTGCGCTACATTGTCTAACTGCCGAGCTCCTTAGAGGAGCCTGCCCATAACGTTCCAAAGGTTCTCAATTGGGACGAGATCTGGCGACTTTGTTAGCCATAGTACAGTTTGGAAAGCACGAAAAGAAGCAGTAGAAACTCTCGCCGTTTGCGGCATGGCATTATCTTGTTGAAATGAAGCACAGGATGGTTTCCCATGAAGGGCCCAGTTCGAAGCGGGACTCATTACGGAAGACAATTCTTCTCTAGTCAATGTCGGCGTAGAAGACATGTCTGGACGGCAGTGGGATACCAATCTGACTGTCACTCACCATATGGTCTGACAACATGAGTCATCTAGACTCGAAGGACTTAATGACTTTTTAGCTGACAGTGGGCACTGATTTAAATCAGTGAGGAAAGTTTTAAGTCTGTGCCGGACTGGATTGGAACCAGAGTCTCCTGCTTACTGGGGAAATGGGCTAACCACTACGCCATCCGGACACAGTGGTCATTTTAACTGCACAGACTACCTTAGCATGCCACTCAAATTCTGTTTATCCACATGTCCGAAACAACGGACATCACATATATACCAGAAGTCATGGTCTGGGATGCCATTTCTTTTCATAGCAGGACACCTTTGTTTGTCATCCGGGACACCCTTTCAACTCAGCAGTACGTCGACGATATTCCACACCGTTTTGTTGCCCTTGGTGACAAGCCATCCTGGACTTACATTTCACCAAGATAATATCTACCCGCACAAAGCGAGCGTTTCTGCCGCTTCTCTCCATGCTTGCTAAACTCTACCTTGTCCTGCAAGGTCGCCTGATCTCTCCCATATTGAGAACATTTGGGACGTTATTGGCAGGTGCCTCCAACCTTCTCGGGATTTTGGATGATCTACGGTTCCAGTTGGACAGAATTTGGCACGATATCCGTCAGGAGGACATCCAACAACTTTACCAATCAATGCCAAGCTCAATAACTGCTTACATAATGGCCAGTGGTGAACCAGTGCGTTATTGACATGCTCTATTTGTGAAACTCACTCTCTTTAATAAATAGTCTAGTTTTTCTGAAATTTTAATCATTTCTTTTTCTGCATATGTACAACACATCTACCGATATCTGTCCCATTCGTATAACTCCTTTTCTTGCCTTAGATTATTTTCAGAAATGCTTTTATTGTTATTGGCTGTCTACTCTATTTCGATCATCACCTGTTATTTTTCTGCCGAAATAGCTAAGCTCTTCTACTACTTTGTGTAATTTCTTAATCTAATTCCTTCACCATCACCTGATTTAATTCGACTACATTCCATCAACCCTTCTTTAGTTTTGTTAATGTTTATCTTATGTCACTTTTCATAACTATTTTCTTCAATTACTCTTCGAAGTCTTTAGTTTCTTACAGAATTACCTTGTCATCGCCAAATCTCAAAGATTTCATGTTTTCTCCTTAGACATTTTCTTTTGCAAATTTCTCTAATTAAATACTTCCGCCATTTTTACCGGATAGAACTTCAAGATAACTTAATTCGCAAAAATACTGAGATGACAACTTTTAACACTCGCCAAGTCATTAATTTATAAAGAGAACAGCAGATCTCTTCGCCTGATGTAAAGAAGCTAACAAACACAGTAACCCAGCTCACTGCCTAGTGCAGTACGGAATCTGAAGGGCGCGCAGCAGCCAGACAGGCTGAGTGGATAGTGTTAACGATGGGCCTCACACCGTGGAGACTGGACGTTCCTCGGAGGCTGTCAGTGCAGTAAACTGCTGCAGGCGGTGTCTTAAAACACGATGCAGCGCCGCATGCTAGCTGGCGTAACACAGCCTGTGGCATTGCTGATAACAGGTGCAGTATGGGATTACACGTAGCTGCCAGGAAGTCTCAGCAAGGGAGAAGGAGAAACCGCCACGAAGTGTGGCAGCGGGATTGCTGGACATTTCCACGGGTTGTCTGCACAGGAAACTTATGATTACAATTTGGTAGATTGAGTAATGCTGCGTTCAAGTGGGGGACAACAGAAGGGATCAATGAAGTAAATTTTTGCACTGGTAATTTCGATTTACCTGGCGGACTGGTGGCAGCCAGTTTACCTTCACTGATATGTACGTCGTGAAATAAAATATTTAAAAATTAAGTGATTTAAATGGCACTTTATATATAAATAGGTGCCGACACAGGTTTATATTTGAAGTGGCCTATGGCCACGGTGACAATTCTTGGCTTGAATATACTCCTGTAGAGAAACAGATGGACCCTGATTTGTTTTTCTTACGCTCCAATATTTATGATGAATCCAGAATGAGATTTTCACTCCCAAGCGGAGTGTGCGCTGATATGTAACTTCCTGGCAGATTAAAACTGTGTGTCGGACCGAGACTCCAACTCAGGACCTTTGCCTTTCGCGGGCAAGTGCCCTACCATCTGAGATACCTAAGTACGACTCACGCCCAGTCCTCACAGCTTTACTTCTGCCAGTACCTCGTCTCCTACCTTCCAAACTTCACAGAGCACTTGCCCGCGAAAGGCAAAGGTCCCAAGTTCGAGTCTTGGCCTGGCACACAGTTTTAATCTGCTAGGAAGTTTCATTTGTGATGAAGTTACTCCAGGCAGACCATTGGTACTGTGCAGCGTTAGTGAGCGGTAAGTGATGCAATCTTTCAGTTTCTGAATGGTTCAGTGTTGTCAGTGAGTCGTCGCGTGCTGGAACTGCCGGTTTGCTTGACGTAGAACTGGTAGGGTTGCAAGTGAGCTATGCAGAATGAATGATGTATATGTAGCTTTTGTGTATAGGATGAGCTTACAGAAGGGGATGGAAAAGTTACCGGTTTATGCCAACAGCAGGTAGTTTCAACTAACTTGTTGTGGCAGCTGAAATAAAGTGCAGTGCTTTGTGAGTTGGTAACTGATATTCGAATGAAAGTCTAATGTGGCTACTAGAATAACTCGGTGCAAAGGGTATGGGAGGGCTCATAAGACAGGGCTTTAAAGGACTATTGCTATGAGGGAATTACATCTTTAGTAGTGGGAAGAATGTGTAGGCGTAAGATTTGGCGAAGGTAATAAAATGATGCAAGTATCTGATCGGGTGTTACGTACCGAGGTTCTTTCAAAGACAACCCCGTTCATAATGCTCCGAAGGTTCCCAATAGGGGAGAGATCCTGTGACATTGCTGGCCAAGGTAGGTTTTGGTTAGCACGAAGACAAGCCGTAGCAACTCCCGCCGTGTGCAGGCTGGTATTGTTGAAATGTAAGCGCAGGATTTTTTTTTTGGGGGGGGGGGCGGTTTAAGGGCGCTCAACTACTGAGGTCATTAGCGCCCAGTCACAATTGTTAGAGCACATAGAATCGAGTAAAACTCAAGGGGGGGGACACCAGAAAGTTCTTACAAAGATGCAGATAAAATAAGTGAAAGAGTTACATGTCTGTGGATAAGCCAGTCAAAGTAATAAAACGAAGAACACGAGCAGCTGCTCGAGCGTCATCAGCTAAAATATCCTGTAAAGTAGATGGCAGAGACAGGACAACATGAGTGACTAAAACGGGGACACGACAATAAAACATGGCGCACTGTTAATACATGACCACAAGGGCACTGCGGGGCTGGGTCACCGGAGAGCAGGTAGCGGTGGCTAAACCGGCAATGCCCAATCCGCAACCTGGTCAGAAGGACCTCTTCTCGCCGAGATGGTCGGGAGGAGGTTGTCCAAGCAGTTGGGAACTGTTTTACTTCCCGGAGCTTGTTTCCTTGAAGTGAGGACCAAGCATCCCACCACAACGACACAAGCCTCTTACAAACAACCCCACTAACATGAGATGACGGGGGACAATGGGAGGCGGGCCGAGGCAGGAGGACTGCAGCCTTGGCTGCTGATGCTGCAGCCTCATTCCCAGGCACTCCTACATGGCCGGGAACCCACAGAAAGCTGACAGAGCCACCATCAGCAAAAGAATGGAGGGACTGCTGGATCCGTTGCACTAAGGGATGGACCGGATAAGGAGCTCCAAGGCTCTGAAGAGCACTGAGTGAATCAGAGTACATACGACGAATGGCGGTGGCGGCGGGCATACTGAACGGCCTGATGGAGAGCAAAAAGCTCGGCCGTAAAGCTGGAACATTGTTCGAGGAGCCGGTATTTAAAGGTGACGGCCCCGACGACAAAGGCACAGCCGACACCATCGTCAGTTTTGGAGCCATCGGTGTAAATAAAGGTGTGACTGGCAAGTCGCGCACGAAGTTCGACAAACCATGAGCAATACACTGCAGCCGAAGTACCCTCCTTCGGGAGCGAGCTGAGGTCGAGATAAATATGAACCGGAGCCTGGAGCCAAGGTGGAGTCGGGCTCTCATCCTCTCTGAAGGTGGTAGGGAGGGCAAAATCCAATTGTCGAAGCAGGCGACGAAAGCGGACTCCAGGGGGCAGCAGGGCAGACACACACAACCTATACTGACGTAAGCGCAGGATGGCTTGTCATGTAGGGCAACAAAAACGGGGCTTAGAACATAATTGACGTACCGCTGCGTTGTAAAGCAGTCACGGATGACAAAGTTGTCCTGCTATGAAATGAAATGGCTCCCTGCACAATCACTCTTGGGTGCCGGGTCGTATGGGGAACAACAGTCAAGTTGGTAACCAATCGCTGTCGTAGCCTGCAGTCTCATTGACTAGAGTAGAATTGCCCTTAGTGATTAGTCCTGCTTCGAACTGAGCCCTGAGGACCAATGAAGTGTTTCGGGAGGTCCCGGAGAGTGTTGGGGCACCAATTTGACTGTCGCCCGCCATACGGCCCGAAAACAGGAATAATTGAAGTGTCATCCGCGGCACATTTACAGCTTAGCTGAGCGTCAACGATACTCTACGTCCATTTTTGTCGCCCTTCATGGCAAGCCATCCTAGGCTATTTCAACAGGATGTCAATCCGCACACTAAGAGGTTTTTCTGCCTTTTTTCGTCCTTGCCAAGCCCTATCTTCGCCAGCAAAGTCTCCAGATCTCTCCGTAATTGAGAACGTTTGGATCATTATGGGTAAGGCCCCCTAATCAGCTCTGGATTTTGACTATCTAACGCGCCAATTGGACAGAATTTGGTACTATAGCATACAGGGGACATCCAATAACTAACAACCAATTCCAAGCCGAGTAACTGCTTGCATAAGAGCCTGAGACGGACAAACACGTTATTGACTTTCTCAGTTTGTGAAGTCCTTTCTTTTTAATAAATCACTCAATTTTTTCTGAAAGTGCTACTTGTGTGTGTGTGTGTGTGTGTGTGTGTGTGTGTGTGTGTGTGTGTGTGTGTGTGTGTGTGTGTGTACACAACACGCTTACTGTCCCATTCGGATAATTCCTTTGCGGTTATTCTTTTTTTGTTAGAGTATATTTCTTAAGGTTGCCCGTCGATCACATCTCCGTAATCGCTCGTAATATGGTACGGTATCGATCGCCTTTGGATGATCTAGAAAGATGGAATGCATCTCCAGAATGAATTTTTGCTTTGCAGCGTCATTTTACTCTGATTTCGAACTTCTTGGGAGATTAAAACTGTGTGCCGGACCGAAACTAACTCAGGACCTTCACCTTTTGCTGGCTGCTGTATCGACAGAGCTCGATTGACGATCCGCCC
The DNA here is from genome assembly GCF_021461385.2 of Schistocerca piceifrons. NCBI lineage: Eukaryota > Metazoa > Arthropoda > Insecta > Orthoptera > Acrididae > Schistocerca > Schistocerca piceifrons. The sequence continues at coordinate 219,514,190 of NC_060140.1, read as the reverse complement.
TCACAGCTTTACTTCCGCCAGTACCTCGTCACTTGCCTTCCAAATTTCACAGTTCTCCTGAATACCTCGCGAAAATAGAACTCCTTTCTTGCAGCGGGAGAACTTCTGTGAAGTTTGGAAGGTAGGAGGTGGCAGAAGTAAAGCTGTGAAGGCGGGTAGTGAGTCGAGCTCCGCCGGTACAGCACTTGCCCGCGAAAGACAAAGGTCCCAGGTTCGAGTCCTCGTCCAGTACATTGTTTCAAATGCAATATACGTCACCTGCGTCTACTAGTTGCAGCACACTGTGTGCGAATGAAGCAAGTTGTGCTTCGCACATGTTAAGTTTGCTGATCACACAGAACCCGGTTAATTGAGAGAAGCCTTTTTTCTGCAGGAACGCCAGTGCTCGAGCTCAGAACAGACTAGTATCCTAAAACACGCAGGGACCTATTCACACTTTTTTGCATTCTGATTCTAATGCATCATTTTCACACCTTTAAATTTTTCTTTTACTTTTTAACATTAATTCGCGAGATTCTTGCGTATCTCAGTTTTATTCCCCTGTTTTCTCAAGTCTCCACAAGCTGAGACATACATCTTATTTGCTATTGTCTTCAAAGTTTTTGGTGGCTTAGCAGCATTTTTACTGTTTTTTGTACGACGGACTCACGAGGAAGAAAGTAATTACGATTACGACAAAGACAGTTGAGGGGGATCAAAATAAAAAGGGTACGAGTGACATTTCCCAGAAAAACCAAGAACTATCTAGAGCAATGGTAGTCACCCTGGTCCCTAAAGCCCATTGATGGGTGTAAGTTTTCATGGGGGACGGTAGGGATTTTAAAAACATATTCATTAGGTTTCATAAAATTTTGTCGTAGTATTTGGTAAGTATTATTATATGCTTTAATTTGCTATAACTCTGTTTTATTAATTTTAGAAAGCAAAGTTTCTTTCGTACTTCATAAATCATCATCACTGTGGAAAGGTGGGCGTTTAGAAAATTTTATTACTAACAGATGCAATAGTAGGCGGTAGGTAAAAATGGTTGACTACACCTCGTCTGGAGAAGGTAATGGGTGTAAAATTATTGTGGCAATGGGGTAGACGTGAGATCGTACTCTGTGCTGCTCCCTGGTGAAGGGAAACAAAACTAATTATGCCATGAAATAGTTTGCACCAGAGATACCTGTGCACTTTTAGTCTCTTGCCTCTGAGCAGATCATGTGAATCAGCTGTTTGCATGTTTACTGCACGATATAACGTTGTAATAGTTATTGTAAGGCTGTTGTGTTTCCATTTATCCCACCTAGTCGTCATGATTTCTTTCACTCGCTTCCACATGGAGGAAAACAAAGAAGAATTAGGGATGACCCGCTCGAGGTTGTGGAAAGGCTTTCTATAATCACATTACGAATAGACTTATTTTGTAGCACTATTTTAAAATGTTGTATCAACAAATGCATTATGTTCATGCAGGGTTAAACTGATATTTTATGTTATACGAGTCTAATCTTTTCACAATACCTGAGAAGAGATAAGTGACTCAGGCGGTGCGAAATATTTTCAGTAAGAGGATAATGCATTAAACAATCTTTCTTATTTCGTTTCACTATCGTAAGCCAGATCTCCATGCAGAATCACATAAATGTTTTGTTATAGCTCTAAACAGCAATTTTATGATAACTGAATTGATATCAAACAATAACAAAGCATTATAGAAAAAATATAGATTCACAATATTCTGGTGACATGATCTAACGTTCATCAAATATCGTTGTATTGAAGTAATTAGACACGCATTTCTAACAGCCTTTTACAGGAACTCACAACTGACATGCTATCTAACTTTAGGTAGGACCGCCTGTTTTTTCCATATTGGCGACAATACTACGAATAAATTAAGTTTGTATTGGATGTTATTTGCCATGTAATAGACTACATCGGCTGCACGTGCAGTTTTGCAGTGTAGCACATACCACTGCGAACGATTTAAACCTCTAAAATCATGAATTTTGAAAGAAATCTAACTTTGTAAAGAAATGAGCACGAAAGTTACTTGATTGCTCACTCCCACTGAATCTTGAGCATGTGCAGATTTTTTCCAAAGGAAGTAAATACATGTTTCACGAATATAGTTGTACTTTTAGAATCAGATAAAAAAGCATTATGTGCACACAGACTGACGCCGCGTGATGAACCTAAGTTATTAGCCTATGGTAATTTACGAATAACAGTATAAAACGTAAGACTTGATTGCTCAAACGTTTGTTCACAGGAGTAAACCAACAGTTTGCTTTCCGCTACTAGCCGACGGTCAAAGTAGGCCAACTCAAATACCAAGCTCAAGTCTTGTTTTGGTGGCTAGCGCTAAGCATTGACCTACTAAAGCCAAGCCACTCCACGGATTCGGCGCTCTGTCTAGTGAAAGTTATCCACGCTGACAACAAGCTTAACAATGTAGGTGGCCACTGATCGCCTGATCACGATCCGATAAGGATATCTACGGGAGATAGAGAGAGAGAGAGAGAGAGAGAGAGAGAGAGAGAGAGAGAGAGAGAGAGAGAGAGAGAGAGAGAGTACTTCGGATGTACTATATTGTGTAACTAAGTTCCATCTATTTTTCCACATAACTAGCGATGGGCACTCTTGACCGCTGGTATGAGTATTTCTCTTTAAAATTATTAGTGCACTCATCATCTCCAATCTAACGTCACCTTGCCTCTTTGAGCAAGTGATCTATACTTATTAAAGATCTGAAGATCAAAACACTACGATGGATGGTTGTCTAAAAAGAAAGGAGAGGAGCAATTAATTGCATTGAAGTGCAAGAAATGAATTAGGTATAGTGCTCTCGCGCATTATTTGAGAGTGCAAGATCGATAACTTTTTCATCAAGGAGATTACCTACTAAACGCGAAGCGGCAAGAACCTAGCAAAGAGGTAAAAACAATAAACCATGAATGTCGTGAAGCCTGTTCTTCATAACCAGAACCTATTAGCGCATCGCTGTTGTGAAATTCAATAAAAGACTATTCGAGAGTTGTTTACTTTGTTTCTTTAAAGATTCCTTATTATTTCAGCTTTGTAACAACGAAGCGAGTGGAATATACTGCATTAATTTGGAGACGTCTACAATGTTTACTAGGATCATACCATAATCTGTCATCCTTGCTCATTTCAAGGATTACCTTACGAAAAAGGTTTTTAAGTAAAGATACGAGAACAGTACAGAAAAAGTAAAGACACTTAAGAACCTAACTCATATGAAGTTAAGGGTATGCACGAAGTTCTGCGTTTCTCCCGCTTGAAAATAAGCCTCTCTTTGTAGTAAACTAAGCAGGAAGAAGAAATTATTTTAGTAAATGAAATGTGCCAAATCATTAAACGTATAACACCAGGTGGTGCGTTGTTTCTCCAAGGCAGATTCATTGTCAGTACGTAGAAGCTTTACAACTGAAGTTCAAATCGTTAAAATACGAGAAAAACACGAAATTTCGTGCACTGACGGTATCGCTATCCTCGAAAGGACACTTTAGATGCCTGCAAATGGTAGTCAGATTTGAATATTTGTCTTTACCGTAAGCCCCCTCAATAGTTAAAGTTAGTATCATGTTAATCTTAGATGACTCATATCAAAACAATCTTTCTGCTCTTGCCGCGTCTGTTCGCCCTCAGTTGTCAGTAAGATAGCACTTAACGGGGTTTCTCGTATGTAAAACCTACTTAAAGACAAGGTAATTTTCAACCTCTGCATTCTTTCAGAATACGGAAATGTTGCGTCCTATTGTGTCCATATGCAAGACTTCAGAAGTTTATGCTGTCCGTTTTAGCAGCACCTTAGCTTTTATGAATACTGTAATTTGTTTGAAACAAAAGCATAATAAAAATGAAATTTACATAACGAGAAAACCTTTAGAAGACAGGAAGAAGTTGTGTACAAGTGAAAAGTGAAAAATGTAAGACTGGCAGATTGACATTCAGATTGAACAAAGCTCTGTATTGAGATTTGTAATGGAATTGTTTTTAATAACAAAAAGTTATCTGTACAGGCAGGTAAAACTGCCAAGGTAAATGAGCTACTTCACGTCTGACTATTTTCTGGCTACCAAGAAAAAATAATGCCAGCAAGCCACAAAATAATCAAGTATGCAATGCGCTGAAGTATCATCTGTCGGACCTGAAATTGTTTTTGCCAGACAGTTATTAAGAATTGTGTTTCTGCTGGAACTATTGGCTGTATCATTCTAATTTTTCTGTCCGCTTTGCTATTTTTGCTTTTTTCTCGGTACTGGTCATATTCTAAATATGCCTGAGAGGCTTAATGTTTTATGCAAGAGTGTAATGTTCGTCATATATATGCTATCCTTATCTGAAATCTACAACCGTAAGGCGTCAGACAAATACACAGCGCACTAAACGATATACAGAACCCTAACAAATTTAATTTAGTGAACTTCGGTTTGGTTTGGAAGAGCACCGAATGAGGCAGGTTTCGCCAGCAACAGTAACTGTTGTACTATACACGCGCGGTGCATTTGTCTCACACGGAACCTCATTTCCAGAGTATGCATCCCTCGCCCGCCAGCGTTGCCACGAATCACGTAACATTCGCATTCACAGCTAGTCTCAATTCTGCGGTTTGAGATTGGCTCCTTTCTTTAGTTTTGTAATTACAGCAGTGTCTCCATTTGCAATATTTCACTGATATCCTCCGATCACCTACAGTCACCTACAGCTTCGTGCCGTTATTAAAGAAATACGCAGGAACAATTTATTACCCGCTCAGTATAAAGTTTAATAAGCCTTCAGTAGAAAAACTGCAATTAGGTTCATTTTAGTTGTGAATAAAACCTTTTTCAGTTTTCCACTTATTTTTGGTAGCAGTTTTTTTTTCGAGCTATTCATGTTTCAAATAAGACTTATTAGAGCTATGTTCATTTCAACAACGTTCTCTCGTCGATTTTTTATAATCGTCCTTTTATCTGGTTTGCTTAGCAGTGTGTGATTAGTTATATGCACTATGTGACAAATGGCTCTGAGCACTATGGGACTTAAATTCTGAGGTCATCAGTCCCCCAGAACTTAGAACTACTTAAACCTAACTAACCAAAGGACATCACACACATCCATCACATCCATGCCCGAGGCAAGATTCGAACCTGCGACCGTAGTGGTCGCGCGGTTCCAGACTGAAGCGTCTAGAACCGCTCGGACACTCCGGCCGGCGCACTATGTGACATACCAGGTAAGGCCTACCAGGTGAAAATCTGATATATTACATTATTTAACAGTTTTTTATTCTGTTCGTGTAATACAGAAGGAAAAATTAACGTTTTTAAAAACTTTTCATTTTCGATATTTCAGAAAAGGCCACTAATTACGTAAATGAAAGAGCAAGCACAAACTTGTATACAACTAATTAATGAAAAATGATCCTGTATCGCGAAGATGATATGAAATTTTACATTCAATCTAAAATTTCACCATATCTGTTTCTCTTAAATTATGCCACATTTCCTTTTCAGCCCCCAGATTTAATCAGGAGGCATCCGTTCGCCTAACTGACCTTGGTATCTTCTTTCAAATTCGCCAGTCTTGGCGAAATCAATCTCGCTGCTCCTCTGAATGTAGGGCAGACTCCAACTAATATCCGTAAATATGAATGGGGAACGTGCTACTTTACAGATATTCTGAAACCACTTTTCTCTCCTTTACTACTCGTACAACCGCCCAAAACAAATGCATGAAAGGTTTCTACGTTTATCTTTGAATTTGTCACTTATACAGGACCCACGAAAATTCCACCTATGATTTCTGCTTCTACGAAAAACCATTTTCAGTTTCTTTAAGCTTTCAGAATCAGGATCAAACGCCTTGAATTACTTACTGAGCACTAGTTTAACATGAAGAAGTGGAAGAGGATCTTCCAAGGCGCAAGTGGTCGACACTTCAACTCTTCACGTCCAACCAGGAACTTCTCCAGTTGGCCACTGAACAGGTTCTTTGAGGCTGCTAATATCCCTACTGTCCCATAAGCAGAGAAAACTCCGTACCCATTGAGCAAACCCATCAAAAATGAAAACCTTTTGAAGTCATGTTAATATCCCAAACGGATTTCTTCGTGAGTTAGCACATTAAGAATTTGTCTGCCAGTTCCATTGTCTTTTAGTAGTGTTGAGTGAGCAATTGGAATGGTGGAGTATTGTTACTATTATCAGAGGTCCTTAAAAAATTCGCCATTCTTTATGATTATAGGCAACCAGTATCCCTTCAAGTTCCTGCCAGATATCTTAATTCCTTTAAGGAAACTTTTCATTTCCAGGGAATAAACTTTCAATAGCCTAGATCACAAATTAGTCTTTATTGTTGACAAACGCTTTCGACATTTGTAACTGTCATCTTCAAAATTTTTTTGTTGTAAAACGTGTTCCATTGTGAGTTAGTACCTCGTGCTTTTTCTCATTATGATGAATGAATGAAATAATCAATGATACATAGGTTTGTCGACAAAATCATTTACAGTTAAAAAGCACCTTGTGCACACGGGCTTGTAAGCATACATGGCACACAGAGGCTTGATAATTCTTAAATAGCACGATATACAGCAAGAACCACAATTTTACATCTGTTTATGTTTGCGTGAAGTGTTACATACCTCATGGATCCAACTTAGACGAAGTAGAAGGTGCAGCTGATCAATTTATGTGATCTTTGATACTGAAATTTTTTTTTGACCAAAACATAGCTTGCTTCTGAGTTGTCAATATGAGGAAATTCAGTTATTTCATTGCTATTTTGTAATATGAGAAATCAAGACATTTTCAGAACTATCGAAAAGTTGCTATCTTTTCTTTAAAAACGAAGTTATGTATTAGGATTTATATTTTCTTCCATTTGAAGACCGAAACAATGTAACAAACAAATTACTTAAAGAGTTGTTACGCAGTGTTATCAATAAAGGCCGAAGGGAGTATCTACCATGAGAAATGGCAGAAATGTTTGCCACTACGAGCATTTCTGGACGGCTCAACACAGGAGCCATCCCGTTTATGAGGCTCCTAAAACAGGATTTCGTAAACCGATTTCGCAATACTGCTTCTGGGTGGTCACGTAAAAACAAAATCGATTCTGGAAATCCACTTCTAGTTGCCGCTTTTTCCAATTCCGCAATCTGTTTTTAGCTCCCATGTAAACGTGCTTGGTTTGTCAGGTTTCGTCTTTTTTTTTTAAATTTCGGCTAATATGGACACAGCGTTTTTTTTTCAGTGGAGAATAAGTTGAGCTATTAGATTGAAGCCGTTTACACCTCGTCTAATCGAAAAGAAACAGCGATTGTGCTGACTAAATCAGAAACTGTAACGGCTGTTTTACAGACGCCATATTTATCTGGCCTAGCCAACCCGCTTCAGACCTTAACATGTAAACACGACAGCGAAAAACGGTTTTCTACTTCGGTTTTCGTCTGTCGGAAGAAGTTTCACATGGAAATACAGTGAGTGATGCGTATTATTTCGCTGTCAGAAGTTATTAGTAGCAGTAGCTCCAGCTAGTCAATGAATGTGCTCCAGGGAGAGAGTGTTGAGTCACCGCTGACGTGATCTTTGGTGGCGGACGTGCTTAGCAGACAATGAAATTTTGAGGTACTCCGTGATGTGTAATTGAGTATAAACGACTATTGAGATTTTATAAAGAGACGGCAATTTGTGAAAAAGGTAATATGCACCGAGTTTTATTTTCTGCGAGCGATAGCCGAGTAATTATTTTAAAATAAAGATCACTTTGTGTTTAAAAATATCTACATTTTGGTATTCAGGGCGAATTATGAGTCATATGTTCAGAATTTGTTATTCATTGTTATTCACCTTCAGTTAAAAGTATTTCATCAGAAAACCAAAGAGTAAATTTTAGGTAATTCAAATACTTGGAATTAATTTTTATAGAATATGATAACGCTAGAGGGGGGGGGGGAGGGTCAATTATATTAGTACGAGTCATTTGTCTGTTATTAAAAGGATTTTAACAATTTCAAAACACCCTTTTATTCACTCGCAAATATTTCACTGGAGCTTATCTTCACTGTCTGAATGGAAAGCATAATTTTACTGTGTTGTCACGCCTTTCACTATTGCGTGGACAAGTAGCTGCATTTTGAGAAAGGTAACAAAATTCTCCTTTGCAAAATCAGCCTAAAGTAGGATAAGACAAATGACCGTGGAGTTATTTATTTCAGGTTCATGTAGCTCAGCACTTAATATTCCTACATTTAACAAGATACAGCAGAGCTGAATTATCCGTTGGAAGGTAAGAAATAATTGCAGGGCCTAAATGAACGTTTAGAGATGAGATTGGGAACAGTATTCATTTGCAAAGACTTCATATAATTCAGTAGAAGAATTTTTCTTTTTAATAGGGCACAGCTTCAATACGTATCAGTTACTCCTGCATGTGATGGTGTAATGCGGAAGCCATTCTGTATATAATTGATAACCATTCTTCGTATTCAATTTTATTTGCCGATGGATTCAGATTAGTGTTATTGGCATCACACACATTCAAAGTAATTTAAAGCTAATGATAGTATTTAAAGGTAGGATAGCTATGACTCTTCTAGATCAGAGTACATGGGTGATACTGTAATCGGAATTTAAAAGTACTTGCTTTCTTAGGGTTGGCAAGAGGTTTCGGCACATAGCTTTCAACTACCAAGTTTAAACTTAAAAAAGAGAAAGAAAGAAAGAAAGAAAGAAAGAAAGAAAGAGAGAGAGAGAGAGAGAGAGAGAGCACCTTGAACGACTACAGATAGAGCGTTCATATTCACAGGACACTTAATATGTTCTGCAGAAATGATTAGCATTGCAGTCACCTCAGTTCAACATGCGTCCTACTGCCTTGCAGACACAGGGTCCGCCATGGGTCCTGGTAACTTGTCCCATGCGGGATGGCATCGACGCGTATAAGGCGCGAATGGCGTCCTGTGGTATAGCCACCCATGCTGCATTTACCTGGTTCCAAAGTTCATGTGTGGTGGTTAGCATTGGGTCACAGTGCTGCACCCGTCGTTTCACCGTATCCCACACATTTTCGATTGGCGACAAGTCTGGTGGCCGGCCAGCGCCAAAGGCAGACATCTTGTGACACCAAGAACGTACATGTTCGTGCATTGTCATACTGAAAGTGGCGTCTGGGGTGTTGTGCAGAAAGCGTACGGCTACCCATCGCAGGAAGCCATTCACGTAGATCACATTGGTTACAGTGCCTTGGACACACACGAACTGATTTGTGGTTGTGTCCGATAGCACGCCGCACCATAAGGCCTTGAGGCTGCGCTCTGTCTTGGGCGAATGCAGTCACCGTGATGCCGCTCCTCTTGTCTGAGAACCAAAATGCGGCCATTATTTTCAAACAGAGACCGGATTCATCCGAAATCTCTACCTGATGCCATTGCTGTCCCCAGTGATGTCGTTCCATAGACTATTGTCATCTAGCATGTTTCTGCACATTCGTTTACGGTAGGCGGAGAAGTGGATGACGCACGCGTAACCCATGCCATAATAACAGCGACGGACTGTCACCCCTGATAGATTAGGATGTGTTACACTGTTCCACTGTTGCGCCAGAGCCTAGGAGGACGCAGATCTGCTCTGCAATACCATCCGGATGAGCTGTATCTTCTCGGGGCTGTCTGGCTGGTGCTACCTGATTCACCTCGTCATGTTCTACGGCATTCCGTGAACCATTATGCACACGGCCGTTGCAGTGCCGAAACACTTCTCACACGAGCAGCAATTTCCCGGATGGATGCACGACATTCCCCATGCCAAAAATGCAGCCTCTTTCAAACTCACTGACTTGATGGTACGGTTCGCGCATACGTCTTCGAGGCATCCTGCACGTCTGCTCACACTTACCCATTACCTTCGGTTTACAGCGACAACGAGAACCAAAGGCGCATTTTAACGGTAGGTGGTGGTGCGCCGCGATACCGATATTTAAATTGAACCCGCGGGCCGATATGGTTGAAATGACAATCATTTCTGCGGAACACACTAATGTACAGGTCCTGTGAATATGAATGTCCTCTATAGTTTTTAAAGATTCTGTTTTTCTGAACATTTAGCGCAAGTGTATCTGTCATTTCACTAATAGGCAATTGGCATAGTTGTTAGTCGTGTTGCGTGACTTGTGTGCGGTATTTAAGTGCTTCGGCAGCTACGATTAACTTAGTATTTAGAAAACTGACAAGCTAACGTCACCTCAGGAAGAAAAGTAGGTTTTATTGCACTGAATGAACAGTAAGTTTAACGGATACTTTAGTCAAATTGAGAAATAGGGCTTATAAGCGCTCCACTATGTGAATGACCTTGTGACGGAAAGATAAGCCGTACTGATACACGTAGATTGTACAATACTATCAGTAGACGGTGGCTCAATGTCAGCTGTTGGTGCTTCCTAAATTCCCTATCAGCTGCAGTAAACGTGACAATCACCGACAACTTTTTGGCGCTTTGCGAGCATTCAATGCACCCAACACTATTACGTAAACGGTACTCTGACAATTAAAATTAAATTCTGTGAAGTACAAACTGAACACACAGTAACTGATAACAGATCACAATACTTCATCGTATCGCAGTAAAAATACAAATATAGTGTTATTATATTCGGACAAAAAAGACGACAATACACAGACTAATCTGTTTGAAATCGTGTTCCTATGTTTCTTTTTGGTTTTTCGCTGGCTTCCAGAAGGTAAAGTTATAGCAATACGTAGGTGTGGCACTATCAACTGACGCACAGACCGATGTATGTATGATACGTATGTTCTCAGGGAGGGTCAACAATTCTGCTTTTAAGACATCCTACAGTCTCTTAAAGCGTCCATGATTATTTTGAAATTTTTTTATTTAATGATGCAAGGATATTAGTGACTGACTTTAAATTGGCATTTCAGTTATCTCACAGATTTACTTGCTGACCGCCGAACCCTTATACGAAAAGAATTTGACGCTTACCCTATGGAGGTAAGTAGCGGAAGTTTTAGAGGCGGAAGGGCAACTTTATAATGGAGATTCGATATCTACCTCATGTTCAAACCGGACACCATTATCTCCTGAGATTAAGTGGATTTAATTTTTGTAAGAATTTTATTCACTATACTCAAACAAAGAAATATTAATAAAATTATACATTCTTTATGACATGATTGCGTGTAAAGTCCACTGTGCAGAAGTGTTCTCTCCGCTAGCAATCTTTTTGTAATGTTACACGAGCATCCAGCAGCCCATTCTCACTGTGACCGGAAATGGGTCTACATATACATTTTGCAAATCCGTGTAGGAATACGAAAGCACAAAACTTTATTCTTCTATCTAAATATCTTCTACTTTCAATTTGACCGAATGCAGGAGGAGTGCTTCCTCGTGTGTTTCCATGTGAGCTGCTATTAATCGAAACTTCAAGATCCTACGGGAAGGTCATATAGGGATGGCAAGAAATTTTTAGCTTGCAGTTGCCTGAAAGTTTTCCAAGTACTTTCTCAGGAAATAGGGGCTTGTGTATTGGAAGTATTAGTTCTGTTTCACATTATCTGTAACACTCAAAAATATGCAAGTATCTATAAACAATGACGACGGCATGTCAACATTTTTGAAATCAGAATATACAAATTTTATCTAATTCTTTATTAGTCATCTCTTAGCGACAATTCGTTGGAGTACTCCCTCAAAGACAAAATCCTAGGCTCGTGCCTCTGTTTAACTAGAGCCTATAACTTAAATATCGCTAAATAGTCTAGATTCATTCCAGAAACATTTGTCCAAACTATTTTTAGACGTAACTGCTATGACACCACATCCTCTTCAAATTATTTCTGAAATATCTGTTCTCTTGTAAGTTCAGAGTAACCTTTACACGACGCTGTACGTCCAAAGCTTTGAGAAGTTGCAATATATACTCTGCAATCAATAAATACGTCGAAGCGATTAAAGCTAAACATTAAATAGCTGGTACTTACTAAGGACAAACGTGATCAGATTCACTGACGGGTTGCTATCCTCAGTGAAAGTGAAGTAGTACCGGGTGTACTGAATGAAATGAACAGTCTAATGATTAAAGAATATCGATTGAGAGTAAACTAAACAAGGACGGAAGTAATGATCATCAGAAATGAGATTAGTGAGAAAATTGTCAAAATTGGTGACCACGAAGTTAAGGAATTTTGCTACATTGGAAGAAGAATGACACATGACGGACTTAACAAGTAGGACAACAAACCAGATTAGCATAGGTGAAGGGAGCATGCTTGGCCAAGAGAAGTCTGCTATTATTAAATGTCACCCTAAATATGACAACGAAAATACTGAGAATGTACGTTTGGAGCACAGCATTGTATCTTAGTGAATGATGTACTGTGGGAAAATCGGGAAATAAAGAATCTAAGCGTTTGAGATGTGGTACTGTAGACGAATGTTTAAAACTATATAGAATGATAAGGAATGAGAGTTTCCGCAGAATCAATGGTGAAATAAACATAGCGCGAACACCGACGAGAAGGGACGGACGGGAGATAAGACGTGGTGGTATTCTCAGTTACCATTGGGTACCACTGTTAAGGCTGAGCTCTGATAGAACATCAAGAAATAGCGCAGGATCAAGCTCTCGAGTGGGATAGTGCTTTTCCAGGACCACGCGAAGCCAGAAGTGGCCAAGAAGTCCCTCGAGCCCCTTCAAATATTTCTATGGGAGATCGTGGAACACAATCCTTACAGCCCCTGTATCTCCCCACGTGACATGTGACATGCATATGTTAAAACAATCTCTGGAAGGTCAGATGTTCACCTGTGACAAGGACGTACAGGACACTGGTAGCATGGACCCTATCAACAACCCATCCGCTCTCTTCCTACCCACTGCGATCTGTGTATCAACGTAAATGGCAATTACGTATTGTTATTTGTGACATGAACTGTAATTAAAGTATTATTAAAATTTTACATTTAACTGTAGCCCCTTTTTCATTTGGGCACATGATATAAACTCCAAGGTGGTTGGTGTATCCTTGAGCTTAGCCCCTCCGGCAATACAGCCACGTTCGCTAGTTTCCCTACCCATAGACGTCAGCAGCATAACAAGAATGACGTTTATGGTCAGCCTTCCGGACGGCGCCATTCTGACAGGGGCGCCAACATCGCTGAACTACACTCTTGAAAATGGAAAAAAGAACACATTGACACCGGTGTGTCAGACCCACTATACTTGCTCCGGACACTGCGAGAGGGCTGTACAAGCAATGATCACACGCACGGCACAGCGGACACACCAGGAACCGCGGTGTTGGCCGTCGAATGGCGCTAGCTGCGCAGCATTTGTGCACCGCCGCCGTCAGTGTCAGCCAGTTTGCCGTGGCATACGGAGCTCCATCGCAGTCTTTAACACTGGTAGCATGCCGCGACAGCGTGGACGTGAACCGTATGTGCAGTTGACGGACTTTGAGCGAGGGCGTATAGTGGGCATGCGGCAGGCCGGGTGGACGTACCGCCGAATTGCTCAACACGTGGGGCGTGAGGTCTCCACAGTACATCGATGTTGTCGCCAGTGGTCGGCGGAAGGTGCACGTGCCCGTCGACCTGGGACCGGACCACAGCGACGCACGGATGCACGCCAAGACTGTAGGATCCTACGCAGTGCCGTAGGGGACCGCACCGCCACTTCCCAGCAAATTAGGGACACTGTTGCTCCTGGGGTATCGGCGAGGACCATTCGCAACCGTCTCCATGAAGCTGGGCTACGGTCCCGCACACCGTTAGGCCGTCTTCCGCTGACGCCCCAACATCGTGCAGCCCGCCTCCAGTGGTGTCGCGACAGGCGTGAATGGAGGGACGAATGGAGACGTGTCGTCTTCAGCGATGAGAGTCGCATCTGCCTTAGTGCCAATGATGGTCGTATGCGTGTTTGGCGCCGTGCAGGTGAACGCCACAATCAGGACTGCATACGACCGAGGCACAGGGCCAACACCCGGCATCATGGTGTGGGGAGATATCTCCTACACTGGCCGTACACCACTGGTGATCGTCGAGGGGACACTGAATAGTGCACGGTACATCCAAACCGTCATCGAACCCATCGTTCTACCATTCCTAGACCGGCAAGGGAACTTGCTGTTCCAACAGGACAATGCACGTCCGCATGTATCCCGTGCCACCCAACGTGCTCTAGAAGGTGTAAGTCAACTACCCTGGCCAGCAAGATCTCCGGATCTGTCCCCCATTGAGCATGTTTGGGACTGGATGAAGCGTCGTCTCACGCGGTCTGCACGTCCAGCACGAACGCTGGTCCAACTGAGGCGCCAGGTGGAAATGGCATGGCAAGCCGTTCCACAGGACTACATCCAGCATCTCTACGATCGTCTCCATGGGAGAATAGCAGCCTGCATTGCTGCGAAAGGTGGATATACACTGTACTAGTGCCGACATTGTGCATGCTCTGTTGCCTGTGTCTATGTGCCTGTGGTTCTGTCAGTGTGATCATGTGATGTATGTGACCCCAGGAATGTGTCAATAAAGTTTCCCCTTCCTGGGACAATGAATTCACGGTGTTCTTATTTCAATTTCCAGGAGTGTATTTCCTCATGCCGGTCACTTATGCGAAAATAGGATGGGACAAATAACCCTTCTCTCGCCCAGTATTTTGGAGGCCGCATAGATCCACGACAGCAGATGACTTGCGACTAGTGAAGTGTAGTCCACTGCAGTGCTGTGCTGAGCAGTTACCGCAGAATTCCACTAGCAGTTATTCGCGAGCTGCCTAGCAATGATCATCGAGTAACCATCGAGCGCTTTATGTTTCTGCTCCGGGTTACTAATGTAAACAGTCTTGATTACACCCTGCTAGCCTGGACTGGTATTTGAATCAGGAATGCATAACTTATACAGTTAGGACTTTTATCTTGAAACAATCTTTAGCGAACTTTTGCGTTTTATCCATTCTCCTCATATGACTGACCTTTATCTTGAATAAATGGTGACTTAATAATGCTTCATTTGTAGTTATGTACCCACCTTTGAGAACCTGACATTTCTTCGGTCTGCAATACAGAAAAAAAAAATGGTTCAAATGGCTCTGAGCACTATGGGACTTCTGAGGTCATCAGTCCCCTATATTTTAGAACTACTTAAACCTAACTAACATAAGGACATCACACACATTCATGCCCGAGGCAGGATTCGAACCTGCGACCGTAGCAGTCGCGCGGTTCCAGACTGTAGCGCCTAGAACCGCTCGGCCACCCCGGCCGGCTGCAATACAGAAACTGTGCCTGTCGTCACTGCAGTACTCCCTTGGTAGCTGAGTGGTCAGCGCGACTGACTGTCATAGCTAACGGTCCGGGTTCGATTCCCAGCTGGGTGCTGTGTTGTCCTTATTTCATCATCCCCATCGACACGCAAGTCGCTGAAGTGGCGTCAACTCTAAAGCCTTGCACCAGGCGAACAGTCTACCCGACGGCAGGCCCTAACCACACGGCATTTACATTTTACTGCAGTACTAGAGGGGGCTGTATAGGGTGAAAACTTTAGAAGAAGACATTGTTTGGAGCACATTCAACAAATAATTGAGGACGTAGGTGGCACGTGCTACTCAGATAAGATTGCAGCAAGAGAAGAATTCTTTGAGGGCCGTATCGAACCTGTTAGAAAACTAATGACAAAAAGTAATTGTTTTATTCATATTCCGAGGTGTTGACGAGACAACAGGTAAGAGGTTTATTCGCTCTGTTAAAAAGGAGCCTGTGTGTATGAGCACTCAATGTATAGATAAACATGTAGCATGAACATGGCGGTAGTAAGTCAAAGTCATTGAAATCTTACAGCCCAAGTGTTTCCTTCAGACTAAGTGCGAGAGGCACATGTTAATCATACAAGGTAATGGCATTCTGGTCAATTTTTAAAAACGTCAGGGAGCACAGCCAGCTCTCTCTTTGGCTGAGTTAGGCGGGACAACATTCGCTTCAAGGCTTCGTACGTCCACCCTTTTGACTAGAGGTCTTTGGAGCCACAGGCGTTCATTATTTTAAGAAAATGAAACCCTAGCAGACGTCTTTATGATCTCTGTGTAGCTACCAGTGTTGGCGCTTCAGTGCGCCATCTTCAGGCCTAAGTTGATGCTGAAGGGATTATCGCGAACCATATATACGCTGCATCAGTGGCCAACATAAGTGGATTACGCACACAATCTGTAACTGTGATGTCAGCACTCCAACTCCCAACTGGCAACTAGGAGTTGATGGTTGGAATGCTGACATCACACTTGCAGGTAGTCTGCGTAAACGAGCTATGTTGGGCACTGATGCAGCGTACATATGGATTGTGATAGCCCCTTCAGCGTCAACTAAGGCCGAAGATGGCGCTTTGAAGCGCCTAAACTGGTAGCTACACAGTAAGATCATGAGGCGGCTGCAGGCGGTTCATTTTATTGTAACATTCAGTCCTGTGATAGGTATAGTCCGCCATCGGGGCACAACGAGCATTAGCAGTTTAGCCGCCACGTTGCTAGACGTTTACCTGAATGCCGAGGCCTCAGAAGCTTTGTTAACTCTACAGTTTCGACGACCTATCATTTCAGCCTTATTAATACTCGCAAATCGCGATAATACACTGCATAATTTGACAGTGGTAGCACGAGTGCTCGTCACCCAGTCATTATGTCATTCAGATATTGCCGAGCTTTCTGTTGCTGTTGTATCATTACTTGGCAATATCTCCCTCGCCTCATTACCTGATGTTTTCTATTAGCTGTGACTTGCATTATTCAACTGCTCGAACCATATCTGCTGCATACATTGTTGTTATTACGTTCACTGCGTTAAGTATTTTTCATACTTATTTCAGTGCTATTAATATTTTTCGATCGGCGCGGATTATTTGTATGTACGAGCCAGGACCACAAAATTTATTTTATTCGAATGTATGTAACCACTCACATCTGACAAGTGTTGCGAAACTTCACCCCTGTTTTCCTATCCTGTGTGTAAATTTAGCCGAGTTCGTTACGACTAAACAGACAGACTGGGCTTGAGTTCCACTACCGGTAGGAAATTATGTCTGATACTTGGTATTACGATCAGTTATCAGACTGATTCTCAGTTTAAGCGGAGTTTGCTGAGAGCACGGCAGACAATAAAAGATATTTCTCCATCCTGTGTTTTACAGCCAGTTGACAATGCTTTTGCTTAAGGTATGAGCAACAACGTAGGTTACTCATTTCTCTTTCAGTTAAGAGTTGATATCTATGTGGTAATCTCTTCCTTACTGTATCAGTTCTAGTTACTTCGTCATGTTAGGATTAGGCAAGCGAATGTGCGGCAAAATCAAATAATGCCGATCTTTGGTAATATGAAACTAATGACCATTTCATCTGATTGCATGAATTTCGCACTGACTCGTCTCAGCCATTTGTAGACTGAATAAGAGTCCAGTTGTTATACTGTTTGCATCTCTGGTCAGCGACTGAACATATACAAACTTAAGCTGTAAGTCTTTGAGAGTATTAAAGTGTATCATACCCTTACAGACATACGTACTAAGGTGGTAGAAAACGCCAGCTCTTAACAGGGTTCTAAACAAATGGGTATCGCTATGATGCTGATGAAGTTGAGAAATTATATCCTGTCGTTTACTTTCGAGTAACTTATTTCATCTGGGGAGAAGAGACATACAATTTTCGTATCGCGTTATTAGTGGATAACTGGCACCTAATAAAACGACCGGCAGGGGCTCAGGCAAAATATCTTCTCGGACGTAAACAAAGACCAGTCGCATTCCCGCTACTTCAATACGTCTTCAGTAGGCCGGGAGAACTTTAAGATCCACATGTTGAAATTTTGAACTGGGAAAGAAACCTAATTAAGACATAAAATATAAAGGGTAGCAAGACGCAGCGGGTACACAACTATTTGACTGGAGAGGTGCAGGTGGTATTTTCATCAGCAGATGACGCGTAGACTTCATGGTGATGTAATAAAAAACCACAAGATGAGCGCCGACCCTCTATTTGAATAACAGGCCTAGTTACGTCTGCGGTCTATCGCGGCAGCTATTGGTACGTTTTTATGGGGTGATGTGACTGACATGGCATCAAAGAAGCTTACCGAAAACTGTTTGGTAGGTATTCTTACAGAATGCAAGGCAGAGCATCGATTACACACAGTGCATCGCGTTCGCTGTATTACGTCGTGTACATCGTGTGTGCTGTACGTCTTTCTACATTTCAATGTCGTATATAAGGAAAGTATTTAAGGAATGCCTCAAAGAGGCAAGACCCCTGATTACAATCGTGGTCGCCTAGTTGTTACAGCGAAAAAATAGCCATTACTGCGGGATCGGGGCGCAGTCTTTAAATTAAAGAGCAAATACGTCTTTTGGTGTTTATTTGTATTATTAACAATCTCTGAGGGCAAAGGCTTTCCAAAAATACATTTGAGATCATTACCTCGAGCTGGGCAGTTTCTTCTTTTGTCTAGCTGTCTGTCAAGTTACATTATGTGTTTTTTATATTACTGAAAGATGTATATGGAGATACAAAACGACTACCATGCTGGTTTTCATAGAATATTTACGAAATGCATGTATTTGTTCCACATTTAACTGTGCATAACTTACGTTCTGCCCAACTTCACACGGGTCGCACTAAGTATCCACAACCGGACGATTTATCTGGCGTACCGGTAACAAGATTTTTTATATATGTAACTTCCTCGTCAATCAGTCTAATTGCAAACCGTATCAAAATGCTTACAATAGTTGGAGTTTTGATTTAGTACAGGTATTTAGGTGGTTGTCTGCTCTCGTTGACAAAGGCTTCCGATTCTTACTGGGTCACAAGCAGCTGCATGACATTTTCTGGCTACTGCAACAAGTGATTGAGTTTCTGTGAATTGTTGCATATTGTATAATCGGTCTACTTTCAAAAATCCATCTGTTCGCTTTTGTATTTAAGTTCCCGTGGTGAATTAATCGAAAGCTTTGGGAATAGGGCCAGAAAATGTACATGGCCGACAGTGATTAAGACCAGCTGAGGCTGAAAGCAAATGACGTTGGTGGAAAGAAACTATGAAAGAACGTCGTTACTAGTTAGTACAACATCGCCCTCAGTGTGGAAGAAAATCCCCACTGCGGTGAGTTTACGGTCCCAGTTGCCCCCTTTATTACACTTTGCTGAAACTAGACTTATCCTGGATCTGAGAATGCAGAATTTGGTTGAAAATGCCTTAGCCTTAAATGAGGCTCTGGTTCAGTTGCAAAAAGATACTAAACACGAAATCGGTATGTGTCATACTACAAATCAATGTTCAGGGTTCGGTTCGTAATAGGTCTTTGAGTACCCCTTCTTACCTCTGGCAATAATTTGTTAATGTGAAAAACGCCAAGTTGCACCGTCGGTCGGAATCTATTTTAAATTCTAAGTCCTCCATTGTCTAGTTGGATAAATCAGTTCGACTATCTGAGTAAGGCAAAGGTACATCTCTTACAGTAAGACCATACAAAGTAAAGCTCTATGCTGTGAAACCAACCTTCAGTTTGAGAACAGTGCTGTCTTAAGAGTTAAACAGTTACAATCTGTGGTATCAGCATCTGCCGAGCACTAGCCGCCGACAAAGGAACTGCATGTGTTGCCTGTACAATAGGAGGAAGTGCTGTCGGTCTAGCCATGAAGGTGGCTCCGCATTTCGAGATTCATGTTAAGCAGTTGCCATTGGCATTAAAATGCCGTTTACATGCAGACAGCCCGCGGAGCCTGCATTCCTCAGGGACGCGTCCATCCGTCTCCTCGAGTGCAACCTTGGTGGCGCCAACTAGTCAGGCGCGTGCCGCACCACTGCCCTCAACTACGCGGATGCTCGTCAAAACAAACAAATTGTTGGGCGCAGGTCATACACGCCCATAACAGCCTCAATCCGGTTTCCTCTCCGTCTAAATGCGATGGACTTAACCGTATAGCCCTGTGATCTACACTACTGGCCATTAAAATGCTACACCACGAAGATGGCGTGCTACAGTCGTGAAATTTAACGGACAGGAAGAAGATGCTGTGATATACAAATGATTAGCTTTTCAGAGCGTTCACACAAGGCTGGCGCCGGTGGCTACACCTACAACGTGCTGACATGAGGAAAGTTTCCAACCGATTTCTCATACACAAACAGCAGTCGACCGGCGTTCCCTGGTGAAACGTTGCGATGCCTCGTGTAAGGAGGAGAAATGCGTACCTTCACGGATTGTAGCCTATCGCGACTGCGGTTTATCGTATCGCGACATTGGTGCTCGCGTTGGTCGAGATCCAATGACTGTTAGCAGAATATGAAACCGGTGGGTTCAGGAGAGTAATACGGAACACCGTGCTGGATCCCAAAGGGCCTCGTATCACTAGCAGTCGAGATGACAGACATCCTCATGGCTGTAACGGACCGTGCAGCCACGTCTCGATCCCTGAGTCAACAGATGGGGATGTTTGCAAGACAACAATCATCTGCACGAACAGTTCGAAGACGTTTGCAGTGGCATGCACTATCAGCTCTGAGACCATGGCTGCGGTTACCCTTGACGCTGCATCACAGACAGGAGCGCCTGCGATGGTGTGCTCGACGACGAACCTGGGTGTACGAATTGCAAAACTATTTTTTCGGATGAATCCAGGTTCTGTTTACAGCATCATGATGGTCGCATCCGTGTTTGGCGACATCGGGGTGAACGCACACTGAAAGCGTGTTATCGTCATCGCCATACTGGCGTATCACCCGGCGTGATGGTATGGGGTGCCATTGGTTACACGCCTCGGTCACCTCATGTTCGCATTGACGGCTAAAAGGGGCTGTCAATCAGAAGATGGACCACTGTCAGCCCTGCATCACAGCGACACTTGGGCGGGTTCTCACGACGAAGGAGATAGCTGTGGGTCAACCGCGTATGTCCAATTCGGAGACGGCAGAGAACAACTGAGTCCCTACGCGTGCCCGTCAAGGATGAGTCCCATTCGGCCGTGGACAACTTGACCATGCGGAGCTTATTTGGCGTGTTCAAGACAGGCCATTCAGAGCTCCAGACATCGCGGACCTTGCGATGTAGGGCTGACCTGAGGTCTCTTTCCACGAGACCAAGCTCCAGGGGTGGCGTATATACTGTGATACGTTCTTGATATCGTAACAGTTATGGTGTCTCTGGCATTCCTTTCAATTTTTCCGCCGCAACCGCCGGCTTGGGTCACTTCGACCTTAAACCGGTCCTGCCTGTCATCCTGTTCCTCCTTCCTGTCAGTGTTTTCCGTATGCAGATTCCGTATCAGTCGACTTAGTTTACAACAACCTTCCACAGCACCGTATCTCAAACTCTTCGATTCACTTCTTCCCACAGTCTATGATTCACTACAATACAATGCTGTGCTCTACACTTCCTAAGAAATTTCTTCGTCAGATTAAGGTCATTTTTTGACATTAGCAGACTTCTCTTGGCCAGAACTGCCCTCTTTGCCTGCGTTGTTTTTTACGTGCACCTTGTTTCGACCGTCATGTGTTATTTTGCTTCCAAAGTCGCAAAGTTCCTTTATAGAAACAATTGATGGCCTCTAAGTTAACTTTCTCGCTAATCTCATTACTGCTACTCATTACTTTCGTCTTCATTCCTTTTACCGAGCGAGGTGGCGCAGTGGTTAGACAATGGACTCACATTCGCGACGACGACGGTTCAATCCCGCGTCCGGCCATCCTGATTTAGGTTTTCCGTGATTTCCCTAAATCTCTCCTGGCAAATGCCGGGATGGTTCCTTTCAAAGGGCACGGCCGACTTCCTTCCCCGTCCTTCCCTAATCCGATGAGACCGATGACCTCGCTGTCTGGTCTCCTTCCCCAAACAACCCAACCCCTTTTACTCTTATTCCACGTTATCCATACTAAACTGCAGATGTTTCCGCCTCCATCCCATCTCCTCCCCGTCAACGTATACTTCTAACTCGATGGGAGAGCTCGTTGTCAAATCGGAGGCAGTGTAAGTGAACACTGAACAGTTAAACCGTACCTAGAAAAGCAATATTTTCAACTTTTTTTACTTAGGTGAAGCGAAAGGGGGTTACGAAATACTAATCGCATGTGGAACAGAAATAGGTCCGTCTGAATCGATGAAACAAACACGGATAAAAATGCCAGAAATCGCAAGCGATACACAGCGACTAACGGCGACAGGTGATGTAAACTGTAATGATGTGCGCGTAGAAAAGTGGGCAATTGGACAAATGAGATCCTCAACAGAAGCACAAGTAATGGCAGTAGATATGCAGTTCTATAGTAGGCCAAGAGGATCCTAAGGATTATGTACTTCCCACGGGACTGAACGCCACTGAAGGCACATTGTAAGTTTCGTCCTGCTCCCGTATCTGCATCACGCCTACTACGTGGATAAGGCAAATTTTTTTCTATTTCCATAGAAAACTTGTTACTTTACCCATACACCTGTTTCAGAATATTATTCTGCATTCTGCTTTGTGCTGTTTTGAAACTTACTCGTTCACTAAAACCGGACCAGGACTAACCTGGAAATTTCCCTTGGCTAGCAATGCCCTTAGCATCTCAGCTGTCCAGACATTACCCACGATTCGTCCTCATGGCTTCAGATCTCCGTTTCTGAAAGTTCTAACGAAGCCACGGGTGCAAGACACTTTTTCCGTTTATTGAACATATTTTTCATAAATTCCTCTTCAGACTTATTAATTTAATTATTTTTTGTGACTTTTGTTCTAGCGGCTTGAGAAGTAGGCTCCGGTCTGAGGTCCTGAGTTCAGTCTCAGATAGGGGGCCAGAATTTTTTCTCTGCCCAGCCCCTCCAGGAGGGCCGCAGGTCTACTGAGTGTGCTATCAGTTAACTGCTGGTAGCTTTCCCGGGATAAAAGGCGGCGGGCGATGGGCACGTGGTGTCTTCTGTCTGACATGTACGAAAGAACAGACACCATGCCTTTTGTACACGGTCTGGTTGTTATGATGTCTCGTACCTTTCCGTTTTAAAACTCCTTGTATGTCAAACGTATTTCTGATGGCTGTATAGCAAAAAATTCTACCCATCTTCGTTCAACGATACCATAGTTATAGCTATGTTTTTGGGAGATGTTTGTGACAGCTAAGAACCTGTTATAGCAGTGTTGATAAACTCGGCAGCTCCAATATTCTCACCCATTACAAAGAACTCAGAATCTTATTACAGGAACACACATATTTGGTGAAACTTCCATATTAGCAATTTATGTCAGACTTCCAAGACCTTCTGCAGAATTTTACGCAATATCGGATGAGTCACCAAGTTAATTTCTTTTGTATTGAAACTATTTTCCCACGAATTTCCTTTTTTGCAAGCAGGCAGTTATGTTACTTCTACTGTGACAGCATATAACAGTGGTATAGACTCAAATTTTATCGGTATCACACTTTACCAAAATTATGAGCATTATGTACTATTAACAACTACGTAATCAATCCTCTGCATTAAGGCTAGTGTGTGAACGAAGCTGTTACAGCGAAAAACATTGCTCAAACAAATACCATCATGGAGCGTAGGATAACCGTACCAGATGTTTTACTGAACTCTGAAACCAATTGTATGAAGATAATTCGTTAAACTCAACGATTATAGTTTACAGCCACATTTTCTCTTTTCTGTTCCATTGATAAAAATTAGTCCTCATGTTTTCGTACTAAATGTATTTCAGTATGTTCCAGCTCGAAGGACGTGGGGATGGGGTGTGGTGCAGGAGACGAACGACACAGGGGAAGTGGTCGCTCGAATAGGTGTCAGAAAGGACATACCACTCTAAGCGACGGGCAAGAGTGGTAGAACAGATCGAGAGGTCCAAGTGGGAGTAGGTATGAGTAGCGTCCGAGAGGAAAGTCGGGGCGCCAGTATTGAGGCAGACAAGATTGAGATGGTTGAAGACATCCGCCAAGAGTGAGCCTCTTGGACAGGACGCAGGAGAGCCCCAAAGGGGATGATGGGCATTGAAGTCGCCAAACAATAAAAACGGCGGGGGAAGCTGAACGATCAGGTGCATCATGTCAGCCCGACTAACAGCAGATGATGGTGGAGTGTAGATGGTACAAACTGAAAAAGTAAAAGCAGAAAGAGTAATGCGGACAGCTATTGCTTGGAGTGGGGTGGTCAATGGGATGGGATGGTAATAAACATCGTCCCGAACGAGCAACATGACCCCACCATGAGCTGGGATACCGTCCACAGGGGTGAGGTCATACCGCTCCGAGGTATAGTGGGTAAAGGCAATACGGTCAGTCGGGCGCAACTTGGTTTCCTGGAGACCAAGGACGAGCGGCCAGTGCAGGCGGAGGAGCAGTTGTAATTCCTCCCGATTAGATCGAATACCTCTTATGTTCCAATGAAACAACGCCATCGCTAGTCAAAAGGTTGGGGGAACGAGACGGGGGAAGAGCTGGTCACCTCGACGGCCGCGGAGGGCCAGGTTGCGAGGGAACTACGCTACAACCGACGGGAGGCGGATCCGGTTCCATCGACTCGTCGCCAGCTGCGGCCGCTGTCCCTGGTTGTGTAGGACGGGCCGCATCATTTGCCGACGAAAGGCTGGCTGAGCGCCTGGCAGCAGAGCGTCCCGGCGAAACTGAGGACGGCCGGGAGCAGCGACTCACGGATGGAGCGTCAGACGAAACGCGCCGGGGTGGAGAGGGGGATAGAGACTTCTTCTTGGAGGCCTTCTTGGAAGGCCGAGGAGGCACAGGGATGGTGGGCTGGACCCGAAGAAGGTCCTCACGCGAGGGGTCCGTTTTGGAACGCCGGACCTCGGAAGCTGGGGTCCGGAACGTTTCCCCGATGGACGCCTGAGAAGAGGATCGCTTCTCAGGTGGCGGGGGGAGAGGAGGAGGAGGAGGAGGAGGAGGAGGAAGGGTGGCCCCTGGGGCAGAGGGGCGGGGGCCACGGGGGAGGAGGATTTGGAAGGGAGGGATTTGGGAGGTGGAGGCAGAGCCCCCTGATGGGCGGAGGAGGCAGAGGGGGGACAGGATAGGGGTGAGGATACCGCAGAAGGAGTGGACACAACTGAGGCAAACGAAGTGGTCAACGGCACGGGATGGAGGTGGTCATACTTCTTCCTGGCCTCAGAATAAGAGAGCCGATCCAAAGTTTTGAGTTCTTGTATCTTCTTCTCCTTCTGATATGCGGGGCAGTCTGAGGATCTAGGCGAGTGGATGCCAGGACAATTAATGCACCGAGGTGGTGGGGTGCATGTATGTTCCTCACGAAGAGGACGTCCACAATCGCCACAAAGGGGCTCAGCCTCACACCATGACGACATGTGCCCAAAGCGCAAACACCGAAAACAGCGCATAGGAGGCGGGACGTAAGGTCGCACGTCGCACCAGTAGCACATCACCTTTACCTTCTCCGGGAGAACGTCCCCCTCGAAGGCGAGGATAAAGGCCCCGGTGTCGATGCGACGGTCTATGGGGCCGCGCTGTACTCGCCGGACGAAATGCACGCTCGGCACTCCAGGTTGGCCTTGAGCTCCTCATCAGATTGTAGCAGGAGGTCATGATGAAAAATAACCCCCTGCGTCCTATTTAGTGCCAGATGCGGGACAATGGACACTGGGATGTCCCCTAGGCGGTCGCACGCCTGGAGCGCCGCCGACTGTGTGGCGGAGGTGGTCTTGATAAGAACGGACCCTGAACGCATCTTGCTGAGAGCCTCGATTTCCCCGAAGATGTCCTCAATGTGCTGAACAAAGAACATGGGCTTGGAGGTGGCGAACGTCCCCCCATCGGTTCGAGAACAGACCAAATAGCGGGGGAAGTACTTCGCCCCAAGCCGGTGGGCCTGTCCCTCCTCCCAGGGAGTGGCCAAGGGGGAAAGGGCAGGAGAACCAGAACTAGAAACGGTACCTTTTCTTTTGAAAGACTCTGCCGCAGAGCGACCTGATACGTGTTGACGTTTCATCTGTGAAACGTCCGCCCCCATACCACTCACTCCGACCAGGGGCTCTCCCCATGGGCGCCACCCAGCCTCAGCAAGGGCCACCTGGCAGGATGACCGTTGCCGGGAGTCCTGATGCCCCAAGGAGATGGGCATCTACTCCTTGGCCGACGTGGGAAGGGTGCAGCTCAGGTATCGGCAGTACGATCCCTGTGTTGTCAGGGGGCTACAACCTAGAGGGTACATGACGACCCCACCACAACGGGCTGGCTACCGTGCTGGATTTCTGGTGCCATGGAAAGTCCATCATGATCGCTGGTGCAGATGGGGACGCACTATGGGCGTAACTTTTACAACCCATCAGGCGTTTAGGCCCAATTTGAGGAATAGTGGGTATGGTTACAACGCCGGTACAATGCTGAGTGCCAAGGTCTTAGTGCACTTAGGACCAGTGGTACACCACGTAAGGTGTCCTTCCCCAAAAGGCTCGTACTTCTGTAGAATTTTGAAAAATGGAGGTCAAACCCCAAGGGGGACCATCACATGGAAGGCCGAAACGGTTGAAACTCCTTTTAGTCGCCTCTTACGACAGGCAGGAATACCTCTGGTATAACAATCATGTACGAAAGGTACTACGGAAACAACGAAAGCTTCATCATAGGTTTAAGAGTAGTCGAATCATAGCTGATAAGGAAAAGCTGAACGAAGCGAAAAAGAGCGTAAAGAGAGCAATGAGAGAAGCATTCAACGAATTCGAACATAAAACATTGGCAAACAATCTAAACAAGAACCCTAAAAAGTTTTGGTCATATGTAAAATCGGTAAGCGGATCTAAATCCCCTATTCAGTCACTCGTTGACCACGATGGCACCGAAACAGAGGACGACCGAAGAAAGGCAGAAATACTGAATTCAGTGTTCCGAAACTGTTTCACTGCGGAAAATCGTAACACGATCCCTGACTTCAGCCGTCGCACGGACGCCAAAATGGAAAATATTGAAATAAACGATATCGGAATTGAAAAACAACTGCTATCACTTAGTAGCGGAAAAGCATCCGGACCAGACGAGATACCCTTAAGATTCTACAGTGATTATGCTAAAGAACTTGCCCCCTTTCTATCAGCAATTTATCGTAGATCGCTGGAAGAACGTAAAGTACCTAGCGACTGGAAGAAAGCGCAGGTTGTTCCCATTTTCAAGAAGGGTCATAAATCAGATGCGAATAATTATAGGCCTATTTCGCTTACGTCAATCTGTTGTAGAATAATGGAACATGTTTTGTGTTCTCGTATTATGACGTTCTTAGATAATACAAATCTCCATCATAACCAACATGGATTCCGCAAACAGAGATCATGTGAAACTCAGCTCGCCCTATTTGCCCAAGAAATTCACAGTGCCGTAGACACTGGCGAGCAGATTGATGCCGTATTCCTGGACTTCAGGAAGGCATTTGATACGGTTCCGCACTTACGTTTAGTGAAAAAAATACGAGCTTACGGAATATCGGACCAGGTTTGTGATTGGATTCAGGATTTCCTAGAAGAAAGAACACAACATGTCATTCTTAACGGTTCAAAATCTGCAGATGTAGAGGTAATTTCGGGAGTACCGCAAGGAAGCGTGATAGGACCTTTATTGTTTACAATATACATAAATGACAACATCGGTAGCTCCGTGAGGCTATTTGCAGGTGACACGGTTGTCTACAAGAAAGTAGCAACATCAGAAGACTCGTACGTACTCCAGGAAGACCTGCAGAGGATTAATGCATGGTGCGACAGCTGGCAGCTTTCCCTAAACGTAGATAAATGTAATATAATGCGCATACATAGGGGCAGAAATCCATTCCAGTACGATTATGCCATAGGTGGTAAATCATTGGAAGCAGTAACGACCGTAAAATACTTAGGAGTTACTATCCGGAGCGATCTGAAGTGGAATGATCACATAAAACAAATAGTGGGAAAAGCAGGCGCCAGGTTGAGATTCATAGGAAGAATTCTAAGAAAATGTGACTCATCGACGAAAGAAGTAGCTTACAAAACGCTTGTTCGTCCGATTCTTGAGTATTGCTCATCAGTATGGGACCCTTACCAGGTTGGATTAATAGAAGAGATAGACATGATCCAGCGAAAAGCAGCGCGATTCGTCATGGGGACATTTAGTCAGCGCGAGAGCGTTACGGAGATGCTGAACAAGCTCCAGTGGCGGACACTTCAAGAAAGGCGTTACGCAATACGGAGAGGTTTATTATCGAAATTACGAGAGAGCACATTCCGGGAAGAGATGGGCAACATATTACTACCGCCCACATATATCTCGCGTAATGATCACAACGAAAAGATCCGCGAAATTAGAGCAAATACGGAGACTTACAAGCAGTCGTTCTTCCCACGCACAATTCGTGAATGGAACAGGGAAGGGGGGGGGGGATCAGATAGTGGTACAATAAGTACCCTCCGCCACACACCGTAAGGTGGCTCGCGGAGTATAGATGTAGATTCTTACCCCGGACCCGCAGGGGGAATTGCACGCTTCTGGGACCGGCAGGTTTCAGAATGCTTTACCTCTGATCGCTATCTCTGCGATTGCATCAGCACACCAAGTCTCCGCCCGCTGGGGGTAAATTTCCAGAAGAAACTTCAGTCTGAATTCCGACAAAAGCTAAGCTGCAAGTTCCAGTCCCACCAGCCTTATTAATAGTTACTTGGAGGCCAGCTTGCTAAGCTGACCGAGATGTTTCAAGCATTGCGCGACAGATAGCGGTGTGCAACATTTTTACGCGATTTTTTCTATCAAGCTGTCCACGTTGGGTTCAGAAAGCACCTTCCAGGTTCATCCATCTTTTCTGTGAGTTGTTAATTTTTGCCCGAGTGTGTCTGTAAGGCACATTAAAACTCTAAATAGGTTTATTTAACTAAGAAATACGCCAAACAGCCGTGCAAATTGAGAAGTTCTTTTATTTTATTTTCGCTACCAGTTTCGGTAATTCTTTATACCATCCTTAGGTCCCATATGAACCTCTTAAAAATAATCGGTATTGTCATATTGGGGCCATATGTTTCTGAATGTCGAGAATTCTCAAGAGCTTCCTTTGAAGACTTGACTGCAAAACAAATTGCAGTTGAGAATACACAGCATCCAGAAACATATGGCCCCAGTATGACAATACCTATTATTTTTGAGACGTGCATATGGGGCCTGAAGATGGCATAATGAGTTGCCGAAACTGGTAGAGAAAATAAAAAACTTCAGTTTGCAAGGCGGTTTGGTGAATATCTTTGTCAAATATCTGACCAGCCGCTATCACAGTTCACTATGTATCAGAGACTACATGGGTTTTCCCCG
The DNA here is from genome assembly GCF_021461385.2 of Schistocerca piceifrons. Classification (NCBI taxonomy): domain Eukaryota; kingdom Metazoa; phylum Arthropoda; class Insecta; order Orthoptera; family Acrididae; genus Schistocerca; species Schistocerca piceifrons. Next base: position 219,484,891 of record NC_060140.1, on the reverse strand, counting down.
TAGTAGTATCACATCGTTCCAGATAGGAGTGAATGATCTGCTGTCATTAAAAATGTTTTCCTTTGTCTTCTTAATTATTTGTTTTAGCAGCGAGTGATATGGCAAATCTGTTGCTTACGCCGGCTCCCCTCTTCTGCATATGTTGAAAGCATCGAAAAAACAAGAGGTAATGTTAAATGGCGAGATTTGGCTTCAGACCTGTTGAAAAACGGACTTTTTCTGGAATGACCGAGCTTGCATTAAATATTGTGGCGTGGTCAAATCGGAACTAGTTTGCAAAAAATAATTGGTGTCCATTACACTATACTTTCATGTGACGTCAGATTTTTGTTCTAAACTTGCACGTTACATCTTCAAGGCCCCTCACCGTTATAAAATAGACACTCTTGCGCTTCTTTTTACCCGTTTGTTCTCAGGTGATCAGATAACATCTACTACCTCTGATTATCCGAAACTAATTTAGTATTCTTGCCAACACCCGTACAGCACTATAGCATTTAAAGAGTCGTTCTCGACTACGCTGCAGTATGGTTTGGTGGTGGAAACTCTTGTATATTAAACAGTCGACGAAGTATGGCTAATTTTTGAATATAGTTATGTTCTTGTGCAGTCAGCTCAAAAACAGAAGTTCTGAGTAAAATTCTGGTCACAAAAGAAATCATTTAATAGAAAGAGTTAGACGGTTTTTGGTGTAGCTCTTTCGTAAGATGGTGACTTGAAATACTAGGTGGTTATGATTAAACTTGCTCTACTCTCACGAAAAAACGAATGATCGTACGACAGTGAAACTTTGCGGAAACATTTGTAAGGACACGCGCAAGAGAAATAACGAATAAACCATTGGATAAAAAATTTTATTCTCTACATTTGTTAATTGCGTGCTATGTTTAGTCCCAGGTTACTAACTTGCTCAGTGAGACGGCTGTCTGTATCCACGGCAACATGGAACCTCTTTAGAGATTCTTATACTGCTACCCTAAGGACCAGTTCTGGAGTTTGCGTTATCAGATAGTAGGCACATATGACTACAATAACATAAATAATTTAGGCACTAAAGTGAAGTAAAAAAACAGCATAAAATACAGTAGAGGACAATTAAAGAGACTTAAGTAACTAGCATACATTAAATCTGAAGAGAACTTTTTATGTCTTGCTTAAAATTGTCAAACCTATCAGACGAGCGAAGACAGTAAAAATATGAACTAACAGAAAGCAAGAATAATCAGGATTAAAATTATACTATTTACCAAACAGAAGGCATAGTTGGCAATAAGGACGATAGTCATGCTACCGTATTTATCGAGATTTGTTACTGCCGACCTAGCAACATAGCAAAAGCATGCTTTTTCGGCCCCGTCAAGCATTGAGGAACTAATATACTAAACAGGCAATTATTGGGGCAAAGATAGCAGTCTGTCCCAAAATATACACACAGATCGCTTAAGTAAGCATAGAATATATCCATACGTAGGGCCATTGGACAGGAATGTATACGACAGAAAATTTTATTCTTTTAAAAAACTGTAAAATCAGTTCTTGGTGGTGATCTAGCCTACGGGGCCTCTTTGCATATTTTACTGGAATTGTCTCAAAGTTTAGAAAAGATTTTAAACATTCAACTATTGTATCGAAGAAAATTTGAATAACTAAAGATCAACAATAGTAGAACGCTATAAAAGAACTATTTTAAGAACTATATTACCTTTTCAGTAAGCCGTATCACAGTAAAGTCTCATCACGCCACAGAGTTCTCAGTTTCCTTTATACAACGGTCCCTGCACCTACACACTACTGCCCGAGAGAGGACTAACCTTCGGCGGAAGGGGCCGCGCAATTCGTGACATGACGCCTCGAACCGCGCGGCCCTTCTAACATGGTTTAGACAATATTTTCATGCGATCCTGATGTCTCGTCCGACTGGTTTCAAATCCAAATTATCTATAAAACTGTGAAAGTAGTAACTACGTTTTAGGAGTACATGTACTATGGTAACTGATCTAGCGACTGAGTATCTGCATCTCTGGAACGACGCTGAGGGACTGGTTTTAGTCTGTAAGTGCGTTTCCACCGCGTTAAACATTTTTCGTTAAATTAGAAACTGTATACTTCGTTAAGCAACAAATATTTCATCCTGAAGAAACTAAGTTCCGTTCCAGCCGAGGCGCGGCATTCACCAAGGGACGTGGTATTATTGATTCATGGCGGCGCACAGCCGTGATGCACGGCGGCCCATGCTCGAGGCTAAGTAACCGCACACAAACACTGTCCGGCAATCACGGTCACAGTCAGTGACGCGGCCAGCAAGTTTCTCTCCGAAGGAGGAAGGAAGGAAGATTGGGTTTAACGCCCCGTCAGCGTCGACGTCATTTGAGACCGAGTACAAGCACGGATTGTGTCAAGGATGGGGAAGGAAATTTTCCGTGCCGTTTCAAAGGAACCATCCCGGCATTTGCCTGGAGCGATTTAGTGAAGTCACGGAAAACCTAAATCTGGATGGCCGGACGCGGGTTTGAACCATCGCCTTCCCGGAAGCGAGCCCAGTGTTCTAACCATTGCGCCACATCGCTCGCTCGTGGTCTGTAGAAGAGCCAACCTAAGAAATTCATTCAATAATGCCCAGTTTTTATAGATACTTTTAATACGAAGTTTCTCCTGCATATTGCGAGCATTTCAAACAGGTGGCAGAGCTGTAGAGAACCATCAAAACAGCGGTACGCAAGACGCTCGTTACAAGTCATGTGACGTAACAATTCTTGGTTGCATAAAGAGAAACTAGGTGAATATTCATAAGCGTTTGCGTACAGTATATGGTGATAGTGCTGATGGGTGATGGTTAAAGGGAGTAAAAGAGTATGGAAGTGCAGAAACAGCTCAATGATCGGCCACGTTCGGGACGTATCACAGCCATTGCTCACGAAGTGGTGAATCGTACGGATGCCATTATTCATTCCTACAGACCACTGCGCCGGCCGGTGTGGCCGAGCGATTCTAGGCGATACAGTCTGCAACCGCGTGACTGCTACGGTCGCAGGTTCGAATCCTGCCTCGGGCATGGATGTGTGTGATGTCCTTAGGATAGTTAGGTTTAAGTAGTTCTAAGTTCTAGGGGACTGATGACTTAGAAGTTCAGTCCCTTACTCCTCAGAGCCATTTGAACAGACCGGTGCGTCACAACTCGACATTTGTGTGTGTGTGTGTGTGTGTGTGTGTGTGTGTGTGTGTGTGTGTGTGTGTGTGAATGTGCGCGCGTTATGTTTGATACTCTTTGACAGTGGCAGATGGTTGTGCAATTATGTGGTGTAGCACACTGTAAATATCATACGAAAATTCCATCTCTTCAAATCCGAGCCGGTAATCGCACTAAAATTACAGCTCTCTTTGGATGCACGATCGTATGCAGACAAAAGGAACGAAAATGTATTCTGTAGCGCCCTCTGAGTGGTAACTAGAAGCAAGTATCGAGTGCTGAAATGATCATTCTGCCAACGATCAGCTCAGAAGAGACGCAGCTGTGTTTTGGGCTGCACATGCTCTGACGTGACGTCATCCCTTCCGGCACTATGAGTGCTACGTTACTCACATCACCAGGTAACTTCTCTCTTTGAAACTGTCCAAATGTAAAGTATCAGGAATTTTTGAGGAGCTGCTGTTATAATGGCGCCGTAGCTGAGTGGTCTAGTTCTTGGACTGAAATCATTTCACATGTGTTCGGCTCTTGTTACTAACTTTTTCATTTTATTCGTCGCAATATTAAAGTATTAATTCTGAGATTTATGTTTAAGTAGTTCAGTTTTATACGCACAAAATTACTATACTCAATTTAGCTACGATTACTACCCTTTTAAGTCAAAAAGCTAAAGGCCACGTTGTAGCACACTGGTAAAATTTTGCACGAACTACTACTGCTCTTGGATATTCAAAGGTGTGCTCAAGATTGATTCTACGAATGCTCAGAATAGACCACAAGATCCAAAGACTAACCAGTTTCATCTGAACTGTTGGAGCAGTTTGAGGCCAATGGAGTGACCTTTATGTCACAGCTGACGAAAACTAGGCGCTTCGCACTGAGCTGAAAACAAGAAGACAGTCACTGCAGCGGTACCATCCGAAAAAAAAAACAACAGAACAGTTGTTACTGCTCGCGTGTTTTATATTAGAGCACTCCACTTATTAGACGCCTCGGTTCACATACCTCGCAAGTCATCCAGTCCAAAGTTTATCATCTGATATCGGTCATATTTAAGTCTCAACAATCTAGCATCTTAGCATTTTAAATTTGTGTATCTTCATTGTTTATTTTCAATAGCATCTTTTATAATTTGCCTCTGCTACAATAAGTGATGACGTAACGTGATATTTGCTCATAAACACGGTCAGCAGAAAAATGATTCTCTACCACCACATTCTTCGATCATTTTTCGAAAAACTCTGCGTGGAGACATGACAGATTGGCAGAAACGACTTGTGTTCGGACGTCACTATGACCATACTGTAAATTAAGTCGTCCGATTTGTCGTCGTATGAATGTATGAATGTAGTCTGTTCAACGTGCCTAAAAACAATGTTATATCATTCGAAGCCACGAAACGGAGTAAGAACAGTGATCGTGAAGAGATCGTAACAGAGACCGAAGACATGTGTCTCGTCTTGTCAATGAATGCTACTGTCTGAAAATCTTTTCATCTTCACCTAGTTTACGCGCGAGCATTACCAAGGGTAACGTGTATGCAGTACACAACTTTAGTAGCATACCTTGCTAAAGGCCATTGCTCGAAGCAGAACACGCCGCATTCGTCTTCAATGGGGCAAACACATGAGCCAACTGGAGACGTGTACTGCGATTCGACGAGTCGCATTTTTTCCTCTTTTAAAATGATTCAAGATGCCGAGCGCACCGACAGCTCAGTAAGGCGTTTAACTTGCAATTTATTTAAAGCAACATGGGATGTTTTGGGGTGTCTCAGGTTTCTGTGAACATGAACCTGCACATGTATCTCAACATCCTCGCCGACCAAGTGTTGCCAGTTCTTCTATATTTTCCTGATGAGTACGAGGGTTGGAACTAACAGTAGCAACTTATACAAAATAGACATGTTTCAAAGTTTTACTATGATTCGAAGTAGTCACCAGCATTGTGTATAACCCAGCAATGAGAAATACGTAAGTCACGTTTAGCAGCTCCAGTTGTGTTGACAGAGTGGAGCGGTCAACTGACGGAAGAATCTAACAGTTCTGACGCGAACGCCATGAAGTGCTTTGAATTTAGGAATCAAGCTGAACTCACGGGAAGTGTGGTGGATGGCACAGCATTTCCCAGCCCCATTGACCGACCAAGCCAGAATCTACCCCATATGCGCCCGAGCACCATCCTGCAGAAAGCGTCGCTGCTTCATCCGCCAGGCTGCTCAGTTTTGGAAGCGTGCGACAAGCTTGGAGAAAGAAGCGGCGGCACTTTCTGCTGGACCCGCCCGTCATTTTGCAGGGCAATGCTGGGGTGTATACGTTGCAAGTTCCGGACTGTTCGATCGACGGGGTTGCAAAGTGTTGTGCCACCCACTACACTCCCCAGACTTAAGCCCATGTGGCTTCAACTTTATTCCTAAATTGAAGGGAGCACTTCATGACATTCGCTTCAAAACTGTTACAAAGATTCGTCAGACAACAGACCGCGCCACTATCAGCACAACTGGCGTTGCTAAGGGTATCCTACCACTTCCACATCACTGGCAACGGGTTATAAACAATGGTTGTGACTACTTCGAAGGATAGTAAAACTTTAAAACGTGTATGTTTTGTATCAGTTATAAAAAAATAGTTGTCACTATTTAAGTTCAACTATCGCATGGTATGGACACTCCCCTTGTGTTGGCAGAAGAGCCACCACCGTGTTACTAGTGGAGGTCGAAATGCACGCGTTTTAGCTCACGCAGGATAGCATGAGGAGGGAAGAACTATACTGACGTGAGGTCTGGTACATGACAAGGAATTAGAAGCCAGAAAGCGGACGTAATTAGTTTGATACTTAACTTTAATCCATTAATGATGAACGTCGCTGTTTACGGTACATGATTCACAATATTATCTGTTTCAGAATACATTCATAGTAACTGAATATGGCGCCTTGCTAGGTCGTAGCAAATGACGTAGCTGAAGGCTATGCTAAACTGTCGTCTCTGCAAATGAGAGCGTATGTAGACAGTGAACCATCGCTAACAAAGTCGGCTGTACAACTGGGGCGAGTGCTAGGGAGTCTCTAGACCAGACCTGCCGTGTGGCGGCGGTCGGTCTGCAATCACTGATAGTGGCAACACGCGGGTCCGACGCATACTAACGGATCGGGCCGATTTAAAGGCTACCACCTAGCAAGTGTGGTGTCTGGCGGTGACACCACACCCCTCTTTCGATGTAACTGTTCAGAGGTGCACACACATACGTTCCTGGTTCCACGACCACTCAAATACGCTATCGCATTTAGACTGGCCCCCTAAATCACCCGATAATTCCATATAACAGCGGGTAAAACGTAGCAGTCTAAGATATGTATCTGGTAGCTTGGCGGGATCTGATCACAGATTTGTCCCTTAACCTGGATGTGGCTTACCGGAAGAAACTTGTGGACTCTTCCTCACCGAGTTGAGACTATCAACGCTAATGGCGGTGTCACGCGGCATTAGCGTGATATCTCCTGAGAGTGACCGATTTTTTTTTGTGTGGTGTGCTTGTATGATATTTCATCTCCAAACTGTAAACTGGAAAGAAAATGTACACTTTACAGCCAAGGTGAAATTAAGAACCGACTGAGGTGGCACAAACAGGCCGCTGAACTCTTATTCGAGAGGAGCAGGATTCAATTTGCTGTACGGCTACCCAGATTTAAGTTTTTCCTCATTTTCATATTTCCTATTTGTTAAGGCGTTTCCGGGATATTTTCTTGCTTTCTTCCCCGTCCCTGTTAGATTCACCGTTTCTCTAATGATCTAGCTGCGGGCGAGATTTTCGTGTCTCACTACATTCCCCCATGAAGTTTTTCGGTAGGACGCTCCCAGGGTTGTAGAAGCTAATTTCAAAAAAAGCCGGAAACGTTTGTTTAGTTAATAATGAAATATCACAGATCAGTTCAAGAGAACTGGCCTATCAGGCTACCTGACAAGGTTACGGTCCCACTTTCTGGCACAAGGACAGCATACTGTTTACGAACTATCTTCCAACGGGCAGGATCTAAAGCTCCCATCGCGCATCAGTGTGAAAAATTGAGGTAGTAGTAAAGACTTCTTAAAGGACACTTATCTTGCTGAAAAGGCCCTCACAATAAGCCGCATTAATGTCTAAATATTTTTGTAACTGAATTTTATCCAGTACTGTAATCTATATTAAACTGATTTTGATAGATTTCTATATTAAGAATCTCGAGATAAGAATTTTCAGAGGTTTTAACCCCGTGTCCATCAAAGAAACTTACGGAGTATGCCTTGTCCCTGTTGTATGACCAGGATGGATCTAAATCTGTGTGACAGAAAATATTAACTCTAGGCAGAGTTTTCTTCGTAAAGATTCATCGACAACAAATGCATAACGCAGAGAGAACGCATGCCCAAAAACGATGTATGGGTGACAGTGTAGAACAACTGAAGTGAGAGAAGACCAAGTGTCTCGAAACGTCAAGACAAAGCCAGTACACGGAAGGGGCCGACAGCTTGCTACAGAAAAAGCAGCAATGATAATACTAAAAAACACGTAGAGCATTAGCCAGCAATATATTGAACACACACACACACACACACACACACACACACACACACACACACACACACACACACACACTGCTACAATCATGCACGTACACATATCTAGAAAATATCTTTCGCGACTGACTTAACACAGATGATACCAGAAGTATGATGGTACATCTAAGGCGTGCTTTTTGCCGGCACAGAATCTACTTACGCTAAATATAAGCCTCCATTACAGTTTTGTGAAGGAGTGAAACGTGATAGCCGGCCAGGGTGGCCGAGCGGTTCTAGGCGCTACAGTCTGGAACCGCGCGACCACTACGGTCGCAGGTTCTAATCCTGCCTCGGGCATGGATGTGTGTGTTGTCCTGAGGTTGGTTAGGTTTAAGTACTAAGTTCTACGGGACTGATGACCTCAGCAGTTAAGTTCCATAGTGCTCAGAGCCATTTGAACCATTTTTGAAACGTGATAAATTGAGAAAAGAGAAGCAGATAGAGCATGATGCAGCTGAGCGATGCTTAAGTTTAGTGAAACTGAAGAGTACGAAGCGAAAAATTATGGTAAGAAATGAACTCCCGGCTGATGAAAAGTCAAAGTGACACACTTAGCCATCGTCAAATCCTCAAACCGATTTACACGTGAAGAAAAATAGGAGAGGAGACTAAGAACTGTGTTGTGTTGCATAATTATGTGGGACATTGTTAGTAGCAGGAACGAAGCTCGTATTCAGCCAGTTCAAGCACTGACGTGTGGGAAAACTTTATGCTTGTAAGGTGTAGCAGGAAAGTCTCCCCCTCCTGGACGCCAGAATGCACTATGCTATAATCTCTCCACTATCTCTAACATTCGCTTAGCACTGATTTTCCCCAACAGTAATATTAATTTGCTCTAAAACGTCAGCGAACTTTAACGACATCTAGATGGAGGACTAACAATACTGAGCGAGACTTCAGTATAGTTAAATCTCTACTCACAAGGGAACCTCGCCATCGCACCCTCCTCAGATTTAGTTATAAGTTGGCACAGTGGATAGGCCTTGAAACACTGAACACAGATCAATCGAGAAAACAGGAAGAAGTTGTGTGGAACTATGAAAAAATAAGCAAAATATATAAACTGAGTAGTCCATGCGCAAGATAAGTAACATCAAGGATAGTCTGAGCTCAGGAGCGCCGTGGACGCGTGGTTAGCGTGAGCAGCTGCGGAACGAGAGGTCCTTGGTTCAAGTCTTGCCTCGAGGGAGTAGTTTAATTTTCTACTTTCAGACAATCATCACCACACGTACTGTATCAACAAATGTAGGAAATAATCATACAAATGTTCGACAATCGTTCGATCCCTTAAGAAGCTTTCTGATGCCTTACAGTTCGGAAAATATTCATTGACATTGTTATTGAAGTCGCGAGCTGTATTTGCTGGATTCTTATTGCCCCAGAATGCATCTCACGTATTTAATGCACTGTCGTCCAAAGTAGTGAACAGTCTACTGCCAGCCAGGGAGCCTCGTTAGCAGGAATACTCTCTCTTCCGTGCGCTGTAGTCGACTGACGTCATGTGTTTCGATGTGTTTAGGTGTAGCGTCATCATACTACGGCGCAGTTACCTCGCATCGGACGGACGGACATAATAATTGTCTGAAAATAAAAAATTTAACTTTTCACTCGAGGAAAGCCTTGAACCAAGGACCTCTCGTTCAGCAGCTGCTCACGCTAACCACGGGATCACGGCGCTCCTGAGCTCACCCTATCCTTGATGTTGCCTATCTTGCGCATGGACTACTCAATTTGTATATTTTGCTTTTTTTTCATAGTTCCACACAACTTCTTCCTGTTGTCTCGATTGATCTGTGTTCAGTTTTTCAAGGCCTATCCACTGTGCCAACTTATAACTAAATCTGAGGAGTTTCCCTGCATAACTTCAGACGATTCTCGAAGCAGCGCACTCAGGAAGACCTCAGATTCCTCCCTCCACGCAACTGCTCCGCTATTACTCTTGTGTTGATAGGACGTTGAAGTTACATTGCGGACACTAATGTCGCAGCCAACTACGAGCGTAAGCAAACGAGAACTCACTGCCCCAAGGGCGCGGGAGGAGACGGGATAGGAGCAGAGCAGAGCAGAGCAACAAGACTCACCTCCCTCTCTCAAGGCGCTCTGTGTTAGAGTGGAATATTTTGAAAAAACTTTATTCTTCAAAACTAATGCTTGTTTGATACTCAAACTTTACATTGGCACCCTTTGTTAACGGTCACCACATCACTGTCAGGGTTGGCAGCGTCAAAAGTCGTAATCCAGACCCGACCCCTACAGATATCTTATGCAACCATAGTTCAAAACACGCTCACCTGAAACTGCCACTTTGACGTATGCGCGCATAATAGCAAACTATAGAGTATTGTGATCGGTAAATAGTTCTGCATAAGTAACACTATTGAAAAATTGTGGAAGCATTTTTATGCTCGCATATTATAATCTTTTTAGAGAAATCTTATACTAATCATCATGGGTACTGAGAACACTTATGTAACTCAGCTGGTTCTGAATATCTCATTAAATCTGGCAGGACTGAGGTCTGCATAGTAGATGGTGCAACGTTATTAGAGAAGCGAAATCTTCGGGTGTAAAAGAAACTTGGAGATTACGCCAAAAGCCATTAAAGTTCACAATATGTTAAAGTGATTCGGTGGATAAACTCCACGGGGATGTTGACGGATGAACCGGTATTACATAGGAAAAAGGCACCGCCAGAAGCTACTGCGAAATGTAGAAAGACCTATAGTGGATCGGCGGTTGGTGTAGAGATCGGTCGTTGACACTACGCCAGTAGAATATATTGCGCATAAATTGGTGAAGAGAACCTTTACTGTTTGATTACATTATTGTTGGATGAATAACTGAAAACAGTAAAAACTGTAAAATACACAGTAGTAACCGCCAAGAGCTATCTGAGGTGGAACGTCCTCAGAAGATTTACTTTAGGAGAAGCATAAGCCCAACAGATTTGTTTGAAGAACCGTAAGCAAATTGCCTCTCCCACGAAAGAAGTTACCTTGTTCGATCGATTCTTAAGTATTGTGTATCAGTCTGTGACTCTTTGTTAACAGGCAGAGAGAGAGAGAGAGAGACGCCTTTCGTCACAAGATCGTTTAGCACGCGCGGAAGCAATACAAACATAATCGGGGGGGGGAAGAGCGTAATAGTAGTTGGTTCTTGTGTTTCTTTTACTCTTCCAGACACACACATTTAAGTGTACGATGCTGCGAGACGTCAATTGCTGTAGCGTCTACGCCTTATCCGTGTTGTCGTCCTTCGCACGAAGCAGCACCGGAGAGCTTCCAGCAGCACGAGACTACTGCGGAAAAGTTCGCCACGATTCTGCAAACAGGCTGTGGATTTCCAACTTATTAACTTCTTCCACGGCCAACACTTTCTCCGTTCTCTTGCAAGGCACATCTGGAAGAATTTGACGTGGCAAGAACGTCTATTTCAAGGGTGTCTTAGTGAAAGGTTTCCTGGCTGTATTCCTTCCCAGATTTGTATCCCTTTAAGCAAATCAGGTACTGCAAAGCCTCTCTTCTGATTAACAGTTATTTGAAACTGGCTTACAGATGTAATACGTTCGTCAAAGATCAACCTCAGTGTATACGGTGTCCATGAAGTCCCATTATCATATACATTTACATCTACATCTACGTGATTACTCTGCTATTCACAATAAAGTGCCTGGCAGAGGGTTCAATGAACCACCTTCATGCTGTCTCTCAACCGTTCCACTCTCTAACGGCGCGCGGGAAAAACGAGCACTTAAATTTTTCCGTGCGAGCCCTGATATCTCTTATTTTATCGTGATGATCATTTCTCCCTATGTAGGTGGGTGACAATGTTTTCGCAACCGGAGGAGAAAACTGGTGATTGAAATTTCGTGAGAAGATCCCGTCGCAACGAAAAACGCCTTTGTAATCACAACTTGGACACTATAAGAAATAGAGAATTGCGATTTTTGTGAAAGTTTAGCAGTCAAAGTTTTTTTTATTTGTCCTTTGTTGCACGTTTGACAGTGCACCAAAATGGCGACAGACCAGGAGAAGGCGCAATGTGTCATCTGGTATGGAAAAACCAAACCTGTGACAATCCTACTGCGGATTTATCGACGCCAGAATGGGAGCGCACCACCGGCAAAACAAGCACAATGAGGTGGTTCAAAAACTTTTTATAAAGAGACGTGATGGTTCCACTCCATAACACGCGCGCACTCCCCGCCATTAGACTTCATTTCGTGGTGTTAAGGATTGCGTGCACACAGTTCCAGTCTGTGACATTGCTACACAATCATCAACCAGAACTGATGTTACAGTGCTGAACCGTACATGGGCACAGCTCTAAAATCGCCTTCATGTTCTACTAGTGACGAGAGGATCACACTGAAATTCTGGCACAACAGAAAAAACGCAGCTGCTAAATGCTTTACAACAAACATTATGCGCTCGGTCTCTAGTAATTAACAAGCTATAATTTTATGAAATACCTGGATTTTAAAGGAATCCTGTATAATTAAAACGCGTAATCTGCGGGTGTGCGTAATTCACCCGTGTTTTACTCGTGATCCCTAGACTTATGCTTTACACCGAGGTGACAAAAGTCATGGGATAACACCTAATATCGTGTCGGAGCTCCTTCTACAGACTAATTCGTTGGAAGTCTCCTGAAGAAATATTAAGCCATGCTGCCTCTATAGCTGTCCATAACTGAGGAAGCGTTGCTGGTGCATGGTTTTCTGCATGAACTGACCTCAATTATGTCCCTTAAATGTTCGATGGGATTCTTGTCGGGCGATCTGAGTGACCAAAGTACTCGCTCGAACTGTCCAGAATGCTCTTCGAACCAATCTCGAACTGTAATGGCCCGGTGACATGACATCGTTGTTCGGGGACATGAAGTCCGTGAATGGCTGCAAATGGTCTCCAAATAGCAGAACGACTGTTTCTAGTCAATGATCGGTTCAGCTGGACCGCAGTCCATTCCATGTAAAAACGGCCCACATCATTATGGAGCCACCACCAACTTGCGTTGTGCCTGATTGACAAGTTTGATCCATGGCTTCGTGAGTTATACCCCTTGTCAGCTGTTAGCCACTGAAATCTGGACTCATTTCACCAGATCACTGTTTTCCAGTCGTCAAAGGGTCCAACCGATGCAGTCACGAGCTCAGGAAAGTGCTGCAGCCGATGTCGTGCTGTTAGCAAAGGCAATGACGTCCGTCATCTTCTGACGTAGCCCATTAACGTCAAATTTTGCCGCGCTGTCCTAACGGATACGTCAGTCGTAGGTCCCACATTGATTTCTGCGGCTATTTCACAAAGTGTTGCTAACTACGAGAACGCCGCTGCTCTCGGTCTTTAAGAGAAGGCCGTCAGCCACTGCGTTGTCCGTGGTGAGTGACAATGTTAGAAATTAGGTATCCTGGACACGCTATTGACATTGTGGATCTCGGTATATTAAATTGTCTAACGATTTCTGATATGGCATGTCCCGTGCGTCTAGCTCCAACTTCCATTACTCTCCCAAAGTCTTAATTCCCACCGAGCGAGGTGGCGCAGTGGTTAACACACTGGACTCGCATTCGGGAGGACCACGGTTCAATCCCGCGTCCGGCCATCCTGATTTGGGTTTTCTGCGATTTCCCTAAACCGCTTCAGGCAAATGCCGGGATGGTTCCTTTGAAAGGGCACGGCCGACTTCCTTCCGCATTCTTCCACAATCCCAAGAGACCGATGACCTGGTAGTTTGGTCTCCTCCCCGACGTTCATCTGATTTTACTGATGTTTCGCCCGCACGAATGGCTGGCATTGTCAAAGCTTCACCCTCCATTGCCGGCGGCGAACTGGAGCCGAGCTTGTGGCCGCAGGCTGTATGTACCTGGCGTGCCAACGTCCGAGGGCTTCTCCGCGGTCATTTCTGGTGTGGTTCTCTTGCTACCTGCGACGGTCGTTCGCTGCAGTACTGGAAACCAGGATCCCTTTACCTTAAGGCTTTCCTCTTTCTTGTTGAAGCTATTCACATGTTTTTGTATTTCTACAGCTTCTCTGAACACGTGGCTACAGCCAGAACTTGCGTGTCAGAGAATTTTACGAGGGTCACTCCAAAAGAAATGCACACTATTTTTGTAAAAATACATTCTGCATGCGTGAAAGTTTTACAGTGTGTAGATACATCCTTCCCGCTTGTTTTCAAACTTGTTCAACCTGTTCCCGTGAGTGGTGCCGTCACAGCATGTCTTCAAGATGGCTGCTACACTTGACGTTCGTCAGAAGCAATGTACTCTCATAGAATTCCTGTGCTGTGAAAACGAGACAGTGGGGCTGGCTCTGAGCACTATGGTACTTAACATCTGAGGTCATCAGTCCCCTAGAACTTAGATCTACTTAAACCTAACTAACCTAAGGACATCACACACATCCATGCCCGAGGCAGGATTCGAACCTGCGACCGTAGCGGTCGCAGAGTTACAGACTGCAGCGCCTAGAACCGCTCGGCCACCCCGTCCGGCCGAGACAGTGGGAAACATCCACAAGAGGTTGAAAAAGGTGTGTGGAGATGCTGCTGTCGATCGCAGTACAGTTAGTCGGCGGGCAAGCGGGTTACGTGACGAACGCGGCCACTGCAATATTGAGGATTGTCCTCGCAGCGGCACGCCTCGTACTGCACACACATCCAGACAATGTGCAAGGAGTTAACGAACCACCATGAATTCTGATGCATATGTGATGACACTGAAGAAACTTCAAGCTCGACTGAGTCGTGTTCGACCACATCGGCAAAAGCAGGATGTTTTGCTGTTGCATGACAATGCACGGCCACATGTCAGTCAAAAAACCATGGAAGCGATCACAAAGCTCGGATGGACAACACAAACACTCGCATTACAGTCCTGACCTGGCTCCATGTGACTATCATCTCTTTGGGAAACTGAACAACTCTCTTCTTGGAACAAGGTTTGAAGATGACTCCCTTGTGCACGCTGCCAAACAGTGGCTCCAACAGGTTGGTCCAGAATTTTACCATGCGGGTATACAGGCGCTGGTTCCAAGATGGCGTAAGGCAGTTGAGAGGGATGGAAATTATGTGGAGAAATGAAAATATTGTTCCTAAAGGATGTATGTACACACTGTAAAACTCAATCATGTAGAATAAAACACGGATTTTAAAAAATAGTGTGTGCATTTCTTTTGGAGTGACCCTCGTATTACGTGGTCGGTCTCACTCAGTGCGTGCTCTGCCACGGCCGATTATCTTAATTGGCGTCGTGCGATCGTAATTACGTCAGAAACCTTTTCCCATGAATAGCCTGAGTAAAAAACACGGCTCTGTCAATGGAGTGCCCTTTTATACCTTGTGTACGCTGTACTACCGCCATCCTTCTGTGTGCGTATCGCTATCCTATAACTTTAGTCTCCTCAGTGGAATATGCTCCGCGCTGCCGACAGCAGCACTTCTCCTGCATTACTATACATTCAGTAGTTTGTGTTCTGAGCTGCACGCGCGTTTCACACGTTCCTAGAAGGTAAGGAGCAGTGGGAAATTACGCGACGCGAACAGCTGCGAGTCCTTACGGTTACGCTGGGAGAGCGAGAAGCGAACAAGGACGAAAGTGCGGTCACTGGCGTGCCAGGTAGCGGCTGTTCCGAGAAGCTGCGTAACCTCCGCACGCATTACGCACTGGCACTGCCCACCAGGCCTCTGTTGTTCCAACTCCGTAGGGACTCGGCAAACTGCCCAGCTCCACGTCGCTGACACTTTACATATCTACTGTGAATTACCCATACCAATGTGGCGCGAAATTTATTACCTCCTCCAAATCCTCAATCCTGTACTCACGACACGCCATGAAAATTGTATAAGGGTACGCAGTAGCTCAGAGATTTGAGCTAACGTGCAAGTGGGACATGTCCCAAAACAGACATTTTTTGATCCAGCATCCATTACGAATTAATACGCAAAGGAATTGCACACCTTGGCTGCGAGTGGGCACTGATTGAAATCAATAGGGAAAGTTGAAAATTGTGTGCTGAACTGGGTCTCCTGGTTACCAGGCAGATTCTCTGACCACTGAGACTACCCTAGCATGCCTCCCATCAGACCCATGTTCTCAACTTACCCAGACACTACAGAGGTGGTGCCCCTGGAGCATTATTGTCGGTCAGCGATCTCACACCAGGTGGAACTCTTACGAGAATCGGCGAAATGCCGCGAATAATGAGGATAATGGGCAAGGAGTATTACATTTCTGGATAAGTTGAGAATTTGGGTTTGACGGGAGGCGTGCTACGGTAGAACGTGCAGTTGCAATGACCACTGTCTGGATGGCTCAGTGGTCAGAGCATCTGCCTAGTAAGCAGGGGACCTGGGTTTGAATCCAAATCAGGCACAAACTTTCAGCTTTTCCCATCGATTTCAGTCAGTGCCAACGCACAATCAAGGTCTGTAATTCTTCGTGTGTTAAATATTTTAATAAATCATAGCAGAAATCAGTTTCGCAAAATCTGCTTCTTGAGTTGTAGTCCTCCATTGTTAAGAAATGTCAGAAAAATGTTTCCTCTTTTCTAACAACTCTTACCATGGGACTTCCACAAGTTGCACACTACTATGAGAGGCCAACAAAGTTACTGAATGATGCACTACACTTCAAACTGACAGATACACGACACCGTTATTCAACAGTCACCAAGTCTATAAACAACGGCCGGAGAGTTGTCTCAGTAGTTCAATTCCTCAACGATTAAAGTGTGTTCCTTGGTCACAGAGCCATTTGAGAACCGCTGTGTGAATGTCTTTGTCGCTAGAAAATCTATTGCTATCTGCATTTGCTGCGTCCCCCCCCCCCCCCACCTCGATTGTCTGGACACCATACACAATGGTCGAAGTCCTTCATTGCCGATCAGCATTACCAACGTCTATGTGTCCTTGGCCAATTCTTTCACTAAGGCTGGACATTGGATTTGGTCTACATACAGCCAGAATTTCACAGTGAATCGATACAGTTTAGACATTTTGCCCACAAGAATCGTGCTGTCTCGTACACTTCAATTTTGGAGCACGTTTCCAGCCGCCTATTATGATGCCCCTGTTATCCGTACCGCAGTGGAACTGTCTGCAGGAAAACCGGAACATTTACTCTCTTCGGATAATTTGCCACTCTTGTTGCGCAATGGCCTTGGCGTGAGACGAGTGTAACTTGCTTTTTGAAGCACATACGTATTATAATTAAAGTACAGTTGCTCACTGAGGTCCGGTGTGGTCTGTAATTATTGAATGCCGGCGAAACTTTGTAGTTGTACTAATGCGTTAATGCGGAACAGATTTACACAGAACAAAATTAGGTCCAATTTTGGCCACCAGGTGCAAATCTGGCGCTATACAGCATTTCGTCGAAGTCTCCGGTGTTCATATTGAACAAACTGTAAGCGGCGCTTAATAATAAAATGAAAATTATGTCATTCTCTCTTGTATGACCTATCCTGACCACGTCGCGTTCCTAATCTATTGCAAATTTCTATATGTCATTTCTATACGTCTCTTGCATTCACAGCGCCAGATTTGCACATGGTGGGCAAAATTGGAAATATTTTCCACCGTAAATCGGTTCTGCTTAACTCCTTAGAATTTCTACCAAGTTTCGTTGCCATATGATAATTAACAACCTATACTGGACCTCTTTGAATAGCTGCACTTTAATTACAACCATCTGGTACAAACATCGAAACAGTAAACCCCTAGAATACTTCATTATGAGTTTTCAATCCGCAGCAGCGCGTCCTCAGAATTGAAACTTCTTTGCATATGAAAACTGTGCCGGATCAGTACTCGAACTCTCAACCTTTGCAAAGTTTATTGGTCCTGCACACAGTTTTAATCTGCCCACAAGTTTCAAATCAGCACACACTTCGAGTCAGAGTGCAAATACATTCTACAAACAAGTCCCTAGGCTGTGGGTAAGCCATTTTCCCGCAATATCCTTTTCTTTCCAGTAGAGCTAGCGAACCTGTGTTAAGTTTGGAAGCTGTGAGAGAGGTACTAGCGAAAGCAAAGTTTCGAGAGGCTTTCGTGAGAGTGCCTGGGTAGCTCAGTCAATAGAACACTTGCCGCAAAAGGGACAGGTTCCAGGTTCGAACACCGGCCCGCCATACAGATTAAATCACCAGAAAATTGCAAACTAAATCTTTCGTGTATGTACTGAGACTTCGTGTATGTACTGAGACGTCATGATACATACAATTAAAAATCACGCAATACGTAACATTACGAACTACGATACAACTACTCTATACAGATGACTGCAGACTACCAAATGTTCATATTAATATGTACCTACGGCTCTGACAACGACATTGGAACACTGTTGGTCATGCTGACAGGGTATTAATCCATTGACTATACTAATACCCATAATTACTTTAAGCCCCTCCTATGAACATGTGTTCATCTCACAGTGTATGCATTTCCGGAACCACATTTACTGGACCTCACTTTGTTTCCCTGAGTCTTGAGTATATACGGCACATAACACCCTGTATAGAAGAGCCGACACCAACCATCCTAGGAGAATGAGCTTCAACTCCCAGATTAAGGGCAGATTAGGTATCTAATAATGAACTATCGTAAAGGTATTAATTACTTTCAGACCCCACATTTTCTTTACATAGTTCAAACTAAGTATTGGTTGAGTGAACCAACAACGATCCCATCAAAGATTGTTTGTCCACAGAAAATGTATCTGCTATTTCTGTCATTGTTATAACCCACGAAGGAAGCTGAAGAGAAACAAGTTCAATTTTCTATATAGCATTACTCGACGTTTGTGGTAAGCAGAAGAGTGGGACGTGAATAATCAGGCTATAAAAAGTGCGCGGAGACATCAGCAACTTCTACAGCTTCAGTTGGAGCTGTGTTATCTGACACGTGCCGGTTTACCAAATCTGAAATTTCCTTGTCAAGTATGAAGTTACTGAAAAAACAACAACAACAACAAAACTACAACCATTACACTAACAAAACTACAACCATTACACTACTTTTTCGTACCAAATGGCATTACCAGCAAACGAAGCAATGGTGAAACAATGGGATATGTGGCCTTTTAAAGTATTCGCGAGATAACAGCTCTCGACTCGGTATTATACAGTCTGAATCACTACTGTAAAACAAATGTTTGGTACTGCTGAAGATATCCAGACTGATAATCATCACCACGGTGTGCATCAGCAACCAGAAAGTATTCTCTAATGGTTCCTAAGGTTATGGGCTGTGATCTGTTTGGCTTAAAGAACGCCTCCTCCATTGCACATAGCCAGAGGTGAACACCTGCCAGCATATAAATCATCCTTTTCCCATGCCCCCTCCTTCCACGCAAGTCCATCTCTCTGTACTTCCATTTCCACAAGTAACTAACTGCAGGACCAATTCTTTCGAAAGATTACGGTTTTGCAGAGAAAGTTTTTCCAAAAATGCTTGAGCATCCGAGGAGCCGCCAGCGGCAGGCATACGGTGCTTATTTTCCAAGAAAGTGTCCTCTGAGAAAATCGCACAGCTCTTCAGCGCTGGCTGCGCATGTAGCAACACCAATTATCTCCTCTGTGTCAGCACACACGGGGATATTTTTTCTTGGAATTCGCAAACTGTAAAACCATATAAGGGGAGTTATTATGAGGAACAGGTGCAGGAATGGTCTCCACAAATACAAAAGCGAGGTACACTAGTCCATCTCTGTACAATGAATGGTGACCTCACTATTTCATACTTTCAGCGAATGTTTCTAGAAGTGTCTTCTCATACTCGAGCACGCGCTTTGTGCGCGTGTGTGTGTGTGTGTGTGTGTGTGTGTGTGTGTGTGTGTGTGTGTGTGTGTGTACACACACGCTAAATTCATCAGTTGTATTTACACACTAACATTGAAGATAACTTCCGAAACATGTGGCATGAAGAAAAACTCATTGTAAAATGTCAGACTTTTTATTCCTCTTAACAAATGCGTCCCATTTATCTTCCCTACTAATTTTACACGTTCGTCCCACTTTTACATCGCTTTTTACCATTACCCTACCAAGTATCTAAATTATTTTATAGGTTCAGGAAAGCTACTGCTGGGCTGGTTCTTTGCTGTAGAAATCTTTCATTTCTCAATGTTTAGTGTTGTCATTCCAAACTATTCAGCGTTTCCATGGAACATCTAGTGACTATTCTTTTCCCTGCATATAACACGAGTGAGCAATCAGTATGCTACTGACACCATATGAATTTTTCTTTCTTTCAAGAACGTTAGGGGGCCTTCTAAATTTCCTTGGGGTAAAGCCATTGTTACTCTAGTTTTATTGGACATTCTGCGTCCAGTAGAACTTAACTGTTTCCATCAGCCGAGGATTCTCAGTCAGTTCCACATGTAAGGTGACTCCATATCATCATCGTACCGTTCTTCTC
Source organism: Schistocerca piceifrons (assembly GCF_021461385.2). Taxonomy (NCBI): domain Eukaryota; kingdom Metazoa; phylum Arthropoda; class Insecta; order Orthoptera; family Acrididae; genus Schistocerca; species Schistocerca piceifrons. The sequence continues at coordinate 219,464,690 of NC_060140.1, read as the reverse complement.
AATCAACAATAGATTACAGGCTCTAACGCCTTTGTCAAATCAAGAAAGACAAGCTACCTCTTTACTTACATGTACCATTTTCAGGATGTTAAATCTTCACAGAATCAGTTTTCCTGAACCCTTGGTGGTTTTCTAATAGGTATTTCTTTTTCCCTTTATTCTCTATTAGAGAGCACAATGTGCTCTAGTACCCTGTAACATATAGAAATTAGTGATATTTGAAGTGATGGTCTTGTGTTCTTTCACATCTTATAGCTTTATGAACAGAAGTAATGTGAGGTCTCCTCAACTAACGCGAACCTACTTACTGCGTGACATCTTCGTTAAGAATGTGATAAGGAAGGGGCTAATTCCGCGATTTATTCGATTTAAAATCTAATGAATCTGATATGGCTGATGTTTTGCTCAGTTTGAGTAGTCTTTACAATACTGGTGCTCCTTATTTCGGTTCCACCGACTTGTGCATATGTAATGAACAAACTGTGATATGGTACTAATACGTATAATTTTGTTAATTGAGAATTTAATATTTTTCTCTTGCCTTCAATTTGAACATCAAACTGATTTACATGTGACCAGATGGAACAGAAGGGAACATAGCAATACCCGAAGTACCCTACGCCACGCACTGAGTTGGCTTATGGAGTACACACACACACACACACACACACACACACACACACACACACACACACACACACACACATTTACCGAAGACCAAAACTTTCTATAACAACTCAAATGATGAGGTTAATTTCAATATGAGACTAAAGTTTAAGCGGCGCGTAAACAGTCTTTCTTAATCCATTTCCTACCAGAACGCAATGACTACTAAACGACTGGAAACATACCTGATAATTCTCGTCCGGACGGGCAAGAGATACTGAGTCGAGTGAGTTCCACATTAAATCAAACATTTACGAGGTATGTAGCAGATTGAAGCAGCGCCATTTAACGTTAAAGATATGCGCTATCAGAAGCGTCCCATCGCAAACATATCTGATCGAGCAAACGCATTCATTGAACGGTAGGTGAATGGGCGGTAAAGAATGGATGAACTCAGCAACATCCTGGCAATTTTTTGCTGTACACTATAACGAAGATTAGGGTATTACATATATGCTCAGGAAACGAAAATGGGAGTTATGAAATACTTTTGCGTGTCAAAGGCACCCTCTTGGTGTTTGCTTAAACGATTTAGGGAACCCGCAGAAAATCTAAAGTGATTAACCAAACGGAGGTTTAAACACCGCTTCTCCCGATAGCGAGTCTAGTACGTTAACACTGCTCCAGTGTGACGGATTAAAGAGTATTCGCTTCTCTGAATCGTAGATTCAGTATGTGCCACATAGAAAGCAAGTTGAGTATCGGGACTAATGCCTGCTTTTTGCTAAGAGCATTCTCCTTTTCGAGGTAATCGGGGAATCCTTCAGCATTTTAGCTTTGTAGGGGAGTCTTTAATACTAGGACTAACCGGTGGAGAAAACTGGGTTTTAATAATGAGCAGCAGATTTATGAGAAAATATTAAAGATCAACCACACGCAGCAAGAATGTGAGTAAAAAACGTGTGACTTTGCCGACACTGTTGTATAGTGCCCTGGACAAACAAATTTCCTTTTTTGGTTCTCTCTGTTCCGATAGACAAACTTTGTGCGTATGTTCTGACTGTTACAAACTTCTCTCGTTTTTATTTTTATTAGTGTTGTTAAACGCTAGCTTCTTTTGGTTTCACAGCCGCTATGAACCTGTTGAGATTTAAAATCATGGTTTCGCAAGGGTTGAAAGCTTTCGGCAAAAATTAAAATGTATTCATCATAATACAGCCTACCGATAAAATTTAATTTCTGACAAAAAGTAACAAGCCCAACGTAGCCACAGTAAGTATTACCTTAAACAGAATTTGCGTCTTTGCTTATGTACCCAAACTGACTGCATTCACACATCACCCATTACGCGTTCACGACTGCTTCTCGATGATACACGCAAAAAGTACATACAATCTTTTAATCAATGGCCACAGGATGGCTGATGCCTTAATATTTTACACTGGTAAGTAATTTGTTGTGCCAACAAAAAAATATAAACAAATATTACACTCGGTAGATTCTAATAAATAATCCTATGAATGCGGCTTATAAAAGGTGTCAATAGCAATAATAATAGCAACAAAAACAAATAACAGTCACGTAGTAGGGAGCAAATATACGGAAGAGCAGATTCATACCCGGCGCTGTTGAGCAATGCGGGTCCGCAGTGCTGCGTTAACGGACGTCTTTATTGACATGCTCGTTTACTCCTTTACCTCCAACACAGCTGACATATCCCGCTCTACACGCTTCGACGGTTCGCGTCTATTCGGAAACAAGAATATCCGCCTTAATTTTACCTCCAAATATCGACTTTTCGAGCGATTAAAGGTCGTGTCAACAACCCTTGAAAATTCTACGTTCCTTAAACCAACTTCTCCTTTAAAGTTAGTTGTAATGAACTACACGCAATAAAAAGGGCCGAAATACGTTAAAAAAAACAGTTATTTACAATGAATTTTTGCATTATAATCACACAGTCGCTTCTGAAAATAGAAGTGTTTTAAAAAAAATCACCTTTCCGGTAAGGACAATTGCCATCTAGCTAAACTTAGTTCTGTGATAAACTGTATACTTAAACGATATCCGTTCCTCTAGTAAAAACAGAAATATTAGAACAACGGTTCGACTAATGAGTACAGGAAAATATAGCGAATGCTTTTATAACAACTATTTACTCAAAAAGTCTTAGTTACATCTTCGGCTTTTAACAGAAGAGGGGAAAATGTAGCAACAATGGCTCAACTGTAAACAAACTGCTCAAAACAAGTTATAATTCAGAAGCCATTTAAAATTTCTAATGCACACGACAATGCATAACGGAAAGAGAGTTGGAGACTGAACATTCGAAACAGAGGTCAGTTCTGCCAGATAAATAATTTCTTCGTTGTCCATAAATCACACAAACACCTGCTCATATAACAATGATCTTCAGCACAACTCTAGACATTCTTTATTAAACACCTCATCGATACGCTACTTCCTTAACGGAAAACTGTTGTTATGAAGAAAATCGAATAACGGGATCGAGTAAGGCGTGACAACAGTTTGTCCTCCTGGAAGGCATGGTATTGAAATATGTCTGTCCGGCGGACGGGAAGACACCGGCAGCCGGCGACTGACCTGTCTCGCAGCTGCAGGCGGTCCTCAGTCTCCGTCCGGCTCGGCGCACTGCACACCACAGACTGATGCTAGCCAAGCCTTCCTCACGGCAATCGATGTTTCGACGCCGTGGCAGCGAGCGCGGCGGCACTGCGCATGCGCCCCCGGCGAGCACCTACCAAAACCGCTGACGTCTTCCGTTTCCCCATAGGTTCCTTACCATACCGACCCGCTGAACAACAGGTGCCACATTCGGAGGAATTCCAAACTGCTGTGGAATCTGCAGTTTTGCGCAAGGAAGCTTTTGAAACTCGACAGCCGAAAGTTCTTTACTTACACCGACACAAACCATCATATTATTGTACACTTAAGACATAGCGCGGGAGGCGATCTGTAGTATTACTAACACTGGATAAATTTTCAACAGCCGAGATCGCTAAAATCATTTATTCCTATAGAGTACCGGTTTCGGCAGTTCTGTGTTGCCATCTTCGGAAATCTTTATGAATAAGTGATATTGGCGGTTTTGGCGGATGACATCCATTGTTCACCACATTATTGTATTTTCTAGCCTCAGCTTGCACAAATAGTTTCATTACCGGTTTCCACTCGTTAGAAAAGCATCACCAGGTGACATGTTTTACAGAAAAGAAAAGCAAGAGACTACAGGATGGGCCAAATATCTCACGAAATACGTATCAACGAAAAACCTACAAAGAACGAAACTCGTCTAGCTTGAACGGGGAAACCAGATGGCGCTATGGTTTGCCCGCTAGATGGCGCTGCCATAGGTCAAACGGATATCAACTGCGTTTCTTTAAATAGGAACTCCCTTTTTTATTACATATTCGTATAGTATAAAGAAATATGAATGTTTTAGTTGGACCACTTTTTTCGCTTTGTGATAGGTGACGCTGTAATAGTCACAAACGTATAAGTACGTGGAATCACGTAACATTCTGCCAGTGCGGACAGTATTTGCTTCGTGGTACATTACCCGTGTTAAAGTGGACCGTTTACCAGTTGCGGAAAAAGTCAATATCGTGTTGATGTATGGCTATTGTGATCAAAATGCCCAACGGGCGTGTGCTATGTATGCTGTTCGGTATCCTGGACGACATCATCCAAGTGTCCGGACCGTTCGCCGAATAGTTACGTTATTTAAGGAAATAGGAAGTGTTCAGCCACATGTGAAACGTCATCCACGACATGCAACAAATGATGATGCCCAAGTAGGTGTTTTAGCTGCTGTCGCGGCTAATCCGCACATCAGTAGCAGACAAATTTCGCGAGAATCGGGAATCTCAAAAACGTCGGTGTTGAGAATGCTACATCAACATCGATTGCACCCGTATCATATTTCTATGCACCAAGAATTGCATGGCGACGACTCTGAACGTCGTGTACAGTTCTTCCACTGGGCACAAGAGAAATTACGGGACGAGGACAGATTTTTTGCACGCGTTCTATTGCATGTGCGAACATTACGGTAGGCGAATTACTCGCTGTTGAGAGGAATGTCGTTACACGTATTGCCAAATGCATTGAGGTTGAACGGACATCATTTTCAGCGTTTATTGCATTAATGTGGTATTTGCAGGTAATCACGCTGTAACAGCATGCGTTCTCAGAAGTGATAAGTTTACAAAGGTACATGTATCACATTGGAACAACCGAAATAAAATGTTCAAACGTACCTAAGTTCTGTATTTTAATTTAAAAAATCTACCTGTTACCAATTGTTCGTCTCAAATTGTGAGCCATATGTTTGTGATTATTACAGCGCAATCTATCACAAAGCGAAAAAAGTGGACCAACTAAAACATTCATATTTCTTTACGTACTACACGAATATATACTAAAAAATGGGCGTTCCTATTTTAAAAAACGCAGTTGATATCCGTTTGACCTATGGCAGCGCCATCTAGCGGGCCAACCATAGCGCCATCTGGTTTCCCCCTTCAAGCTAGACAAGTTTCGTTCTTTGTAGTTTTTTCGTTTGACGCTTATTTCGTGAGATATTTGGTCCGGTCACGATCAAGGACCACCCTGTATAATAGTATTGTTATGATCTTGAGCCTGCAAATTACTTTCATTCAGATCTCCATGCTTGTCTATCCTGTACAAGCCTCTTCATTTCTGCATAAGTACCGCAACCTTCATCCGTTTGAACCTGCTTACTGATTCAAGTTTATGTCTCCCTCTACAATTTCTGCTTCCAATACTTCCATTACCACATCACAATTCCTTACGCATCAACAAGAGTCTCATCAACCGTTCTCCTTTTTTAGTCAAGTGGTCCCATGAATTTTATTTTTACCTTCAATTCGGTTCACGAACCACTCATTTCCTATTGGATCTACACATCTAAACCTCAGTATTGTCCCACAGCACCACATTTCAAAAGCTTCTATTCTCTTTTTGTTTCAATGACTTGTTGTTGTTGTTGTTGTTGTTGTCCAGTCCAGAGACTGGTTTGATGCAGCTCTCCATGCTACTCTATCCTGTGCAAGCTTCTTCATCTCCCAGTACCAACTGCAACCTACATCCTACTGAATCTGCTCAGTGTATTCATCTTTTGGTCTCCCTCTAAGATTTTTACCCTCCACGCTGCCCTCCAATACTAAATTAGTGATCCCTTGATGCCTAAGAATATGTTCTACCAAGCGATCTCTTCTTCTAGTCAATTTGTGCCACAAATTTATCTTCTCCCCAATTATATTCAAACCTCCTCATTAGTTATGTGATCTGCCCATCTAATGTTCAGCATTCTTCTGTAGCACCACTTTTCGAAAGCTTCTATTCTCTTCCTGTCTAAACTATTTATCGCCCACGTTTCACTTCCATACATGGCTACACTCCATAAGTCCATACAAATACTTTCAGAAACGACTTCCTGACACTTAAATCTATACTCGATGTTAACAAATTTCTCTTCTTGAGAAACGCTATCCTTGCCATTGCCAGTCTACATTTTATATCCTCTCTACTTCGACCATCATCAGTTATTTTGCTCCCCAAATAGCAAAACTCATTTACTACTTTAAGTGTCTCATTTCCTAATCTTATTCCCTCAGCATCACCCGATTTAGTTGGACTACATCCCGTTATCCTCGTTTTGCTTTTGTTGATGTTCATCTTATATCCTCCTTTCAAGACACTGTCCATTCCGTTCACCTGCTCTTTCTGGTCCTTTGCTGTCTCTGATAGAATTACAATGTTATCGGCAAACCTCAAAGTTTTTATTTCTTCTCCATGGATTTTAATTACTACTCCGAATTTTTCTTTTGTTTCCTTTACTGCTTGCTCAATATACAGATTGAATAACATCGGGGAGAGGCTACAACCATGTCTCACTTCCTTCCAAACCACGGCCTCCCTTTCATGCCCCACGACTCTTATGACTTATCATCCACATTTCACTGCCGCACAAGGCTACGCTCCGAATAAATACCTTCAGAAAAGATTTTCCAGCTCTTAAATTTATCTTTTTAGATGTTAATATATTTCTCTTCTTCAGAAACGCTATTCTTGCCCTGCCTGCCTGCATTTTGTATGCTCTCTACTTCGATCATCATTTCGTTTTACTGTCCAAATAGAAAAACTCATCTGCTACGAGAGGCGTTCAATAAGAATGCAACGCATTTTTTTTCTAGGCCAATTTCAGTTGAACAAACGCGGAATTTGTTGTGGAACATCGTTGAATGTTCTCGTTTCAGCCCCTATAGTTCTTTGAAGTACCGTCAGGTGGCAGCGCTATATGTAGCCTTCAGAATGGCGCCTGTAATTGAGGTGCGTTACAAGGAGAGAGCTGTCACTGAGTTCCTTTTGGCGGAAAACCATCGCATTGTAGATATTCATAGACGCTTGCAGAATGCCTACAGAGACCTGACAGTCAGTGAGTCGATTTGAGCGAGACATGTCATCATGGCAACAAGATCGCTCAAATCTATCCGATCTACGGCACACAGCTGTGACGTCCGCTGTGTTGGAACGTGCGGACACTCTCATTCGAGGTGATGACGGATCTCAATCAAACACGTCAACTGGAGGTGTCTGTTGGTAGTTGGTGACATACTCATCCAACCGTTGGGGAACTCAAAACTATGTAACCGATGGATTCCTCGCCGCCTAACAGAAGGTCGGGCCGGCAGCTGTAGCCGAGCGGTTCTGGGCGCTTCAGTCCGGAACCGCGCTGCTGCTGCTGGCGCAGGTTCGAATTCTGCCTCGGGCATAGATGTGTGTGATGTCCTTAGGTTAGTGAGGTTTAAGTAGTTCCAAGTCTAGGGGACTGATGACCTCAGATGTTAAGTTCCATAGTGCTTAGAGCCATTTGAACTAACAGAAGACCACAAAGAGCGACGAAGGACCATTTGCGAAGAATTGATTGCACATTACGAGGCAGATCGTGACAATTTTTTGTCGAACATCATGACAGGTGATGGAAAAATAGGTTCGTCAGTTTGAACCAGAAACAAAACTGCAATCCATGGAGTGGCGCCACACGGCCCCTCCTGTGAAGAAAAAAATTCAAAGCCGGTAAAATTATGATGACGGCCTTCGGGGCCTCTGAAGGAATTATTCTGTTTGATGTACCTCCGTCATGGTGCAACGATCGACTCTGAACTGCGCTACCATCAGGAAATTGAAGAAAGGACTTCAGCATGTTTGTCGCCACAAAAATGCAAACAAACTTTTTCTCCATGACAACGCATGGCCTCGCGAGGAGCTCACAAAACTTGATTGGACTGTTCTACCTCATCCACCCTATAGCTCGCACCTTCCATCTGTTTAGCCCAATGAAGGAGGCACTTCGTGGGGAGCAGTACGTAGATGATGGGAAGGTTACTGGTTCCGACGTTGACCTGTAGAGTGGTAGCATACAGGCATACAGGCCCTCCCAGTAAGGTGGCGTAAGGCCGTGATGTTGAACGGAGATTATATTGAGAAATAAGGTTTTGTAGCCAAAAGCGTTGGGAATTATGCGGTGTATTGGAATCCCAATAAAACCAACCTGCTTTCAGAAAAAAAGTGTCGCATTACTTATTAACTCCCCTTTTATGTGTAATCTTTCATTTTCTAAACTAATTCCCTGAGAATCGCCTGGTTTATTTCTATTACATTGCGTTACCCTTGTTTATTTTTCCTGATGTTCATCTATTACTCGCTTTTCAAGACACTATCTATCCCGATCAACTGTTGTTCAAATTATTTGCCGTTTCTCGCAGAATTGAGCAACGAAAGGTACCTAACGACTGGAAAAAAGCGCACGTCATTCCCGTTTTTAAGAAAGTTCGTAAGACAAAAAAATGGTTCAAATGGCTCTGAGCACTATGGGACTTAACATCTGAGGTCATCAGTCCCCTAGAACGTAGAACTACCTAAACCTAACCAACCTAAGGACATCACACACATCCATGCCCGAGGCAGGATTCGAACCTGCGACCTTGGCGGTCGCGCGGTTCCGGACTGAAGCGCCTAGAACCGCTCGGCCACACCGGCCGGCACCGTAAGACAGATTCACACAATTATAGGCCTATATCGTTAAAATGAATCTGTTGAAGAATTATGGAACATGTTTTATGCTAAAGAATTATGAGGTTCTTGGAAAATGAACAGCTCCTCTATAAAAATCAACTTGAATTCCGCAAACAGAGATCCTGCAAAACTCAGCCAGCTCTGTTCCTCCATGAGATCCACAGCGCAGTGGACAACGGCGCTCAGATTCATGCCGTGTTTCTTGATTTCAGTAAGACATTTGACACCGTCCCGCATTGCCAATTATTGAAAAAAAACGAGCTTATAGAGTATCGGAGCAGATCTGCGATTAGATTCAAAACTTTCTTGCAGATAGGACTCAACACGTCGCTCTTCGTCGGAACTAAATCGAAAGATGTAAAGTTAATATCCGGAACACAACAGGGAAGTGTGATAGGACCGTTGTTATTCACAATATATATATATGGTCTAGTAGAAAGCGTCATATGCTCTTTAAGGCTATTCGCAGATGATGAAGTTGTTTATACCAAAGTAGCAACGCCAGAAGATAGTAAGAATTTGCAGAACGACCTGCAGAGAATGGATGAATGGTGCAGACTCTGGCAGTTGACCCTGAACGTAAATAAATGTAACCTATTGCGCATACATAGGAAGAGAAATCAACTACTGTACAGCTACACTATTGATGACAAACATATGGATTCAGATGGTTCAAATGGCTCTAAGCACTATGGGACTTAACATCCGAGGTCATCAGTCCCCTAGACGTAGAACTACTTAAACCTAACCAACCTAAGGACATCTCACACATCCATACCCGAGGCAGGATTCGAACCTGCGACCGTAATAGCAGCGCGGTTCCAGACTGAAGCGCCTAGAACCGCTCGGTCACAGCGGCCGGCACAAACAGGTGGAAACAGCGTCTGCCGTAAAATATCTAGGCGTAACTATCTAGAGCGACCTTAAGTGGAATGACCAAATAAAACAGATAGTGGGAAAAGCAGACACTAAACTCAGATTCATCGGAAGAATCTTAAGGAAATATATCTCATCCACGATAGAAGTGGCTTATAAGGCGCTTGTTCGCCCGATTCTTGAGTATTGTTCATCTATATGGGATCCCTGTCAGGTAGGACTGATAGAGGAGACAGAGAAGATCCAACGAAGAGCGGCGCGTTTCGTCACGGGATCGTTTAGCTGGCGAAAGAGCGTTACGGAGATGCTAAAGAAACTCCATTGGCAGACGTTACAAGAGGGGCGTTGTGCGTCGCAGAGAGATTTACTATTGAAATTTCGGGACAGCGCTTTTCAGGAGTCAGAGGACATATTGCTTCCCCGACATACATATCGCGAGGAGAAAATTCGAGAATTAGAGCCAATAAAGAGATTTACCGACATCCTTCTTCCCACACACTATTCGCGAGTGGAACAGGATTGGAAGGATCAGATAGTGGTACCGAAAGTACCCTCTTCCACAAACCATTAGGCGGCTTGCGGAGTATGATGTAGATGTAGATGTGAGATCGACAAACCTTAAAATTTTTGTTTCTTCTCTATGAACTTTAATTGCCTTTCCGAATTCCTCCTTGGTATCCTTTACTGTTTGCTAAATGTACAGATTGAATAACATCGAGGATAGGCTACAAGAATGTTTCATTCCCTTCTCAACCACTACTTGCCTTTCATGTCCATGGACTATTAGAGTTGCAGTGTAGTTTCAGCGTAAGTTATAAAAAACATTTCACTCACCGTATTTCATCCCTTTTACTTTCAGGATTCCAAAGCCCGTGTTTCAGACGACATTGTAAAAGATTCCCCTGTATCTACAAATGCTGTAAACGTGGGTTTCACTTTCTTTTACCTACCTTCTAAGATAATTTACATTGTCAGTATTACCACGAATGTTCCCAAATTTCTGAGGAAGCCAAGTTGATTTTCCCAGGGGTCAGCTCCCATCAGTTATTCCACTCTTTTGTAAATTATGTCAGTATTCTGCAACCTAGACTTATTAAACTCGTGGTTTGGTAGTATTCTCACGTGTCTGCACCTACCTTCTTTAGAATTGGATCCATTACTTGACTCTCGAAGTCTGAGGATATTTCACTTTTTTATTTTGTCTTGCACACCAAGTGGAATAGTTTCGTCGTGGCTGGCTCTCCCAAGGATCTCAATAAATCTGAAGGCATGTCGTCTATTCCAGGAGCTTTTTTTTTCCTACTTAGGTCTTCCAAAGCTCTGTCAAATACTTTTCGCAATACCACATCTCTCATCCGATTCTCACAAAATTCCTCTTCGGAGTCTATAAACATGGTTCTCAAGTTTGTTTCCTTGTATACAGGGTGGCCACAAACAATCTGAATATTTTCAAGGGTGTTGCAAGGCGGAGGGGGTGTTGTGCTGAGAAATGAGAGTTAGGGGAAAAAAATAATTCGATACGTTGCGCCGTTTCTGAGTTATTTGGAACTGAAATAAAGCCGATCAGGTCGTCGTGTGTGCAAACTGAAGCGGCCTGCCAGAGGTTGTGTCGCCAAATATCTTCTTCATTTAATTTCCTCAGACCGACCAGACATATCAAATTCACTTGACGCCTACCTGAGAGACAATCTCCACTCATTTCAAATTAATATTGTAAGTGTAGACCAGATGTGGCTTAAATTCAGAGAAACAGCATCGGCAGGAATTGAGAGGTTTATACCAAATAAACTAACAAAAGACGGGGCTGATCCTACTTGGTACACAAAACGGGTTAGAACACTGTTGCAGAAACAACGAAACAAACATGCCAAATTTAAACAGACGCAAAATCCCCAAGATTGGCGATCCTTTACATAAGCTCGAAACTTAGCGCGAAGTTCAATGCGAGACGCCTATAACACTTTCCACAACGAAACTTTGTCTCGAAACCTGGCAGAAAATCCAAAGAGATTCTGGTCGTATGTGAAGCATGTTACCGGCAAGAAACTATTATGCCTTCTCTGCGCGATAACAATGGAGATACTATCGAAGACAGTGCTGCCAAAGCAGAGTTACTAAACACAGCTTTCCGAAATGCCTTCACAAAAGAAGACGAAGTAAATATTCTAGAATTGGAATCGAGAACAGCTGCCAACATGAGTAACGCAGAAGTAAATATCCTCGGAGTAGTGAAGCAACTCAAATCACTTAATAAAAGCAAGTCTTCTGGTACAGACTGCATACCAATTAGTTTCCTTTTGGAGTATACTGATGCATTAGCTCCATACTTATCATATACAACCGTTCGCTCGACAAAGATCCGTACCCATAGACTGGAAAGTTGCACAGGTCACACTAATGTTCAAGAAGTAGGAGTAATCCACTAAATTACAGGCGCATATCGTTAACGTCGATATGCAGCAGGATTTTAGTACATATATTGTGTTCGAACATTATGAATTATCTGGAAGGAAACGGTCTATTGACACACAGTCAACATGGTTTTAGAAAACATCGTTCCTGTGAAACACAACTAGCTCTTTATTCACATGAAGGGCTGAGTGCTATTGGCAAGGGATTTCAGATCGATTCCGTATTCCTGGATTTCCGGAAGGCTTTTGACACTGTACCACAAAAGCAGCTCGTAGTAAAATTGCATGCTTATGGAATATCGTCTCAGTTATGTGACTGGATTTGCGATTTCCTGTCAGAGAGGTCACAGTTCGTAGTAATTGACGGAAAGTCATCGAGTAAAACAGAAGTGATTTCAGGCGTTCCCCAAGGTAGTGTTATAGGCACTTTGCTGTTCCTTATCTATATAAACGATTTGGGAGACAATCTGAGGAGCCGTCTTCGGTTGTTTGCAGATGACGCTGTCGTTTATCGACTAATAAAGTCATCAGAAGACCAAAACAAACTGCAAAACGATTTAGAAAACATATTTGAATGGTGCGAAAAGTGGCAGTTGACCCTAAATAACGAAAAGTGTGAGGTCATTCACATGAGTACTAAGAGGAACTCGTTAAACTTCGGTTACACGATAAATCAGTCTAATCTAAAAGTCGTTAATTCAACTAAATACCTAGGTATTACAATTACGAACAACTTAAATTGAAAAGAAGACACAGAAAATGTTGCGGGGAAGGCTAACCAAAGGCTGCGTTTTATTGGCAGGACACTCAGAAAATGTAACCGACCTACTGAGGAGACTGCCTACACTACGCTTGTCCGTCCTCTTTTAGAATAGTGCTGCGCGGTGTGGGATCATTAGCAGGTAGGACTGGCGGAGTACATCGAAAAAGTTCAAAAAAGTGAAATATGGGAGAGAGTGTCACAGCAATGATACGGGATTTGGGCTGGAGATCATTAGAAGAAAGGCGTTTTTCGTTGCGCGGAATCTTCTCACGAAATTCCAATCACCAACTTTCTCCTCCGAATGCGAAAATATTTTGTTAACACCGACCTACTTAGGGAGGAACGATCATCACGATAAAATAAGGGAAATCAGAGCTCGTACGGAAAGGTATAGGTGTTCATTCTTTCCGCGCGCTATACGAGATTGGAATAATAGAGAATTGTGAAGGTGGTTCGATGAACCCTCTGCCAGGCACTTAAATGTGATTTGCAGAGTATCCATTTAGATGTAGATGTAGATCTTTTGCTCACCTAGCTTAAATTTATCACTTCTGAAAAGGCACATTTTAACGCTTAATAAGCTTTTTAACAATTGTCGTAAGTTAAATACCTATAGATGTCTCTATTACTGAGTTTTAGCGAGCGAAATTGCTTGAATTTGCACTCGCAAAGCCCTGATTGGCTAATTTCAACACTAACTAACTCGGAAACGCCACAACGTACCTAATTTTTTCCTTAACAGTTATTTTTAAGCGCAACCTCCACTACAACACCATTACAAGCTTTTCGGACTGGTTTTGACTATCCTGCATGGATCCTTTGTGTACTGCTCCCACATTTCAGCTTTCCCTTGTTCATACTTGTGGTATCACGTATAGATACCACCCCACAGGTGTCAAAGTTGGCATCGAAATTGCAAATTTCCGACAGACGCTAATAGCACCTGTGCAGGATCTGGCGGACCCAGTGGTGTGTGCGCACTGAGACACGCCCTTAGCAGCTCTGGGCTACAGGCGCCCTCTGCTCCACGATATAGGATGGCCGGCAGTAGCCACACAGTCCACTCGCACTTGATGCCTCTTTGCTAAGTGATGCTTCGCAGACGCCGCCTAGTCGTGGTTCCGACACCATCGTTCGTGTTTAGTTCAGAGTGCCTCCTCCTAGGTGACTGCATTATTTGTAATGAGTCTTCTTACATTTGGAGAAATTCAAGTTAAGTAAATCTTCTGCTTACTGTGTTAATTTGTTCGCTAATAATTTCTGCTCCTGCCCAGCTTTCCTACGACGACAGCTGCCGGACCACTCTGTAGCCCACCCCTCTTTACCGTCGTGTATGAAGTCGTACATAAAAGTACTGGTTTTAGTGAAATACTAGGAAATTAAATTAATTATATAAGAAACCAAAGATCGACCGCATCTCGTGGTCGTGCGGTAGCGTTCTCGCTTACCACGCCCGGGTTCCCGGGTTCGATTCCCGGCGGGGTCAGGGATTTTCTCTACCTCGTGATGGCTGGGTGTTGTGTGCTGTCCTTAGGTTAGTTAGGTTTAAGTAGTTCTAAGTTCTAGGGGACTTATGACCACAGCAGTTGAGTCCCATAGTGCTCAGAGCCATTTTGAACCATTTTTGAAACCAAAGTTCGCCTGCCGTGGCGACTAGCGGTACGGTGTTCTACTTGCGTCGCTGATATCGATATTCGGCTGTCCTGTTCCCCCCGGAGGTTTTACGGGTGAACGTGTGCCGGGTGAGTCTCCGGTTGGCGTTCAACTAGCCAACTTATGTCGAAAACAAGCCCGCGTCCCTAACCGTGGTGCACGGGCCTCGCCGTGCTCGCCGCCCTTGTCTTTTGTCGCGCCGGATGTACGGTGCCAATCATTTGGCGCCTTGACGTGCAAAATTGTGGTGGGTTCGTCGTCTCACGCTGAACAGCTTCCCAGCTCCTAATTTGCAAGATCCGTTACGTAACTTTTATTCTGTGTTTCACTAAGAAGCTTGTTGAAACTTATTGTGGAAGGGGTAGCTGCCGGAGATGGTTCTGAACTTGGTTCCACAGTGTCTATTTTAAGCAGGCTGATGTTCCTCATTTCGTTTCTCATCATCTGTGGAGTCTGGGTTTTAAGTGGTTTTCATGCAAATTTCAACTTGTTTTAGGACATATTGACCGCTTTGGGACTGGTTGCAGTTGTGTACGCGCCCTGCAGCCATAGAGTTAATAGTTTAATCATTTGTCACGGCAGGATTTGGTATGTTTATTTAATGTTGAAAGTGCCTTAAGGCAACTGGAAGTGATCTCTAAGTTTCCTGCTAATTTACTGAGAGACGGGTAATGTTAGCGTATTGCTCCATAAGATTTTGGGGGCATGCTTATTATATATTCCAGCGTGGCTGTGATTTGACCTTATTTTCATTGTAATCTATTTGTGCTGCAGGCCCTTTGGTAAGTCTGTTCGTTTCCTGGCGTCGGTGTGGTTATGTATTCTTGTCAGGACCGCTCATTGTGAGGCCGGTCGGACTATATATAAATATATACCGCTCTGCTAGTGAGCCTGTTCACAAGCCGTGAGGAGTGAACGCTCGTATTGCCTTCCGGCCGTAGCGTTATTGCTTCCAAACACTGCTGTGTGCCTTAACGCTGTTCTCTAAAGTTAAGTGCAATTTGGGAATCATTCCGAGTCATTATGTCCGTTAGTTAAGTGAGACCACTTTGTTAATATTAGCGTTTCTGTAAGTCATTTTACTGGTGGAGTTATTACTAATCATTCTTATTTAACACTTATGATAATCATTTGTGTATCTTTAATGAAAGTGCAACTTGTTATTTTTTCCTGTTTGCCAGTTTTTCGATCTTGGTTGACCCACTTTGCATTTTTAGTACAAGCATATTTCACTGTAGACCCTTATGTAGGCAGTTAAGTTTTATTAAGCTTTAAGATCTTTGTTTTTATTTAAGGAAGTTGTGGTATTATGTGGCTGTGTAACTTGGGTTGCTAGTCTTTTGGTATATGATTAAACAAGAACGATTGTTTATGATTGATTATTTCACCGTGCCTACTATGGTTTGGTTGCGGGCGCAAAAAAAGTTTCTTATTCGTGTTTATGTAATTCAATTAAAGTGAAGATTTGTATATTGCAGCAGTAAGAGGGCAAATGTTTGAATTGAAGTTTATAATAAAGGCTGTTTTCAGTCAAATTAAAATTGTTTAACAATCACAAATTTGTCCATCACTAGTGATCCCTGGCTTCCTATTTCCTTTAAATAAGTGTGGTGAGATTGTAATTTTTGATTTTCTAAAGAATTGAGTACTAGCACGGTCCAAAAACAATTCTCACGTTCCTACGTTACACAGTTTCGCGACAACTAAACAGGCCAGGAGAGGCATTCAGAATGTACATCAGCACACTAATTGTCGGAACTAAGGCTACAAATAACTACGAAAGACTGTAGTGTTAGCAACTCTTAAGATTAAAAATATTCGCAATAATGACTGAGGTTTAGAGGAAGAATTCTCAAATTGAAAACGCAAGAATTTACGTGCATAACTTACACGTTTCCTCGAAGCAGAGTGTATGTTGCCTGCCCACAGACGCAATCCGCGAGTGGCCAACTTTTAATAGGCGCTCGCTACTGTGCACTACAAAGTCAGAATGAAAACCAATAAATCAAACTACTAGTAGATTAATGGGACACGGCAGAAAAAGGAACCTCAGCAAAGTGAAGAGGCATAAAACTGCCTCAAGAGATCAAAAAATACTCTGAAAAAAAGCATTGTTACGAAAATCACTGTTCAGTTAAAAATTACTGTGAGTATTTTATTAAACTAAGAAAAATTTTAAGCTTATCAAGGGAATTCAAATGGAATTGTGTAGGAGTATAATGATAGATATCCAGATGTTCATCTATCTTTCATATCGTACGTCCGCATTTTTAAAAAAAGGTTGCCAAAAAAAGTATTTCATGAAACTGCCTCAAGTCAGCGAGGAAGGGCGTGTTTGCTACATTTCACTCTTTATTCTATAAATGTTCAAAAGTGTGTGAAATCTTATGGGGCTTAACTCCTAAGGTCGTCAGTCCCTAAGCTTACACACTACTTCACCTAAATTATCCTAAGGACAAACACACACACCCATGCCCGAGGGAGGACTCGAACCTCCGCCGGGACCAGCCGCACAGTCCATGACTGCAGCGCCTTAGACCGCTCGGCTAATCTGTATTGTAAGTGGTCCTGATATTTCCTGTGGGGTTAAGTTCCGGAGTTTTAGCGGGCCAGTCGAGGGGTGGCAGGATGCCTGTTTGTCAAACTAGAGACGCATGTGTGCAGCTGGTGATCACGACAGTCGTCGTCTTGGAAGACGGGAGTGACCACAGCAAACATGCCATGTAGGTGTAGCAGAAAGGGTCTCGCATAGGCATCGATAATGATAAAATATTGGTTCTTGTTCACGGTAATCCGAATGAGCGGCCCCAAGTTGCGATACGAAAAACGCCCACAAATCATCACAGAACCACCTACGGTCTAAACGAGACTCTCCACACTAGTAGAGATCAGAAATGAGATCCGTATACTCGCTTTACACTCGTCAGCGATTCCAGGCCTGCGAGAAAGACAGGTCGCGGCGCTTACGTCACAGCCCGTGACACTGCAGGATTCAAAATGGTTCAAATGGCTCTGAGCACTATGGGACTTAACATCTGAGGTCATCAGTCCCCTAGAACCTAGAACTACTTAAGCCTAACTAACCTAAGGACATCAGACACATCCATGCCCGAGGCGGGATGCGAACCTGCTACCGTAGCGGTCGCGCGGTTCCAGACTGAAGCGCCTAGAACCGCTGGGCCACCCTGGCCGGCACACTGCAGGGCTTACGAGTGCTAGCAGCCGTCTCCGGTGCGGAGCGGGTAACTATTTCGGGCTACTTTAATAATTATTAAATGTACGATTAAATGCATAAAAGTTCCCGATAGCTCACGACAAAATTAAGGCACGTAGTGGGTACCTTTCCAATTAAATATTAATTTCCCGTGGACCCTGCACGGAGTCGAGCGTTCACGAAGTGTGGCGGACAAGCCGACTAGTGTGACGCCACAAGTTCGTTGCAAGGCCAGTATATCTCGTTGGCCCCGTCAGCGAGTGCTGTGACGTCATCTGTGAGCTTGCCGTCTCCATGCCGCCGTAGACCGGCTCGTGAGGCTCCGCCTCAGCCCACGCGTTACCTGTGTGTGCTGTCACGTACAAGTGGACTTGACTCGCTCAGAAAGGAGAGCGAGTACGTGAGTTCCCAATTATAACCACAGACTGGTGGCATTCCCACTATGTACACAACCGTCTTGAAAGAAATTTCCGCTATTAAATTGTAAAGTACTGTTCATTTGTTTTAAAAAATCATGATTTCGGCTTTATAGCCTCTCTCGAGTGCAAACCGAAATGTCACAAAATGTCCGACCTGCCTAAATCACAGAAGAAATCATTGGGAATACGATTATTATGTACCAATTTGACGACTGATCGGTTAGCAATGAATATTGTTTCGTTTCTACATACGTCTATATAGATAAAACTTTTCCTAAGACTGCTGTAAATTTACTTTAATATCTATCCAGAGAATGTCTAACAGTTACACTGACATATGCACACTTCTGAGGCGCTACCGAGTCTGTAGCGACGGCAGAGACGCGATTTGTCATGACCAAATGAATACAGAAACAGCGCGCTTTTTTGTCACAGGGATATAACAATGTCGTTATTCTGTGTCCAGCTTTCGACAGACATAGCATACATATTTTCTCATGATGGAGATGGAATAAAGAAGAATACAACCTTTTTGTTTGTATTAGACAAAATTTGTGTGTTTTTCGTTTGAAGTGCGTCCTATAGCATGACAATTATTCCGAATATCACTTCTCCTCTGATAGAACACATTTACAATTGTATAAAAGGTGTTTATAAATGAATATTGGGGTTTTAATGCTTTATAATATTTATTATATTAAACTTACAGTTGTAAATGATATGTCAAATGAAAGAGAAACTCAGACAGTTTTACCAAGAACCTTATAAATGTTCAATGTGAGCACCATTTCTCACATGGCACACATAAAATTTATAGCCGAGTTCTTCCCAAACGTTGATAAGTGTGTCTTCAGTGATTGTAGCAACAGCTGCTTCAATCCGGTTTCTTAATTCAGGGAGGTCTGCTGGTAGCAGAGGCGCGAACACACGATCCTTGATGAAGCTCCAAAGGAAAAAATCGCACGGCGTTAGGTCAGGTGAACGTGGAGGCCATGCAGAGCAAGTCCTGTCATTGGGCACCTTGCGGCCTATCCAGCGCTTGGGTACAGTGAAGTTCAACCAGACGCGTACTTCACTATGCCAGTGAGGTGGCGCATCATCTTGCTGGAAAATGAAGTTCTCTGGCTCATCTTCTTCCAACTGAGGGAAGAGCCATTGCTCTAGTGTATCAAGGTAAGAAGCGCCAAACAAGAAAGGCCCATAAACTCTCCGCTGGGATACGGCACAAAAAACAGTCACTTTAGGGGAATCTTGTCGCATTTGTACCACCTCGTGAGGATTTTCTGAGCCCCAGATGCGCACATTGTGGGTGTCAACATGTCCACGAAGGAGAAAGGTCGATTCATCACTGAAGACAACATGATCCAGATCATCTTCATCGTCATGAAACAACATTTCGTTTGCGAAGTTGCCATGTAATCCACGGTCTGCCGGCTTTAGAGCCTGTAGTAACTGTAAACAGTAAGGAGATAGTTGTACGCGTTTTCTCAAAACTTTCCAAACAGTCGACACAGGAACTTGTAATTCACGACTAGCATTCAAGACTGATTTCTTTGGGCTATGAGTGAACGACTTCTCACTCGCTCAACAGTCTGTTCACTAACTCTTGGTCGTCCTGTGCTCTTCCCTTTACAAAAGCAGCCAGTATCTTCAAATTGATGATACCATCCACGAATGTTATTATCTGTTGGAGGATCACAACCGAACTTCAGCTGGAATGCAGGTTTCACAGTAACTACAGATTCGGTCTTTGCAAACTGCAAAACACAAAACGCTTTCTGTTCACTAGTCGCCATCTTCGCTGCTACCGCCGTGTAGCGGATTGCGGCAGAAGCATGTACACTGGTGTCAAACATAACTGTTTGAGTTGGGGTTGGGTTGTTTGGGGGAAGAGACCAAACAGCGAGGTCATCGGTCTCATCGGATAAGGGAAGGATGGAAGGAAGTCGGCCGTACCCTTTCAAAGGAACCATCCCAGCATTTGCCTGGACCGATTTAGGGAAATCGCGGAAAACCTAAATCAGGATGGCCGGACGCGGGATTGAACCGTCGTCCTCCCGAATGCGAGTCCAGTGTGCTACCACTGCGCCACCTCGCTCGGTGTGTTTGAGTTGCTCTTTCATTTGACATACCATTTAAAACTGTAAGTTTAATGTAATAAATATTATAAAGCGTTAAAACCCCATGTTCATTTATAAACACCCTGTATATTGCATCAATTAATTTTCGTCTTACACCCTGTACAGACTCACAAAGTACAGCTTCGCTAAAGGCCATCTGATCGCGACAACCGGCCATTTTGCCTTGTAAAGTGCTACTTTACAGCAGCAAGATTGTGGATTCATTTACCGTACTAACAATAGCTCGCGAGTAGCGTTACACTCCTGCGTTCTTCAGTAATAGAAAACGAGTCGACGAGATAAAGAGACCGCAGCGCCACAGTTCTAAGACTCGTCATACTCGCGGAACTACAGCGGGAATGAACGAAGCCCGTTAGCAGTGATACAACAGCGTTGCCTTGTTACGTGAAGCATCCAACTCGCAACATTGGATACGTACTCGTTACATTTCTGATCTCAACGCTACACACAGCGAGTTAAACGTCTCTTCGGGCCATCAGTGCACTTAACGCTTTACATCATGCGAAAAGAGGCAAAACTACGACTCATGGTCCACGATAAACACCTCCAGCCACACATTGTCCAGTTTCCATATTTTTTGGTTCGTTGAATACACGCAGCATTATATACAACTGTGAACAGCGGCTTATGCGAGGTACTGGACACCAAATGTCAATTGCATGCAGTTTCCTTCGCAATGTTTGCTCGGAAACTAGATGAGAGGAAACTAAATTCGCTAACATCAAAATTTCCTGCCGGGTTTGAAACCGCCTGTCATTGACAAGGCGGGACAGTTGTTTGCGTTCCTTGGGTTAGTAGGCATTTCTACGAGCGTTGCTCTTAGACCGCATTACATGAGTGTAAGTTGTTCACCGTTCCTTGTACACACGTTGGGCAGCCCCCGTCAAATTGGGCAGCTTTGTTCGTGATGTGTTCAAGAGTCCAAACCCCATAGCCACTTTCTGCTATTGTGTCACTTCTCTGCGTTGACTCATCTTACTTCGCTGAATTCCCACGCCTGATTGGTACATTTACACTATTTCATTGCCGTAACTTCCGCTCCAAAGTGACCAGTGTGGTCTTTTAAGCAATGATTTTAAAGTAGACTCCAAAACATCTGCTCATTTGATCATATTGGAATCTAGTAAAGATCGCTGCAGACTGCTAAACTGAGAAACAACATAGGTCAGTAGTGCATCCCTGACGGCGAGTCGACATATTGGCTGGCATGATCTGGAAACGACGCAGGCAGGACAAATGTGTGTGTCCATTTCTGTCCTACGCTACCCAATAATCTGAAAAGTGAGAGTTTCTGTGGTAGAAGGAATAATATACATGGATGCCATCTCTACCTCTGCGTGTCTCATAGGATTACATTTGGGTCGCTCTAACTGAATTGTTGAAAAGTTCTCATGGTAGGTAATTGCAAGTGATGCTTGTGTGTACATCATAGCTCTTCCGCAGTTGCCAGTGTAAGTGAGTAGCAAGATTTTGCATGAACGAAATTGGAAGTATTTACACATGGAGGTAAAGTACGGCCGGCCGTTGTGGCCGAGCGGTTCTAGGCGCTTCAGTCTGGAACCGCGCCACCGCAAAGGCCGCAGGTTCGAATCCTGCCTCGGGTATGGATGTGTGTGATGTCTTTAGGTTAGTTAGGTTTAAGTAGTTCTAAGTTCTAGGGGACTGATGACCTCAGGTGTTAAGTCCCATAGTGCTCAGAGCCATTTGAGGTAAATTACGTGTGGCTGAATTTGTGAACGAAGGTTAAGGTGCAAAATAATAAACTCAAGAAAACCAAACGTATGTTAAATCCAGTATAATATCTGAGCAAGTAAGATACACAAAGCAAGTCATGGACAAGCAAAAACATCAGATTAAACCATTTAACGTCCCCTTCCAACATAATTCCACAAGAATCTTTCAAAATAAATTAATAGTCTTCTGAAACACGACTTTGCAAGCAAGGGAATCTGTCTGTAAGTCACTTGAATTTCTGTATTGTTAACTCAGAAAGGGATGCTGATCATTACGTGTTCTGATGAGATCAAAAGCCAGAACAAAGGCGTAACGCTTTCCATAGCACGTCAGAATGCTAAATGCAGTGCACAAAGAAGACAATTTTACATAATCACAATGCAATCATGGTTTACAGTCATGCAGATGCAATCCGAAATCTCGAAGCCTGCTGCACAGGCCTTCATATCAAATCACGAACGCTCGATGTGCTGTCCAGGAAGAGAGTGCTTTGTCCTTAAACTATACTGCACCGAAAAATACACGCGTAGCGCTCTGAGTGGCCGGTAACCGTCAAAGCCTAGCGTTTCCCCTAGAGATACCTGCCTGTTACTGTTGTAGAGATTCGCCGCTCGAGCATGAGAGATTGCAGGGCACTCTCACTTCTGATACGGTGGTATGCCGCTTCATGTTCTTATGGAATATGATCTTTACTGCGATTTTGCTTCATACATTATGATGAAATGGTGGGCAGTAGTTAATGGTCTTGTTTGCGTGCTCTAGGAAAGGAATGACGGTAAGCTTTACCTGCGTTCAGAGGAATAGGGTGCCGATTTAAACGAATGCAGTAAAAGCTGCAGCAATGGTGGACCCAGCAAAGCGCGTTTCTTCTGCGGAACGTTTCCGGACGGCCGAGTTGCGCCGTCTCTTTGTGAAAACACTTTTAGTTGTCGCCAGACGGGAGGCAAGCGCATCCAGGTATACAGAGTAGCGCCGAGAAGTCGCGGCTGCACTGGCCAGCGCATTGAAGATCAGCAATAAAGCAGAGGATGGGCCCTTGGTAGGGAGGAAGCCGACAAAAGAACTGTGAATGTTTTGTGAATTTCCATGGGAGAGGGCGACTGGGGCCCAGACGTCCAGACTCTGTTTCAAAACATATTTGTGAAAGCACGAGGCTTTTAGCGAGTTTACGGCCATTTTTGGAAACTCTGAAATGGACGCAACAGTGGAGATAACAAGCTGTTTATGGAGGGCTGAGCTTCTGTCCTGAGCATTTTGTTAACAACAGACACGGCAAACCCGTGGGAAAGAAGCTGCAAAGCTGAATCTTTCTTCCTTTTCCTCGCAATTGACTTTAAAGTCTCTGATTGGTCAAGTCGGTATTTGCAGAGCAAAGGTCGCTCTCCCAGCAAAGAATGCCAGGCTCCAGCTCGTGATTGGCTTGTGCGAAATTGGGAGGAGTGTTTTTGTACCGAGCCGAGGAGGAAGCGAGCAGAAAGGAAGAAGTCACTACTGTACTGGCACTTCGCTAGTAAAGAACTGCATGTTCTACCTAAATGGTGAGACTTGTGTCCTTTGCTAGTGTGCCACACAGGCTTGTGTCAGTCACCTTCTGAACCATCAGAGGTACTGCTGCCTTATATTATCACGCTCACAGCGAGTTAAGCGTGGGTGTAGTTATTTGCCCTGAGTCGACCGTCTAAACATTTGACAAATTCTGTCACGCACGGAGTAAATTAGTTTGGCAGACCAGCAAACAGGTCCACCTGGACACTGGAATCCACCAGGGTTTCAGAGGCTCATAGGAAAGTACCTGCATTCCGAATTAACCGAACGCGAGACTGCGTACTTACATTTTTCGGGAACGCGCCATTAATAACAGATTGCCGCCGTCCACGACTTCAGTCGCCATACGTATCGTGGTGTGCCGCCTTGACCAGCAGGAGGGTAAAGTATTCGCCGCTGCGGCGTAGGGCTCTAATATATGTTTCTCAGCACCCTGTTCTTTCGAATCATATTTTTCTTTCTTGAATAGTAGAGTATGGATTCTTGGTGGTGGCGTAGTTTTGTGCCATAACCCGGATACACATGTATGAAGTCAGATAAAGCGGTTAGTGTTCTGGTTAGTGTGGTGTGTTGATCCCCAGGTGATCACTTTGTACACCATAGACCCCAATGTAGTGAAAACGTTTGTTAAATAAAAAATGTTTGTGTAATGTTTATTTCGTCATTTTTGTTGTCTTGTAATGTAAATAACGAATAAATCTACTGTGATTTAGATTACAACTTCTCCCTGAGTTATGAGTAACACTTCCTTCCCTTTTTTTATTACAGTCTAGATAAGATACATAAGTAGAAGCTTTTGATTTGGCGTCCCCTCCCAGGATCTCTTACTTTATCAACCAAGTTTTTTCATTTGACGTACCACTGTCAGTATCTTGGTCCTTGGCATTTCTGTGACGCTGTCAGTTTGGGTGCTTGCCGAACAGGTGCGCATTATTGAGAAAAATATGGTTCACTAGTATGCTGTAGATATTTAATGCTCTAATTGTGTTGTTTATGTGTTTATTTGTTTTTTTTTATAGTGCATTTGTGTCAGCGACTTCTGTGTCATTTGTCGATCGATTTCCCGTCGTTGCTAACGGCGTTGTCGTATTATTTTTGTGATGTTTACTATTGTATTTGCTTTGTATTTGGTTGTTTTTGATTTTGAATCTCGTTTACTACCGTCATTGCATATATATTTTGAGTTAGATAATAGATTGTCCACGTGTTGTATGCATAATTAAAGTTGTTGTTGACAGTGAACTCGAATGATAACGAGAAGTAGGGCCAGACAAGTAGACTGGGAGCGGGAAAATAAAGCATACGTCATGGAGGAAGACTGAGACACCGTTTGGACGTAGGGAAGCGTTGCTGTTGAACAGTGTTAGCAACAACGAGGTCGCACAATAAGGGGATCAGCGAGACGAAAGCGAGATGGCTTTTTTGAGGGGACAGGCAGTGTCAGATCGCGTGTGACAGAAGATGTGAGTACCACAACATATCGAGGCAGATGTGCTTATTAGAAATCCAGACAGAGAAGATAGGGCGATATCAGAACGCTATGAGGCGGAAACTACAACGCAGGAATCATGTATCAGTTCGGTCGATCACGATATTGCGGAAAACGAAGAGGACTTCAATCTAGTGGCATTTTTAATGGGAATGGAGAAGAAACTTGATAGACTAAAGGGAATGGAGTCTGGACTGAAAGGAATGGAGGAACAGATTAATGGACTAAATGGAATGGAGGCGAAAATTAATGAGACGAGGTCGGACATAAAAAATATCGGGGCTCAGGTAAATCAGATGCGACAGGAACACAAGTCATGGGCAAATAAACTCCAGAAAAACCTAAGGAAAGTAAACACCAAAGCAATGAAAGGTTTAAAGATTGCAGATGATGCTAAGACGACGGCAGAGAGTGCCAAGAGTGTTGCAAGTTTCGCAAGACGAGCAGCAGCTGAAGCGCTGAAAGCTAGTAAACGCATAGGATTGCAAGGACGAGAGGCGGTGATCAATTTGAACAAGAAGATCGAATGCGTGGAAGAGCGGCAAAATGACGACTCAGCGGCCATGGACAAATTAGAATGTGAGCTGCGCAAATTAGGGACAGGTTCGGAGGTAACAACTGCAATTACAGTGAGCGAGACTGAAGAGGTCCGGACTCTCCTTTCGTTCAAAGCGCAACAGGAAGCGATCAACACGCGCATGGAGAAGAAATTGGAGGAGGCGCTAAGGAAACAAATTCAAATACGGCCAAGCGCTAACGCAACGGAACCAGAAACAAACTCAGACGGGACGGATAACTGTATACCGTTAGCGGCAAGTAGAGGATATGGCGACGCCCCCTCATTTGTGCCCCCTCCTCGGCTTCGAGAAAATGCAGACCAGCAAACGGGTCAACCTGCACACTGGAATCCACCAGGGTTTCAGAGGCTCATAGGAAAGTACCTGCGTTCCGAATTAACCGAACGCGAGACTGCGTACTTACATTTTTCGAGAACGCGCCATTAATAACAGATTGCCGCTGTCCACGGCTTCAGTCGCCGTACGTATCGTGGTGTGCCGCCTTGGCCAGCAGGTGGGTAGAGTATTCCCCGCTGCGGCGTAGGGCTCTAATATATGTTTCTCTAGTTCCCTGTTCTTTCGAACCATATTTTTCTTTTTTGAATAGTAGAGTATACAGGGTGAAAAGTATTTAAACCGACATACTCTGGGAGGTTGTAGGGGATATCAAAACAAATATTTTTGCCTAATGTCATTTTTACCTATGAGGAGTATTTAAACCGGTACAGAAAGATTTCTCTGGCGGTAAATTAATTAAACCAACAAACACTTTTCCATTTTTTTATGACCAAGAGACAACACATTAACACAATCCAATTTCAATTACAGTAGATTTTCAAAAATGCCTCCATTGACACGTAAACAAAGGTTACACCATACAATGAAGGCTTTCACGACTGGATGGTACTGTTGTTGATAATTCTTCCGTGCTATAAGGCCGTGGTCCACGGAATACTTCTATGCCTAACGTTTCGTTCAATACTACGTTGGACATCCTCAGAGGTATGGCTAGTCCTGTTGAGTCGGCAGGACTCAACAGGACTAGCCATACCTCTGAGGATGTCCAACGTAGTATTGAACGAAACGTTAGGCATAGAAGTATTCCATGGACCACGGCCTTATAACCCGGAAGAAATCAACAAAGGTTACACCGTCGGATCATGTTCTGTCTGACACGGGCAAAAACCCCAGGAGTGTCCTGAATTGTTCCCGCTGCTTCTACTATCCGGGCAACAAGATCCTCTTCTGATGCAACAGGAGTTGCGTAAACAAGGTTCCACATCCCTCCCCACATAAAAAAGTCCAGAGGGGACATATCTGGGGATCGAACAAGCCATGGTACAGGACCACCTCTGCCAATTCACGTTTCTGGGAACCGTCGGTCCGGAAATCGATGCACACGACGACTGAAATGTGCCGGCGCCCCGACATGTTGGAACCACACACGTTGTCTTGTAGAGAGCGGGACGTCTTCCAGCAATTCTGGCAATGTTCTGGCGAGAAAATTGTAATAGTGCCTGCCATTTAATGGCCTAGGTAGCAGATACGGCCCAATTCAACAGTCCCCAACAACACCGACCCACAAATTAACGAAGAACCGCACTTGATGAGCGCTAGTAACTGTGGCATGTGGGTTATCCTCACTCCAAACATGCGAATTGTGCATGTTGAAGACTCCACCACGCCCGAACGTTGCTTCATCGGTAAACAACACAGAGGATGGAAATGTAGGATGCATTTCACACTGTTCCAGGTGCCACTGCGAAAACTGTGCTCTGGGTGGATAATCAACTGGTTCCAGATTATGGACACGCTGTAAGTGAAATGGACGTAACAATTGCACTCGAAGGACTGTTCTTACATTCGTCTGATTCGTCCCCATGTTACATGCAACTGCACGAGTGCTGAGTGAAGGATCCCGCTCCACATGCTGCAAGACAGCTTCTTCAACTTGCAGCGTTCTTACGGTGCGACGGCGTCCCTGTCCAGGTAGTCTGCCAAATGAGCCGGTCTCACGCAGATGTTGGTACACAGCAGCAAAGGTCGTATGATGCGGGATACGGCGATTAGGATATTGTTATTGATAAAACCGCTGTGCAGCTCGTCCATTGTGGTGCGCTACGTAGTACGCACCAACCATATCAGTGTACTCACTCGAGGTGTATCGCTCAATTAGTAAACAGTGACAATGCACTACTACACTGGTGGACAGCAGTTGCCTACAACTGAAGAGCGTAATACGCCCTGTAACAACTGAAGATCGTAATACGGCCTCCACCGGCTTAAATAATCCTCATCGGAAAACATGACATTAGGGAAAAATATTTGTTTTGATGCCCCCTACAACCTTCCAGAGTTTGTCGGTTTAAATACTTTTCACCCTGTAGATGCTTGGTGGTGGCGTAATTTTGTGCCATAACCCGGATACACGTGTATGAAGTCAGATAAAGCGATTAGTATTCTGGTTAGTGTGGTGTGTTGATCCCCAGGTGATCACTTTGTACACCGTAGACCCCATATTAGTGAAAACGTTTGTTAAATAAAAAATGTTTGTGTAATGTTTCTTCCGACATTTTTGTTGTCTTGTAATGTAAATAATGAATAAATCTATTGTGATTTAGATCACAACTTCTTCCTTAGTTCTGATTAAGAGTTCCTTCCCCTTTCATTACAGTCTAGATTAGTACATAAGTAGAAGCTTTTCATTTGGCGTTCCCTCCCAGGATCTCTTACTTTACAACCAAGCTTTTTCAAGCAGACAGAGTCGGCTAGGGACGGATCGTCTGTGAGTTGAGAAGAGGCTTAAGCTTCGTCCTACATGAGCAATAAAAGCGACTTAAAGCGCGTGGCAGTTTGAGGTGACAAAACACTATCATAGGTGTAACTACGGATGTGTCCTAGGCCGCTGACATCCGTGCTGCTGCTTGTCATCCACTGTAACTCAGGACATTTGAATTATATGAATGCATGGTGTCTGTTCTTTCGGAAATTTCCAAGAGAACGGATGCCACGTGGAATCGTCAGCTGTGATGACACACTATGTGATCAAAAGTACTCGGACACTCCCAAAAACATACGTTTTTCATATTAGGTGCACTGTGCTGCCACCTACTGCCAGGCACTCCACATCAGAGACTTCAGTAGTCATTAGACATCGTGAGAGAGCAGACTGGGACGCTCCGCGGACCTCACGGACTTCGAATGTGGTCAAGTGTTTGGGTGTCACTTGTGTCATACCTATGTACGCGAGGTTTCCACTCTCCTAAACATCCCTAAGTCCACTTTTTCCGATGTGATACTGAAGCGGAAACGTGAAGGGACACGTACAGTGCAAAAGAGTACAGGCCGACCTCGTCTGTTGACTGACAGAGACTGCCGACAATTGAAGAGGCAGACATCTATTCAGATCATCACACAGGAATTCTTGTAAACTGCACAGGATCCACTGAAAGTACTGTGGCAGTTAGGTGGGAGGTGAGAACACTTGGATTTCATGGTCGATCGGCTGCTCATAAGCCACACATCACGTCGGTAAATGCCAAAGACGCCTCACTTGGTGTAAGGAGCGTAAACATTGGACGACTGAACAGTGGAAAAACGTCGTGTGGAGTGACGAATCAGGGTACGCAATGTGGTGATCCGACGGCAGGTTGTGGGTATGGCGAATGCCCGATGAGCGTTATGTACCAGCGTGTGTAGCGCCAACAGTAAAATTTGGATGCGGTGGTGTTATGGTGTGGACGTGTTTTGTTGTTTTGCGTGGCACTGTCACAGCACAGGCCTACATTGATATTTTAAGCACCTTCTTGCTTCCCACTGTTGAAGAGTAATTCGGGGATGGCGACTGCATCTCTGAACAGGATTGAGCACCTATTCATAATGCACAGCATTTATCGGAGTGGTTACACGACAATATCATCCCTGTAATGGACTGTCCTGCACAGGGTCTGGAGCTGAGTCCTATAGAACACCTTTGGGATGTTTTGGAACGCCGACTTCGTGCCAGGCCTCACCGACCGACATCGATACCTCTCCTCACTGCAGTATTCCTTGAAGAATGGGCTGCCATTCCCCAAGAAATCTTCCAGCACCTGATTGAACGTATGCCTGCGAGAGTGGAAGCTGTCATCAAGGCTAAGGGTTGACCAACACTATAGTGAATTCCAGCATTACCGATGGAGGGCTCCACGAACTTGTAAGTCATTTTTAGCCAGGTGTCCGAATACTTTTGATTACGTAGTGTACATGTAAATTGAAGGTGGAGATTGGGGAGGGGGGTGGGGAGAAAGCTGCATCAAAACATTACGTGGAATCTGCAGTGACGAATGAAAATATGTGAAGGGTAGGTATTCGAACTCGGAAGCTCCTGCTGACTAGGCAGGTCCATTACCCACTGCGCCATCCGGACACAGTGTTACCGCAACCGCACGGATTGTCACGGCACGCCTCACGACGAATCTACACTCCCACCGAGCGCCACCTATCCACAGTCCCCGTCCATTTCTTCCGTGCTCGCTACTCTCATATTCCCGCGGGAGGCTGGACGTACTTGTACTTCCACACTGAAGAAGGTGGATCCATTGCCCATCTGTTGTTGTTCTGGTCTTCAGTCCTGTGTCTGATTTGATGCAGCTCTCCATGCTACTCTATCCTGTGCAAGCTTCTTCATCTCCCAGTACCTACTGCAGCCTACATCCTTCTGAATCTACTTGGTCTCCCTCTACGATTTTTACCCTCCACGCTGCCCTCCAGTACCAAATTGGTGATCCCTTGATGCCTCAGAACATGTCCTACCAGCCAATCCCTTCTTATAGCCAAGTTGTGCCACAAACTCCTCTTCTCCCCCATACTATTCAATACCTCCTCATTAGTTATGTGATCTACCCATCTAATCTTCAGCATTCTTCTGTAGCATCACGTTTCGAAAGTTTCTATTCTCTTCTTGTCCAAACTATTTGTCGTCCATGTTTCACTTCCACACATGGCTACACTCCATACATATAATTTCAGAAACGACTTCCTGACATTTAAATCTCTACTCGATGTTAACAAATTTATCTTCTTCAGAAACACTTTCCTTGCCAATGCCAGTCTACATTTTATATCCTCTCTACTTCGACCATCATCAGTTATTTTGCTCCCCAAATAGCAAAACTCATTTACTACTTTAAGTGTCTCATTTCCTAATCTAATTCCTTCAGCATCACCCGACTTAATTCGACTTCATTCTGTTATCCTCGTTTTGCTTTTGTTGATGTTCATCTTATATCCTCCTTTCAAGACACTGTCCATTCCATTCAACTGCTCTTTCAAGTCCTTTGCTGTCTCTGACAGAGTTACAATGTCATCGGCGAACCTCAAAGTTTTTGTTTCTTCTGCCTCGGTTTTAATACCTACTCCAAATTTTTCTTTTGTTTCCTTCACTGCTTGCTCAATATACAGATTGAATAACATCGGGGAGAAGCTACAACCCTGTCTCACTCCCTTTCCAACCACTGCTTCCCTTTCATGCCCCTCGACTCTTACAACTGCCATCTGGTTTCTGTAGAAATTGCAAATAGCCTTTCGCTCCCTGTATTTTACCCCTGCCACCTTTAGAATTTTAAAGAGAGTATTCCAGTCAACACTGTCAAAAGCTTTCTCTAAGTCTACAAATGCTAGAACCGTAGGTTTGCGTTTCCTTAATCTAGCTTCTAAGATAAGTCGTAGGGTCAATATTGCCTCATGTGTTCCAACATTTCTACGAAATCCAAACTGATCTTCCCCGAGGTCGGCTTCTATCAGTTTTTCCATTCGTCTGTAAAGAATTTGTGTCAGTATTTTGCAGCCGTGGCTTATTAAACTGATAGTTCGGTAATTTCCACATCTGTCAACACCTGCTTTCTTTGGGATTGGGATTATTATATTCTTCTTGAAGTCTGAGGGTATTTCGCCTGTCTCATACGTCTTGCTCACCGGATGGTAGAGTTTTGTCAGGACTGGCTCTCCCAAGGCTGTCAGTTGTTCTAATGGAATGTTGTCTACTCCCGGGGCCTTGTTTCGACTCTGGTCTTTCAGTGCTCTGTCAAACTCTTCACGCATTCTTCGCCCATCTAGGCGAACCTATTATATGAATGCCTGGTGTCTGTTCTTTCGGACATGCCGAAAAGGGGATCCCGGGTTCGAATCCCAGTCTGGCACACTTTTTTCATTGTCGCCGCTGATT
Organism: Schistocerca piceifrons; assembly: GCF_021461385.2. Taxonomy (NCBI): domain Eukaryota; kingdom Metazoa; phylum Arthropoda; class Insecta; order Orthoptera; family Acrididae; genus Schistocerca; species Schistocerca piceifrons. Next base: position 219,432,956 of record NC_060140.1, on the reverse strand, counting down.
TCGCGTAATGTCCCGATGAAGCTGACAGCAGTAATCCCTTCCCTTTCCTTTCCTTCTCTCCCCCCCCCTCCCCTCTTCACCCCACGTTGAATTTACATATAATGTATCACAGGTGCAGATACCGCGTGATGTCTGTTCTTTCGGACAGGCATCTGAAAGAACAGACACCACACATTAATATTTCATATAACTGATTCGCCTAGATGGGCAATGGATCCATCTCCTTCAGTGAAGCTGCACAAGTACATCCAGCCTCCTGCGGGAATCTCATAGTAGCGAGCATGGAGGAAATCGACAGGGACTGTGGATAGGGAGCGCTCGCTGGAAGTGTGGGTCGGGCGTGAGTCGTGCTGAGGTAGTTGCCGCAGTCGCAATAACACTGTGTCCCGGGTGGCGCAGTGGTTAACACACGTGTCTAGTAAGCAGAAGATCCTGGGTTCGGTACATATTTTCACTTGTCGCTGCTGATTCCGGGTAATGTCCCTATGCAGCTGACATCAGTAATTCCTTTCCTTTCCTTCCCTCCCCTCCCCCCCCCCCCCACCTCTACCTCCAGTTTACACATATGACGTTTGTATTTAAACGAGTGTGAATATTGTCGCTGCAGCACGCACAACAGCAATAGCAACAGCTGGGAGTCTTCTCGGCGAAGAGCTGGAGCGTACGGACAGGCTAATACGAAGTACTTAACATGCGATTTTAAGAAGACTATTTGGTGAAAAATTTTGATTCTTTCGCATCTTGCGGCCTGATATCTTCGCTCGATAAGGAACTGCATTTCTTTTTGTTATTTGTCACAGCTACTGTGTTGCACGAAACTAAGTATATGATTACAAGGAATTTTTAAGAGTTTGCAGAGGTAAAAGTGCATTGCGTAGACATTGTATATGTCTCATTTTAAGTCATACTTTTCAGCAATGAAAAGTAACCAATATATCGAAATTGTATTTAAAATTGAGAGCGGAACGGTATCTCTCTTAGTTCTCGAGATTCCAGATCGTATATGTGACAGAGGGATCGCTCACGGGACGCCCTATTCCACCCTGTGAATCGAGAATCATATAACTGTAGTAATCAGCTAGCAACCGCATGTTCAGACGGATCCAAAATCCAAACAACTAAAGACACAGAAAAACCAACACCAGTCGCGGAATTTACTTCGCGAAGTGTGAGCTGCTCAGAGCAGAAGCCGCGCTAGCCCTAAAAGGGCGATACGTACTCGATCAATTCAGCGCAAACTGTCAGGCTTCGACAAGGCGCCTTCCTCTTTCGATCTGACTTCTCGGCTACGCGTCCTCGCATCGACTCCACGATTGACTAACGTTCCTCTCCGCTCCTTGGGAATCTACTGCCTAGAGGGGAGGATTTACCACTTTTGCCACAGTTACGACCAAGAATTCCTCTCAACATCCCAAAACTTCTCCAATATCGCTTACACTATGCCCATTAACTGCCGAGAGGTTGGTACACTGTATATGGTGTGCCGCCACCCATTGGTTCAGACATTTACGCTACAGCGCCTATGCCAATGACCCTTCTGACTGGCTGACATCATCCAAACAGATAGATACTAGAACTGTCCTACACTGAACACGGCACAAAGTCGGTCTCGCATATTTGCAACCTAGGAACCGATGACCTTAGCAGTTTGGTCCCATAGGAACTTAGCACAAATTTCCAAATTTCCAACTGCCGTCGAGAAACGCAGATTAATCACATCAGAAATGCTCAGAGGACTGTGCCGCCTAGTGGACACTGGAAATCGGCCAGCATTTGGTCACAACATTTCTGCGGACGAGTAGCCCAGCATGGGAGAGCTTAAGCCGCCCTATATTCATAGCGATGCCACCAGTCGGGTCCGTCACTGTACTCTCACAGCGCTGTCTCAGCGGCAGGAAACTCACGAGTCTTACACCAGAAGCCGCTAACGACGTATTTCCCTCCAGCATAGTTAAGAATATTAAGCTGCCGATTTTACTCATTATCGCAAAGCCATATATGTGACCGTACTGTCACAATACAACATTGAGAAAGTTCACAACCGCATAATAAGGATCGTCCCACTTACCGACACCAGGATAAGAGATGACGTAATAACGAGACACCAGACTTTTCATTTACTCTACCAACGTCTAAATCTGTAGGTCTTGTCACAATCAAAATTACAACCTCACAACACCAAATAAAGTCACTGCCTCTGCTATTGTTCATCTTCCGTCTTCGTCAACATAAACCGAAAACCTACAGTGTGTATTGCACTACTATCAGCTGCAGGTTTTGCTTCAGCCCTCACCCAACATATTCTGCGTCAAACAATAGTGTGCTACCACTGTTTATGACTTTTGTAATGACTGTGAGGTGAAAAGCATCACTTTCCCTAACATTTACACTTCTGATTTTACTATGTGCTGCACTGGTTCCTCCAGTGGCAAATCTATCGTAAGACTGCTTGTAATAGTTTTATAATCCTGATAACTCCTTAGAAAAGGTGTTTTTCCAGATGGGCTACTTTCTTTTGTCCGCAAACTGAGTCTTACTTTTAGTTCTTTCCTTTCGTATCCTTGCACCAAGGATCTAGAGTCCTTCCGATACTCCGCTCTGATCCACCCATGGGTGACTTGCCTTTCACCAGGTCGTCAGCGGCCCACCGTGCTACAACAGTCACACTCGGACGTCGCGTTCTCAATAGTTCTTTGTGCTACTTGAGCCCCAGGCCGTGAAGGCCCAAGGGATGTCTCCGGCTGCCGTGCCATCCTCTGCCTTGGGGCGTCATGAGGATATGGTGTGGAGAGGTATGTGGCCAGCGCACCTCTCTCCCGGCGGTTTCGCAGACTTCCCAGACCGTAGTGAAATGCCTGGGCTAGCAGGCCAGAGTGGGTTAGGTTGTGGAAAGGGGACAAAATGAGGTTGCTGTCAGTTGCACTCAACATACAAACTTTATTTCTCCACGCACAATATTACACAAGAATGCAAAACACTCGAAGTTGTAATGGATCTACTTTGATTAACTTTAAATCGGTTGAAGGCCACATTCAAAATCCAAGACCGAAGGCCTAAGTAATAAATTGACATAGAACTTTCTTCTGGAGGTGTCACCGAAAAATATTTTCTAAATCTTCAATCTAAACAGGCTGAAGGCCTTAGCACTTTAATTTTAAATGAACTCGGCTGGATGCCGCATATTAAGCAATAAGAAGTGTTTCAATGCAACGGCAATTCGGCTGAAGGCCCCATACCAAAACTTCACAATCGTATGCTTTAAGGGCAAGACAAGAACATTAATTTAAGAGATATTAAAACTCGGCTGAAGGCCACACATCAACACAATAATTTAATGGCTTAAGGCCTAAAAGCCTCATGCCTTAAGGGCAAGACAATTCAAGATATTAAAACTCGGCAGAAGGCCACACATCAACCAAAAAACTAAAACTCACACAGGGAAGTTACTATGTAACAGACACGAAACGGCGCTCGCAAGTTCCAAGGGTAGGCCTGGAATTGTAACACTAATGGCCCGTTTAGGCGAGACAGGCAGCCTGACCAACAATCTCTTAATCGGAAGGCAACTCAACCTAAAGACAGCCGACCGACCAATGAATCAAATCAGTTCCGCTCCACGCAACCAGCAAAACAACCACAAGATTTCAGTACAACGACACACAAAACATTGGTGCCCACAACGACTAACAACACCCCATCTGTCGAACTATACGCCGCACTGGACAGCAACAACGCTCTGAAGAAAATACACTGCCTAAAATTACGTCAACGATCATGGCAGCTAACTGGAACATCAACGGCAGAAGATACCGCTGATGAATTTCAATAACAGGGAATGAAGTTAAACTCCACAGGAAGACGGCTGGAATCTTAGCCGACTTAAATACACACACGTTGTTGCTCGCCAGCATGTCCCATAAGTGACAATCAGGATCAAACGAAGAAATGTAAACAGTTGAGGCTCAATAGTAAGTCAAGTAAAGACTCAACTTTCATGTCCAAGGTCGGTGGGCGACGAATTTCCTAGCACTTGCAAGCAGCACCTCACACTTAAACCCCGCATGCATGCCGCCAGCAGCTCCAGCCCGACTCCGCACGACGGGGACTTGCTAGCTGCTCCATGCCAACCGACCGACTAGACTGCTGGACCATCCGCCACTGCTGCTCCATGCCCGAGTGCACTGCTGGTGCGTCTCCACCGACTTCCTTCAGACAGACGACGTCCCAGAGACACTGGCTCGGACCCAACCACGCAGAGGGAACACAACTGATATCTCTCCACAGGAAGGAACCGACCCAAATACACGTCGTCGATGAGACGACCGATCGAACGACTATCCAACGGTCGCCCGCATTGATACTGGCTGTGCGGACCTCACTGGGGCTCCGTGCCCGACTGCACTGGTGCAGCGTCACGACCGCCCTGCAGGTCCTTCTCCAACTGACTGCCAGACAGACGACGACCCACCAATACTATCGTTCGCCCAGAGATAGTACGACAGTGCACTTATCGATACCCGCTGCTGCTGCCGCTCACAGGCAGGCAAGACAGCAATTCAGTGACACCAGTAATTGAATTTAAAATGATAAGGTGGCCATACGGTAAAATCGAGATGCTACATAACAGATGGCATGAACATGAGCCACGCACGGCTCACATAGAGCCGCTATTATTAATCAAGTAACTTCTCAGTTGAAACTTCCTGGCAGATTAAAACTGTGTGCCGGACCGGGACTCGAACTCGGGACCTTTGCCTTTCGCGGGCAAGCGCTCTACCAACTGAGCTACCCGAGCACGACTCACGCCCCGTCCTCACAACTTTACTTCTGCCACTACCTCGTCTCCTACCTTCAAAACTTCACAGAAGCTCTCCTGCGAACCTTGCAGAACTAGCACTCCTGAAAGAAAGGATATTGCCGAGACATGGCTTAGACACAGCCTGGGGGATGTTTCCAGTATGAGATTTTCGCTCGGCAGCGGAGTGTGCGCTGATATGAAACTTCCTGGCAGATTGAAACTGTGTGCCGGACCGAGACTTGAAGTAGGGATCTTTGCCTTTCGCGGGCAAGTGCTCTACCAACTGTGCCACCCGAGCACGACTCACGCCCCGTCCTCCCAGCTTTACTTCTGCCGGTACCTCGTCTCCTACCTTCGAAACTTTACAGAAGCTCACCTGCGAACCTTGCAGAACTAGCACTCCTGAAAGAAAGGATATTGCGGAGACATGGCTTAGCCACAGCCTGGAGGATGTTTCAAGAATGAGATTTTCACTCGCTGGAATGGTCCCGAGTTCGAGTCTCGGTCCGGCACACAGTTTTAATCGGCCAGGAAGTTTCATATCAGCGCACACTCCGCTGCAGAGTGAAAATCTCATTCTGGAAACATCACGAGAACGAGAGCACTGCGTGCCAGTCCTCCCACCATAGAAAAATCCTTCGCAGTACCGGGAATCGAGCCCAGGTCGTCCGCCTGGCTGCTGTCTACACAGACCACTCAGCCACTGAAGCGGACGTCCTGATGCTACTGATCAGTTAAAATTTAAATATAAACTATCTATAGGTCGGATTATAATGCGGCTTGCACCAGTCTGTCTCAAGTAAAAGTAGCACTGATGTTCCACTAGCAGTCCTTCTCTTAATAGGACTGGAGTGTGGTCAGTGAGGCAGCAGATCAGTGCAATGTCTCAAGCTGCGCAGGGAAATATACTACCTGTTCAAAAGTAGCCAGACAACCTTATTTAGTGCAGAACTGAGCATCAGATGTCATGAGAGGCAGGTACGCCAGCATAAAAGGAGGCAGAGAGTATTGTGTCGTCAGTAGAGAATCAATAACAGCAAAATTGGTCGGTCAAGGGAGCTCAGTGGCTTCAAAGGTGGAGTAGTCACTGGACGCCACCTGAGTAGCGGGTGCATGAGGGACATTTCATCCCTCGAACGGTATCCAAGTCGAGGTTGATGATGATGTGGTTGTAAAGTTGAAAAGCTATGTACAAACGAAGCAAAAAAAGACAGAGCAGACCTCACATACTGACGGACAGCAACCGTCAGGGATTGCAGTGGCTCGTTTTAAAAATCGAATGAAACCACGGAAGGAATCACTCGTGAGTTACTAAGTGCTACCAGCAGTCCAGCTAGTACAATGACGGAATGGGGTACAATGGTGGAGCAGCTACTCATAAGCCACACATCTGTGTCATCAATGCTAAGCGACGCTTGAGGTGGTGTAAAGAGTGACACCACGCGACAGTGGACAACGGGAAAGGAGTGATCTGCAGTGATGAATGACGCTATACCCTGTGGCAACCTGACGGAGGGCTTTGGGTTTGACGAATGCCTGGAGTACATAGCCCTCCTGCACTGAAACGCCAGAGGAACTCCTACAGGCATGCGCATTCAAATACAGTGATATGTAAACAGGTAGAATACGATGCTGCGGTAGGAAAGGCCTATAAAAGACAACAAGTCTCTGACACATTTGTTAAATCAGTTACTGCTGCTACAGTGACAGGTTATCAAGATTTAAGTGAGTTTGAGCGTGGTGTTAGAGACGGGACTTAGTATCTCTGAGGTATCGATGGAGTGGAGATTTTTCCTTACGACCATTCCACAAATGTACTGTGAATAGCAGGAATCTGGTAAAACATCAAATCTCCGACATCGCTGAGAACGGAAAAAGATCCTGCGAAAACGCACCAACGACGACTGAAGAAAATTGTTCAACGTGACAGAAGTGCAACCCTTTTGCAAACTGCTGCGGATTTCAGTCCTGGGCCATCAATAAGTATCAGCGTGGGATCCATTCAACGAAACATCATCGATATGGGCTTGGGTATCAGAAGGCCCATTCGTGTACCAATGATGACTGCACGACACAAAGCTTTACGCCTCGCCCGTCAACACCAGACATTGGACTTGATGACTGGAAACATATTGCCTGGTCGGACGAGTCTCAATTGTATCGAGCGGATGGAGGTGTACGGGTATGGAGACAACCTCATGAATCCATGGACCCAGCACCTCAAAGGGGACTGTTTAAGCTGGTGGAGGCTCTGTAATGGCGTGGGGCGTGTGCAGTTGGAGTAAAATGGAAATGTCGTGTGGCTAGGGCCTCCCGTCGGGTAGACCGTTCGCCTGGTGCAGGTCTTTCGATTTGACGCCACTTCGGCGACCTGCGCGTCGATGGGGATGAAATGATGATGATTAGGACAACACAACACCCAGTCCCTGAGCGGAGAAAATTTCCGACCCAGCCGGGAATCGAACCCGGGCCCTTAGGATTGACAGTCTGTCACGCTGACCACTCAGCTACCAGGGCGGACTGCGATATGGAACGTTTAGATACGATACTTGTTTTGTAAATAAAACTGCCTTTTCCTGCTGCTAGTTACTTTATTTATCCCATACGCGTTTCACCTTCACCTGTTCTAAGACATCATGAGTGGGATCTATAACGATACAGTTTTGCTAGTTTTAGATTATTAAACAGTTCACTTCACTATTTTTTTGTAAAAAAAAGTAATTACTTACGATTTGCTGATCTGCGTTTTCTCACATCTGGTCTGGAGGTCGCACTACCACTTTTATCACTGCCATATAATTGAACTTTGTGTTCTCGCCTTCCACACACTGTTCGCCATGTTTCTCACTCTTTTTTGTGGTGGATTGTTGTTCTTTCTCTCTCTCTCTCTCTCTGTCTCTCTCACACACACACTGATACACACACACACGGTATAAAAACCATTAATAGTAGTTAGTCCAGAACATATACTTCTTTAGGTTGGCAACAAATAGGTAAACATACCAAAGAAAATGAAACACGTAATGGAGTCGCAATATTTACGTTGTGAAAAACAGTGTACGACGAAATAGTTGTGTCGAGTGAAATAGAACAATAACCCACCACAAAAAAGAGTGAGAAACATGGTGAACAGTGTGTGGAAGGCGAGAACACAAAGATGTGAGTATATGGTAGTGATAAAAGTGGTAGTGCGACCTCTAGAACAAATGTAAGAAAACACAGATCAGCAAATCGTAAGTAATTACTTTTTTTACAAAAAAATCGTGAAGTGAACTGTTTAATAATCTAAAAATAGCAAAACTGTATTGTTATAGATCCCACTCATGATGTCTTAGAACAGGAGAAGTCGAAACGCGTATGGGATAAATAAAGCAACTAGCAGCAGGAAAAGGCAGTTTTATTTACAAAACAAGTATTTATATGCTTGCTGCAGAGGATGGCCACACAAACAAACTTTTTGTTTAGATATGGCTCTGACAGGTAACACGTACGTAAGCATCCTGTTTAATCACCTGCATCCATTCATGTCCATTGTGCATTCCGACGGATTTGGGAAATTCCAGCAGGACAATGTGACACCCTACACGCCCAGAATTGCTACAGAGTGGCTCCAGGAACACTTCCGCTGGCCACCAAACCCCCCAGACATCAACTTCATTGAGCATATCCGGGATGCCTTGCTACGTGCTGTTCAGAAGAGATCTCCACCCCCTCGTACTTTTACGGATTTATGGACAGCCCTGCAAGATTCGTGGTGTCATTTCCCTCCAATACTATTTCAGACATTAATGGAGTCCATGCCACGTCGTGTTGCGGCACGTCTGCGTGCTCGAGGGGGCCCTACATTATATTGGGCAGGTGTAGAAGTTTCTTTGGCTCTTCAGTCTCTATGTGTAGTGCCAAAACTGTAGTAAGGAGTAGTAGGTATTACGGTATGGGAGTGTCTTTCGTGGTTAGGTTGTGATCCCCTTGCTGCATTTAAGAAAATGCTAAATATGGAAGGATATGTACATGTTTTACAGTATTGCGTAGCACTTACAGTACGGAAGGGCTACGAGTCGATGATTGTTTTGTCAGCATGACACTGCATCCTGTCGTAAAGCAGCATCTGTGAAGCAATGGCTTTTGAACTATGACACTCCTGGAATGGCCTGGCCTGCCCAGAGTCCCGAACGGAACCCAATGGAACGCCTTTGGAATGAATTAAAACGTCGACTTCGCTCCACACTTGAGCGTTCAACATAACTACTTTCTCTGGTTTTGGCTCTCGTGGAAGAATAAACTGTCGTTTCTCCACAGACACTGAAACAATTGAAAGCGTCTCCTGCCATCAAGCCGTAATCAAGCTGAAGGGTGGACCCTACTTACATTGTCCGCTAACAGGTGTCCGAATACTTTTGATCAATGGTATACTTCTTTCTTTCATTGTCAGTTACTTGCTGAGGGACTGTAAGCTGCACTGCACATGTACAGTCACCTAGAAAACGCTGAAGGAGTGGAAGAAGCAAACGAGGAAGGAAGGTCGGGGTTTAACGTCTCGCTGACAACGAGACGTAGAAGGAGAAAAAGGTCAAATTTGGGGAGGAAGCTGGCGGTGTCTATTTAAAATGGTCTTTTGATTCACCTTAAACCGTGTACTGGAACCGCGGGAAACCTAAATCCTGCTGCTTCTGAACACCTTAACCACTTTGCTACGTAGACCAGTGAGGAAAGAACGTTTCCTGTTGTGCGGCGAAATAGACGGGAAAATTCTGACTGTGATGTGGCGGAGAGTTCCCTTGAAACGCACGAGATGTGCTGTGGGGTTTCCTCTTGCTCTAGGATAAGTATTCCTCCCCACACGTGACAGAGAAGAAAAAGAAATGCGTTTGGCGTTCGTCAAGGTAGTGTTATAGACCCTTTGCTGTTCCTTAACGATTTGGGAGACAATCTGAGCAGCCGTCTTCGGTTGTTTGCAGATGACGCTGCCGTTTATCGACTAATAAAGTCATCAGAAGATCTAAACAAACTGCAAAACGATTTAGAAGAAATATCGAAATGGTGCGAAAAGTGGCAGTTGACCTTGAATAACGAAAAGTGTGAGGTCATCCACATGAGTGCTAAAAAGAACGGGTTAAACTTCGGTTACACGATAAATCCGTCTAATCTAAAAGCCGTAAATTCAACTAAATACCTAGGAATTACAATTACGAACAATTTAAATTGGAAGGAACACACAAAAAATGTTGTGGGGAAGGCTAACCAAAGACTGCGTTTCATTGGCAGGACACTTAGAAAATGTAACAGACCTACTAAGGAGAGTGCCTATACTACGCTTGTCCGTCCTCTTTTAGAATACTGTTGCGCGGTGTGGGATCCTTACCAGATAGGACTGACGCAGGACATCGAAAAAGTTCAAAGAAAGGCAGCACGTTTTGTATTATCGCGAAATATGGGAGAGGGTGTCACAGAAATGATACAGGATTTGGGATGGACATCATTAAAAGAAAGGCGTTTTTCGTTGCGACGGAATCTTCTCACGAAATTCCAATCACCAGCTTTCTCCTCCGAATGCGAAAATATTTTGTTGACACCGACTTACATAGGGAGGAACCATCACAAAGATAAAATAAGGAAAATCAGAGCTCGTACGGAAAGATATAGGTGTTCATTCTTCCCACGCGCTATACGAGATTGGAATAATAGAGCATTGTGAAGGTGGGTCGATGAACCCTCTGCCAGGCACTTAAATGTGATTTGCAAAGTATCCATGTAGATGTAGATGTAGATGTCTGCGGTGCCTCTGTTCTCGCATAGAACGTCAACGAAAGTTTCGAGATGGATTTTCACTTGCTGTGCCCAGTACTGTTCACAGCTTTCAGTCATCTTAGTGGTTATCCACCAACAAACAAAAAGCGATGGCTGTCTGTATTGCCAACAAGGAGACAGCTTTTCAGTTTACAGTTTACTGCCGGCACTTCTATGGTCCTAAACTACACAGGTGTTCAGGTGAGACAATTCGTGTCATCAGATTCAGTAATATTCACAAAATTGTGTTTTTCTTATTATTAATGTCATTCAGACACATTGCTACATTGTTCAAAAGAATTAGGGGAACACCAGTATCAACGCCCGGCATATTTAAACTATTTTGATACAGGTGGTACCTGTGGTCTTACTACATGGCTTGAGATCTTAGCTTTCAATGTAGGCAAGAATTAAAATCATTCACCATCTATCGGCTGTGTTACGTATTACAGTGTCAGATGACTCCCCAGAAGGAAGTGAGTGCAAAATGGTTCAAATGGCTCTGAGCACTATGGGACTTAACATCTGTGGTCATCAGTCCCCTAGAACTTAGAACTACTTAAACCTAAATAACCTAAGGACATCACACACATCTATGCCCGAGGCAGGATTCGAATCTGCGACCGTAGCTGAGTGCAATTGTCTCAGTGTTTTCTAGTGAGGTAGGCAGATGGCAATTGTCGTTTGTGGACATTGTATTCAACCAAGTACATGATATGTGAAAGCTTACTGCAGTACAATTTGCAGGGACAGTCTGTTTGATCCAAAAAAGATGGACTTTCGGGTCGTGTTGATGCAGATGCCAATGCCTCTCCATGCGTCATCCATAGGCTGTGGACACGATGCAGGGAGTCAGGTCAGTACAAAAGGCTAGATGGACAATGTCGTTGAGGCATTACAACCCTATATGATGACCGATATCTGGTCATCTCTGCGTTGCGGCGTTATGCCGACACCACCAGAGCACAGAGCACTGAAAAACGATCTCAGAAGGGCTAATGGAGCCGCTGTGTTCGATCAGACTGCAAATGAAGAGGTTACGAGAAAGGACATTACGACCCAAACTTCCTGTTCGAGTACTCGCTTGACACGGCGCCCTGCAGCTCGCCATCAGTCTGCCATTTCCACGTCAATTGGCAACTTCGACACTAACGAGACATCTTATTAATCGAAGAATCCAGATGTCCTTTGACGGCGTGTTCGTGTGCGGAGATCGGTGATGAACGGTACGTGCAACTTGTTCAGGAAATCGACAGAATTACAAGATTGTGTTATTTTGTGGGGAGATTTTAGTATTGGCAGCCATATGGAACTTGTCGCTGTCCATGGTCGTCTTACGGCTAGGCAGTATACCGAACAGATCCTGCTGGACGATGTGGTGACCGCTGCATACGGTGTTGGCTCTGAATTCCTTCTAACGCCAGGGCGCATGTGGCTGGCGTCAGCAGGGATGTGTTGCGAAGTCTAGACACTCAAGTAATGGAATGGGCGGCGGTGAGTGCCGCCCTAAACCCCATCGTGCATATGTGGGGCATGCTTGAGAGACGTGTTCCTGTTCGTCGTGTTCCACCAAAGACTGTCCAAGAACTCTCATGGGCTCTCAATGTAGAATGGGAACGGGTACCACAGAGTACCACCCGTAGACTTGAACGGAGCATTATATGCAGGTATCAGGCAGCGATTAACGCTCACGGAGAGCATACACCGTATTGAAGCTCTCAAAGTCCAATGAAAAGCACCCAGGATGACGGAATGGATGATTTTTTCCACTTTCTTTTCGACACCTGACGGACATTTCACTTCTTTTTATGCAAACGATCAGAGATACAATGATGTTTTGTTGTGTACTTAGTATTTCAGAGACAATGATATAATCTGGTAACATACCCATTCCTCAATTATATTTGTCAGTGGAGTATTACAGACGCCCAAAGTAGGATTGTCCATTATAATTATCCGGGTTGTTACGATGTGGTCGGTTGATGAATTCTGTGTCATTTCCCAACGTTTCGTCCCCGTTTGCGGAGGACATCTTCAGGGGGGCTGTAGCTCGATGGAAGGCCCAACACACCCACTGGCTCGCTACTAGCTGTAGTGGACACCAAAAGATCCTGAGGAAGATCCAAGCAGAGGGGTCGAAACGTCGAACATTTTAGAAGAAACATGACGCGGCCTAATAACCCAGAACTTTTTAACTTCGCTGGCAGAATTTGTTCACTTATTTTACTGTGTGGCTTGTTGTTATCTATGTCAACCATCTAATTTTTCGAAAGAAAACATTGTTCGTTGTAGGCTGTAACATTTGTCGGTTAGTTGCTGCTATTGGCTAATTAAGACAATGAACGTTAGTGCAAAGTTCACCGACATACGGAATGGTGAGAATTAGATGTGACATTAGCCGTTGCAGATAAACTGAATACCTTCAGTAATTCATTTCAGTTGGTGTGTTTGTACTTTACTGACTGCCCCGCCAGGCAACATCTTCCGAATAGCACCAAATTAACACAAATTTTTCAGCATCATGGATGCGGACTCGCAAATAAACTAGTCTGGTGTGGCATTAGGTAAAGTAAAAACATATCGAAGGATATTGATTATACTGAAGGCATGCGGTTCATCGGCAGTGGCTAATGTGGCACCTAATTATCACCATTCTGTGCGCCAGTGAACAATGTTTTATTCATCCGTGATTGGTATCTCTTTGTAGGTGCTTGATAATCACTTAACAGTCGAAATTAGCCAGTAGCAGCTAATAAACGAAAATTTTACAATCTGCAACGGGCAATGTTTTCTTACGAAAAATATAACGTCTTTCTTCGGTTACTCTCTATCAATATTCTGTCCTCAGTGGACAGAGTTCATCCCATTCAACATCGCTTGTAATTATTCTCCCATTCTCTGAGAACAAGAATATCATCAGCGAGTAATTCCTTTAGCCCTGAATTTTAATGTCACTTTTACAGTTCTTTTACTTCATGCACTGCTTCTACCATGTACGGAATGAATTGAATAGGAGAAAGACTGCATTCCGCCTTATACCCTTTTTAATGTAAGCACTTCTGACTTGTTCTTCTATGCCTATTGTTCCCTGTTGGTTCTCGCTCATCTTGTCTGTTACGCGTTTTTCCCTCTATATATTTCAAATTACTGCAGCACTTTACACTGTCGGACTTTCTCTGAATCTGCAAATCCTATGATAATGTCATCATTTCTTTTAAGAGTTGTTTCCATTATCAAGCGCAACGTGAGAACTTCCTCCCTGCGACTTTACTTTTCCTAAATCCACATTGATCGCTATCTAACAGATCCGTTTCTCAGAGCTTCTGTATACGACTTTATTGTATTGATTATCTTTCCTAAATATTCTAGTTTCAATCTCTCTACTTTTCTATAAGCAGTCGTAAAATTAAAACTGCAGCAGTCGTTGATCGTCCCTTTCTGACTCCGACCTGCTTTTCCTCTAGTAAATCTTATGTTACTGTTTTCACTTTTGTGTTAAAAATTCGAGCATTCAAGTTGTATGCAGGAGTTTTTAAACACTAGACTGAAAACAACTGCAGAATGTTTACTAATGGAAGAATAAGTAGGATTCATAAAGGCACGACTGATGAAGTTTTTATTTTATGACAGCTTATTGAAAAGGAGAGAGAGTTTAAGAAGGATACACGAACTGCTTTTAGAGATTTCGAGAAAACTTTAGATAACGTGGTAAGAGAAAAGTTATAGAGAATAGTAGGGCATAGAGGTTACCATTTACAGCTTACACCAGCTATCGAAAGCCTGTATAAAAAAGCAACGGTAGTCTTAGATATAGAAGGGATATATACAGAACCGATCCAAATAAATAAAGGGGTGAGAGAACGCTATAGATTATCCCACATACTGTTGAATATCTACATTCACAGTGCAGTTTGCAGATAGAATTCCAGGACAAAGACTGTGGTACAACTTAACAATTAAGCAAAGCTAAAATCACTTCTGCATGTTGATGGCCTTACACTCAAGAAAAGATGATTTACAAAAAGGAAGTTATGAACTAAATAAAATAGGCACAGAATATAAGACAAAAATATCTTCTAGTAAATCTAAGTGAATGGTAAATTGTGGAAAATATTCAATGAGAACTGAGATAGTAGTTAATGCAAAAACAATTGAACAAGAAATTTTTTTAAGTATCTTCGATGTAAAATATCGCACGAATACGAAGAAGACATGCAGATTAAGTTGAATACATTTGGAAGTATGTGTGGAACAACTAATAGAACTTTGAAGCATGAAACACAGAAAGAAACAATGAAATTTTATAAAGCAGTCGCATTGCCACCCTTATTATTTGGAAGTGAATTGTAGGTATTGAACAAAAGACAAGAAAAGCAAATACAAGCAATAGAAATGAGATTTCTTAGACGAAGAATAGATAGCACACGAAATGAAGATATTCAAAAGGAGTCGAAAAGCTGGGGTGTGAAAGAAAAACGGGATGAAAACGAAAAGAAATGGAAGAACATCTATAGAGCACGGATCCAGAGAGACTACCATTTCACATAAAGAACTTCAGACAAAAGGGGGAAGAGATCCTACCAGACCGAGAAAAAGGTGGTAACCGTAACAGACCAGATTTTGCATAACACAGAAAGTGCAGAAAAAGAAAACAATTTCATTATAGGTCGCTTCTTCTTGACTATTCTGTTGAAATGAAATGTCGTGTGACGAGGGCCTCCCGTCGGCTAGACCGTTCGCCTGATGCAAGTCTTTCGATTTAACGCCACTTCGGCGACTTGCGCGTCCATGGGGATTAAATGACGATGATTAGGATAACACAACACCCAGTCCCTGAGCGGAGAAAATCTCCGACCCAGCCGGAAATCGAACCCGGGCCCTTAGGATTGACAATCTGTCGCGCTGACCACTCAGCTACCGGGGGCGGACGACTATTCTCTTAAACGTCAAATTGTCCTCTATGGTTACAAAATTATGATCTATTTCTGCTCCTGAGTACACTTTAAAATCCAATATATAATTTCAGAATCTCTGTTTCGCCATGATGAAATCCAACTTGTATCTTCCAGATTTGCACTTAGATGATGAGTACGGGAAGAAAGTACAACACATCAACTTCTGTTTTAGGAAAGACTCGACTAGTTCTACATGAGTTAACATATATTGTTTCAAGAAAATACTTAGTTTGTTTGCCAAATAATATGTCGTTTGTGCGAACTGTAAATGTGCTTTTACTCAGTATTGTTTCTTTAGCGGCTTGTGCTTCTCTTATGTATAGATTCGTTAGCCTTCGAATATCGATTGTAACCGAATACAGATTTTTACTGATAATAGATTTTGTTGAGTGTTAGTGTAGACTCATCTCCATGTTATGGAACAAACCT
The DNA here is from genome assembly GCF_021461385.2 of Schistocerca piceifrons. Taxonomy (NCBI): domain Eukaryota; kingdom Metazoa; phylum Arthropoda; class Insecta; order Orthoptera; family Acrididae; genus Schistocerca; species Schistocerca piceifrons. The sequence goes on along the minus strand of NC_060140.1, from coordinate 219,416,987 downwards.
TTCCTAGAGCTTTGGAAGAATTTACCATTACTATAATGAAAATCACCCGAAGCCGAATCCTGCCAAAACTCAGACCTTTGTACGAGGGCAAGTCAATTATTATCCGCAAAGTAACTATAAAATTTTATTGTAATCAAATAGGAAACTTAGAAAAACATCATTTTTCGACATTGTCTCCTTGCGTTTCAACTGTACAAGCTTCCTGATGCGCTCATAAAAGAAGGTTCTCGGTTGAGCTGCGAGCCAGGAATGCACCGCTTCTTTCACTGCTTTGTCCGAGGCAAATCTACGGCCCCTTAATGCTTGTTTGACCAGACCAAACAAATGATAGTCCGAAGGGGCAAGATCGGGACTATGTGGAGGATGATCCAGAACTTCAAATTTGAGTTTCTGGAGCGTTTCAGCAGTATGGGCAGCAGTATGCGGACGGGCATTGTGCAACACAACACCTTTTGACAGCAATCGTCGGCGTTTGCTTCGAATTTCAGGCATTAGTCTGGCATTAAGCATCTCACCGAAACGTACACTGTTTCTTTCGCCATAATGTTCCAGTACTGGACCCTGTGTGTCCCAAAAAACCGTAAGCATCAGTTTTCCTGAGGACGGTTGAGCCATGAACTTTTTCTTGCACGGCGAATTTGGATGTTTCCATTCCATGCTCTGCCGTTTACTCTCCGGCTCGTAATGATGGCTCCATGTTTCGTCACCAGTAATGATCCTGTGTAAGAAGTTGTCCCCCTCGTTACCACAGCAATCAAAATGTTTTTTGCAGATGTCCAAGCGCGTTTATTTATGCAACTGTGTGAGTTGATTTGGGACCCATCTTGCACAGATTTTATGAAACCCTAGTCTATTGTGGATGATTCCGTGGGCAGAACCGTGAGTAATTTGCAGAGGATGTGCCACTTCGTCAATAGTTAATCGTCTGTCTAAGAGAATCATTTCACGTGAACGCTCAATGATTTCTTCATTTGTGGCCGTAAACGGTCGTCCGGCTCCTTCATCGTCCGTAACACTTGTGCCACCATGTCGGAATTTTTCAATCTATTCGTAGACACTCCGTTGTGGAAAAACACTGTTCCCATACTGTGCCGAAAGTCTTCGATAAATTTCGGCCCCTGATACGCCTTCCGACCACAAAAAACGGATCACTGGACGTTATTCTTCTGTGGTGCAAATAGACAGCGGAGCAGGCATGATTAACAGCACGGCAGCGATAACGAAACTAATCTAGTAGCTTGAAAATTTCAGAGATACAACAACAAATAAACAAAGCATGCGTCATCAACGTAAAACGACAGTAGTACCAAAATAAACAAAAATATAACGAAATTGTCGATTCACTGCAAGTTTAAACGCAGCCAAAACCTCTCAGACAAACAGAAGCTAAACGATGTCAAAGTTAGCGTAAAGAGAGCTATGCGTGAAGCGTTCAGTGAATTCGAAAGCAAAAAATTCTATGTACCGACTTGACAGAAAATCCTATGAAGTTCTGGTCTTACGTTAAATCAGTAAGTGGCTCGAAACAGCATATCCAGACACTCCGGGATGATGATGGCATTGAAACAGAGGATGACACGCGTAAAGCTGAAATACCAAACACCTTTTTCCAAAGCTGTTTCACAGAGGAAGACCGCACTGCAGTTCCTTCTCTAAATCCTTGCACAAACGAAAAAATGGCTGACATCGAAATAAGTGTCCAAGGAATAGAAAAGCAACTGGAATCACTCAACAGAGGAAAGTCCACTGGACCTGACGGGATACCAATTCGATTCTACACAGAGTACGCGAAAGAACTTGCCCTCCTTCTAACAGCCGTGTACCGCAAGTCTCTAGAGGAACGGAAGGTTCTAAATGATTGGAAAAGAGCACAGGTAGTCCCAGTCTTCAAGAAGGGTCGTCGAACAGATGCGCAAAACTATAGACCTATATCTCTGACGTCGATCTGTTGTAGAATTTTAGAACATGTTTTTTGCTCGAGTATATTGTCGTTTTTGGAAACCCAGAATCTACTATGTAGGAATCAACATGGATTCCGGAAACAGCGATCGTGTGAGACCCAACTCGTTTTATTTGTTCATGAGACCCAGAAAATATTAGACACAGGCTCCCAGGTAGATGCTATTTTTCTTGACTTCCGGAAGGCGTTCGATACAGTTTCGCACTGTCGCCTGATAAACAAAGTAAGAGCATACGGAATATCAGACCAGCTGTGTGGCTGGATTGAAGAGTTTTTAGCAAACAGAACACAGCATGTTGTTATCAATGGAGAGACGTCTACAGACGTTAAAGTAACCTCTGGCGTGCCACAGGGGAGTGTTATGGGACCATTGCTTTTCACAATATATATAAATGACCTAGTAGATAGTGTCGGAAGTCCCATGCGGCTTTTCGCGGATGATGCTGTAGTATACAGAGAAGTTGCAGCATTAGAAAATTGTAGAGAAATGCAGGAAGATCTGCAGCGGATAGGCACTTGGTGCAGGGAATGGCAACTGACCCTTAACATAGACAAATGTAATGTATTGCGAATACATAGAAAGAAGGATCCTTTATTGTATGATTATATGATAGCGGAACAAACTCTGGTAGCAGTTACTTCTGTAAAATATCTGGGAGTATGCGTGCGGAACGATTTGAAGTGGAATGATCATATAAAATTAATTGTTGGTAAGGCGGGTACCAGTTTGAGATTCATTGGGAGAGTCCTTAGAAAATGTAGTCCATCAACAAAGGAGGTGGCTTACAAAACACTCGTTCGACCTATACTTGAGTATTGCTCATCAGTGTGGGATCCGTACCAGATCGGGTTGACGGAGGAGATAGAGAAGATCCAAAGAAGAGCGGCGCGTTTCGTCACAGGGTTATTTGGTAACCGTGATAGCGTTACGGAGATGCTTAACAAACTCAAGTGGCAGACTCTGCAAGAGAGGCGCTCTGCATCGCGGTGTAGCTTGCTCGCCAGGTTTCGAGAAGGTGCGTTTCTGGATGAGGTATCGAATATATTGCTTCCCCCTACTTATACCTCCCAAGGAGATCACGAATGTAAAATTAGAGAGATTAGAGCGCGCACGGAGGCTTTCAGACAGTCGTTCTTCCCGCGAACCATACGCGACTGGAACAGGAAAGGGAGGTAATGACAGTGGCACGTAAAGTGCCCTCCGCCACACACCGTTGGGTCGCTTGCGGAGTATAAATGTAGATGTAGATGTAGAATAATTGACTTACCCACGTGTTCCACCTCAGGAACAAACAAGCAGCTAAAATGCTTCAAATCATCTGCGAAGGAATTGAATGCTGTCTGACTACGAAATATGTGGGAGTGACTCTGGACTGTACACTTTCATACAAGAAACACTACCTAAACATGAGACAGAAATTGTCTTCCAGAATCAATATAGTGTGGAAACTGACGGATGCCTCATGGGGAGCTCACCCACGCACCGTGAGAACTAGCGCGTAAGCGATATGTCACCTCAGTGCTGGATATACATGTTCGGCATTATGAAGTCCAGCCATGCCAGGAACATATATGTGGCGCTCAATGAGACCTGTCGCACTATCACGGGTTGTTGAAGACCTACACAGGCAGGAAAACTCCACTGTCTTGGGGCATAGCCTCCTGAAACTGCACGCGTGATTGCTACTAGATGTGAGAACAGCAAGGCTATGAGTACGGAAGGCCACCCTTTATGTAGCCATCAGCCAACGCGTCTTCGGCTGATACCAAGAAAGAGCTTCTTGGCAACTAATGAAGCTCTCACTGGAACATCACAGGAGCAGAGATCTCAAAGTGGCGAGGGAAATTTCAGCGTCTGGAGAAACTGATGGTTCCAAAGGAAAAGCTGCATCCATGTCATTCAGAGAAGGCTCTCAACAGACTACGCTCTAGCATGACGAGATGCAACACCAACCTACAAAAGTGGGGCCTTCCTGTGGAGTCAGTTTTCAGCTGATGGGGTGCTGTGCACACTAACAACGATCTACTACAGTCTGTAATCTGCAGCGTGATGGGGTTGAAACTGACATGTAACTTAAAACGGAAACGTACTGCGATGTTCATGTGGAAACGCTACATTGCGTGTTGCCACGTTTATATGTTTTATGGCCCGTAACTTTCGTGCACGTCTGGCTGTAATGCAAGGCTTATGTAAATGGATGATTTGATGATGAACAGGCCGTCCGAAACTAGTCAGCAGTACATAAACAGAGCTTCTCAGGTAACGTAAGATGATTCCTCTAACAGTTATTGTCATCTACTACAGCTTTCTTCATCTTTAGCCACGTGCACCATGATGTATCTGATGAGGGCGACGCCGAATGCACTCGACATGGCCAATTTCTGGCCAACAAATGCATGAACTGATGCCAACGATCGATTTCCTTCTGTTGATTACACCCTTTGTACTTCTGCTACGATAATAAAGAAATCTCCATATACTCATTTTTATTCGGTCTTAGCCTTTCGAACTAGAGTGCGTCTTTCGTTAAGATCACCTGAGGTTAACGACCAGAGATGAAGGCCACGTTTGGTTTCCTTGTCAAGTCTGTGCTCGTGCTTCATTTAATTACTATGCTACTTCGTCCAGTGATTGAGGTGACACAGTGGACTCATTTTCGGGGGGACGGTTGTTCAAATCCCTGTCTGGCCATCCGGGTTTCGGGTGTCTGTTATTTCTCTTCGTCGCTTAAGGAAGACTCAGCGATGACTCCTTTGAAAAGGTCACGGCCAACTTCTATCCCCGTCTTTCCCCAGTCGCAGCCTGTACTCATTCTCTAACGTCCCCGTCATTCCTTTTCCACCTCTTTTGATGTTCTCACTTAGAAACACAAAAAAGTTTATCTCACTTGCTACTTATAATTGTTTTGTCGCAGTTTGCCGTGGTGTCAATTTTACTGATAGCAGTAAAGATATACTATTCACGCAGTTCTACTACAAGTGGATGATACTGGTGTAGCTTAGCATTTAAATTGCAGTACCTCTCGGTGTTGTTGGTCTTTTCTGTCTAGTCGTGTATAATGGACGATCTCGTGATGTTAGTTGCTGCCATGTTGCTATGCTTAAGATTGTGTACACAAATTAGCTCTCATAAAAAAGAGAATTAAGAACTGATAATATATTCCTAAGTCGATGATCTTCATTTAAAGTATTCGCGATTTCTGACAGACGTGATACCAGATCCTGTTTTGCCACGTTGTAGCGCGAACTTTATATGTACGGACAGTTTGCAAAGTAATTACTTTCTATTGAACTGCATTCCTTGGTGACAAGTGTGAATGTTAAAGATTCTTATCAGCCAGGAACAAACAACAGAGAAAGCGTGTACCGCTCATACCAAGTTAATTCAATTGACTTCATTGGGCAGCGTCTGTATTTTCACACTGGGCTATATGACATGGCGTAAAAGTCTGTGTACGTGTTGAAGTCACGTCATCTGATACACAATGATTCCCAGGTGGTGTAATTCTGCTGTTTAGTTCTGAGAGGCCGTCCATGGACGCCACAAAATGTTCAATGTGGGAGCGAAACCTTGTTTCGATAATTAATTGGCATTTTTAGACAACAACATATGACGACACTTGAAAGAATTTTAAAGAAGTGACTCTTAAGTGTTTACGTGCTCCTCCGACGCAGAGCCTCACGAAAAAGTCGTCGCCAATTAAATTTCAAGGATAGTTTGGGAACGATGAGTATCAAGACTTGCGTAAGAGATTAATTTGGTAAGATTTAATTGGGCCAAGAGTCAAACCTCTCTGTTATGTTTAATGACTGAGACACGCGTAATTTGGTGAAGGAAATTATACTTTGAGCGTCCTCTTTGATAAATATATTTATCTTGGTACATATTTTCGGCAATAATTTAAAAAAATGAAAAATAAAAACAAAGTGCCAAGGTGTGAGAATCAGTTCTGCGTCGTGTATCAGCTATAAGAGTTTATGTAAAACATTTGTATTTTTAGTAGCAGCACTAAGATTGACATTAGTGAAACAATGTAACTGTTCCTATTCTAGGGCACTATAATTAAAATCCTGTTAATATCTCCGGCTCTGGTCTTCTGTAGATCTTATTAAGTAGTACATGAATAAAGCATCGATTTACTTTTTCAGTCACATATTTTCTGACACAACTACATGTTTCAGTGATCATGTCATCATCTTTAGGTGGATTACATCATGGGGTTTCCTTGTGATATGTACATGTGTCGTCGGTGTGGTAGACAGCAATGTGACTAGAAGGTTATGTGTTTTCTTACTCTGTTGAAGGAACAGCCTTATTAATAGAACTGAAAGGTGTCACACAGATTTCTACATTTCTATCTTTCATAAATAGATGGAAGTGGTAAACGTCAAGCAAATACTGCAGCTACTCAATACCAGCCTTCATGCATGATGAATCAATTCGATAAAATAATAAAGGAAATAATAATAAACAACACGATATGGTCTCATACGTAGCCCTTTTATAAGTAATATACCTCAAAAAATACAAACATCTTTAAATCATACAGCATTTTCATATTCCACTAAGAATAAATAGCGGCACATGTTACCCCGCAATCCTCACAGTAAACCTGACATCTACTCAGACTCTGCAAAATGCAAATTGTTTATACTGAATGCCCTCGACAATATATAGACCAAACAGGACGTAAGCCTAAATTTGAAAACGGATATAGTAACTTTAAATTACTGAATAAGTTAAAGAAATATCTTAAGATGGGGCTATATGAAGAGTGTGAGATATTCATATTCAGATTGGACAAAAACTGCAAAATGAAAACGGTATGAAGAGCCTGAGATATTCATACACAACAAGCAGATGGAACAAAAACTACAAAATGAAAACAATGACCCAACACTGACAAGGTCTATAAAAAAATTCTCAATTATATTTATTTTATACCAGAAAAACGTTAAAAATGTTTATGTGGGCCACTTCTACATGTAATGCTCACAGAAGCAATATTTGTAATTAGATTAAAGTATGTGAGGCAATAAAATAAATCTACCTACATCTACAGTGCCATGTACGGATTTTCATCACAGTTTCATTTTGTTTTAAAACTTAAATAATTAATTTCAAGCCATTGTACTATTATGCAGAACTATAAATTCCAAAACATTAACACCCACTGGTATTCTGAAGCATCTCTTGTACAGAATCTTTGTATTGTAAGACTTGCATATTATTGTGCCTTTGCAATGTGTAGCGACATGGCCGCATGCAGCAAGTGTATTCATGCAGATGTGTAGTAAGTGTAGCTTCTACAGGCATGTAGAGATGCGTTTGGTACCTTCGATGCTGTAAATGGCGCTAATGTTTCCTCAGCAGTCGAAAACGAGACATAACCATCTTGCCACCTCACTCTCTGTCAAATAAACGACTCAGTGCACGTCACAAAAGTGACTGAAGTAGTAAATCGATTTTTTTGTGAATTAGTGCATTTGTAGAATGATCTCACTTGACAGTATAATAATCTTCTTATTATATCTCGACTTAACAAGTACAGATACACTATACTTATATCAGTGATCCAATAAAATATCTTTTTAAGACGTTTGTAAAATAATCTTTGCAAGAAAAATTTTTGTAATCAAAAGAAATGCACCCACAGACAATGTTCAGTGCCCCCGCTGGCCTAGTGTCTCACATCAACACCAACGCCATAAAGCCTTGCCCTGGTTGCCAATGTGATCACGACATTTCTGAGGTGCTGTGTTTCAACACTCTCGATGATTTCCCTGTTGATCATAATCACCATCAGCAACAGCAGCAGCAGCAGCCATCTGACAGCCAATGATGGATAAATAATTCTCCTAGGCGTTTCCTAGCATTATGCTTTGTAGCCATGGTTTTCTCCCATGTTTTCTGACATTCCCAGTTGCGAATATGGGCCATATTCTGCTGTAAATTGGAAAAACGACAGTGAAAATTTATGCCGGACCGGGGCTCGAAGCCGGGTTTCCCGCTTTACTCGAGCAGTCGCCTTAACCGCTTCGGTCATCCGTGCACGAATCACTGCCAGACCCAAACTTCATATACCGTAGTCCATGTGCCACAACCTGCAGTCGTACGTTACGAATATTCCCGTCCACGAATGATATGTTGATTGAGAGTCAAGGACCTCGTATTGGCGAGCAAATACGAAATAGCAGCACCTATGTTATTAAGAAGTACGATGCAAAGATTCTTTGAACATGCAAGCATGTCCGAAGGAACATTGCACCGTCCTTCTTAATAACACAGGTGCTGCTATTTCATATTTTCTGTTCATCTATCCCCCTTCCGTTAGGTCGTCGGTGTTATCTTACGTCGTGATGTTCAACAAAGGACTTCTTTGCTTCATCTACATGTAACTCCCACATCCATTTCATTTTTATCACGGTAACAATTATACCGTGTAATCTGTTTCCTGATCCATATATTTGTTTTTCTGTTTCTCCTTATAATTCACAACATACATGTCTCCACTGATCGCTGAGTGACCCCTAGCCTTTGAATTATTTCTTCAATTAACCCAGTTTCCGCTGGTGTAAATCTAAACTGGTAATACACAGATTCTTAACTTTCAGTGTAAATCTAAACTGGTAATATATAGATTCTTAACTTTCAGCTTCAGACACACTAGAAAAATAATTCTACAAATTGGTATTTAGTTTGCTTAGAGCACAACATATCATTTTCACTTCTTTTCTTTAGCTACACACAAATCGTTATGTTCAGCTCTCCTAAATACATACGTCATCAATTCGTTATAAAGCTCTATCGGAAATTTTTACTTTTTTCTTATCGGTCATTGGCTATGTATTATTTTACACTTATTGCAATTGCTTTTCAGGCCAACAAGCAAAGTGGCTCTATCAGAATGGTCAACTAGTTGGTGATGTTGTGATGCTGAACATATCACTCCCGTCCAGTGATATGTAACCCTTCATCGCCTGCCCGACGAAAAGGTATAAAAGGACAGTGCATTGGCGGAGCTGTCATTTGTAGTCAGGTGATTCATGTGAAAAGGTTTCCGACGTGATTACGGCTGCATGAGTGGAGTTAACAGATTCTGAATGCGGAACGATAGTTGGAGCTAGACGCATGGGTCATTCCATTTCGGAAATCGTTAAGGAGTTCAATATTCCGAGATCCACATTTGTCAAGAGTGTGCCGAGAATACCAAATTTCATGCATTACCTCTCACAACGGACAATGCGGTGGCCGAAGCGTAGCGTTAGCGTAGAGTTGTCAGTGGTAACAGATATGCAACACAGCGTGAAGTGACCGGAGAAATAAATGTGGGATGTACGATGAACGTTTCCGTTAAGAAAGTGCGGCGAAAGTGATGTTAATGAGTTACGGCCGACGTGAGTGCCTTTGCCAACAGCACGACATCGCCTGCGTCGCCACTCCTAGGCTCGTGACCATATTGGTTGGACCCTAGACGACTGGTAAACTAATGCGGTGGCCGAAGCGTAGCGTTAGCGTAGAGTTGTCAGCGGTAACAGATATGCAACACAGCGTGAAGTGACCGGAGAAATAAATGTGGGATGTACGATGAACGTTTCCGTCAAGAAAGTGCGGCGAAAGTGATGTTAATGAGTTACGGCCGACGTGAGTGCCTTTGCCAACAGCACGACATCGCCTGCGTCGCCACTCCTAGGCTCGTGACCATATTGGTTGGACCCTAGACGACTGGTAAACTGTGGGCTGTTCAGATGAGTCCGGAGTTCTTTTGCTACGATCTGATGGTAGGCTTGGAGTGTTGAGTATACTCCACGAAACCATTGACCCAAGTTGTCAACAAGGCACTGTGCAACCTGTTGGTGGCTCCACAATGGGGTGGGCTGTAGATACGTGGAATGAACTGCGTTCTCTGGCCCAACTGAGCCGATTTTTGTCTGGAAATGGTTATGTTCGGCTACCTGGAGGCCATTTCCAGCCTTTCACAGACTTCATGTTCCCAGATAACGATGGAATTTTTTTGGGTGACAATGTGCCATGGCACCGGACCACGATTGTTCGCCGTCAGTTTGAAGAACATTTTTGACAGTTCGAGAGAACGTTTTGGCCACCGAGATCGCCCGACATGAGCTACATCGAACAGTTATGGGGTATAATCGAGAGGTCAGTTCGTGCACAAAATCGTTGCACTGGCAACAAGTTCTCAGATATGGGCGTATATAGAGGAAGCTTGGCTCAATATTTCTGCAGGAACTTCCAACGACTTGTTGAATCCATACCACGTTGAGCTGCTGCTCTACGGCGAGCAAAAGGAGGTCCCACACAATGTTAAGAGGTATCTCTCAGCTTTTGTCACCTCGTTGTAGTTCTTCGTTTAGGAGAGCGCAACAGTTTCGCGGTTTTGTTACGCATTTTGCGTGTGGCGAACATGCCAAGGGACGCCGCAGGTCTTCCGGGTAAGGCTGTGCTCGCAGATACAGCGGGATGACAAAAGTCATGGGATACCTCCTTACATCGTGGGGGTCCTCATTTTGCCCGGAGTAGTGCAGCGACTCAATGTGACATGGACTCAACAAGTCGTTGGAAGTTCCCTGCAGAAATATTGAACCATGCTACGTCTACAGACGCCCGTAATTGCGAAATTGTTGCCAGTGCAGGATTTTGTGCACGTAGTGACCTCTCGATTACGTCCCATAACTGTTCGATGGAGTTCATGTCGGGCGATATCGGTGGCCAAATCGTTCGCTCGAATTGTCCAGAATGTTCTTCAACCCGACCGCGAACAATTGGTCTCATAGCGCATTGCCAGCCATACAAATTCCATCGTTGTCTGGGAACATGAAGTTCCATGGATGACTGGAAATGGCCTCTAGGTAGCATTTCCGTCAATGGTCGGTTCAGTTGGACCAGAGGCCGCAGCTCATTCCACGTAAACACAGCCCACACCATTGTGGAGCCATCACCAGCTCTTACAGTGCCTTGTTGACGACTTGGGTCCTTGGCTTCGTGGATTATACTCAACTCTTCAAGCCTACCATCAGATCGTAGCAAACGAACTCGGGACTCATCTGATAAGCCCACGGTTTACCAGTCGTCTAGGTCCAACCATTGCTATCACGAGCCCAGGAGAGGCGCTGCAGGCGAAGTCGTGCTGTTAGCAAAGGTACTCGCCGCACTGTTCTAATGGATACGTTCATCGTACATTCCACATTGGTTTCTGTGGCTATTTCACGCAGTGCTGCTTGTCTGTCAGCAAATGCCACTGCTTTCGGTCTTCAAGTGAAGGCCGTCGGCCATTGCGTAGTGCGTGGTGAGAGGCAACGTCTGAAATTTGTTATTCTCGGCACACTTTTGACGCTGTAGATCTCGGAGTATTGAATTTCCGAACGATTTCCGAAATGGAATGTCCTGTGCCTCTACTTCCAATTACCGTTCCGCTTTAAAGTCTGTTAATTGCCGTCTTGTGGCGAAAATCACATCGAAAGCCTTTTCACATGAACCACCTCAGTACAAAGTACAGCTCCGCCGATGCACTGCCCTTTTATACCCTCCGTACGCGATACTACCGCCATCTATATGTGCGCATATCGTTATCCCGTGACTTTTGTCAACTCATTGTATGTATATACAGGGCTATTACAAATGATTGAAGCGATTTCATAAATTCACTATAGCTCCATTCATTGACATATGGTCACGACACACTACAGATACGTAGAAAAACTCATGAAGTTTTGTTCGGCTGAAGCCGCACTTCAGGTTTCTGCCGCCAGAGCGCTCGAGAGCGCAGTGAGACAAAATGGCGACAGGAGCCGAGAAAGCGTATATCGTGCTTGAAATGCACTCACATCAGTCAGTCATAACAGTGCAACGACACTTCAGGACGAAGTTCAACAAAGATCCACCAACTGCTAACTCCATTCGGCGATGGTATGCACAGTTTAAAGCTTCTGGATGCCTCTGTAAGGGGAAATCAACGGGTCGGCCTGCAGTGAGCGAAGAAACGGTTGAACGCGTGCGGGCGAGTTTACGCGTAGCCCGCGGAAGTCAACGAATAAAGCAAGCAGGGAGCTAAACGTACCACAGCCGACGGTTTGGAAAATCTTACAGAAAAGGCTAAAGCAGAAGCCTTACCGTTTACAATTGCTACAAGCCCTGACACCCGATGACAAAGTCAAACGCTTTGAATTTTCGGCGCGGTTGCAACAGCTCGTGGAAGAGGATGCGTTCAGTGCGAAACTTGTTTTCAGTGATGAAGCAACATTTTTTCTTAATGGTGAGGTGAACAGACACAATGTGCGAATCTGGGCGGTAGAGAATCCTCACGCATTCGTGCAGCAAATTCGCAAATCACCAAAAGTTAACGTGTTTTGTGCAATCTCACGGTTTAAAGTTTACGGCTCCTTTTTCTTCTGCGAAAAAAACGTTACAGGACACGTGTATCTGGACATGCTGGAAAATTGGCTCCTGACACAACTGGAGACCGACAGCGCCGACTTCATCTTTCAACAGGATGATGCTCCACCGCACTTCCATCATGATGTTCGGCATTTCTTAAACAGGAGATTGGAAAACCGATGGATCGGTCATGGTGGAGATCATGATCAGCAATTCATGTCATGGCCTCCACGCTCTCCCACCTTAACTCCATGCGATTTCTTTCTGTGGGGTTATGTGAAAGATTCAGTGTTTAAACCTCCTCTACCAAGAAACGTGCCAGAACTGCGAGCTCGCATCAACGATGCTTTCGAACTCACTGATGGGGACATGCTGCGCCGAGTGTGGGAGGAACTTGATTATCGGCTTGATGTCTGCCGAATCACTAAAGGGGCACATATCGAACATTTGTGAATGCCTAAAAAAACTTTTTTGGTTTTTGTATGTGTGTGCAAAGCATTGTGAAAATATCTCAAATAATAAAGTTATTGTAGAGCTGTGAAATCGCTTCAATCATTTGTAATAACCCTGTATTGTTTCCCGTATAAGAGAGTGCTCTACAGAATTTTCTGTCTGATTTAGAAGAATCTAAGGAGATTATTGTTGAAGATACTCTTCCCATTTATTTATGAGAATGAGTGACATGTTGAAGAATATTATTTCTAGCATTAGTAAATACTACCGAGGAAACGATGTCAGAAAGATTTGCATCGTCAAGGTAAAGATTTATTTATAGCTCAGGTGCTAATCAAAAGTGCAAGAAATCAACAGGCTCAAAGTAGAGAATATACAGGGAACATTGCAAAGTTTATCTGCACTAGAGGTTAACAGTACTATGTCACCGACAAAACGAAGACGGGTCAGATATTTTACATTAGCGTATACTCCTCCATTGCTTTCCCAGTTTGTGCGCCTGAAAACATTCTGGTGAGCTGCTGAGATTTAATTATATAAAATCTCCTTGTCTGACTTCCATTTCGGTTTTGAAATTCTCACTATCCTGATAAAATCTATTGTAAGCAGTAGCAGTGATTTGTGTATTCTGCAGTGTGATAACAAAGGGTTCTCTTTACAGATTTTGTTGAAACTGAATCACAATCACATGAAAACGTGGTAATTCATTCGACATGTGAAGACAAAATTTCGGAAGTTGTTCAGGGATGTTTTCTGAGTACTTTGTTATCAGTGACTCGTGGTCTTCGTTTCGTAGGTTAGTGAATAGAAACACAAATTCTTGTTAACGCAAGTGATAGTCGAGACCAGCTACGTGATGCTCGTAGTAAAGTTTAAGCTGACGTAGAACACTTTCACAAACGGTACAAGCAGGGAGAGGCACAGCTTCATCCAGGAAGCTGAGAACCGATAAATTTCAGAACGGATGCCTAGCCCTTCGAAAGTAATATATAAATAGTCCCAGTCGTATCCAAATCGTAGTCCGAAGTGAAATAGCCAACACGATACTGTAATGGCGCCTAAAGGAGTGCGTTTTCTGTAAGTATGTAGCCAGGTCGTTGGCAGTGTCTGGCATATTTACTCAGTCGTCGATCTGCTGTGTTCGCGCAAGTTAATTAGGCCATCCTCTGTCGTCGTTCGTGTAGCACCATCTTCGGGAAATTCGACTTCCCGCATGAGGCCAGAGGTGCGGGCGGTACCCTGGCTGGCTCTGAGCACTATGGGACTTAACTTCTAAGGTCATCAGTCCCATAGAACTTAGAACTACTTAAACCTAACTAACCTAAGGACATCACACACATCCATGCCCGAGGCAGGATTTGAACCTGCGACCGGAGCGGCCGCGCGGTTCCAGACTGTAGCGCCTTTAACCGCTGGCGGTATCCTCCCCCGGAGCCTACGGATAACACTGCTCCTTTCCGGGAAGCCTTGAAACATCCCCTTAAAAAAATTTATGAATTACTGTGCTGGTAAACCTCTTACGTTATTTTATTTTCAAATAGCTGAGCAAAACTGAACGTACTCAGACATTTCTCTTTACTCATTCTGATCATCACTAAACTGACACAATATTTTTAGCGCAACGCAATCTGACTTTCAATAATCCCTACGAAAGAATGACCCTGACTAACAATAACCTATACCTTTCATGAATCACTTACCTCACAAAAATTTTCGTTACTCGAACTACTGCAATACAGCGAACGCCAGTACTGCCAGCTAAATAAAAGATTCAACTACTGAAGGCGCTAACTACTGATAGGCACAGATAGCAAATGAAAGATTTTGATAGAGAACAAACAATGTATTTACCTTAATAATGTTCAAAAGTCATCGTATATATATACACTCCTGGAAATTGAAATAAGAACACCGTGAATTCATTGTCCCAGGAAGGGGAAACTTTATTGACACATTCCTGGGGTCAGATACATCACATGATCACACTGACAGAACCACAGGCTCATAGACACAGGCAACAGAGCATGCACAATGTCGGCACTAGTACAGTGTATATCCACCTTTCGCAGCAATGCAGGCTGCTATTCTCCCATGGAGACGATCGTAGAGATGCTGGATGTAGTCCTGTGGAACGGCTTGCCATGCCATTTCCACCTGGCGCCTCAGTTGGACCATCGTTGGTGCTGGACGTGCAGACCGCGTGAGACGACGCTTCATCCAGTCCCAAACATGCTCAATGGGGGACAGATCCGGAGATCTTGCTGGCCAGGGTAGTTGACTTACACCTTCTAGAGCACGTTGGGTGGCACGGGATACATGCGGACGTGCATTGTCCTGTTGGAACAGCAAGTTCCCTTGCCGGTCTAGGAATGGTAGAACGATGGGTTCGATGACGGTTTGGATGTACCGTGCACTATTCAGTGTCCCCTCGACGATCACCAGTGGTGTACGGCCAGTGTAGGAGATCGCTCCCCACACCATAATGCCGGGTGTTGGCCCTGTGTGCCTCGGTCGTATGCAGTCCTGATTGTGGCGCTCACCTGCACGGCGCCAAACACGCATACGACCATCATTGGCACCAAGGCAGAAGCGACTCTCATCGCTGAAGACGACACGTCTCCATTCGTCCCTCCATTCACGCCTGTCGCGACACCACTGGAGGCGGGCTGCACGATGTTGGGGCGTGAGCGGAAGACGGCCTAACGGTGTGCGGGACCGTAGCCCAGCTTCATGGAGACGGTTGCGAATGGTCCTCGCCGATACCCCAGGAGCAACAGTGTCCCTAATTTGCTGGGAAGTGGCGGTGCAGTCCCCTACGGCACTGCGTAGGTTCCTACGGTCTTGGCGTGCATCCGTGCGTCGCTGCGGTCCGGTCCCAGGTCGACGGGCACGTGCACCTTCCGCCGACCACTGGCGACAACATCGATGTACTGTGGAGACCTCACGCCCCACGTGTTGAGCAATTCGGCGGTACGTCCACCCGGCCTCCCGCATGCCCACTATACGCCCTCGCTCAAAGTCCGTCAACTGCACATACGGTTCACGTCCACGCTGTCGCGGCATGCTACCAGTGTTAAAGACTGCGATGGAGCTCCGTATGCCACGGCAAACTGGCTGACACTGACGGCGGCGGTGCACAAATGCTGCGCAGCTAGCGCCATTCGACGGCCAACACCGCGGTTCCTGGTGTGTCCGCTGTGCCGTGCGTGTGATCATTGCTTGTACAGCCCTCTCGCAGTGTCCGGAGCAAATATGGTGGGTCTGACACACCGGTGTCAATGTGTTCTTTTTTCCATTTCCAGGAGTATATATATATATATATATATATATATATATATATATATATATATATATATATATATATCAGTTCATGATATCCAGTATTACAAATTTACTCTTTCTGAAGGACACACGTCCAGATCGTCCGCTCTCAAAATTCTGCCATCTCTCTCCCCACATCCACCACCGCTGGCGGCTCACCTCCAACTGCGCAACACTAAGCGCTCTTCGCATCCAACAACTGCCGAACACTACAGTAGCAAATATTCCAACAATGCAAACCAGCCACAGACTGCACACAGCACAGTCAGTGATTTTCGTACAGAGCGCTACGTGGCGTTACCAACATAAGAACCTAAACAGCCTACTTACAACCTCTTCCTGGAAATACAGCAACGAGAGGCCCGACACCAGCCATTTGCTGAAGGAGCCACGGACTGTGAGACTCAGGGCTGGTCATTCTTCTTCCTTTCCTACACACACAGCGGATAAGCCCTCGCAAGATTCTCGACTGAAGACAAGGAGAAAAAGAAGAAATCTCGGGAGTAGGGTGCGCGGGTGACCCTTGATGTGCCATGCCGTCGGGCTCTGAATAGATGTCGTTTGCTGATGTTGTTCCTCACCCAACGGTGAGAGATAACGATTCTGATGGGTGACTTGTGATTCTGACCCCTTCACGCCTTACCAGATCATCCGTAGTGTGATAATTCCATGGAACTGCAAAGGTTATTACTGTCGCCTGCCAGACTACAGCAAATAGTTTCCTCCGTGCCTACGATCTCTGTTGCTCGCCAAGAAACCCCTTTTCACTAACGATATTTCTCCAACTTTTAGGGGTCAGAATAATTCTGGCACCGAGAAAGCATCTTGAGGAGCCTCTACACTGATTTGCACAGATGTCATCAGTAAGTGGATTCTGCAATAGGAGCAATAACAGTGGAGTGGCACTTACATACTTTGAAATGACCACGTTACTCTAACAACTCTTCTCTCTCCCCCCCCCCCCCAAACACACACAAAACTATTCTCCTACTTGGTCATTTAAATGCGCACCACCCCCTGTGGTGAAGTACCACGTCGTCTGATCAGGATCTTCCTACTGACGAGCTTCTTACAACGATCGCTACAGAATAATCTTTCTGAAAGTGACCACTTTCTTCGGAGAGTTTTATGCCTCTATTGTCATCTTTGACCTCTCTCTGAATACGTGTATCTGCATTAGACTGATCTGCTGAAATAATCATTTTGTTGCCTGCAGCCATTAAACGTTGTCGGAAGTTGATTTAATCTCAACGGCGAAATTAGTGTCAGCAAGTTAATACTTCGTCTCCAAACTTATTTAAAGGATTCCAGAGCACATACTCTTTACTAAAAAGGTATAAAACAGTTTCCTCCTTTTAACAGTGACTGATCTACTATTGTGCTTATAGACCACGCCCATCGGATCGTAGTAACGATGTGTGTTGGATGTTTCAATGGTGGAATCTGCAACCACGATCATTTATTCTTTGGAAAGCATTACTATCACGTTTTCTGACTTGATGAACTCCTAAGCTGCCGTAAGGATCATCCAATCTCATTACAGGTCTGTACCTGCAAACATACTGACTCCAGTGATTCTATGAGGACATTTAACCCACCTTTCTAAATAACAGGATACCGGAGAATTTATTTAGCGGAGTCGCAGCTGAACTGCGAGATCTTCCGAATGAGGAAGGCAGTTTTCAGCAAGTTGTCACAGACGTGAGCTTCATACCAAGCAGTTCAACAACAAAGAAAGACTTAAATACTAAATTTAAATTCAAAATTAAATCTCTAGTAACAATAACAGTAATAATAATAATAATACTAAACGATAATAATCTCTGTTTTTATACACTCAATTTGGATAACTTTGTACCACTTTTTCCATTTCTTGAAAATACTAGACACAAAATAAAAAATGGTTCAAATGACTCTGAGCACTATGGGACTTAACATCTGAGGTCATCAGTCCCCTAGGAATTAGAACTTATTAAACCTAACTAACGTAAGGACATCACACACATCCATGCTCGAGGCAGGATTCTAAACTGCGACCGTAGGGGTCGCGCGGTTCCAGACTGAACCGCGTAGAACCGCTCGTCCACAGCGGACGGCCACGCAAAATAAGTTATATATCACAACAGACCTTGCAAAATTTTACATCTGTAGGTACTGACACACTAACTATGCACTTTTAGACTAAAATTTCTATTGTAATGCTGCTAGAAAGTTATACTGTCATTTAGGGTCACCAGTCTTTAAAAACATAGTATTTTTCATATATCTAACGGTTTGGGTTATCTAGATCACGCCAGAAGAAAATCAGGTGGTAATAAGAAGTAAAAATAAACAGTGTTAATTCTGTATTTGCAGGTTTACTTTGAAGTATAAAGATATTTGTAGTGACCTGGCATTGTTCAACTTAAATCACTGTCGCTAGAAACTCTCTTCACAGCCAATGCAATTAAATGATAATCCCAAGCCTGAGAGCTTGTAAGGGGTTGCGAAGACAGCTGAAATTTTAACTGCGAGGTAATCCCAAAATTAACGTCTCCTATTTCTTTATAAGTGCATAGACCTGTTTATTTCTACAATGATTTACATCAGGTTACAGCTTGAACATTTAGCTATTTCTCGACATAATCACCATTTCTGTCGAGGCATTTTTGTAGACGCTGTGGCAGTTTTTGTATGCACATGTCATATCAGCCTGCCACCATGCTGTTCAGGAAGTTATGAACCTCGTCTTTCACCTCGTCGTCGGAGCTGAATCGCTTTCTG
Source organism: Schistocerca piceifrons (assembly GCF_021461385.2). NCBI lineage: Eukaryota > Metazoa > Arthropoda > Insecta > Orthoptera > Acrididae > Schistocerca > Schistocerca piceifrons. The sequence continues at coordinate 219,398,097 of NC_060140.1, read as the reverse complement.
GCCAAATGTTCTTTTAACGTAGGGAACAGGTGATACTCACTGGGCACCAAGTCAGGACTATAGGGTGGGTGGGTGATTGTTCCATTGAAACTGTTGCAGGAGAGCAACGGTTTGCCGAGCGATGTGTGGGCGAGCGTTGTCATGGAGAATGTGTACGCCGTTACCCAACATTACTCTTCTCCGGTTCTGAATTGCCCGTTTGAGTTTTTTCAGAGTCTCACAGTACCTGTCAACATTAATTGTGCTCCCAGCGATTCAGCTCCGACGACGAGGTGAAAGAAGAGGTTCATAACTTTCTGAACAGCAGTGCGGCGAGCTGCTATGACATGGTCATACAAAAACTACCACAACGTCTACAAAAATGTATCGACAGAAATGGTGATTATGTCGAAAAATAGCTAAATGTTCAAGCTGTAAACTGATGTAAATCATTATAGCAATATATGTATTTATTAAAAAAAAAAAATAGCCGGCCGCGGTGGTCTCGCGGTTGAGGCGATCAGTCCGGAACCGCGCGACTGCTACGGTCGCAGGTTCGAATTCTGCCTCGGTCATGGATGTGTGTGATGTCCTTAGGTTAGTTAGGTTTAAGTAGTTCTAAGTTCTAGGGGACTGATGACCACAGATGTTAAGTCCCATAGTGCTCAGTGCCATTTGAACCATTTTTATAAAAAAAAAAAAAAATAGGAGACCTTACTTTCGGGACTACCCTCGTAGAAACCACAGAGATAATAAAACTGTTACTTTTAGTATAAAATAAAGCAAGTAGGTGGAACAGCAGCCGTTTGAAACAGAAGTTGTAAGTGGTACAAGGATACCACGACCAGTAAAAAGTTACTCTGATTGACTCTACTTCTGCTTTAACGCTGAAGCGACATTATTTATAGACCACCGTCACTACCTTTAAAAGATTTCGAACCAAGGCTCGCTATCTAATTAAAAGAAAGAATTCTGGGAACCATGCATGTCCTTCTTAGGAACGTATGCGTCTTCGTACCAGGTCGCCCAAGCTCGCTAGGCTAGTGGGCGGCCAAAGATCAACCACTCAGGCGGATCTCTTCCTTCATGTTTGTATTTCTACTGATGCGTCGGTTCTTGCTGAAGTCTTGCGACCCAGTTTGCGACAACGTCGGTGTCCTTTTCATATCCAGCTACCTTGTGTACGCACAAAAGCCAACTTGAAGACGCCTTCGTATCTTTTACTACACGTCACGCTAAAATACATAATGAACCGTTCACTGACTGGGACCTTCTTGAGGCTCCTGACTCGTTAACACGATACGGCTGCAGGTCCTGACTCGTTTCACATTTTACCTTGAATTTGAAATTCGCAGTCCAGTTCCCGCGGCAGCGCTGATCTCTCGCTAATGTTTGGCTACAGGGCGCGCATTTGTGCCGCAGCTGGCGTTCCGAGCTGACCTGGGGCTATGTGAGACGGGAAGAAGTCAGCCTACTCCTACTGCGTGGCTAGAAACCAGGAAGCGACTGCCGGCAGCCAGTTCCTTGACCACGGTGGAAGCGGTCGTCGAGCCTGACACGCGGCGGGCAATGAACTCGGGCCTTGAGGACACTGGGGCAGCGGCCGAGGCTGATGAAGCGGGCCGCGTAAAGCGGTCGCCACACGGACCGTGCATCCGAGCGTTGAGCGTGCCGAGTATCTGACGTCATAGCGTGGAATAGCACTTTCGGGAGTCTTTCCGAACGTGCAGGGCAATATCTAGGAGGTCCTGAGCGTGCTTCTGAGCGTTGACCAATGAGACGGCACAGCGCCACCTATGTCACGTGCACGCAATCTCCCTTCAGCACAGTTTCATTTCAAGCCTATACGTATATATGCCGTTTCTGAGCAATAGCAAATTGAGAGTCTCTCGAAAACTGTGTGATTCGTTGCAAAAAAATAATGAGAAACATCTTATTCGTGGCAAAAGTATTATTGTAACGTGCGTGTTATGAGAGTATGCCATTTGAAGGCATCGACACACTGAGGATCCACCAAAAACGCATTTTTCTTGGTACTATTTGTTATAATTAATTTCAAACAGTAACATAGCAACGATTAAAGCTTTTTGCAAGTGGTAATACATTAGGATTGGTTGTGCTCGCTTTGCTGTCATTTCAGCGTTTAGCGGGCGCGGTAGCTCAGCGAGTTGAGGCAGAGGGCTACTGAGAAAGGGAATCAACGATTAACTTGAACGGATGTCTTGTGACGTCCGCCGAGACCAAACGCAACGAACAATACCGGACAAAATGCAAAAAAGGAAAAATAAAGAAGAAGCTCAGTGAGTAGCGTTACCGACTTACATCGAAATGCATGAAATGTCGATGGTTCGTGTCTCGCCACGTCTAATGTTTTTCTTTCCCTAACATTCGCGTAGTAGGTTCTGACGCATTATTATTGGTTTAATATAAGTATATACTATAGTATTTGATGTTATGTAAATATAAGTTCACCTTTTTTTGAGGAGTGAGTTTGTTCAATTGGCTTAATCTGCGGGACAGCTTACGCTACTTGTATAACGATATTTTGCTCCTTTTTCCTTTACGTTTCGTAATTGACATGCTGCAAAAATTCTGCTGCTGGGTAGGAACAGTGATCAAGTAAGAATGATCTTAGTGTTCTACTACAAAGTGGGAATGGTGAAATAACGTTTATCTTATGTGGAGAACTATTGCAAATTTATATCGCACTGTTTGTGATAGAACTTTTATACGCCTGTGTTCTTACTTGTTGGACATGGTACTTTCCTTTTCGTCTTCAAACATGTACATGGTTACTGAAGTTTTTATTTGTGTATATTACATATAGAACAACGTGAGTAGCCTATGGCAAATGGAGAAAATGTGAGTTTTGATAGAGTTAATGTGGGAATTTTACGCGCACCAGTTTAGTAAACAGTGTGATTTACGAGCTAGGAACATCCCACAAGTGCCGCTCTAGTGCGTTGTGATAGCGTATAGCACGTTGGGGCCCACGTACCGTATACACAAGTCGCATCGTTCCTGAGCGTTCAGCAGCTCACTGAACTCAGCACGCTCAACGTTGGAGTTCGGCAGCACGGTCCGTGTGCCGACGGCTTAAAGGAGGTGTGGGCAGCTGAGCGGCAGATGCGGTGGCGTCGAGGGCCGCCTCTGCCTCTAGCCGTGGTGTGAGCGGCTGACGAGTCGAGGAGAGGAGAGGCCGTTACACGAGGGCCTGCTGGAAAGTAATGCCTCCGAACTTTTTACGTGAAAACTCGGAAAGCTTTTTAAATATAATATATGTTATTAACATTACACATCTTTATTGTCTATGTAAACGTAGGCTTGCCCAGCCGTTGTCACCGTCAATAAAATCTTCTGGGTTTGGGACCGCATTGTCAAATATAAAATTCCGACGTTTCGGCGACTACTACAAGACGCCTTCCTCAGGGTCTATTGCTAACTGCTAGCTATTGGTGGAAATAGGCGAATAGGGAAATGAGCGGGTACTGCAGCGTAGTACTAACTGCCTAGTATTGACCCGGGCACGTCAGCACTCTGTGTACCCTCCGCCGCTGTGGCACCGCGCTCCTTTTGCTGCAGCCAAGACGCTGGATGGAAGTCGGTACCCGTCTTCTCCCTACCCTATTTCCGCCAGTGGCAACATGTAATGCAAATACCAATGAAAGAACACCTAATACCCTTCCCCCTCATCCTCATATCTAATGACAGCACTCCTCCATAGTATATAAGTAATCAAACTAGCGCCCATTCAGCAGTTAGCTATACACCCTGGGGAAGGCGTCTTACAATAGTCGCCGAAACGTCGGAATTTTATCGTTGACAATGCGGTTCCAAACCCAGAAGAATTTTATTGACTGTTTATTCTTCATCTCTACATATTTGCAGTCCTCTGCCGCTAGAAGGCTCCGAATTTTAACGTGTGACATGGCGGTGTGTAGTTTAGCTATGGCGGTGCGTGCGAATTCGAAGAGTTCTTCACACATGGAGCACTCTGCTTCAGCATGATAATGACAGACCACACACGAGCGCTGCAATATATGCAACAATCAGACGCCTTGGGTTCTCTGTCATCGATCCTCCGCCATAAAGCTCCGACTTGTTCCCATCCGATTTTCTTGTGTTTCCAAACGTAAAAGAGCATCTTCGAGGACTTCGCCTTGATAGTGATGAAGCGATGCAAACAGATGTGAGGTTGTGATCAAACGTTTTATTGTGACGGTGTCAAAATACTGGTCTCTCATTGGGAGAAATTTGTTCGTCAGCTGGGTGACTATGTTGAGAAACGAAAAAGTGGATATTAAGAATAAAGTATAAATGTTAAAAAGTATGATCCGTTTAAAAGCGTCTAAGAGTTTTCACATAAAAAATTCGGAGGCATTACTTTTCAGCACGTCCTCGTAGTTCTAAAACTCGTCTTGTCAAGAGGACTTTAGTTTCACAACGTGTTACTTGTCTTTACGAAAGACAATTTATTCACTATTTTAACCTCCCTGATACATTAAAACAAGGACGCTTACGTTTCGCAAACAAGTGCTCTACCAACTGAGCTATTCAAGCACGACTGACAACCCTTCTGCACAGCTCTACTTCCTCGAGTACCGCATCTCCTACCTTCCAAACTTCACAGAAGTTCCCCTACCCAACAATAAGGAAGTTGTACTCCTGGAAGAAAGGATATTGCGGAGACTCCAGGAGTACTAATCCCGTAAGTTACACAGGAGAACTCCTGTGAAGGTAGGAGATGAGCTGTGAGGGGGTGTTCTGATTCGTGCTGGGTAGCTCAGTTGGCAGAATACTTGTCCGTGAAAGGCAAATTTCGCAGCCTCGAATCCCGGTCCGACATACAGTTTCAGTCTGTCAGGAAGTTTCATATTACCTCAATCTTCGCTGCAGAGTGAAAATTTCATTCTGGGAAGTGTAATTTTATTTCATTTTAAAACCAAGTTATAAGTCTAACAGGCGGGATACCAATTTTATCAGGATGTTACATTTCATTCACTTCGCGAAGAATTGCTACTTTTACTTACGAACACCATTTGTAAAGGAAAACGAATTACTCAAAGGAAAAATACTGTACTGCATACCACAATTCCTTTTTTTGGGAAGGGGGAGGAGGGATGTAGCAGACATGCCTGTTGAAGGCGTAACTGAAAAAAATAGTAGCTCAGCTTGGAAGACTAGGACTACAAGACCAAAGGTCTGCAGTTCATTCCTCCATCTCGGTCTTAGATTTTTTCTGCCACGTATACTTATTCCCTTCTGGCAACGACTTGTTTGCTGAAAGGCGTCAAGTTGCGCCGTGACGTCCACGTTTAACTGTAACTCCCCCAGTAACTGGATGGGTAAATTAGGTCGCTGGTCCGGAATGGAAGTGCATACCACTTCCAATAGGGACATGCCACTTCCCCTCAAACCTCGGGGACGTCATTTCTGTGTTCCATCTGCCTGCGACTAGTGTAATTACATACAGTGAGACGACAAAAGTCATCGGATAGCGCCATGCTCATACAACAGCCACAACATTGTGACCACCGACCTACTACACATATAAACCCGTCCAGCCGATTTCAGCGTCACCTGGCGATAAATGCCTGCTAGTCACGGTGCATGTAGTGTCAGGAACGCGCTGTTCGTGTGTAGAATGGAGAGGGGCGCGATCAATCTGAGTTTGACCGAGGGCAGATTTTGATGGCCCGGAATCTCGGCACGAGCGTTTCGGAAACTGCACGAGTTGTCGGGTGTTCGAGGAAAGCTGTATTGATTGCCTTCAAAACGTGGCAAAACCAACGTTAAACCACATCTAGACGTCGTAGGGTTGGGCTGCCACCCCTCTTTACAGATGAGAAAATGGTGGAACAGGACAAAAGGTGAACTGTGGCGGAAATAACACCAGTCTTTAATACTGGACAGAGTACAAGCGTGTCTGAACAGACAGTGCACCGAACACACTTAACGATGGGCCGCCGCAGCAGACGACCCATGTATGTGCCAATGTTAACACCACGACATCGGCAACAACGACTGATATAGGCAAGTGACCATCGGCACTGGACGTTGGTGCAGTGACAGAGCGTTGCATGATCTGATGAATCCCGATACCTTCTTCATCATACCGATGGGAGGGCGTGAATACACCATCTTCCAGGGGACAGCTCCTTGACACCGCCGGCCGCGGTGGTCTAGCGGTTCTAGGCGCTCAGTCAGGAACCGCGCGGCTGCTACGGTCGCAGGTTCGAATCCTGCCTCGCGCATGGATGTGTGTGATGTCTTTAGGTTAGTTAGGTTTAAGTAGTTCTAAGTTCTAGGGGACTTATGACCACAGATGTTGAGTCCCATAGTGCTCAGAGCCATTTGAACCATTTGAACTCCTTGACACCTGTACTCCGGCACAGAGACAAGCTGGTGGCGTCTCCATTATGCTCTGGGGAGTATACACGTGGGCTTCGATGGCTCGAGCGGAGCTCGTACAAGGCACCATGAAGGCCAAGGAATATCGTTCACTGGTTGCAGACCACGTACACCATTTTATGACAGTCATGTTTCCTGACGGCAGAGGTAAGTTTATTTCAACAAGATGATGCGCATTTCACAAGGCCAGGAGTGTGATGGAGTGGTTCGAGGAACACAGTGTCGAGTTTCAATTGATGTGCTGGCCAACCCCCTCCCCCCCCCCCCCCCAACTCGTCAGATGTGAACCCAAGTGAACACATCTGGGATGTGATTGAACGTGGCTTCATGGCCCCCTCCCCGAATTTACAGGAATTAGGTGAAGTGTGTGCAGATGTGGTGCAAACTCACTCGAGCGACCTACCAAGGCCTCATTGCTTCCATGTCACGTTGGGTCACCGCTGTTATCCTTGCCAAAGATAGATGTACTGGCTAACAGAGAGATGGACATAATATTTTGGCTGATCAGTGTATACAGATGGCGGTAGTACAGCAACGTGATTATATGGGCGCAGCCAGGAATTAAAAGACTTCAAAGGCGGAATGGTAGTTGGAGCTAGATGCATGGGACATTTAATTTTGGAGATCGTTAGTGACTTCAGTGTTCCGAGATTCACAGTGTCAAGAATGATCCGAGAATACCAAAATTCAAGCATTACCTCTCACCACGGAAAACGCAGCGGCCGACAGCCTTCACTTAACGACTGAGAGCAGCGCCGTTTGCGTAAAGTTGTCAGAGCTAACAGACAAGCAACGCTGCGGGAAACAGCTGAGGAAGTCAATGAGGGACGTACGACGAACGTATCCATATGAACAGTGCGGGAAACTGGGTGTTAATGGGCTATGGCAGCAGACGAGCGACGTTAGTGCCTTTGTTGACAGAACGACTTCGCTTGCAGCGCCTCTCGTGGGCTCGTGACCATATTGGTTGGACCCTAGACAACTGGGAAACCGTGACCTGGTCAGATGAGTCCCGGTTTCAGTTGGTAAGAACTGTTGGTAGGGTTGGAGTGTGGCGCTGACCCCACGAAGCCATGGACCCAAGTTGTCGACAAGGCACTATGCGAACTGCTGATGGCTCCATAATGGTGTGAGCTGTGTTTACATGGAATAGACTGAGCCCTCTGGTCCAACTGAACCGATGACTGACTGGAAATGCTCATGTTCGGCTACTTGGAGACCACATGCAGCCATTTATGGACGTTATGGATCCAAACAACTACGCACGTTTTGTGGAAGATACTGCTCCAGTCACGGAACACAGCTGTTCGCCATTGATCTGAAGAACATACCAGACAATTCGAGCGAATGATCTGGCCCTCGAGATCACTCGACATGAATCTCATCAAACATCTACGGGACATTACGGGCAATTATGGGCGGCTATAGAGACAGAATAACATAATGTTTCTGCAGAAGATTTCGAACGACTTGTTGAGTCCATGTGCTGCAGTACTCCAGGCAAAAGAACGTCCGAAACGATATTAGGAGGCATCCCACAACTTTTGTCGTCTCAATGTATGAAAGTGTGAGAATATTTTCGGAATTGTTGAGAATTGCGTAACTGAGGCGGGACGGTGGTACCAGCCCCGCATTCGCCTTGTAGGATGTGAGAAACCGCCTGGAAACCACATCCAGGCTGGCTAGTACACCAACCCTTGTCGTTAACCCGCGGAGCTGATCCGATCTGGTACCAGCGAGGCAACCCGAATGCCGGTAGCGGCGTACTTTCGCTCATGGCTAACCCGGCGGGTATGCCTAATTAAATACTGAGGTGTTAAGACCAATCTTCGGGTTGAGGACTGGCCCAATCCCGAAACTAGCATTTGTTGCCGACTACTATGTTGTGTATGAATGATCTGTTGTTAGATATTACGCGCTTTACGTGTCCTTACACTGCTATGATCATCCATTGTACCACTTATATAAGAATGTGACAGATGCGTGTTATGAATAGCATCTGAAAATATAAAAATGAAAGGAATAAAAATTTCTGTTTATCGTCATTACTGCGGGCACAGAAAAGAAAAGTTGTTTTGTCGTCTTAAATACATATTTTGAGGAGACAGTAAGTTAATTCGATGTTTACTCCCTGTAGATGTGAAAAGTAGGGATTCTTGTTAAAGTCTCAATAAAAGTAGAAGAGAAGATGGTGGTAGTATTGTAACAAGGCCAGTCCCATTCCAAAATACCGTTATCCATGATGGCGGCCATGACGTCAGAGTCATTATGAAATGTTTTCATAACACTGTCACCATTCCAAAGCATCGTTAGTCGACAACAACAAGGTCGCACGCAGTGTATCCGGCACGTGTTGATTCTCTAGTCTTTATTACCGTAGCGGGTTGTGACATAGAGAGAGAGTTAGCGCCATCTCTCTCTATGTCGCAACCCCGCGCATACATACACGCGCTAGGCAGGACCTATATAAATCAATGCACGACCTACCTCACTCTCACACTGCTCGTATACTTCATTCATCCAATACTTGTCACGTCTTCGTAATTAAACGTGTAAAAATGAAACGATCACGAACTGCCAGTGACAGCAGCAGCAGCAGCAAACATGCTCATGTGGACGAAGTTCCATTCCCTGGTAAGTACATTTTCAGTATTCTGATATCTACACCCTTTAACTCTGTGTATGAGTGCTACATATCTTTTATAATGCTCTCTATAAAGATCGCTCCTCCACTTGTTCTGTGGGTGTTCCGGCTTACGTTTTTTACCCTTTTGAATCTCTCTCTCTATAAAAATTGCTTATCCACGCCTTTTTTTTACCTCTAACTTGGGTGTCTGAATCTTTTATTTTAAGTGTTACATTTGTTTTGTACTGCTCTCTATAAATATTGTTCATCGACGTGTTGTATGTTACGCGTTATACCCGTTTTCGATCTCTCTCTGTAAAGTTTACTAAGTCTTTTAACGGATTCTGTGTTTGTGTATGTGTTAAGTCTTATATCCGTTTTGGACATCTCTATGTAAAGAATGACTTTCCACATGTTGTATGTGTTATAATTAATTTACCGTATCCGCTATAAAGATAGAGCTTCCACGTGTTGTGTATCTGTTATATTCGTTGTGCAGTGCTCTTTGTAAATATTTCATTTCGTTCCCTTTTTTTTTTAAATTTGCTGGTCCGCTTATTTCTCTATCACTTAACTGAAAGCACACTTCCCTTTCCATATGTGATATTATATTCAGTCTTCTCCATCTTTCTAGATTTCTTCCAGCAAATCACGGCTGATCTAGACAATCAGATCGAGATGGAAAGGGCTCAAGCGCAGCTCGAATGTAAGTACATTTATAATACAATCATACTTCTTAAACTTAAATAATTTCATCTAATATATACCCGTTTCCTGATTGTATACATTTAGTCCTCATAAGCCGGTCTTTTCTTTGTAGATGCGCCTAATTCAGCATTCGGTTCTACCACCCAAAACGTTCAAGGAGGCGGCGGTAGCGTTCAAACGGCGCCCGCCACACAGGACACTCAGTCTTTAGAGGAGGAGGAGACCAACCTGCCTGACCCGTTTGAGGAGGAGATCAACCTACCTGAGTGGTTTGAGGATCTACTTGATTTTGGCAATGAGTTGCTCAAACCATGGAGTCAGAGCGGAGAAGGTGAATAATTTTGAACATTAACATTCCTTCACATAACCACCATTATCTACTCTTTCCCTTATTTATCTTACAGGTATATCACACGGCGTAGGCCGTGTTCCTAGAGCGGTGGTTGCGGGGGCGGGACTCGGGCGCACCGAACCGCAAAGACACGCCGCGCCTTGCGTAGCCCCTATAAGGGCTTCGCGGGAGACGGATGCAGAACACGCGCCAGCTCCTCCCCCAGCGCTGTCGCAACCGTTTGGCTGCGCAGCCCGTCCGCCGTCGCCACAGCCTGGCCCTTCAAACCGGCTGTCACCCCCTCCTCCTCTAGAAGCAGCAGCTCGCCGCCGCCGCCCACGCAAGGTATGCGTTCCGAGACGTATACCTCTCCCCGCAAATGATGATGATTACGATCACCCATCACCAGCCCATTCATCTATCGGGTGGACTCCTAGTTGTAGCAACAGTAATAATAGTAATTTCCTTATGGCTAGCGGTAGTTCTCACTCCCGTCCTATCGATAACGAATTCGATCAGAATAACGGCGTAATGACTCCCTTAGAATACTCAGCAGTTGCTAGATCGTTTGAGGGGCGAATCTCTTTCACCAGAATTGAGAATCCAGGCGGGAGGTATCGCGACCCTGTAAGGTTTTTGGAGGCGTGCCTCCCCGTCTTGGAGACCGAGCTCCTCAAACTCTTAGAAGATCCGGAATTTAACGCCTTTAAATGCAGTGCTGTGTTATGCTGTGAACTGAGTCACCCCCCTAAACATCAAGGTGACGCGGAGACGGCTACTCTGCATTATATATGGGGTGACAATGGCGTTATTTCTCGGAGCACATCGATTGCTGAGTGGTATCGAGAATCCACCTTGAGCGCTATTATGGCCCGATTTTCCGAGATGGAAGTACGTGGATCCGCTAAAGCGCTCAGCAGTATACCACACCTCGACATCCATATACATGTCTATGATCCAATGAATGGAGGGTCCAGTTATATTAAACTCCCTATAGATATTGAGAAAAAGCAAGCATGCATTAATGTTCAAAATAAGTATGATAATGCGTGTTTTGCATGGTCAGTCCTGGATTTCGAGAGAAATTACAATTACAAACATCATCCCGAGCGTCCCAGCAGTTACAAAGTCAAAGATATTAAGAGACAGTATAACTTTGACGGAATAGAGTTCCCTTTAAGAGTCCATGACATACCTAAGTTTGAGGCTCAGAATACCGCAATATCGGTCCACGTTTATGGCCTGGAGAAGAAAAGCAAGTCAGATGAGCAGAACAAGCATACAGTAGTAGGCCCCCTCCATTTCTCAAAATTTGCAGGTGAGCGAGAGTTGCATGTCAACATGCTGCTCTTCTCCGAACGTGATAATTATCACTACGTCTGGATCAAAGACATGTCCCGACTCATTTCCTCCCAGTTAAGTAAAAATGATCATAAACAACATATTTGTATAAGGTGTTTGAATTATCTATCATCTCAAGAGTTATTAGCAACACATCTATTAGATTGTGCATGCAAGGACCCAGTACGTGTTGTTATGCCCACTGAGGAAAATAACTTCATTAAATTTAAAAATGCTCACCACCAGCAGCGTTGTCCTTTTGTTGTGTACGCTGATTTTGAATGCTTGCTGGCTCCTATTACTCGTTGTGAAGGGAACCCCTTAGCCTCACACACAACCTTCACACAAAAACACGTACCTTATGCGGCTGCGTTCCAAGTTGTATGCGCATATGATTGTAAACTTAATAGCTATCAGTCTTATGTAGGGAACGACCCGGCGGTTTGGCTTCTCACAGAGCTTGAAAAACTTTCTTGGCAAGTTCACAAGCTCTACAGCATCAATATTCCCATGACCAAATCAAAGGAAAATGATGACTTGTATGAAAAGGCTATTAATTGTCATATTTGCGGGCTGGTCTTAGATAGAAAAGCGGAGACTCCTCGTAGAGACCATTGTCATCTTACGGGTAAGTTCCGCGGTGCAGCCCACAATGCATGCAACTTGAAGTATCAGTTAGCTACACACATACCCGTCTTTTTTCATAATCTGAGCGGGTATGACGCTCATTTTCTCGTTGAGCACTTGGCTAAGTTCGGTATGAAGAATGATCAGGTCAATATTCTGCCTGAAAGTGTTGAAAAGTACATTTCTTTTTCAAAACGAATGACGCCGAAAATTACGCTCCGCTTCCTTGACTCTCTACGATTTATGCAAACTTCGCTTCAGAAACTGGTTGAGACTTTACCTCGGAATGATATGCATATCACTCGATCTGCATTTACCGATGAGGAAAAGTTTCAACTTGCGACGAGGAAAGGAGTTTTCCCGTACGAGTATCTTGATAGTATGGCAAAACTCAATGAAACCAGGCTTCCCGACATAACTTCTTTTACCAGTACTCTCACTGGCGATACCGTAACTATCACAGATTATGAGCATGCCGTTAATGTCTGGCAGGAATTCAACATCCCCAATTTGGGAGAATATGCAAGGTTATACATGGACACGGACGTTCGTTTGCTTGCAGATGTTTTCTAAAAGTTCCGGAGTGTATGTATGACCACGTACTCTCTGGACCCTGCCTTTTATTACACGGCACCTGGGTTGTCCTGGGACGCTATGCTCAAAAAAACGGATTGCAACATTGAACTTTTGACTGATGCTTCAATGCTTCTATTTTTTGAGCGAGGGATCCGCGGTGGACTTTGTCAATGTGTTCACAGACACGCCAGGGCAAACAATCCGCGGATGGGTGTCGAGTACAACGCATCCCTTGATTCTAGTTACATTTTGTACTTAGATGTTAACAATTTATATGGGCATGCTATGAAGCAACCGCTGCCGGTTGCCGGGTTCCAATGGGTGCCTGAAGACGAATTGAGGGGATTAGGTGGACAGATAATGGGTCTTGCGGCCGATTCTGATGTAGGGTATGTGCTTGAGGCAGACATCGCGTACCCTAATAATTTGCATGGAGAGACAAGCGACTTGCCGTTATGTCCAGAGCAACAAATTCCACGAGGAAGCACCATCCCTAAACTGATGGCCACTGTTGGGGATAAGCAGAGGTATATTATTCATTATCGTAACCTCTAGCAGTGTCTCAGATTAAGAATGGAGCTCATTAAAATCACCCGGGCAATCTCCTTCAAGCAATCCCCCTGGTTGAAGGAGTATATTGAACTAAATACCGAAAAGAGGGCGGTCGCGAGTAATGATTTTGAAAAAGACTTTTATAAATTAATGAATAATTCCATTTTCGGGAAAACTATGCAAAATGTAAGAAATGAACGCGATATTGTTATTAGAACCGCATGGGAAGGGCGTTACGGCGTGAGAAAATGTATAGCCAGGACAAATTTTAAGCGTGCCACCATCTTCAATGAAAACTTTGTTGCTGTGGAGATGTCGAAGACTGCAGTAGAGTTTATGAAACCCATCTGTTTGGGGATGTGTATACTCGATATTTCCAAATTCTACATGTGCCGATTCCACTATGAGTTTGCGAAACCTCATTTCGTAGATCCAAAATTACTTTATATGGATACAGACAGCTTTATCTACTGGATCAAGAACTGTGATCCATATGAAGTAATTAGGTGCAATGGTAAAGAATTCGACACCTCTTCTTATGAGGTCAATAATCCTTATGATATTGTTCCACAGAACAAGAAGGTTATCGGTCTCATGAAAGACGAGTCGAATGGTTTACCAATTGTAGAGTTTGTGGGACTGAGATCGAAAATGTATGCATATCGCACAGTAGACGGGAGCACTCTGAGGCGGGCAAAGGGTGTTAGACGGATCGCGTCTCGTGCGCTTACGGTCGAGGACTACTTGCAGTGCCTGTACGGTCGTAGCGTTGAAGGCGCTCATCCACACATGGTTCAACAAACTAGCATTCGATCACGAGCTCACGAGGTGTACACTGTGCTGCAGTCTAAAGTCGGACTGTCTCCTCATGACGATAAAAGAGTCATTTGTGAGGATGGGGTGGGAACCCTCCCATACTCACACTATTTACTTGAAACGAAAGTAGGGGTGGGGTACTCTGGTTGAGTGATAGAGAGGGAATGAGCGTGTGAATGTTACGAATGTGGGCTATGCGTGGAAATAGTATGGCTCTTTTATCATAGTGTAAATAGTTGATGAGAGTGTTTTGTTGCGTGTATCAGTTTGCGTGCTTCCATGCATGTCTGAGTGTGCGAATGAGCGCGAACTTGTGTTAAGTGTGTGTATGTAAATATAATCATTATTTTTTCAAAGAAAATCATAATAAATAAAAAAGTCTTTATATCTACATATTGCTGACCATTATTAATATATATATATATATATATATATATATATATATATATATATATATATATATATATATATGAAAAGGCTATAAATTTAGCCAATTAACTTCTGTATGAACAAAAAAAAATATAATAAAATTCTCTCACGTAATATATGCATCACTTCTAGTCATTATAGAGCTTAGATTTTAGTTTGTAAGTTTCACCTACCGCTAGCCACCCAGTCAGAACTAGTTTTTAAGTGTATGAGTTCCACTAATTAAATTCTTTCTATATGTTCAATTGCTTGTTCTAGCGGAAAATGTTTCTGGACGTCCACTTTAAAGAAAAATACACTCCTGGAAATGGAAAAAAGAACACATTGACACCGGTGTGTCAGACCCACCATACTTGCTCCGGACACTGCGAGAGGGCTGTACAAGCAATGATCACACGCACGGCACAGCGGACACACCAGGAACCGCGGTGTTGGCCGTCGAATGGCGCTAGCTGCGCAGCATTTGTGCACCGCCGCCGTCAGTGTCAGTCAGTTTGCCGTGGCATACGGAGCTCCTTCGCAGTCTTTAACACTGGTAGGATGCCGCGACAGCGTGGACGTGAACCGTATGTGCAGTTGACGGACTTTGAGCGAGGGCGTATAGTGGGCATGCGGGAGGCCGGGTGGACGTACCGCCGAATTGCTCAACACGTGGGGCGTGAGGTCTCCACAGTACATCGATGTTGTCGCCAGTGGTCGGCGGAAGGTGCACGTGCCCGTCGACCTGGGACCGGACCGCAGCGACGCACGGATGCACGCCAAGTCCGTAGGATCCTACGCAGTGCCATAGGGGACCGCACCGCCACTTCCCAGCAAATTAGGGACACTGTTGCTCGTGGGGTATCGGCGAGGACCATTCGCAACCGTCTCCATGAAGCTGGGCTACGGTCCCGCACACCGTTAGGCCGTCTTCCGCTCACGCCCCAACATCGTGCAGCCCGCCTCCAGTGGTGTCGCGACAGGCGTGAATGGAGGGACGAATGGAGACGTGTCGTCTTCAGCGATGAGAGTCGCTTCTGCCTTGGTGCCAATGATGGTCGTATGCGTGTTTGGCGCCGTGCAGGTGAGCGCCACAATCAGGACTGCATACGACCGAGGCACACAGGGCCAACACCCGGCATCATGGTGCGGGGAGCGATCTCCTACACTGGCCGTACACCACTGGTGATCGTCGAGGGGCCACTGAATAGTGCACGGTACATCCAAACCGTCATCGAACCCATCGTTCTACCATTCCTAGACCGGCAAGGGAACTTGCTGTTCCAACAGGACAATGCACGTCCGAATGTATCCCGTGCCACCCAACGTGCTCTAGAAGGTGTAAGTCAACTACCCTGGCCAGCAAGATCTCCGGATCTGTCCCCCATTGAGCATGTTTGGGACTGGATGAAGCGTCGTCTCACGCGGTCTGCACGTCCAGCACGAACGCTGGTCCAACTGAGGCGCCAGGTGGAAATGGCATGGCAAGCCGTTCCACAGGACTACATCCAACATCTCTACGATCGTCTCCATGGGAGAATAGCAGCCTGCATTGCTGCGAAAGGTGGATATACACTGTACTAGTGCCGACATTGTGCATGCTCTGTTGCCTGTGTCTATGTGCCTGTGGTTCTGTCAGTGTGATCATGTGATGCATCTGACCCCAGGAATGTGTCAATAAAGTTTCCCCTTCCTGGGACAATGAATTCACGGTGTTCTTATTTCAATTTCCAGGAGTGTATATATGTTCACCTTGTTCTTGTAGTTGAAAATCTTTAAATCGTCTTACTTGGAAAAAAATATATATTCAATTTGTTGTTGTTCTTTTCGAAAATGTTTAGAGCCATTGACTTGAAGCAAATAGGTTTGGTATTAATTAAAGGTGATTTGTTTTTCTGGTGGAACTTCATTAGCGATATTAGTTACTTTGTAAGATAGGGTAGTACCTCTGCATTAGCTTTAAAATTATATATATAATTTATCTGAAGAGAATGCTTATATATATTTCTTAATTATCTAAAATTGTTAAAAAAATTATCTAAAAAAATGTGGAATTTCAGATTTTTGGTTAAAAACCAATCTTATATCTGTAAACTCATATTTATATATAATGTGAAAAATTTAATTTCTGAATTCAATAATAAACTCAGTTATTTCCTTCTAAAAAATGTTGTTATTATTTGATACCCTAAGAATGATTATTCTTTTTATTAAAAATATTATAAATTTATTTATGTGTGTATGCAGAATACGTACATACAGCCACATCGCAATGCATGAAGTTATAAGGTTTCCTGCTTTTAATCACAAGTGCCGGACTTCTGCTAGTTGTCACGAACACACACAGCCCACTGCAGCGCTATCTCTTACAGTCCTACGTCAACAGATACTTTAGAGATCGTAATCTGACGCATCGCTTTCCACAGCGGCCGCGAGGCCGGCAACTGGTGCAACCCCCTACCAAGCGTCAGCGGCTGCGCCTGTCTGTCGATTTCGACGGAGGCCGCGAGATCGGCATCTGACGCATCCGCGCCTAACTATGACAGTATGCTCATTCCACGTCAAAGGCCGGGGCATGTGTCTCTCTCGGACAGTTCCCTTCATATACAATATAAAAAGAATAAACTTACAATACTAGGGACGTTGGATGTCATAGAAAGAAAAAACACTCAATCTTATAAATTATTATTTATTTCTAATAAAAGTGAAAAGTAATTTTACATTCTCATATGCAGATACAAAATCTGCCCTTTTGTGAATCCAAGCAGGGGTCTTATTGAATAGATGCAAATTTAAATATTTGACGCATCCAGGAGGTTTTGTCCTTCCCTTCACGTAAACGATGGTGTCCTTGTGATCGAATAATTTAAGTGCGATCACCACATCTTTATAGGGTATGCCGGGATCATCCCAGTGAATTCCATGATAAAAATTAGTTAACCACAATGCACTGGTCCGTGTTTTACAAGATTTCACTTGCGTGAACGGTCTTGGTGATCGAATATTTGCGGAGAAGTCTTCAATTATTCCTGCGTCTTGTGTGTAGGCCACAAAAGCAACTTGTTTAAATACGAACTGTCTTCGCTCTCCATCATGGAATCCTTGAACATCTGCAATGATCTTCACAGGCTGAGTTGCCATCGTCAAATGATCAATGCACAGGACAGCATATTTTCATTTATACAGCTCGTTGCACAACACCTGTGAGCGGAGAGTAATTGATTATTCTGTCGTGTAGAACTAATGCATATGCAGCGGTGTGTTCTGGGAAATTTGTCGATGATTCAAATTCAATTCGAACGTCTATAGGTCCAGACTTAATTATCTCATTCTGTTTAGAGCAGTCTATTACAATGATCGGTGAAAGCTCTTTGAACTTACGAGGACTCAGTAGACACCCCCCTCCCTCTCCTTCAGCAATTTCATAGTAAGAAGGACGAAACCTTGCATACATGTCATACGCGAGGCTGTATATATTTTCATTCCATTGCAGATGTAGATTGTCATATGGGTAGAATTCTGAATTGAGGTAGACTTTGGCGTTAGTTAACTTGCAGTTATCGAACACGGTGGAATCGTTTGATGTATTTGCTCTTCTATCAGTCTGAAACGCAAGTATAATGAATCTGGGTGTCTCGATATGACTGGAGGTCTTAATAGCCCATGTTTGTCTGCTCGCGGTCGGTAACACTGGATACTCAAAGATCTCCCATGAGCGGAAGGTCAGTGACAGAAATGTACCTGAATTCAACACTTTCAAAAGCTTCAATCGTTCCTCGTCGGATACACTGACGTGAGGCATTTTCCATATTAATTTGTTGATTGTGATCCTATTCTCTTCTTGAGCTCCTTGAATGTACGAGTTATTGTCTGTCGCACTCCGCACGAGAATAAGTTCCTGTTTAGCGTTCATAATAATCTGTCTCATATCCTCAAAATATCCCATAAGTATATTTAGAGGTATGCATGCAGTAAATCGCTTGTACTTCTGGAGTGTTCTACCCTCCGCATCGTCTATGAACCATCCAGCATTTTCTAAACTGTGCAGATCTGCTGGTGATGCCGAGACGTATGTTTTAAGGGTCGATGTTAGACCAACATTGCGTGTACGATCAACCTCAGAACCATTCAGTTCATAGCGAATCTCTTGGAAGAGGAATGCCAATGCGTTGCGTGTCAGCTTGGACCCCACTGTATCGGTGCCATCAGTTTTCTTGAATGACCCCTCGAGATATATGAAACTCTTGCACGGAAGAGTGAGTGTGTCCTGGTGCTGTATGACAATCCTGATTTCATCATTCTTGTTAAACGTGGTTGAAGCGTAAGATTTATGAGAGAAGTATTCTTGACGTATAATTCTGTCATCATACTCTACTGGATTGGTTATATTGAGTGATGACGTCATTGCGGGGTTTGAGACCAACTGATTTAAGAAATTCGTAGTTCGCAGGTGTTATCAGTTTGCTGTTCAGTAGCGAAGTGGCGCGCTGTGTATTGCGTGCACTTGTTTTATACCGCAAGCCCATCTTGTTTTAGATGTAATCGTATAATGATTTCCTCACCGCGAAAGTCGACAAGTTTATTATTCTGATCCACAATACGCAGCTCCAAATAGCCCAATGTCTGAGCAGTCACTGGAAGGTATATTGCATTGGCAGGTGTCTCAACAATCTTATACCCCGCTGCAACTGAGGGGAAGAATCCGTAAATAGTGTGAATGAGAGTATCGTTGAGATAGGAATTCGTAGCAATGTTACACTCGACACGTATTGTGCTGACTGGGAGTATATCCCACAGACTGATTGGACTTGTAAAATTTAGTTGGATCTTTCTTCAAAATCTGCCCTTTTGTGAATCCAAGCAGGGGTCTTATTGAATGTTTCTGGCTAAAGTCAATCGTTGCATTTAGTGTCCTCATTTCAGATTTAAGTGTATTGATGTTTGCACGTAGTTCAATACTTTTTCCAGACTGTTTTAAGAGTTCGTTTAAATCGTCAATATCGTATGCACCAGATTCTATTTCAAGAATATCTTTTTCACCATTAATATCGAGATGCAGTTTATTGTTAGTGTTGGTGATATTCGGGATGCTGTTGTACGTCTCCAGTCCAATCAATGCAACACTCCATTGACCTGCACTCAAATCAATTGGTGGGAAGTAATTTGCACGCAATACAGATGACCGTCCTTTCAACGTCAAAGTGTACGACATTGCATTTGAACGTCAACTGATGAATGAAGGTTTAAACATCCTGCTTATATACGTTAGTTCTTGTTCTTGTTCTTCTTCTTTGTGAACGTCAAGAGAAAGATGATGCAAAGATGCCCGCAGAGGTATGTATTAAAGTCCTGATACCGTTGATAATTGTATAGCACATGTCTTCTGTGAGTGAAGTATTGCTGTAATTCTTCGGGTGGTTGCAGGTCACCAAAGGAGTCGAAATAGTAGACTACCCCAGCGTCTTTCATAACGTACGCCACCCAGTGGGTGCCAGGACCTCCGACAACATCTAAATTCACAATACCGCATTCACCAGTTTTTCACATAGTCTTAGGTAATGTATCCCTCATAAACACACCACGGAATCTTGGTATCTTGAATTTATGTCTAACAAACTTACGAAGGTCTGTATTTGTGAGTGGTCGATCTGGTAGAACCGCTATTGGGTTCTTTTTTTTATTTATGAATAGACCAAGACCCTTCTTGTACGGTTTCAAGTATAGGCCTTTTCCAATGACTGCTGCTTCCATCATGCGGTTATGTCTTCTCGCCTCTTCTAACTGGGTTTGCGAGTTTTGCGCATTCTTGACTGTTCGAGCGATAGCTGCAGCCCCACCGGCGAGCGAACCTACCGCTGAGAGCGCGGAGAGGGCTGGGATGAGAAAAGGAATAAAACCGCCGGATGTCTTGGGTATTGGTAGAATGCGAGGTGCTTTAACGGATCTTCTCGTTGGTGATTCTTTGTCCTTCGTTGCGTTTTTAGCTGCATACATCGCTGTCTGGATACATTTCTTCAAACAACCCTTCTTGTTCTTCATGTTTAGTGCGCGACGTGCAGCGTTCATAACGCGCTTGAAAGTCATCACTCCTAATCCTAACTTGATTTTTCCGCGCATGGTTTTATCAACTGCGAATGCCGCGATGCGTTGACCTATATCAATATCTTTTCTTTTCCGTATCGCCTTAGCTTTATCAGCTAAAATCCTATCTGCAATGTGACGACTTGGTAGATCTTTATTTGCTTCGTATGCAATGTCGTGTTCCATGCACGCTTCGTCAAGCAGATTCACTCCCTTATCACCTCGCGCCAAGCGTTTCTGAAGCTTTGTCCCAGGTCTGCAGTAGTTATACCCCGGGATGTGTAATTCCAAAGGTAGTTTGTGCAGAACACCACCGCCTCCTCTAATGTGCCCTCGATCGCGCATGTCAGGCTACTGTGGTGGTTGTGGACGATGAATGTTCATTATATAGCAAATCCCTGGCATCAATCCAACTGTTTTGTGTAGCAGGAAAACCAAGCCATTTGACTAGGGCTTTATTTCCAAGTCGTCTTATGACTCTCTCCACGAGAAAAAGATCTGGTTGTGAGCTCTTCTGCATCTCCTCAGTGTAGAAGGAGCCTGCAATTTCTTCACCTTTACTGTCTTTCAATAAATAAGTTCTAGGATTCGTTCGCTGCACATTTGAAACTGTAAATATCTCAGTTGACCAGTTCGGTAGGTATGATTTCTCAAATGCGGTCTTGTGTTTTGAGATACGCACCAAATCACCTACATTAAATTTCTGTTTGCGTGGATCCAGTATCTTAATGTGAAAGTATACCGTATCCATGAGTGTGTTATCACGAACATCAATTGGCCGCATTTTTATTGTGCTATGTTTGGTTCTATTATATTGAGCAATTATTTCTGGGAGGATATCTGTCCATTTGTATGAGCCACGAAGGTTAAACCGCATCCACATTCTGCCTTTTATTGTTCTGTTCAAGCGCTCTACGATACTTGCCTTCAGGTGAGTGAATGTCGAGTAGTGATGTATTCCATACCGCTGCATCACTGTCTTGAAGTACCTATTGTAGAACTCACCACCATGATCGGTTTGGAGATTGTCCGGGCATCGATTGGTTCCTATCTGTAGCAAGCGTTCAAAAGCATCAGCGACATTTGGTCCGGTTTTTGTCTTGACTGGTACTGCCCATGCAAATTTGAAGTATGTATCAATAACAATTAAAATGTATTTGAAGCCATTATTCTCATGTGAATATTGTCGCATATCTACAAGATCAGCTTGCCACAAGTCATCCATCCCTTTAATCATGACATGCCTGCGCGGGTATGTTTTGCGTGCTGGTTTGTGTAGTTCTCGAACTACGGTCCCCATACTTATTCGATGATACCTCTCTCTCGAAGCTCAGAGATTATGGAGATAACTTCATTCGAATGAGCTGTATTACCTGCAGCAGCTGATGCCATGAGCAGACGTAGTCGATCTATTAGTTCGTTGGGGTCGTCATAGTATATATATTGAGGGACTCGATTGTTCACTGTCTTAAGACCAATGTCAATACCATCTCCGCTGCTGGCACCGTTGTTGTTGTTTTGGTCTTCAAGTATTGGTTTTATAATGGTTTTATACTTCCTGTTGGTTAGGCTTTTGGTGATCTTGTGTACACCAGTCATGTGTAGTATTTGACGGTACGTGTCCTTATCACTAACTGAATAATTTATAGGTTTTTTAGTTGGTCTTAGGAAAATAAGATTCATTAACCCTGGTGTTCGGTCAGACTGTCTATCAGCTATTTGTATTTTGTCTTCTGTTACAGTTATGGGATGCGTGCCCAACATGTATGGTCTTCCCGGGCTAACGCCGAATGTTCTATCTATCTGGCCTGGTGCGTGACTAATAATGAATTCATCAATGGCTTGACTTGTGTTTTGGGTCGTTTTTGTTTTTGGTGAGAGCTGTCGGAGAGACTCAGTAACGGGCTTAAAGGTCTCTCTTAGTGTTTGCTGACGATCAATATACCCTAACCTAAGCAACCGTAATTTCTCTCGGACTGCTTTACGGGCTTGAATGACTTTCTGTTTGGTCGTCGACATCTCAACGTATACTAATCAGACGTCTCTGCGACATGAGGCTTTATATATGCATTCATTTTCTTCAGCTTCTTAGTATGATCGCGATCGCCCTTATCGACAACAATCAGGTCTACATCTATTTTTCTCTGAATATGATCGACCTTTTCAGTTAAGTCGGTTACTTTCTTACTGACTTGATTAACTAGCTCATTTAACTCATTCACCATTCTCAGAAGGGTTTGGTAATAGGTCTCTAGTTCCCTGCGCATACTTGCAACTTTAAGAGCCATAGCTTGAATTTTCGCATCCATGTACAAGCGAATGTTCTGTCTGTGTACACCAGTCATCTCAGGTTGAGAGGTGGACATATGCGCGAATTTGTCCATGGTATGACGTAGACTGATGTGCTAACGTCTATTACCTTGTTATATATGCAAAAATTCTTGAAAGTTTCGTCTGTATCTACCATCATACAGTTTTCTTGTTTTATCAATAACGAGAAACCCATACTGTGAATGGTTCCAACAGTCTGCACATATCTTTAAGAAATCATTGAACGACATATCCGTCCCCACATGTGCTTGGTAAATGTGTCTTAAATTAAGATTGTCTTGCTTGAAGGCTATAATGAGATTTGCGTTATCCCTAACAAGTTGTTTGGGGATTCTGGAATATGTTTGACTTAGATAAAATACGTCAGCACCCATATGGCGACCGAAAGAGAAATATTTGCGAATTTGGTCTTGGTTTTCTACTGCAACATCGTCAAATATGAATACTGTGTTTGGTTTTGTTTCTTCAGGTGGGGGGATATCAGAGCTTTCACTGAATGTTGTGTATGTAACGCCATCTACACATCGAAATATTTCATGCAATAGCTGATACTTGGGTTGAAAGAGTGTTTTTGAGAATAGGCAGACATGTTCAAATCGGACACCTTGCACATAAGTTAGCAGAGTCATGAGGACATTAGTCTTGCCGCAGTTGGATGGGCCTACAATAATTGCTCTTATATTATCGGGAAGGAGAATTCCGTTTTTCTTGTTCTTCTTCTTCTTCTGCTCTTCACTTGAATCTTCACATGACCAGTCACCGACAACAAAGTCCTTGTGGTGAGGGTACTTCACCCAGCCAGCCATGATAGTAAATGAGCCATGTACAAACAAGTACTTGACATATATAGAAAATATAACTGAGAGGATAATAATAATATTTGTGTGTAGCCAGTATAGTTCGATCAATTAACCGATTGAGTTATACTGCCTACACGAGGAACACATGTATGAAGAGTAAGATGGTCATAATTTGAGTAGAATTAAAAAATTATTGGATCAATTTGATTATAATAGGAGTGGTGGTCTGAAATAAAAGAGAAACAGGAGATAAGATTAAATATAAATTATTTATTTAAAAATCATTCATTGGATGTACTATTTCTGAGGTGTTATCATAATCTGCACGTTTCTTCTTAGAACCTGTACAATATATACAAAATAATTCTCTTTGGTTGGCAATAAATTCTGCACGTATCTCACGCAATCCGATAGGTGACTCTGAGTACTCTGGTTTTTGACACACGCATTTCAATTGGATGTCTGTAGTTTTAATGGCCATATGCGAACGAAGATGCTGCTCAAAATCGTCAATATGTATATTATTAACACGTAGAGAGTTTTTAACATCACTATATGCTGCCTCTATGCTAGGAACCCAACGATTCAGTCTCTCGAGAGCAAACCGTATAGAGGAGTCTAGGTTGAATAATTTGATAACTGACGGATGCCTTAGATAGACGCTGTCGACACCTGATTTAATGCATAAGGCGCAGTCATCATATACAGTAGTAATGGAAAGTGTGACATCGGCAAGACGAATTTCTGGTGGGGGATGAGTTGGATCATATTCGGTGGTCATTTGTTGATTGATGTAGCGCTCTGCATGACAGATCCCGGCCCAGTCGAACTCAGAAATCGGGACTTTAACACTTTTGGAAATATTTTCAATCTCCATTATAGCTTGGATCCCCCAGACATGATGGACGTCTATAGCAATGTTCACACGTTTGGAACTACTGGAGGTTAAATTATATGTCGTGGTGAATAGCGTAGCCGCACTAGACGTATTCTTTTTATTTACAGTATCTAAACTCGGTGGTTGCACTATCACGGGAGTGTTCGATTGTGATGAGTTATATGTCGGCATCCAGTACTGACCACCATTTAGTTGATCTTTAACACCACCAGTGGTTGAATTCGTTGTGTGGTGAGCAGATCGAGCGTCTTCATCACACAAGCTGCTGAGTGGGACGGAGAGCAGCAACTCCTTGTCCTGCTCCAACATGTGAGCTACAGCATCCCACGTGGTCGCTACTGGATCAAATGAGTCGGCTGTCGCTGGTGTAGGTCCGGATGAGATGGTTAACGAAGCTAATGATGATGCAGGTTCGGACGCGTCTGCGGAGCTAAGCATGATTGCGTTTGACTCTGTTGAAAAAAGAAGATAAATGATTAGATATTAGCGAATAAGTGAAAACATTGAATAATAAGGATAATGAACGAGATAGAATAATGTGAAATATGATACTTACTTTTCCGTTTGATCCTGTTCTGAGTGACTGCACTGGAGGTCGACTGGTGCTTCATGATTGTCCTTCTTAGTCTCCCGCTGACTGAGTGACCAAGACTGAGGTCCCGGAACTTAACCTATATATGTCCTACAATGAGGTCATAGGATAGTTGAATCCTATTGGTAGAAGTCGAACATGTGACTCAATTAAGGGATCGTATTGGATACAGCCATTTCCACCACCTCACAAAACCATCAGCTGACTTGATGACAGATTACTCTGGTGGCAGTAATAAAGACTAGAGGGTCAACACGTGCCGGATATACTGCGTGCGACCTTGTTGTTATCGACTAACGATGCTTTGGAATGGTGACGGTGTTATGAAAACATTTCATAATGACTCTGACGTCATGGCCGCCATCATGGATAACGGTATTTGGGAATGGGACCGGCCTTGTTACAATACTACGGCAATGAGTTGCTCAAACCACTGAGGTAGGTTGATCTCCTCCTCAAATGGGTCAGGCAGGTTGGTCTCCTCCTCCTCTAAAGACTGAGTGTCCTGTGTGGCGGGTGCCGTTTGAACGCTACCGCCGCCTCCTTGAACGTTTTGGGTGGTAGAACCGAATGCTGAATTAGGCGCATCTGCAAAGAAAAGACCGGCTTATGAGGACTAAATGTATACAATCAGGAAATGGGTATATATTAGATGAAATTATTTAAGTTTAAGAAGTATGATTGTATTATAAATGTACTTACATTCGAGCTGCGCTTGAGCCCTTTCCATCTCGATCTGATTGTCTAGATCAGCCGTGATTTGCTGGAAGAAATCTAGAAAGATGGAGAAGACTGAATATAATATCGCATATGGAAAGGGAAGTGTGCTTTCAGTTAAGTGATAGAGAAATAAGCGGACCAGCAAATTTAAAAAAAAAAGGGAACGAAATGAAATATTTACAAAGAGCACTGCACAACGAATATAACAGATACACAACACGTGGAAGCTCTATCTTTATAGCGGATACGGTAAATTAATTATAACACATACAACATGTGGAAAGTCATTCTTTACATAGAGATGTCCAAAACGGATATAAGACTTAACACATACACAAACACAGAATCCGTTAAAAGACTTAGTAAACTTTACAGAGAGAGATCGAAAACGGGTATAACGCGTAACATACAACACGTCGATGAACAATATTTATAGAGAGCAGTACAAAACAAATGTAACACTTAAAATAAAAGATTCAGACACCCAAGTTAGAGGTAAAAAAAAGGCGTGGATAAGCAATTTTTATAGAGAGAGAGATTCAAAAGGGTAAAAAACGTAAGCCGGAACACCCACAGAACAAGTGGAGGAGCGATCTTTATAGAGAGCATTATAAAAGATATGTAGCACTCATACACAGAGTTAAAGGGTGTAGATATCAGAATACTGAAAATGTACTTACCAGGGAATGGAACTTCATCCACATGAGCATGTTTGCTGCTGCTGCTGCTGTCACTGGCGGTTCGTGATCGTTTCATTTTTACACGTTTAATTACGAAGACGTGACAAGTATTGGATGAATGAAGTATATGAGCAGTGTGAGAGTGAGGTAGGTCGTGCATCGATTTATATAGGTCCTGCCTAGCGCGTGTATGTATGCGCGGGGTTGCGACATAGAGAGAGATGGCGCTAACTCTCTCTCTATGTCACAACCCGCTACGGTAATAAAGACTAGAGAGTCAACACGTGCCGGATACACTGCGTGCGACCTTGTTGATGTCGACTAACGATGCTTTGGAATGGTGACGGTGTTATGAAAACATTTCATAATGACTCTGACGTCATGGCCGCCATCATGGATAACGGTATTTTGGAATGGGACTGGCCTTGTTACAATACTGGTGGTTCGTTGTAGTCTGTCAGCGAGCTGCTTCAGTTTTGAGTGGTCTAACTAGGTGCGTCAGCGAGAGCAGAGAGATCCAGTTTATATTTACTCTCCATGTGAGAAAGACTTAACTGTGCTGAAACATTACTTAATTAAAAAAGCCGTTTCTCCTTTTGTCCTATGCGGAAGTTTAATAACGTATTACGTAAAAATAATATGACAAGAAGAAGAATTTTACAGGCTTTGAAACTGAAATTCAATCTGCCATTGTAAACAAATTCCTCGTTCTTATTTTCTTATTTTATTTAGTGGCACTGCATACATCGTGTGACAAAAACTCCAGCTGATACGGACTACACAATCAGTTTGGATACAAACTAGTATCGCTTGTAGGAAAGAGCGCCTGCGCAATTTGATCCCGATTCTCCCGCGAAATCTGTTTTGCTTATCACACTTACATATGGTATGTAGTTTAAAATCACTACAGCTCTGTAGAAGCGAAATATCAGGCATAAATCGCTCGCGGAATCTCATATTCAGCCTAGTGAAACATTTACACAAATGCAAAGAGCCACTACTTCATGAAGATGAGAACGTCATCGTTAGGAAAACGTACCGTTATAGCATTTAGTTACGTGATAAAATTTCTGACGGACAATATGAAACGAGCTGTGGAATTTTTCAAATGGTTCAAATGGCTCTGAGCACTATGGCACTTAACATCTGAGGTCATCAGTCCCCTAGAACATAAAACTACTTGAACCAAACTAACCTAAGGACATCACACGCGTCCATGCCCGAGGCAGGATTCCAACCTGCGACCGTAGCGGTCGCGCGGTTCGGGACTGAAGCGCCTAGAACCGCTTGGCCACATCGGCCGGCCTGTGGAATTTGTTGGCGGTAATTTCCATGACGGGTTCATAAGATCTAGCTGCCAAAACAACTTGTCTCGACAGCCTAAAACCTGTTTCTTAGCCGTAGCACGACGCACGGAATACACGCATAAAATTTCCCGCTAGTTGATGTAGCGGTAGGCAGTGAAGTCCGTTTCTAAGAGGTATTCAGCTCATACTGGATCTTCAAGAAGGAGGGGACTGCACTTCATGAATGATGTAGACTGACTTGGAATGTCAGTCAACTGCTGTTTAAAAATAATGACAAAACCGGGGCATAAAATATAATGATAAGACTTCGAAAATACGTACAAGGAAAGCCTTGAGCTACTTTCTTTTAGGATAATATTGAGTGGAAATGATCCAATCGAATATAATAACATGAGAGTGAGTCTGCTGACTGTGACCAGGCGCTGCTAGTACGACCCGTAGCCTTGAAGGAAACTCATAAATCAGGAAAGAGTGGGAGTTACGAGTGTGGAAGGCTGCCAGCTATTCCCGATAAACTCACTACGCCGATCGTCAGCATATTCCAGACCACCTAATGAACGCTTCTTTTATTTCACTTTGCGCGGACTTCTAACGTAAACACTTTTCAATCGATATTAAGTGTCCGTTGGATCTTGCTTCTGGTTTAACTTAACAGTTTGTTTCGTTTAGCGAGTCGTGTACATCATAATATTTTGTCCTTATCTCCTCTTCTTTGATATGTATTTCGCCCAATATCTCGGCTAAACGGCTCTGTGTAGTTCTTACCAGGGCGTGCTGAAAAGTAATGCCACCAAATTTTTTATTCTGTTCTCAATATCGGTTGAGGCATTACATGTCGTGCGTATCACTCGGTCGACTTTACTTTGCAACCCTCTGCCACAAGAGGACTCCGAATTGTAGCGTGTAACATGGCGGTGCGTAGCTATGTCGGTGCGTGAGAAACAGCGTGCTGTAATCGAATTTCTAACCCCATAGTAGAGCACCTTCTCCTTTAGCATGACGATGTCACACCACACATTAGCTCTGCGACGTCTGCACAACCCGACGCTTCGGGTTCACTGTCATCGAACATCGTCCATACACGATGCTATTTTGTCTAAAACTGACATGATGAGACTGTTGCTGTGTACAATTAAAGTAGGTTAATTATTTCAAAGAAGAAGACAGCAACCAGCTGCTATTAATGCTGCTATTTATTTAGGAAAAAAAAGAACTTTACTGTTACTATACTTGATTCAAAATTCCAGTTCACAATAGATGTTAATATAATTCTTACTGTCATATTATTCATTTTATCTCACCTCTACGTTGATCCTTCTATATAGCACAGTATTTACATAACACCATATGAGTAACATTCACACAAGCTGGTTACTACATCTGTCAACTTCATCTGTAATATTATATGCCCATAAAAAATGGTTCAAATGGCTCTGAGCACTATGGGACATAACTTCTGAGGTCATCAGTCCCCTAGAACTTAGAACTACTTAAACCTAATTAACCTAAGGACAGCACACACATCCATGCCCAAGGCGGGATTCGAACCTGCGACCGCAGCGGTAGCGCGGTTCCAGACTGTAGCGCCTAGAATCGCTCGGCCACTATATGCTCATAATGTAAGATTTATCTTTGTGTTTTAATTTTCATTATGTTATGTTATTCTTTAAAAACAGTCATACTGTGAAATCGAAGCAATCTGTATGTTGTGATGTCTCTGAGAGAGAACGTCTCTGACACTGTTGTATTTGTAAAACTGCAATCTTTGTGATACATTCACATGTGGCAAATTCTTTTTGGTGTGTGTGTGTGTGTGTGTGTGTGTGTGTGTGTGTGTGTGTGGTGTTTTGCACAATATGGTGATGTACAAATTACGTAAGTGCTGGATATATTTTGGAATACTCGAAAAATACAGCCGTGCAACTTCGCAACAAAATCGCGCGGAATTTTCGACGCAAGTACCATAACCACTTAATCTCACATATTTATCTACTCTTTATTTCTTCGTTTGGTTAAAAAAATGGTTAAAATGGCTCTGAGCACTATGGGACTTAACTTCTGAGGTCATCATTCCCCTAGAACTTGAATTACTTAAACCTAACTAACCTAAGGACATCACACACATCCATGCCCGAGGCAGGATTCGAACCTGCGATCGGAGCGGTTGCGCCGTTCTAGACTGAAGCGCCTAGAACCGCTCGGCCACTCTGGCCGGCTCTTCGTTTGGAGGTTAGTTATTTTCACACAGGGCGCATCTAACACTGTTTTCTACTGTAAGGCAACACCACACCAAAAATACTTCGCCACAGTGGAAGAATAAAACTCGAAAACGGAAGATAATGTAAAGTGTATTTTGAAAATCAGGTGAACAGCCGTCTGACGATGAACTTGCCAGTTTGAAACCGGTAACGGCGCTATTTACCTAAATAAATAGCAGTATTAATAGTGGCTGGTTGCTGTCTTCTTCTTTGTAAGAATCGTCCATACAGTCCCGATCTGGCCCCGACCGATTTTCATCTGTTTCCAAAACTTAAAGAACACCTTCGAGGACTTCGTGAAGCGGAGGTGAAGTTGTGGTTTCATTAACAATGTCGAACATTCGACAGTGACAGTATCAACAAACTGCTCTCTCGTTGGGAGAAGTGTGTTCGTCGCTAGCTTGACTAAGTTGAGAACTAAATGAGTAGACATGAGGAATAATGATGTAGAATCTTAATAAAGTATGTTTTATTTAAAAATATTTGCGGTTTTACACATAAAAAATTCGAAGGTACTACTTTTCAGCACGCCCTCCTATTATTGACTGCTCGTTCAGTTTTTCTCTGCACACACACCGTGAGGTGGATTGCGGAGTATGGATGTAGATGTAGATGTAGATCCTTACGGTGCCAAAAATAAGTATTCGTAGATGCCTTAGAATTTTGATCCTAATCTATCTTTACTTCATGTACGGTTTATTTCGTATAAGTTTCCTTTGCCTACTCTTTTCAATATATCTTCTGTAAGTACAGTTCAATTTTAATTTCTTCCTGTAGCACTAAACTCTTTTCTCCAAGTAAACGCCAAAAGAATTGTATGATTCATAAATTTAGCGATTTTTGAGTTAACACTTAAATGAGGTTAGTTAACTGAGAAAATACATGTAATTGTTTATGTTGGAATGAGGCAAAAACAATTAAGAACGCATAACTGCAATTAATTTCGTGCGTTGGGTACCCAACACAACTAGCAAATTTGCAAACAAATCTGTTTACGTCTTTGAAAAATTCGTTATTTTTTTGCGTATGAACTGTTAGGAACATGTGGGGACTTTTTAAATACAGCCCACAGTAGTTGTTTGGTAAAACATTCAGAAGTTTCCAAATAATATTTTCATACAACCACGATGAAGCACGCACATCACAATCGGTTCTGTTCACAAAGTTTTCTGTTACCATTACACGACCGAGAATGAATTCAGTGGCAAGAATTTTATTTCATGAAACTTCTTTTCAACAGACCTCCATTTTCAAATGATTATCAATCACAGTTTACGCTGAGTAATGGGACTGCACAGACAGATCGACACGCATAAAAATAATACACTCTTCTTTCACTATTTCCACCCAGTTCTCCTGTAAAGATATTACACTAACTTTTTAAGTTCCTGAGTGCTGTTGTATGAAATTCTTTTTAAACACTCATTATAGCTGGCTGCACTAATTTTAATGTTTATCTGCAATACTGCTGCATCCAACGTGCGTTTTCTTTTGGTCCCTCTGTGGCTGGTCCTGCATCTGAAGACAGGTAGCCTGGACAGATCGGAAAAATGCTTAACATGCCATTTGAATCAAACCGTTGTTTTGAAGGTGGAACAGTTATGAAGTTTTCCATCAGTGCCTGATGCTTGCCAGATAATATCGCTAGCGACACAGGTGAAAAATGAACAGTGTACATTAATCGTAATATGTTAGAGCCAAGTGATCCGGCAAATTTAATACAGGGCGTTTCAAAATATATCTACGGGTTTTAAGGCTTTGTAGCATTTTTTACAGTCAACTTACAATTGTAAATAATTCAATAAATGAAAGAGCGGCTGAAATAGTTTTTCTTACAAGTGTTCAATGTGACAACCATTCGTCTGCCATCGAGTCGCTATGGTAGTTCTTCCCAAACCTTGATCAGTGGGTCTTGTATAATTGTTGCAACGATGCTGCTTCTAAATTCAGATGCTCAGCAATGGAGATTGTAACAAATGCAAACGATAAGGACGTAGTTGTAGGCGTCTCCTTAAGTCTCCACGCACGTGCCACTGGAACTGCTAATTTACGACTAGCTTACCTAACTGACTTCTTAGGGCTACGCGTGAAATGCTCTCACTCATTCAACACGTTCAGTCACTCTTAACACATTCCATTCTCTTCCCTTTGCGTACAGGTACACAAAAAAAACTGTTTGAGTTGCTCTTTCCTTTGATATACACTCCTGGAAATGGAAAAAAGAACACATTGACACCGGTGTGTCAGACCCTCCATACTTGCTCCGGACACTGCGAGAGGGCTGTACAAGCAATGATCACACGCACGGCACAGCGGACACACCAGGAACCGCGGTGTTGGCCGTCGAATGGCGCTAGCTGCGCAGCATTTGTGCACCGCCGCCGTCAGTGTCAGCCAGTTTGCCGTGGCATACGGAGCTCCATCGCAGTCTTTGACACTGGTAGCATGCCGCGACAGCGTGGACGTGAACCGTATGTGCAGTTGACGGACTTTGAGCGAGAGCGTATAGTGGGCATGCGGGAGGCCGGGTGGACGTACCGCCGAATTGCTCAACACGTGGGTCGTGAGGTCTCCACAGTACATCGATGTTGTCGCCAGTGGTCGGCGGAAGGTGCACGTGCCCGTCGACCTGGGACCGGACCGCAGCGACGCACGGATGCACGCCAAGACCGTAGGATCCTACGCAGTGCCGTAGGGGACCGCACCGCCACTTCCCAGCAAATTAGGGACACTGTTGCTCGTGGGGTATCGGCGAGGACCATTCGCAACCGTCTCCATGAAGCTGGGCTACGGTCCCGCACACCGTTAGGCCGTCTTCCGCTCACGCCCCAACATCGTGCAGCCCGCCTCCAGTGGTGTCGCGACAGGCGTGAATGGAGGGACGAATGGAGACGTGTCGTCTTCAGCGATGAGAGTCGCTTCTGCCTTGGTGCCAATGATGGTCGTATGCGTGTTTGGCGCCGTGCAGGTGAGCGCCACGATCAGGATTGCATACGACCGAGGCACACAGGGCCAACACCCGGCATCATGGTGTGGGGAGCGATCTCCTACACTGGCCGTACACCACTGGTGATCGTCGAGGGGCCACTGAATAGTGCACGGTACATCCAAACCGTCATCGAATCCATCGTTCTACCATTCCTAGACCGGCAAGGGAACTTGCTGTTCCAACAGGACAATGCACGTCCGCATGTATCCCGTGCCACCCAACGTGCTCTAGAAGGTGTAAGTCAACTACCCTGGCCAGCAAGATCTCCGGATCTGTCCCCCATTGAGCATGTTTGGGACTGGATGAAGCGTCGTCTCACGCGGTCTGCACGTCCAGCACGAACGCTGGTCCAACTGAGGCGCCAGTTGGAAATGGCATGGCAAGCCGTTCCACAGGACTACATCCAGCATCTCTACGATCGTCTCCATGGGTGAACAGCAGCCTGCATTACTGCGAAAGGTGGATATACACTGTACTAGTGCCGACATTGTGCATGCTCTGTTGCCTGTGTCTATGTGCCTGTGGTTCTGTCAGTGTGATCATGTGATGTATCTGACCCCAGGAATGTGTCAATAAAGTTTCCCCTTCCTGGGACAATGAATTCACGGTGTTCTTATTTCAATTTCCAGGAGTGTATTATTTATAATTATAAGATGAATGTGATAAATGCTACAAAGCCTTAAATCCCGTATATTAATTTTGAAACACCCTGTATATCAGAAAACATGCATTACTAAATTACGTTCAAAAGACAATATACCACTGAATAATTAGCAACAGCGAGATCCTGCCCTTGGATTGAGTGGAGCCATTTCTGTCTAATTATATCGTCTTTAGGAAACATGAACACATGAACCTTGTTTCCTGCTGTGTAATTTACATTGAACGTTGGCGCGCAACACTTCATAACCGTAATGAAGGTTAAACTGCACCAACATGTATTATATAGCGCTAAATTCACACAAACACAACTTATTACCGTGTCTTCTCTGTGCTTAAATAGTAACAATCACACAGCACAATGAGTTTTTGTATCCAACACGTTGCTGATACAACAGAAGACAGCTGTTGACTTTAGCCGCTTTTCGCTGACGTCACAACTTCGTACTGTCGCAGTTGTTCGGCCTTTCTATGTAGTTGCTTTGGATGCATCTTCCGACAACTATTTTGAAAATAACAGCATGTGAAAGTTGAGTAGACAATTAAAATTACTGTACACTATCGTGAAAGACACTGCAACACCAAGAAGTAGTTTCACGACATAAACGAAAGTTAGTAGGCGTGTTGCTGCATCTGAAGGACGATTATTCAAATTTCACGCCAGGTTGCGCTAGTACACTATTGGCCATTAAAATTGCTACACCAAAAAGAAATGCAGATGATAAACGAGTATTCATTGGACAAATATATTATACTATAACTGACATGTGATTAAATTTTCACGTAATTTGGGTGCATAGATCCTGAGAAATCAGTACCCAGAACAACCACCTCTGGCCGTAATAACGGCCTTGATACGCCTGGGCATTGAGTCAAATAGAGCTTGGATGGCGTGTACAGGTACAGCTGCCCATGCAGCTTCAACGCGATACCACAGTTCATCAAGAGTAGTGACTGGCGTATTGTGAGGAGCCAGTTGCTAGGCCACCACTGACCAGACGTTTTCAGTTGGTGAGAGATCTGGAGAATGTGCTGGCCAGGGCAGCAGTCGAACATTTTCTGTATCCAGAAAGGCCAGTACAGGATCTGCAACATGCGATCGTGCATTATCCTGGTGAAATGTAGAGTTTCGCAGGGATCGAATGAAGAGTAGAGCGACGGGTCGTAACACATCTGAAATGTATCGTTCACTGTTCAAAGTGCCGTCAATGCGAACAAGAGGTGACCGAGACGTGTAACCAATGGCACCCCATACCATCACGCCAGGTGATACGCCAGTATGGCGATGACGAATACACGCTTCCAATATGTGTTCACCACAATGTCGCCAAACACGGATGTGACCATCATGATACTGTAAAAAGATCCTGGATTCATCCGAAAAAATGAAGTTTTGCCATTGGTGCATCCAGGTTCGTCGTTGAGTACACCATCGCAGGCGCTCCTGTCTGTGATGTAGCGTCAAGGGTAACCGCAGCCATGGTCTCCGAGCTGATAGTCCATGCTGCTGAGAAAGTCGTCGGACTGTTCGTGCAGGTGGTTGTTGTCTCGCAAACGTCCCCATCTGTTGACTCAGGGATCGAGACGTGGCTGCACGATCCGTTACAGCCATGCGGATAAGATGCCTGTGATCTCGACTGCTAGTGATACGAGGCCGTTGAGATCCAGCACGGCTTGCCGTATTACCCTTCTGAACCCACCGATTCCATATTCTGCTAACAGTCATTGGATCTCGACCAACGCGAGCAGCAATGTCGCGATACGATAAACCGCAATCGCGATAGGCTACAATCCGACCTTTATGAAAGTCGGAAACGTGATGGTACGCATTTCTCCTCCTTACACGAGGCATCACAACAACGTTTCACCAGGCAACGCCGGCCAACTGCTGTTTGTGTATGAGAAATCGGTTGGAAACTTTCCTCATGTCAGCACGTTGTAAGTGTCGCCACCAGCGGCAACCTTGTGTGAATGGTCTTAAAAGCTAATCATTTGCATATCACAGCATCTTCTTCCTGTCGGTTAAATTTCGCGTCTGTAGCACGTCATCTTCGAGGTGTAGCAATTTTAATGGCCAGTAGTGTAGCACCACTATGAGGATGCAAATCAGGTTTACTTTTAAAAACATGCTGTAGCAGTCGTCAGCGTTAGTTACCTTCGAGATTGGGTGAGGTGAGTTGATGTTGGTCAAGAATACCAATAAGGCGACAAAGACACCATCATAAATACCTAACTGAGTTTGAAGGAGGTCGTGTAACACGGCTACGAGAAGCTGAAAGACTTGGCTGGAATGTAGCAACTACACGTGACTGCTGGCAGCGTTGGTCACGAGAATGTACGGTGGGAAAAAGGCCGGTTTCCGACGGCGACGTGACTCAACCGAAATGGAAGACAATCGTGTTCGGCGTATGGCTCTAGCGCATCGTACTGCATCTGCAGCAGCAATTTGAGCAGCTGTTGGCAATGCAGTGACACAACGAACTGTTACAAATCGGTTACTTCAAGCAAAGCTCCAAGCCCTGTAACGTGTAGTCCACTGACCGCAAACCACCGCCATTTGCGACTTCAGAGGTGTCAAGCGACAGCTCATTGGAGGGCGGGGTGGGGTTCTGTTGTGTTTCTGACGAAAGATGGTCCTGCCCCGATGCCAGTGATGGCCGTGTGTTGATTAGGAGGCCAGTTGAGGGCTTGCAAGGAACTTGACTGCGTGCTGGATGCACTGGACTTACACCTGGAGATATGGTCTAGGGTGCGATTTCGTATGACATCAGGAGAACTCTTGTGGTTATCTCAAGCACCTTGACTGCGAATTTGTACGTTAGTCTGGAGATTCGACCAGTTGTGCTGCCAATTCATGAACAGCATTCTAGGGCGTGTTTACCAACAGGATACCGCTCGTCCACATACCGCTGTTGTAACACAACATGCTCTGCAGAGTGTCGATATATTGCCTTGCCCGGCTCGGTCACCAGATATGTCTCCTATCGAGCACTTATGGGACATAATCAGACGACAACTCGTGCGTCATCTACAACCAGCATTAACCGGCGCTGTATTGGCCGACCAAGCGTGACATGCATGGAACTCCATCCCCCAGACTAACATCCGGCATCTGTACAACACGATGAATGCACGTTTGCAACGTCTTTTGTGGTTCAAATACTATGTTTCTCTGACCTGGCACCTTAAAACTCCCAGCTCCTCGCTAGCTACAGTATTTCAGTTCACCTCACTCATTTGCAAACCAGGGTTTCCTCACTGATGTTTTTGTATTTGTCTTTGCCCATCATACCTGAAAATTTGTATGGTCATGGGAGAAACCCTCTGAATATAGCAAATCACGCAAATGACGCAAACGCTCTAAAGAGTAATAAGAAAATATGCGTATGATTTTCTAATGGTGATGTTTATGAGTCTACACGAAATAAGCACCACTCTTTTTGCAAATATAGGCTACTCTCAGCGGTCAAAGAAGAATGACTGAGATGTGAAGTACTCCTCTTTAGAGTATCCAAGATATCTTCTATGGATTTTAAGCGTGGATAGTGACCTGGCCTCTTCATACGCACACAATTATTCACTGTTCAAGGCGTTCATTCACGAAACAAGGCCTGTTTTATCGAGGATAAAATACACGTATCAATTATGTCACGTCCAACGATTTTCGCAGTCACAATTCCACGTGGATCAGGCCATGAAAGACTATTCATCCAAGCCATACAGCACACGAACTCACACACGCCTCACATACAGATATGCTTTTCGCAGCTTTCTGATAGACAGTGGAGTGGCTCCGGCTAGACGCCGTATTAAGTCAGTTGCAAGCTAAATCGGGACCAATTCGTAGAAAGAGCTCTACACCATCGATCTGCAGTCCAGTGATTGTTTTGAGAGTCTTGCCCAAAAATTACTTCGAGCAGATAGTTAAAGGACCAAGGAGTGAGGGCAATGTCTTAGAGCTCCTAATAGGTAACAGGCCAAAACTTTTTGAGTTACTCAATGCCGGGGAGATTAATCAGTGATTATAAGGCTGCAATAGCATCAACGATTATGGGTTTTACAAGGAATGTTAAAAAATATAGGAAAATATTTTTGACTTTTCTAAACGAAAAAACTTTTGGTCTTGTTTTACAAACTTTATTACTATTGTATTACTCAAACTTTGTGTTACAAACCCATTTTCTACTACATGTCTGATCTGAAAGATGAAAACCAAGCAAAGATAAAAATTTCAACTTCTTAATCAATCGATT
The DNA here is from genome assembly GCF_021461385.2 of Schistocerca piceifrons. NCBI lineage: Eukaryota > Metazoa > Arthropoda > Insecta > Orthoptera > Acrididae > Schistocerca > Schistocerca piceifrons. The sequence continues at coordinate 219,360,153 of NC_060140.1, read as the reverse complement.
CTCGACTTAAACGATAACGGTTATCTCTGTTCAAATTTTACACAATTATATTTGTACGTTTGTTTGTTGTTTGGTTTTTTCACTTCGGTTACACGCCATTCACTCACTGCTGCGTAATAATAATATCTTTGTTCACGCAGTATCCGCTTCCTTTAGTGTAGCTTGGTTTTTCCTACTTCTTACAGTTTACTATTAGAGTTATATCTTTATCTGTCCATTACGTACCAGTATAAATTCGATTATCTTCTTGTAGGTATTAATGTTGGATTCAGATAGCAAGGACTTGACTGACAATCCCTGTGTAGTATCGTCACGATCGCAGACTGGAGTTTGGTTTATATACAGTCGGCATAAACGCTCTGGAAGTGTCTCATGATTAAGCCTTATTCTACTAAAATGTGGATGTTGTTAGTCGGGGTCCACAAACGTACTCAGACCAAGATCGTTTCGGAATTCGTGGTTGTATTTGCGGTATAATCGCCTTCCTTTTATCGTGAGCTCTGCGTACATTCTTCCTGTCAGGATTGGACTGCCCTCTACCGCATAAGTTGTCCGTATTCCGTATAGGGAAGCTTTACGTCTAATGATGTCTCGTTGCTCGCAGCCTGCTTTGCCAACTAACCTGCTTTTTTATTGCCCGGGATTCCACAATGGGCTTTCATCATATAAAGGCAATTTTTTCTGCCTTCTGAGACATTCGTAATACAAATAACGAACTTGGAGTAGGTACTCACTGGTGGGTTTTGAGATTTTTGTAGTTTATGTTGTTGGAGGTGCACTTTTCGAGTCTGATAATATTGCATAGGATGTGTATTTGTCATTCGTACACCACTGTATCGCCTTTAACACCGCGATTGTTTCGGCTAGATGGGTTGAAGTAGTTGCTGGTAATTTATATTTTTGGGCTATGTGCAGTTGTGGACTAAGTATAGCACATCCTGCGTTGTCCTCTCCTGCTGTCTTTGGTCCATCTGTGTACATGTGGATTACCCATTGTCTTGTGTTCTCCAATTGTCTTTGTAGTGCTGTAATTGTCTCAAACCTCTACCGTTTGAAATGAGATGCGACCCCTGATTATGAAATAGTCATATTGGTAAACAGGCCACTGTGTACTTGTGGGGGTATCTTTGCACTCATCTGTCAAATCATTATATGCCTGAATGAAATCAAAAGGCTTTCTGCCTCAATTTCCTGGAAGGCGGTAGTTGTAAAATCTGATGAACTGGATGCTGTGAGCATGATAATCGGTCTACTATGCATCGTTCCATAAGCATCTTCCTCCTTATGAGGAGGGGTATCTCTTACGCTTCCCCCAGGAGGGCATTTGTTGGTGTTGACTTCATTACTCCTAAGAAGGTGTGTATACAGCGGTACTTCAGTCTATCCAGCTTCTCTAACATTTTGCATTTCGTATATTTGTAGTACATACATCCGTAATCCAATCTAGATCTAATGAGGGAGCAATATAGGAGCAGCACCAATGAAAGATGCACTCCCCAGCGTGTTGTAGTAAGAAATCCAATAACATTAAGCATTTGCTAACTGGTTTCGATTAAGGTTTTAATATACGTCGTCCAAGTAAATTTGCAGTCCCGTGTCATTTGTATGGTCCGAATAAGTGCTCTGACTTGTAATACTTTGTTGTCTACAAGTATTATATAATTTCTTGGTATATAACCATTCCTTGTGAATATGACTACCGGAAGTTTCTCAGGTGCCAGCATCAGGCCATTTCCACAAAGCCACCGACTTAGGTTCTTTATCGACGATGTAAGATTGTTCATCGCCTCCCGTAATGCTACATGAGGAAATAAATACACATATGTCATCTGTAAACTGTATAATTGTAACTAGTTGAGTTATTGCCCTTTCCATATTATAGGTATATATTGCATATAGTAATGGGCCGAGAGTCGATCCTTGTGATATGCCTTTGTCCATCAAGGGCGGGACCTTGAATCAAGCATCCTTGCTAACATATACTATTCGTTCACTGATGAATGACGACATACATTCTACAAGCTGAGGTGGAGCTCCTAAAAGCAGTAACTTATCTAACACCATATATGTCTTAATATTATTATATGCTTTTGCAATATCCGAAAATAGTGCTGCTGCATATTTGCCCTCACCAAAGCTAGCTAACACGGAGGAAACTAATACTGAAATGTTGTCCATGTAGCTTTTATCTTTACGAAACCCGAATTGCAATCTAATTAATAAGGACGAAGATTATACCCACCATTCCAATCGCCTTTTTACTAGCGTTTCCAATGTTTTAGCAATATATGACGACAAAGCAATTGGTCTGTAAAATGAGGCTAGTAATTGATGTTTCCTTTTTTTATATATGGGGACTGTGATCTTTGTCTTTCATTCTGGAACCCATTCTTGATGCACCGAAATTCCATTATAGATTCGAAGAAGTAATTGTACAGAATTGTTAGGCATATTTTTTATCATGGAATATGTGATCTGATCCATTCCTGGAGCAGCTTTAGGGCTCTCTTTGATAACTGCTGTCAACTCGTCAGTACTGAACTATGTAGTTTGCACATGTTGAGTTGCATGAGTTTTCCTTTGTCTCCTGATTAGCTTATTGCGAACATCTGGTGGCACAACAAGGCCACAGAATACTTCTATCCACTCAGATGATTGTACGAGGGCGGTTCAGAAAGTAACCTCCGATTGGTCACAGTGCGGGTTGTGGGGGGAGTAGCGACGCCATCTGTGCGTTCACGCACTCAACAGGTCAGTCGGCATCAAGCCGTGGTCGATTGAACGTCGTACCTGCTCTAGTTTAGTTTTTGTGGCAGTTTGAAACGTGTGCTGCAATAGAAAACCCCGCCAAATGTGAAGTGCGTGCTGTCATAAGGTTTTTTACAGCCAAAGGATATTCTGCAGCAGCTATTCATCGTGAGCTTTGTGCCGTGTACAGACCAAGAGTTATGAGTGAAGGAGTTGTCCGTGAATGGGTACGTTTATTTAAAAGTGGACGAGAAAACGTTCATGATGAAGAGAGGAGTGATAGACCATCTTTGGTGACTGACGAACTCGTTCAGACAGTTGATGCAAAAGTTCGTGAAAATCGACGTTTCTCAATGTCGGAGTTGTCTACTGGTTTTCCACAGATTTCTAAGACTCTCTTGTACGAGATAGTGACAGCAAGATTGGGTTACCGTAAGTTCTGTGCACGATGGGTGCCCAAAATTCTTACCGACCACCACAAAACTCAAAGAATGGCCTCTGCATTAGACTTTCTGTGACGTTATGAGGACGAAGGAGAACCATTGTTAAACAGAATCGTAACCGGTGACGAAACCTGGATTAAGTACGTGAACCCTGAGACAAAAGAACAATCAAAGATGTGGGCACATTCAAATTCGCCTACCAAACCAAGAAAAGCCTCGCAAGATTTTTCTGCCAGAAAACTGATGGCAACGGTGTTTTGGGATGCCAAAGGGGTGTTGTTGGTTGAATTCATGGAACGTGGTACGACCATTAATCAAGACGTGTACTGTGAAACAATAAAAAAGTTACGACGGGCTATACAGCACAAACGCCGTGGTATGCTGACTTCCGGTATCGTTTTTTTGCACGATAACGCCCGTCCTCACTCTGCTCGCAGAACAATGGCCCTTCTTGAGTCCTTCAAGTGGGACGTTATCAACCATCCACGTTACAGCCCAGACCTGGCGCCAAGTGATTATCACCTCTTCATGCATTTGAAGAAATGGCTCGGGTCACAGCGGTTTGATGACGACGAAGAGCTCAAAGATGCGGTCACAGGCTGGCTCCAGGCACAAGCGGGTGATTTTTATGCAGAAGGAATTTCAAAGCTTGTGAAGAGATACGATAAGTGCCTCAATCGCTATGGAGACTATGTAGAAAAATTGTGCAAAGATGTAGTTGTAAGATGTATATATTAAAAGATTTTTATTTAACTTGGTGTATTTTTTTAAATCAACCGGAGGTTACTTTCTGAACGGCCCTCGTATATTGACTGCAGGGGTAACATTCCTAAATCTATTGACCTCCTGCTATATCTCTGATGAGTTAGTTAGTATTCTTGGTGAAACTACTGCAACATGTTCTCCAACTACTTTTCTTAATGGTGAAACCTTATAGTCAAAGGAAGGCAGGATTCGGTTACGATTGTGGACAGGGCCGTAATCATTTAGTATTGGTTGCTTTTTACAGTTACACACATTTATTTTTAAAACAGTAATTCCAGACTCAATAATAAATAAAAAAATACCACACGTTCTTAATAAAGGAATCAATAACTGTGTAAATAATAGTGTTTTCAGTGCGTATGATTTAGCAAATCACCATAAAATACAGATACAGAAAATGCTTAACAAAAAAAGCACTGTGATCGCGGCTGAAGGCCTTACACGCCAAAAAGGCAATAAATTAAGAAGGTTTAAGAACTCGCTGCAGTTACAACTTACAGGTATTGCAATATTAAAAAATAAGTGGCCACAAACACAGAAGAAGGTATCAGACGCCAATAAGGGCAGTAAATAAGGCTTTAAGGCTTACTGCTAAAATAGCAATATCGAATTACTTTTTAAAGCAAATGACCACAATCACGGCTGAAGGCCTTACACGCCAGGAACGGCAATTATATAATACACTTAGAAACCTGCTGTAAAACAGCAAATACAAGCAAAGGTTAATTAAAATAAACAAGCAACTGACCACCAAACGGGTGAAATAAGATGATGGTAAGCTTGTAACACAACCCTTACACTGCTAGATTTATTTCAGAAGGCGACCTGAACTATTAACTAGACATATACAAACTTTAATGTAGGCATTTCAAGGCATGGTAATAAATAATACAATAATAAAACACAGAGACCAGTCACAGACGATGCTCCAGGAATCGACCTCCGAGAATGTCCGGCAACAAACACTCTCGCGAGCGATGAGATAGGCAGCCAAGAGTTGCATTCACTTCACAAGATGGTAACTCGGATTAGTGGCAGTGTAACGAATGACTAATGATAATCTTGCTGAAGCTACCTGACGTCCGTTAAACCAAATGCAAGGATGGAACAATACGCCAGAGCCGGAACTGGCCATGTGCACTACGTCCCCAGAATACTGTGTTTAGAGCGTCCGGAACGAGAAAGGAACCACTACCAGATTTCCGTCCGATTCCACAAACCCTAAAATCTGAACAAACTAGTCACAGTACAGAACACCAGACAAACTAACAGTAACTAAAACCCCACTCGATTTGTGTGCGAGGCAAAACCTAAATGTAACCAACCAGAATCAGCAACTACACGTCATTGCGGAAACAATCGCAAAGCGAGCCAAAACCATGTACCAAATGAGTGATATCAAATTCATTAAGCACACAAACGCACACTGAACTCACTGCTCATCTCTGACAACGGTTGGCAGAATGAAACAAATCTCTTCACTGCTTTATTAATTCACAGTTGAGTAGCCACATCGTCTAATCACACAGCCTTTAACACAGTAGGGTCTTCAAGATGCAGATCCACCAAACTGCACATGACGGCGCGATGATAATCTGTCACATCACATACGTACTACGGATCCCACATGGGTGACTGACTCCGCTCTACTTGGATTGAAATACACTCATCTTAAAGGTTGCTGGATCCTGTTTACAACGAGGTCGTGCACCCTCGTGACCACAGCCCTTCCATCCGGCAGTCTACGTGTGACACCAGTGGTCCTGGCGTGTTCTCGCGCTGTGGACCTAGCTCCTCCAGAATCCCCAACCGAACTGCCCCACTCACACGACACGGAAAAACCAACGGCGTCGCCCCAAAGATAGGGCAACAGTTACTACATATCGATAACCGCTGCTGCTACAACTGACGGACAGGCAACGCTTGCGAAACGAGTGGCGCCAGTCAAGACGACAAGAAGACAAACAACCAAAACCATGCCAACTAAAGGATACGGTCTGGCCTCCAACAGAGGGCGGAAACTACAAACAGTACCAACGTGTGCTGCAGCACGGCTCAAATGGATTTCAGTATTTTCTTAGTTCTAGCTGCCATTTGTTTATACAGCAAAAGGCTGTTCTTGTTAGGCTGTTTAACGTATTCACATAACGTTGCCTTTCTGTCTCGTATTGCTTTATTGCAGTCTTCAATCCACCATGGATTACCCAGTCACCTTGCTTTTTTTGATAAAGGTCGTTTTCGGATGGATTCGTTTGCTGCATGGTATATGCTGTTCTGTAGTTGCGTATAGGCCCTGTGTGGAGGTTATTTTTTCCCTTTTTTAATTTTACTTCTAGTTCAAGTAACTGGCGATATTCATACCAATCCACTTTGCTCATGTTTCAAGTCAATTCTTTGGCAATATTTTCGCTGTTACTTTTCTCGCACTGTATATTCATAGCGAAATGATCTGATCCCATGTTATCTTGCAGAGCCGACAATGCTGTGATTTGGTTCATACAGGGAGAAGCTAATGTTATATCCACTGCAGTTGGTCTCATCCATGGTCATTGGGTTAATGATACAGAGCCATCAATGTATATGATCATGTTATAATCATCAATGCAACACATTATGAACTCCCCTGCCTTATCTTTCATATGACACCCCCATGCTGTGTGGAGGTTACTAAAGTCCACACATATTATAAAGGATTTGGACATATGTTGCAACATTTTGTACATGTGTTGTTCGAAATTCCTGCATGTTGGAGAACGATATACAGATGCAATGGAGAATCGGCACTTGTTAGTACTTATTTCTAATGCTGTTGCTTAAAGTTAGGTAGTAGCATGGTGCACAGAAGAGCCAAAGAAACTGGTACACCTGTCTAATATCGTGTAGGGACCACACGAGCACGCAGAAGTGCCGAACACAACGTAGCATGGACTCGACTAATGTCTGAAGTAGTGCTGGAGGGAACTGACACCATGAATCCTGCAGGGCTGTCCATAAATCCGTAAGATTACGAGGGGTTGGAGATCTCTTCTGAACAACATGTTCATGTCTGGAGAGTTTAGCGGCCAACAGAAGTGTTTAAACTCGGAAGAATGTTTCTGGATTCACTCTGTTGCAATTCTGGACGTGTGGGGTATCGCATTGTCCTGTTGAGATTGCCCAAATCCGTCGGAATAATGGACATGAATGGATGCAGGTGATCAGACAGACGCTAACATACCTGTCACCTGTCATAGTCGTATCCAGACGTATCAGGGGTCCCATATCACTCCAACTGCACACGCCCCACACCGTTACAGAGCCTCCGCGAGCTTAAACAGTCGCCTGCGGACATACAGGGTCCATGGATTCATGAGGTTGTCTCCATAACCGTACACGTTCATCCACTCGATACATTTTGAAACGAGACTTGTCCGACCAGGCAACATGTATCCAGTCATCAACAGTCCTATGTAGATGTTGACGTGCCCAGGCGAGACGTAAAGCTTCGTGAGGTGCAGTCATCAAGGGTACACGAGTGGGCCTTCGACTCCGGAGGTCCATGTCGATGATGTGTCGTTGAATTTTTCGCACGCTGACACTTGTTGATGGCCCAGCACTGAACTTTGCAGCTATTTGCGGAAGGGTTGCACTTTGTCACGTTGAACGATTCTCTTCAGTCGCCGTGGTCCCGCTCTTGCAGGATCTTTTTCCGGCCGCAGCGATGTCGATGTTTTACCGGATTCCTGAAATGCACGGTACACTCGTGAAATGGTCGTACGGGAAAATCCCCACTTCATCGCTACCTCGGAGATGCTGTGTCGCATCGCTCGTGCGCTGACTGTAACACCACGTTGATGAACTGCCATTGTAGCAGCAGTAACCGATCTAACAACTGCGCCAGACACTTTTTGTCTTATTTAAGCTTTGGCGACTGCAGCGCCGTATTCTGTTTGTTTACGTTTCTCTGTATTCGAATACGCATGCCTATACCAGTTTCTTTGACGCTTCAGTGTAATTCGTTTATAGTTTTTTACTAATCAATATTGCTACTTCACCTTTTGCATCCTATGGATCAGATCTTATTACTTGAAATCCTCGACATCCAATAGGCATTTTTGGTTTAATCCATGTTTAGCTTATCACAGCGATAGAGCGGTCTTAGTATAAAGTTCTCGCATGAATGACTCTTTATTAGCATATAAAGAACTGGCATTCCACTTGGGAACTTTAATATCCGTTATTCTATTTATATGCCTAGAGCGTAAGTGTAACCTATTTCTGTTCGGATCCATATTTATTTTTTTGACAGTATCGAAGCAACTAATTGTATATATAAGATTGACCCAAACTGCCTTTGTTTAATGAGGTAAACGGTGTTATTAGACTTGTTATTCCAGCCACCAGCTGTTCGATTATCGCCGTATTCTTAGCCTCCACTCCTGATGTAATTGCCTGTTTTGGTTAATGAGTATGTGGTCGTGGTATATATGGATTCTCTTTACCAGAAGATATTGGTAAATTTATATTTGCAAAAAGAGGACTTGGAGTTGGCTTAGCCTTTGTTTGTTTTAGCCTACTGTGATGAATAGTTGCCGTGAATCTGTGCTGAATACTTTTTATGGGTGGGGGATGAGGAGAACTCTTTCTACCAATCCGATTTAGTCCTACCAAGGTTCCCTGCCACAGCAGCGTAAGGTCTTTGGTTTACCTATTCTTCAGCTTCCTTAGCGGATATATTGTATGCAGCTGACGCTTTCTTAATCTCTTATTGTTTGTGATATACTGGGCAACACATCTCTCGATGTGTGGTTGAAAATGTTTCTAATGGCTCTGAGCACTATGGGACTTAACATCTGAGGTCATCAGTCTCCTAGAACTTAGAACTACTTAAAGCTAACTAATCTAAGGACATCAGACACATCCATGCCCGAGGCAGGATTCGAACCTTCCACCGTAGCGGTCGCGCGGTTCCAGACTGAAGCGCCTAAAACCGCACGGCCACACCGGCCGGCTCTCGATGTGTGGTTCCCTTTACAGTGGACACAGTGCATTATTTCACTTGTGCACTGAGCTGTCTCACGGCTGCCTCCACATTGATTGCATCAAGTCTGTGACTGACACTGATTACTGAGATGGGCATACCTAAGGGATTTAAAACCACTGGGGGTATGTATGGTCTATCATTACACTTCATGCCATATATCGTCACATATTCTGATAGGAACTGCGATGCGAATGTGACCAGACGCGTTTGCTGGGGTATGTAGTTCGTTGTTTCTGAATTACTTATTCTCTTTATAATTCTGCGTACATGGGTCTCTCTTGTTGACAAATCAATCCGAATCATGTTTTTCCCCACAACCTTGACATCTGTGATTTTCTGCTTGTACTCAGAATTTGACGTAAATAGTATCTTCTCAAAGGCCATAGGGTGGTATTTACCTATATTACTGTTAAGTCCCTCAAAAAATACATGATATGGACCTACCGCATCACTGTGACACCTGTTACCTTCGTTCTGATCATTTATTACCTGTACATTTGTTTGCGAAAGATTTTTCCCTTGGTTTTTTACTCTCTTGTTGAATAACTTGTATGCTAAATGAGTTACCACTCCGGGTGTCCTCAAAGTCTCCCTGCGGGGAAGGAAACTTGATCCTGCGTTTAAATCAAAGTTGTCATATACACCTGTGTTAAGAACTGTCGGTTCTTTACCTTCTTTGTTATTTGTTGCTGGTGTTGTTGAATGATGATACTCATCTCTTCTCTTTTAACTCTTATATGCTGCAGAACTCGTCGTTTTCTTGATGTCTACACTCATCTTCAGGAGAGCTTCCGCTGTCTACAATTCTCGATTTATAGCTCCACGTCGGGAAAGGTGAGGGAGACCTCCTCCCTCCCCCAAAGGGCCACTGTCCATATTTATTGTTTTGGTCTTGCTTTGTTTATTTAACACACTGGCCTTGTATGTGTCCTAATAACTTGTTTCTACTTTTATCGCAAAAAATTAGGAGATTAACTACTGGAATTCTATTTACTCGTTTGCTAACCGAATATGTTATATTTGTATTTAACACCATTATTTATGACAGCATTTACGATAACTATGAATAACAAACAACGGAGTAGAGTTACGTGTACAGAAATTTGTGTCATAATCTGTTTATGAACGAAGGCAATCCTAAGACGTTATGGCGTTATATGGAGTCAGTTAGTGGATCGTAATCATGTATTGAATCTCTCACTGACGTTATTGGCACCGAAACAAAAGGTGATAGAGAGAAGGCCGAAATTGTTTAACCACGGGAAGACTATAATAATTTTCCTCAATCAATCGACTCTCGAATGTCGAAATATACTACTGTTTGATTAACTATAGGCGACAAATCACGCGAAATAGTAAGGATAACTCGGTCCCGTACATTGAAATTTTTTTTCCACAATCACCGAACGCATCACCGCCTAGCCACATCTCTCTATGATTTGCATTTAATATGCCTTCAATCCCCTCCCCTCAGCAGCCGTTCCTTCCCTTCCCCTCCCCCATACACAAAAATCTCATTTTATCGATGCCATTGCATTGATTATCCCAACAATCTATCAATGTCACCATCGACGTGTCTTCTCTCTTCAAATATACAACTGTCCGCGATGTTCAGATACCCTGAGGGGAGAATAGCGTCGCTGGTTGGCATTTGACCTATCCTACCGCTGCCGCTGCTTTGTGAAAATATACTTAATATTCGTGTCAAATATTCACTCTAAGGAAATAAAAACGAGCTACTACGAAGCAGCTATCCGAATGGATAGGAAGTCGGCAGATATGATGTACGTGTACAGGCAAACAGTTGAATACAATTTCAGAAAAAACTGTATGGTTTATTGAAGAGAAAGAGTTTCACAAAGTGAGCAAGTCAATAACACACTGGTCCACCTCTGGACCTTGTGCAAGCAGTTTTTCGGCTTGACATTGATTTGGACGATTGTTGGATGTCTTCCTGAGGCATACCGTGTCAAAATCTGCCCAACTGGTCCATCTGCGGGTTAGACTGTGAACGTCCAGAGCTGTTGGGCCGTCCTGTCGATAATGCCCCAAACATTCTTTGTTGGAGAGAGACATGGCGACCTTGTTGGACAAGGTAGGGTTTGACAAGCACGAAGTGTCTCCAGGCACGTCTTCATGCTGTAATAGCACTGACTGGAGTAAAATTGTCTTCACTTACGAGTACCGCTTCGAACTGAATCCCCATCTACATCTACATCCATAATCCGCAAGCCTACAACTGATCGACGTTAGAGATATAGGTATATAGTTCTGCACATCTGTTCGACGTCCCTTCTTAAAAACGTGGATGACCTGTGCCCTTTTCCAATCCTTTGGAACGCTACGCTCTTCTAGAGACCTACGGTACACCGCTGCAAGAAGGGGGGCAAGTTCCTTCGCGTACTCTGTGTAAAATCGAACTGGTATTGCATCAGGTCCAGCGGCCTTTCCTCTTTTGAGCGATTTTAATTGTTTCTCTATCCGTCTGTTGTCTATTTCGATATCTACCATTTTGTCATCTGTGCGACAATCTAGAGAAGGAACTACCTGTGACTGGCAAAGATGTGTCTAGAGACGCCCTGAACAGCAATGGAATACCAACCTGATTATTAGCCACCGTACGGCCCGACAGCTTGGAGAGATGATCTGGGGAGCCATTTATTTTGACAGCAGGACGCCTTTGGCTGTCATCCGCGGCAACTTTACGGCACAGCGGCACGTCGAAGATTTTCTACGCTCTTTTTTGTTACTCTCAATGTCCAGCGATCCTAGGCTTACATTTCAGCATAATAATGCCTGTCCGCACACGGCGAGAGTTTCTACGGCTTGTCTTCGTGCTTGTAAAATTCTACCTTGGCCAGCAAAGTCGCCGAACCTCTCCCCAAATGAGAAATTTTCGAGCATTATGGGTGGGGCCTTCCAACCAGCTCGGAATTTTTAAGATCTGACGCGCCAGTTGGACAGAATTTGGGACGATATCCCACAGGAAGACATCCAATAACTATGTTGATTAATTCTAAGCTGAATAGCTACTTGCATAAAGGCCAGAGGTGAGCCAATACGTTACTGACTTGCTCAATGTGTGAAGCTCTTTCCTTAGAATAAATCATCCGATTTTTCCGAAGCTCTAATCATTTGTCTGTCTGTACATGTACTTCACACATCTACCGATACCGTCCCGTTAAAAAAATTCCTTAGTGACAAGACTTTTTTTCTCTTTTTGTCTTGCAGGTTTTTATATTCTCACATATTAAAATCGTAGTGATTTCTCTCTGATTTACGGAAATCATTGTGTAAACAGGAGGGCGAGGAACTTCAGAATTAATCGTCCTTTCAACACTGATGTCATTAAGGGTAAATAAATTGTCTGTTAGGCGTAGGCTGGGAAAAGGTTCTATGCATCGTTAAAGATATTCCCTTCTATTCCCAACAAGCCCTCGTATGCGAGCTTTGGAAAACTTCCAAGATATTCCCGTTCCTTAAATGGAACACACCTCCCAACGCAACCTGACCATTAAACTTACTTACGTCTGTAGCATGGTGCAAGATTCCACACTCACCCAGCGCGTCCGCAAACACTTGCAAATGCGCCCTCCCCAACAAGGTCTTAATTATCGAATCTTGATCTTCTCGGTTCTGCCGGGCTGGAGCCCAGTGCGAAGAACAGGGAGGTGCGGCATGGATCAGAGAGCAGAAAGTAGGCACGAACATTTATAATTGTTGTTTCACGTTCGCTTTATATGAAATGAGACAGCATGTAATGTTTTACTGCGTTCAGACCGAATCAAAAATCAATGGCTAATTCGAATCAAGCTACAAAATCGTGTGAATGCTTAACTACTGTGAAATAACTTAATACATCGTAAGGACGTTTTCTATGAAGTAAAAGTATAATAAATCCAGTGCCTAGTACAGACTATTCTGATTTAAAGAGACCTTGAAAGTTTTCCAGTCGAAAATTGTAATTGTTATTAGCTTTGTTGAAGACGTACGGAAATGTGTAAAGCTCCATCTCTGACAATACTAGAGTTACCTACTTTTTTCTTAAACACTGCAAGGCAATGTAGTGAAACTTTATTATCACTATTCCACAAGATTTCGGGATTGCAGCCGGATCTCATCGACTTCTTTCCACGATATTTCAGCTGACAACCTTACAGCCATCTTCAGGCGAGTGTTTGGTGCAAGTCGCTCTATTTATACGTAAAAATGCCGCAGGCGCGCATGCGCAAGTTACCATAGCATGCGCGCCACCTGTCGATTCCAAGGCCCTCTACAATATTACTGCATCTATGCAGCGCAAACGAATGCGTGAAAAAGGTAAAACATGCACGCAGACGTGTCCAAAACAATAAAATGCAAAATTTCAATATTAAAATTAAAATTACTTGTCGCTCGACATGTCAGAAGCCATAAAAAGTTTTCTTTTGGTTGAAATTAATGAAATCAACGGGTCCCAGGCCTTATTCAATAAAAAGCCGCCATCACGATTAATGAGATTTTCCGCTAAACGTATTTCCACGGATTCCTTCACAACTGAATCCCAGAAGGATCTCGATGGGGCCAAGATTTTCGTGGCCGAATAATTCATAGTATGTCCTGTGGAAATACAATGTTCGGCTATGGCCGACTTACTGGGCTGTAAAAGGCGAGTGTGGCGCTCATGTTCAACGCAGCGGTCGTGTACTGTGCGTGTGGTTTGACCAATGTAGGCTTTCCCACACTCGCAAGGTATTTTATAAATTCCAGCCTTCCGTAATCCCAGATCATCCTTGGCTGAGCCCAGAAGAGCACGCGTCTTTGTAGGTGGCCGGAAGATTGCTTTCACACGATGTTTCTTTAAAATTCTGCCTACTTTCGATGAAATGTTCCCGACATATGGGAGAAATGCTCTGGACTTAACCACCTCCTTATCCTCTTGATCTTGTGGGTGGTCACGTTTTTTCCTCCTTAAAGCAGTACTGACCTGATGTGCAGAATATCCATTATGTTGAAATACCGATTTCAAGTGCTCTATTTCGTCTGCAAGGCTGTCTGTATCAGACACGACATGTGCCCTATGCACCAACGTTCGAAGGACGCCCATAGTTTGTGACGGGTGATGACAGCTTGACGCCTGCAGGTACAGATCCGTATGCGTGGGTTTTTTAATTTTAATATTAAAATTTTGCATTTTATTGTTTTGGACACGTCTGCGTGCATGTTTTACTTTTTTCACGCATTCGTTTGCGCTCCATAGATGCAGTAATATTGTAGAGGGCCTTGGAATCGACAGGTGGCGCGCATCCTACGGTAACTTGCGCATGCGCGCCTGCGGCACTTTTACGTATAAATAGAGCGGCTTGCACTAGCAATCCTCAGTGTCAAACACTCGCCTGAAGATGGCTGTAAGGTTGTCAGCTGAAATATCGTGGAAAGAAGTCGATGAGATCCAGCTGCAATCCCGAAATCTTGTGGAATATTCGATACGCCGGGAAAATTTCAAGAGTCACATCAAGTACAGGGTTATTACAAATGATTGAAGCGATTTCACAGCTCTACAATAACTTTATTATTTGAGATATTTTCACAATGCTTTGCACACACATATGAAAACTCAAAAAGTTTTTTTAGGCATTCACAAATGTTCGATATGTGCCCCTTTAGTGATTCGGCAGACATCAAGCCGATAATCAAGTTCCTCCCACACTCGGCGCAGCATGTCCCCATCAATGAGTTCGAAAGCATCGTTGATGCGAGCGCGCAGTTCTGGCCCGTTTCTTGGTAGAGGAGGTTTAAACACTGAATCTTTCACATAACCCCACAGAAAGAAATTGCATGGGGTTAAGTCGGGAGAGCGTGGAGGCCATGACATGAAATGCTGATCATGATCTCCACCACGACCGATCCATCGGTTTTCCAATCTCCTGTTTAAGAAATGCCGAACATCATGATGGAAGTGCGGTGGAGCACCATCCTGTGGTACGTTTAGCCCCCTGCTTGCTTTATTCGTCGACTTCCGCGGGATACGCGTGAAACTTGCCCGCACGCGTTCAACCGTTTCTTCGCTCACTGCAGGCCGACCCGTTGATTTCCCCTTACAGAGGCATCCAGAAGCTTTAAACTGCGCATACCATCGACGAATGGAGTTAGCAGTCGGTGGATCTTTGTTGAACTTCGTCCTGAAGTGTCGTTGCACTGTTATGACTGACTGATGTGAGTGCATTTCAAGCACGACATACGCTTTCTCGGCTCCTGTCGCCATTTTGTCTCACTGCGCTCTCGAGCGCTCTGGCGGCAGAAACCTGAAGTGCGACTTCAGCCGAACAAAACTTTATGAGTTTTTCTGCGTATCTGTAGTGTGTCGTGACCATATGTCAATGAATGGAGCTACAGTGAATTTATGAAATCGCTTCAATCATTTGTAATAACCCTGTACCTCTTCGGGGAGGAGATGGCATCTAACATCCAGAAGTTGGATAAGTTACGAAACAAACGTGTGAGAGTGTTAAGTGCTTTATGTTTCTTACTGAAATGCTGGGATAATGGCCTTATTCCAGTTCGCCAGAGTGACACATTTTATCAAGACCGCCGCTGCAAAGTTCATCACTCGTAAAGCAAGTTTAGCCCTTGTGAAGGAGAGGATACGCTTCACTCGCCGGGAACTGGACATGGTTTCGAAAGAGCTGTTTTATTTGCATATGGAGATTGCATCTAATCTTCCTTCCCTCTTCTGGGAATGGGTCGATGGTGTAACATGGGCCAAATCAGACTGGGTCCGCCAGGAGTATTCTTTAAGACAATCATCGAAGTTCGACCGACTCTCAGCAACGTCACGACAAGAAGATGTTTTTCGACGCTCTGTGATAAATTTCACGGATAAGGATTTAGACAATGTGACACTGTCGGTACTTGGGAAAGGTCTGAACTTCGCACCAACACCTAGGACCTTACCTTTAACAGATTTTATTAGTGCTGTTGAAGAAGCTGTCAGGCCTCTATCCAGTGAAGCAGCAGAAGAAATCAGGCGGGAAACATGTCGCGCCCTTACGAGAACTCGGCCTCAGAAGAGCAACATTTCTTCAACGGAAAGGGCTGCGCTGCGCAAGTTACGGGAAGATCCTCAGACGGTGGTCCTTCCAGCGGATAAGGGGAATGCTACTGTGCTGTTGCCACGTGATATGTATGATCAGAAGATATATAGTTTATTGAGTGAGACAACGTACAGGAAGCTTGATAAAGACCCTACTCGGAAAGTAGAAAGGAAAACGTCAGAGTTGCTAAACTCCTCTTCGCTGCCGCTAGAAGTTGTGAAAAGATTGAGACCTCACAGTTCTGTTCCACCGAGGTTATATGGTCTTCCAAAGATCCATAAGGATAATGTGCCCTTACGCCCCATAGTGAGCAACGTCGGTGCTCCAACATATGATTTATCTAGTCATTTGGCTTCGCTACTGAGACCTTTTGTTGGCAAATGTACGCACCATATTCGCAACTCTGCGTACTTTATCAACAGACTGAGAACACTACAGCTGAAGGATTCGGACTTGTTAGTAAGTTTCGATGTCGTTTCACTCTTCACGAGGGTCCCTATTTTGGATTCATTGTCACTTATCGGCAATAAGTTTACGGCCGATATAACGGCGCTGTTTCAACATGCCCTGTCCTCTACTTACTTTCTATTTAATAATGAATATTTTGAGCAACTTGGCGGTGTTGCCACGGGCAGTCCTCTGTCCCCTCTGGTAGCAAATTTTTATATGGAAGACTTTGAGGAGAGGGCTCTCGATTCGGCGATGTTGAAACCAACAGTCTTCTGGCGGTACGTGGACGATATCTTTGTAGTGTGGCCTCACGATGAAGAAGAGCTTTCACGGTTTTTACAACATCTGAATTCCATCCACACAAACATTCAGTTTACGATGGAAGTTGAAAAGGGTGGTTGCCTACCATTTCTGTACGTGATGGTTAAACGCATGGTGGATGGGTCATTGGGGCATTCTGTCTATCGAAAACCCACGCATACGGATCTGTACCTGCAGGCGTCAAGCTGTCATCACCCGTCACAAACTATGGGCGTCCTTCGAACGCTGGTGCATAGGGCACATGTCGTGTCTGATACAGACAGCCTTGCAGACGAAATAGAGCACTTGAAATCGGTATTTCAACATAATGGATATTCTGCACATCAGGTCAGTACTGCTTTAAGGAGGAAAAAACGTGACCACCCACAAGATCAAGAGGATAAGGAGGTGGTTAAGTCCAGAGCATTTCTCCCATATGTCGGGAACATTTCATCGAAAGTAGGCAGAATTTTAAAGAAACATCGTGTGAAAGCAATCTTCCGGCCACCTACAAAGACGCGTGCTCTTCTGGGCTCAGCCAAGGATGATCTGGGATTACGGAAGGCTGGAATTTATAAAATACCTTGCGAGTGTGGGAAAGCCTACATTGGTCAAACCACACGCACAGTACACGACCGCTGCGTTGAACATGAGCGCCACACTCGCCTTTTACAGCCCAGTAAGTCGGCCATAGCCGAACATTGTATTTCCACAGGACATACTATGAATTATTCGGCCACGGAAATCTTGGCCCCATCGAGATCCTTCTGGGATTCAGTTGTGAAGGAATCCGTGGAAATACGTTTAGCGGAAAATCTCATTAATCGTGATGGCGGCTTTTTATTGAATAAGGCCTGGGACCCGTTGATTTCATTAATTTCAACCAAAAGAAAACTTTTTATGGCTTCTGACATGTCGAGCGACAAGTAATTTTAATTTTAATATTGAAATTTTGCATTTTATTGTTTTGGACACGTCTGCGTGCATGTTTTACCTTTTTCACGCATTCGTTTGCGCTGCATAGATGCAGTAATATTGTAGAGGGCCTTGGAATCGACAGGTGGCGCGCATGCTACGGTAACTTGCGCATGCGCGCCTGCGGCTCTTTTACGTATAAATAGAGCGACTTTCTCCAGCAATCCCCAGTGTCAAACACTCGCCTGAAGATGGCTGTAAGGTTGCCAGCCGAAATACCGTGGAAAGAAGTCGATGAGATCCAGCTGCAATCCCGAAATCTTGTGGAATATTCGATACGCCGGGAAAATTTCAAGAGTCACATCTTTATTATCACTATCATAAAATCTGATACGTAGCCGTACAACTTATATAATAAAAACCCTTGTTCTGACATGTCAGTATTCAAACATTTTCTGGACCACCTACTATCAGACATGTTAGTATTCTGGTAGAGAACAAAACCAGAAATTAATTACTCTTCCTATATGTAATGAAAAATCAATTCTCTTGCATCTGACTGCGATTTTTTAAATATTCTCTAACGCCTCCTAACACTTTTACTCCAATGCTCCTGCACGCAACAGACGACTTACCTCGTCTTGCCGCTGCAACTGCATAAATGTACTCTGCCGCATGGTAAAATTAATTCAAAAGAAATACTGCGATCCATGCAGAGAGCAATGCCTGGACACAATCACTGAACCAATTATTCCTTTGTTTTACTTTTTAAAGAAATTAATTGATCAAGAGTTGTTCAGTCAACAAACCTTTAGCAGTGTAAAAAATGAAAGGAATCAACAATAACTTTTGAAAACTGAAGACTCATACACTGACAAACTTTACTTAGACCTTTCTTTTCCTTGGACAGTTTGATTGGCAAAAACTATAATTATTCCGCAATGTTTGTAATCAATAACCACGTACCACGTATGCACACACAAATCTGACAGAATCCCTCCAGTGCACAGGCAGACAACAACTGCGTGCCACAAAAAGGCAAAGTACCAAAAATACTCGATTAATACCAAGTATCCTACGGCACCACTAGCACAGTCAGGGAATGCTGCGACCTCTCCTGAAACGAGGCTTCTATCCACGCCCGACTACTCACAGCAACTGTTCGCTCGCTACAACTCGCGAAAATAATATCTCAGACTCGTAGTTTATGTATGCACATAACAGCAGAATCAGTAGTCCACTTTTCGAAAAAGAATATGAACGTCCAACTTTTATAGCCCGCTCCCCCGTTTTCAAGAATTTTGTGGACTGATTCTTGCTTAACATGTTTTCAAGGAGCAAATGCAAAATTCTTATACAACAAAACTGAGAAAAATAGCATCAGATGTCTTACAGAAGTATTAAATACAAAAACATGAGCATAAGATTACATAAGTTATGGCATAACAAGAAATTGATAAGCTTTTTGGCGTAGTCAAGGAAACTAATATACTAATATCATCTTTTGCATGTAAGCGCTCATATCCACATAAAATTGATAGTACTTCATACGACAGTATAAATAAATTTTAATAATAGTTCTCCAAGTGCGTAAAAATTTCCTTCAATTGAGTAGATACAAGTATCACATAGTATTACAAATAGTGCAAAGAGAAAAAATAAATATACAAGTATCATTGTGCAGGTAAACAATCATATCTGAATGATATTGGCATTAGTTCATTTGACAAGATAACAAAATATTATTTACAGTTCTTCAAGAGAGTAAAACTCATCTAGCAATAGAAAACCAGGTAGACACATGTTTTAGGTGCACCAGACTCAGGGACAACTCACACTATGTCCTCTGACAATCACACCGAAATGTTAACATATTCATTGGAGACACACAAGTTTGAGGTTAGAGCAGACTCCGGGACTAGTTACACAGACTGTGTCCACTGATAGCTGCAGCCATCTGAGGACATACAAGTTTGAGGTGTAAGCAGTCAGGGCTAGCTACACACGCCATATCCACTGACAACCACACCAAAATGTTGACCTATTCATCTGAGAACACACAAGTTTGAGGTGTAAGCAGATTCAGGGGCTAGCTGCATACACTTTGCTCACTGACAACCACAACAAAGCCTTTAATGTGTCATTCCTTTTCATATTTAGATAAAGATACTGTACAGATTCAGTATGATTGTATATACGATAGCACACGTATACCTTGTTAAATACCAAAAAAATTCATGATAGGATCATAAAAACACTCAAGTTGTATCTCTCTGAGAGAACACGTTCTCCTAATTGACATAGAAGATCAGAAGTCTCATATATGACGTAATAACAGAAGCGAGCTATAGTGAATAAGTTATATACACTTGAGTATGAAATTAACATCATGTGAACAGGCACATAAGCTACGTTCTAAGTAAATAACTCAAAATATGTATGATTGCACATAATTGCATACATGTGGCAAGTTTTTGGGAGTACAGTAGTAAAAATTAAGTCCAGGCCAACCACACGGCGGCAAACTTGTTCTATACAAATTAATTTTGTGATGGTACAGTATACCATGAGGCACTTGTTTTGATCCAGAACAAGCAAATTGTGTGACATATAACATCACTGAATGACATACAGATTTGTTCAAAGACAGTGAGATATTTAAAAAACGTTACAATTAATCACAGAGTCCAGTGTCGATATATACATAGCAATTGCATGTGATTTAAATTGTCATAGGCAGAATTACAGGTAAACAAACAAAGTAAAAAGTTCATATAATCCAATTTTGGTGGTAGATACTCAAGAAAAAATATATGTGAGAAGACATGCAATTCTTTTGTATATATTATACGTGACTTGAGCTCAAATAGACATAATTTGGAGTTAGTATGGAATGTCATTTCTTATTATTGCCTAGTCAGTCCGGTTTTCATAACTTATTACACGTTCAATCATTGAGCATTGGGTTAGTGATTATCACAAGTACTTCCTTTTTAATACAGGACAAATATTTCATTTCTGAAAAATCATATAATTTTTACATGATGATCATAGAACTGAAAATAGCAAGTCACATCACAGAGTCAGTATCGTCAGATGCCAAATGTCAGTTTGTCTGTGTGTGAGTCGGAGTTGCATGGCCATATGTAGTTAAAGAGAATAGCAAAATATATACAACATTCAAAAGACATATCTTATAAAGCAACTAATAATGACGTAACTTACTCTTAGATGCAAAAAAAAAATGGTTTGTTACCCAAAAATTAAGCAAATAACTTCTCTTGGACTTCAGTACTGCTGAATGAGAAGAGGAAAAAATCATAATATTACAACCATTAACTTAATGTGCTAGAATCGGCACTGCATCACTACTGTAGAAGAACCTACATCTTCCTGTAATTCTGAAACAAAATTATTTAAACAGAAGAACAATAAAGTATTTAAGTAAATTATTTTACACAATTATTTACAACATGGGTAAAAAAGTAACAGATCAGCTTGCATCACGGCGTAAAAATACTACAAGCCGAAAAAAATGTTGTCAAAATGCATAACATATTTATATACAAGTCATGGATCAATGTTGTTAACACGACTGGTACTTCTGCAACGTCTAGTTCTCCGTAACATTCGCCTTGTTAGAATGTAACTCGCTCGTTACGTACATTACATCCCGAACTGCAAATATTGTTTAGTTCATAAATATGCATACGGTTGGCTTTTTTATTACTTAGAGAGTTTTTTTTAATGACAGAATTTCACTACCCAGCTTAGCAAAGCTGGAAAATTCTTCTCACACGTACATCAAATAATTAAGCAGTAAAGAAAAAAATCTTTGTAAAACCGTTCATGCTCATGACTCGACAGATACACTACGTGTTCGAAAGTACCCGGAGACTTTGCAGAAAATGACTTACAAGCTCGTGGCGCCCTTCATCGGTAATGATGGAATTCAGTATGATGTTGGCCCACTCTTAGCCTTGATGACAGCTTCCACTCTCACAAGCATACATTCAATCAGGTGCTGGGAGGTTTCTTGGGGAATGGCAGCCTATTCTTCACAGATTGCTGCACTGAGCAGAGGTATCGATGTCGGTCGGTGCGGCCTGGAACGAAGTCGGCATTTCAAAACATCCCAAAGGTGTTCTATAGGATTCAGGTCAGGACTCTGTGCAGGCCAGTCCATTACAGGGATGCTATTGTCGTGTAACGACTCCGCCACAGGCCGTGCATTATGAACAGGTGCTTGAACGATGCAAACGGCATCCCCAAATTTCTCTTCAACAGCGGAAAGCAAGAAGGTGCTTAAAACATCAATGTAGGCCTATGCTGTGGTAGTACAGCGCAAAACAAGAAGGGGTGCAAGCCTCCTCCATGAAAAACACGACCATACTTTAATACCACCCCCTCCGAATTTTACTGATGACACTACGCGCGATGTCAGATAACATTTACCGGCCATTCGCCATACCCACAGTCTTACATCAGATCGCCACATTGTGTACCGCGATTCGTCACTCCACACAACGTTTTTCCACTGTTCAGTCGTAAAATGTTTACGCTCGTTGCAACAAGCAGGGGGTCGTTTGGCATTCACCGGCGTGATGTGTGGCTTCTGAGCAGCCACCCGACCATGAAATCCAAGTTTTCTTACATCACGCCTAACTGCCATAGTACTTGCAGTGGATCCTGATGCAGTTTGGAATTCCCGTGTAGTGGTCTGGATAGATGTATGCCTATTACACATGACGATCCTTTCCAACTGTCGGCGGTCTCTGTCAGTCAACAGACGAGGTCAATCTGTACGGTTTTGTACTGTACGTGTCCCTTCACGTTTCCACTTCACTATCACATCGGAAAGAGTGGACCAATGGAAGTTTAGAAGTGTGGAAGTCACGGTTACAGACGTATAGCACAAGGGGCACCCAGTCACCTGACCACGTTCGAAGTCCGTGAGCGCGCCATGACGATGTCTAATGACTAGTGAGGTCGCTGATATGGAGTACTGGCAGTAGGTGGCAGCACAATGCACCTAAGATGAAAAGAGCATCTTTTTTGGGGCGTTCGCATACTTTTGATTAGATAGTGTATATATACATATGCACTTTTTTCTCTAAAGAGATGAAAAGAAAATGTGGCATCTGCAAGCGCTGGTGTTTCATATAGGTAAAACCTTCGTGTTTTCTGGAGTTTAAGATGTATGTAGCAGATATGATTGGTATCTCAAACTACACTCCTGGAAATTGAAATAAGAACACCGTGAATTCATTGTCCCAGGAAGGGGAAACTTTATTGACACATTCCTGGGGTCAGATACATCACATGATCACACTGACAGAACCATAGGCACATAGACACAGGCAACAGAGCATGCACAATGTCGGCACTAGTACAGTGTATATCCACCTTTCGCAGCAATGCAGGCTGCTATTCTCCCATGGAGACGATCGTAGAGATGCTGGATGTAGTCCTGTGGAACGGCTTGCCATGCCATTTCCACCTGGCGCCTCAGTTGGACCAGCGTTCGTGCTGGACGTGCAGACCGCGTGAGACGACGCTTCATCCAGTCCCAAACATGCTCAATGGGGGACAGATCCGGAGATCTTGCTGGCTAGGGTAGTTGACTTACACCTTCTAGAGCACGTTGGGTGGCACGGGATACATGCGGACGTGCATTGTCCTGTTGGAACAGCAAGTTCCCTTGCCGGTCTAGGAATGGTAGAACGATGGGTTCGATGACGGTTTGGATGTACCGTGCACTATTCAGTGTCCCCTCGACGATCACCAGTGGTGTACGGCCAGTGTAGGAGATCGCTCCCTACACCATGATGCCGGGTGTTGGCCCTGTGTGCCTCGGTCGTGTGCAGTCCTGATTGTGGCGCTCACCTGCACGGCGCCAAACACGCATACGACCATCATTGGCACCAAGGCAGAAGCAACTCTCATCGCTGAAGACGACACGTCTCCATTCGTCCCTCCATTCACGCCTGTCGCGACACCACTGGAGGCGGGCTGCACGATGTTGGGGCGTGAGCGGAAGACGGCCTAACGGTGTGCGGGACCGTAGCCCAGCTTCATGGAGACGGTTGCGAATGGTCCTCGCCGATACCCCAGGAGCAACAGTGTCCCTAATTTGCTGGGAAGTGGCGGTGCGGTCCCCTACGGCACTGCGTAGGATCCTACGGTCTTGGCGCGCATCCGTGCGTCGCTGCGGTCCGGTCCCAGGTCGACGGGCACGTGCACCTTCCGCCGACCACTGGCGACAACATCGATGTACTGTGGAGACCTCACGCCCCACGTGTTGAGCAATTCGGCGGTACGTCCACCCGGCCTCCCGCATGCCTACTATACGCCCTCGCTCAAAGTCCGTCAACTGCACATACGGTTCACGTCCACGCTGTCGCGGCATGCTACCAGTGTTAAAGACTGCGATGGAGCTCCGTATGCCACGGCAAACTGGCTGATACTGACGGCGGCGGTGCGCAAATGCTGCGCAGCTAGCGCCATTCGACGGCCAACACCGCGGTTCCTGGTGTGTCCGCTGTGCCGTGCGTGTGATCATTGCTTGTACAGCCCTCTCGCAGTGTCTGGAGCAAGTATGGTGGGTCTGACACACCGGTGTCAATGTGTTCTTTTTTCCATTTCCAGGAGTGTATAATCCGTGTTCTTTCCATAACAGATAGCTCTTACACTCATCATACATCTCGTCAGTAGCAACCAAACTTCAATAGTACTGTCCTCTACCAAATCCCTTCATGGCAAAATAAATCTGTCTTGAAAGTATCGCTGTGACTCTACCTTTGAAAAAAGTGTGTAGAAACAGAACCCCATATATCTACTACAGTTGGTTGCTGCGTTTAAAATGTGTATGTTTCTTACCTTGTCTTGTTCCGTAAATAGCTGCAAAAAAATGACTCCTCACTAAATCGTATAAACGCCTCGTGTGCCTTCCTCCAAACAACATATTTCATTAATCTTTACTATATTCTCCTACAAATCATAATCCTCTTCACATAATGTACGATAATTCACCATAATAAACCATAGTTGCACTGTAATGAGCCATAATAACATCATAAGCCTCGCAAGCAGTCCTTAAACAAAATTCTCCATCGTATTCCATATTCATATCGTACAGTATTCCATAGATCATTTTTATTAATACAACTCTGAAATTATCACTCTTTTCGATGCTTCCCAATTAGCAGAACAAGATCAGTCAGAAACGTTGCTAGTTAAACTACTGTCCATCAAAAATACCTTTCTCAATTCAGAACTACTCGTACACAATCCCTTATCCAAAATAAAGTCAAAGTCAGCAGTTGTCTATACCTCAGAATTCATGACTTACTCCATAAAATGTACCTACAGAAAATGCCATCTCATTCACTTTCGTCAAAAATTACGCATTATTCCCTCTGGTAAAGGTAAGGGAAGAATTGCCAAGTTATCACAAGTCACAATAAACTTCGTTACACGTGTAAACAATCTCACTGAAAAAAAAAAGATTATCATAGAACGCGAAAACTTGTTTACTCTGCTATACCAAAACCTCAAAAGAATACTTCCCAAAGTCACGAAATAAGATACCAGTATTACATTGCAATCAGATATTACACCAGCAAAATCAGAATAATGCCAGCTGGATACAAATTGTTCACAGATGGCTTACCATTCCACTGTCATTGTCATTGTGCAAATATAGATGCCAAAAAAAAAAAAAATCGTGTACCTCCACTGTATTGTCACCTGGTCAGACTATGCTTAGCAAATTCAAAGTACTTCTCTTCAGAAAACACAAATCATAGATGTCACTATTAAAATTCCCTAGTAAATTGACAGTAAAAGATACATTAACAGACATACAGATTAATTGAAGTATATAAAGCAGTGCTGAAAGCTAAAGTGAAAAAATGCTCTACAACAGTTGAGGCAATCATGTTTGCCACTGCATATGTTTACCAAAGAACAGTAACCCCCCTAGGGTATTATTCTTTGTTTTTTTATGTTTGATACGTGATGAAGACCTCGCGACTTACGTCCGCAAAGGTGTCAGGGATAAAATACAGGGAGTGTTGGCTGTTTACAATTTGAGGGCACGATAGGGAAGCAGTGGTTGAGAAGGGAGTGAGACATCGTTGTAACCTATCCCCGATGTTATTCAATCTGCATATTGAGCAAGCAGTAAAGGAAACAAAAGAAAAATTTGGAGTAGGGATTAAAATCTATGGAGAAGAAATAAAAACTTTGAGGTTTGCCGACGACATTGTAATTCTATCAGAGACAGCAAAGGACCTGGAAGAGCAGCTGAACGGAATGGACACTGTCTTGAAAGCAGGATATAATATGAACATCGAAAAACTCAAAACGAGAGTAATGGAACGTAGTCGAATTAAATCAGGTGATGCTGAGGGAATTAGCTTAGGAAATGAGACGCTTAAAATAGTAGATGAGTTAAGCTTTTTGGGGAGCAAAATAACTGATGATGGTCGAAGCAGAGAGGATATAAAATGTAAACTGGCTATAGCAAGGACAGCGTTTCTGAAGAAGAGAAATTTGTTAACGTCGAGAATAGATTCAAGGCTTTTCTGAAAGTATCTGTATGGAGTGAATCATGGACGATAAACAGTGTAGCCAGGAAGAGAATAGAAGCTTTCAAAATTAGGTGTTACAGGAGAATGTTGAAGATTAGATGGGTAGATCACGTAACTAATGAGGAGGTAATGAAAAGAGTTGGGGAGTAGAGAAATCTTTGGCACAACTTGACTAGAAGAAGGGATCGGTTGGTAGGACATTTTCTGAGGCATCAAGGGATCACCAATCTAGTACTGGAGGCAAGCGTGGAGGGTAAAAATCGCAAAGGGAGACCAAGAGATGAATAAACTAAGCAGATTCAGAAGGATGTAGGTTGCAGTAATTATTCGGAGATGAAGAGGTTGCACAGGACAGAGTAGCATGGAGAGCTGCATCAAACCAGTCTCTGGACTGAAGACAGCAACAACAACAACAACAACAACAACAACAACATGGTTTCAAGTCCCACAACATTAGCATGTGCGATTCGGCGTATGCGGAAAGGACCTCCACACTCCAAGAAAAACTTGCTACTTAAAGACTTTCCCTTATGTTCAAAAATGAACAGTCGATATCGCAATAATATTTCTTTATTAACCGGTTTCGGTTTATCTACAAACCTTCAGAATTTTTTGGCCCCCTATAGCTCCTTGGATTTTTCGTAATACCACGATCGAGGTAAGTCCATCACCAGCCATAGGGGTCCAAAAAAAATTCGGAAGATGGCTTGTAGATAAGCTGAAACCCGTTAATAAAGAAATATTATGGCGATCTCGATCATTTTTAAATATAGAATCAGATGGCTGCTCCTCGTGGACTATGTTGTCCAAATTTATTTGCCATATGTGACAAACGATGCGATTTAAGCAACACTTTCTGACCTACCTGCAAGTTCCTGATGTTCACTCGTGGGTTGTGTAGCTTCTTCCTTTTCTCTGCGGTTTTCTTGATGTTTTCCAATGCTAATTTGAATACTTCACTGTGCCTTAAACGTCGTTGTGTAGGGAAGATTGTTAATTGGTTTGTACGATCTGGTGATGGTTTATTCTTTATTACAAGGAATGGAGGCAAA
The DNA here is from genome assembly GCF_021461385.2 of Schistocerca piceifrons. Lineage (NCBI taxonomy): Eukaryota > Metazoa > Arthropoda > Insecta > Orthoptera > Acrididae > Schistocerca > Schistocerca piceifrons. The sequence goes on along the minus strand of NC_060140.1, from coordinate 219,332,790 downwards.
GTTGTAGAGTGATTTGGTAGAACGTCAGTGATATTTTGAAAATCCGGCAAGTGTAAATCACAGTTTCTGTGTTGACGGTAACGATACAACCTGTAAAGCTTAACCTAATTCTTTCATAATGCGTTCAGAAGGGTTAAAAGATGGTATAAAATGTGGTCTAGATATTGGTTTAATTTTTATTCATCTCGAAATTTTTAATTACGTATTAGAACGAAATTGTGAGCCAAATTCTTCCTGAATGCTATAGAAACAAATTTGCTGTTGCTTTCCGTAAATGTGTGAACGACACAGATTTAAAGGTAAGCTCAACAGGTCCAAAAACAAATTAATGGCCATGTTTAGATCTCGTAACTGTATAACACTACCGTATGTTACTGTTATACCATAACCTCAAAGCTGGAGGCAAATTGTATCACGTAATTATTAGCCAAAACAATTATAGTATAAAGAAGCAGAGCAGTGTTACCCTCTGGAAGGAATTTTGTTATGTTGACCGTAATGTACCTAACGGAAGTGGCTTATCGGAAGAGAAAGTCAGCATTAAGGAAATGTTTAAACGATAATAAACAAAATTTACCTATCCACACTGTACAAATGATAAAGAAAACGGTCGCCAGACTTATTAGGCATAAGGATGAGTAACATTCCTATTCAAGAAAATGGATATGAGTAACTTTAATGGACAAACACAACTTATACTTTGCCACTCGAGAGTGCAATGAACACTAGCGCAAGCATAAGTTAACGTTAAGGTTGGAGCTGATAGTCAGAGCAGAACGAACTATTTGCCTAAGTAAAACAGATACTGACACACACACTATTGTCTTTAGTGCTTTGTCAAACAGGGTGGTCTCAACAGTATTACTATTAATATTAACCATAGAATCATAAATTGGACATAGGTTAAGTCTCTCTGAGCTAAATACCTTACTACTTAGAATAAAATTTAAATGAAATGCACTGACTAACATTTTCTCACAGATCTATGATTGAAAGCAGTTACTGTAATCATAACAAATGGTCTATCTATCGACTGTTTCCTACTAGTGAGCACAATAAACAAACTGTAGGTTCTATTACACTAGTGATATGTACTTTCCCATACACATGGGATCCTTATTTTAGCAAATATGTCTTTTCAGACTGGATCTTCATACTGTTCATGAGCAATATTACGTAATGAAGATGGAATGAAGTTTTCAACGGCGTATATAACAAAGTAAAATTGTTTTCTTTGTAGTCTTCCTCATTACTCCGGACTAAACCAACAGGTGCACGTGAAAGCGCATCAACAATAATGTTTTGCGAACCTGGAGTGTAAATCAGAGTGAAGCGATCATGATTTTGTTTATCTGTCATAAAAAATTGAAGTGCCTGATAATCGGTATAAGCCTTTGTATGTTTAGGTTGTAGAAAGGAACGAAATTTATCAAATGCCCAGACTATGACTAATGCTTCGATCTCGGTGACACAATAGTTGCGTTTGGCTTGGGTTAAGACTCGGCTGGCTAAAACTATACTTTTCTGTCTAAGAATTCCATTTTCTACAACTTCTTGGAACAGGTGTACACCAAGATCAGATTTTGAGCAATCCGTCGAAAGAAAGAATCAGGAGATAAATCAGGATTTGATAATGTGGGTGCATTAAGCAGTGCAGTTTTCAGATCATCATATTCGGTTTGGGCGACATCATCCCGGTCCCAAACTGTATTATTATCTGTGAGTTGACATAGTCTAGGTGTAGACAAGCTCTGTAAGCTGATGAAACGTCAATGAACATTCAAAAGGTCTAAGAATCCTTTGTTGTCATTTATTTGTGTGTACCGGGATTTCTTCAGTTGCTTTCAGTTTTTTGGATCGGGTAAGATACTTTTCATAGAGACAATGTGACCAAGAAATTTAATATGCGTTTTAGCAAATTCTGATTTTTCTAAATTGACTGTAAAGCCATGCTCAAGAAACGTCTGCAATAGTTCTCTCAGTACTTGGTTGTGTTCTGTCCATGAACGCTCAGCGATCAAAATGTCATCAACATAAGTAGTGATCCTGTCTTTCAAATGCTTTGCTGAGATGACCTCAGATAAATGCAACTGATGCAACATTGAGACCAAATGGTAATTTTCGGAATTGGTAGGAGTTTCCAAAACAGAGAAAGACTGTATGTTTCCTACATGCAGGATGTAATTAGATTTCAGAAAGCTAGATCGTAAATCTAGAAAAGACATTACCTTTACACAATGAAATTTATGTAATAATTCGTCTAGTGTTTGTGGTCAATCTGTTTCTGGTACTATTATAGTGCTGATCTGTCCGAAATCGTGAACAAGTCTAATAGAATCATCCTACTTTCCATCAATATCAGCTGTTGTATGAACTCAGAATGCTCAATTATTCCCTGATAAATCATCACCTGTTTTACCGTTTCTCTATATGTCGACAGGAGAATATAAGGTGGCACAAAAAATTCATTATATTCCTTAACGTTCTATTCATAAAGAAAATTTTGTATAGTTCCTGCCTTATGTGGAAGAAACTTCAGAATGTGATTTTAAAATTCCAATAATTCATGTGTATCTGCATCAGAATCTACTTCATTTCTGTGTACTTTCTTTTAATTAACTCTTCTGTTCTAAAAGACTGTTCAGCTCCGCAGTGATATGAAGTTATGTCGTTTATGCAACTGTCAGACAAATTCGGTGCGTGTTGTGCCTCGAGCGGAAAGAGAAAACGCAAACGGTTCTCACCTTCATCTTCCTTTGTCAACCATCCTTGAAATTTAAGTGTTGCTAGTACATGATTTACTTGTAAATTACTTCAGCGTTGCAAAAATTTAACATCGCTTTATATTCACGAAGAAACTCTACACCCAAAATTGCTTCTTTTGACAAAAGATCATAAAATTCGTAAAAAACTTGTTTCGCTGAGATGGATACTAACGAACTCTAATTATGAACATCTACACTCTTTCCTTGAATTACTTCTTTCAATTTAATTCTGAATAGTGGCAAAGTTGGACAAACTGGTGATTGAGCATATTTACTAAACACATTAACAGAGCTGCCACAATCAAGTACAGCAGAAAGTGAAACATTTCCTGCGGAGATTTTTACAATTGGATGTACAAGTGTATTTTCACAGTCATCATTTTCTTGTAACAATGTGTGTCTAATCTCATCAACACCTACAAAGTTAATGTGGTTCGTATATAAACTGTTGGCATTTGCAAACGCTTCGTTTGCAGACGTGACAGCTAGTAATTGTTCTGTCGGTTCGTTTTGCCTGGTGTTGGGTGGTCTAATTTCTACAATTGTATCACGCTCAGAATTTGTATTTCTACGATCACTTCAATTTTGATTTGATCTGTCACCATAATTATTTCGTCTTACATAACTGTTACTAGTATTATTGTCACGTGGGCTTGATGCCCTGGTTCCTACAACCGCAGCACCACATTCGGAATCAGAATTTGTGTGGTCACGCCAATTTCGATGTACTCTGTCACTGTCATTATGTCTGAAATTGTCTTCATTGCCATAACTTCTATGTTCACGAGATCCACGATCTCTATCACTGTACTGATAATTCTGACCGTCATGATAATCATTACTCGAGCGTCTGTAATCGGTACTGTAGAGCTGATGCCTCGTATCATGCCTGTCTCTCATCACATCATTCACAGGAATTAGGTGACGCAGCTGACGGTAATTTTCCCAACACTGATTACTATTGTTTCTGTATGTATGATAGTTGTTGTGAAGTTCTTGCAAAAGAGCTTGGAACGCTTCCAAGGCATCTTTACAACGTGCTGCCAAAACTATGTGGCGTAATATGATAGGTAATTTTGTCAAGCAAATGCGGATTAATTCCGAGGGACAGTACAGATTAGTTAAATATCTGTTGATGAGCATCATGTTATCAAAGCATTGCACAGGAGTTGAGAAATTCGATTGTACATAATTTTGCCTCGATAATATTATGTTTCCCACGATCTTGAGTTAGTTCAGACCAGCAAGCGGACAAGAATGCGTGATAAAGATCACCGTAGGTGTGACATTCACGTGCTATCGATCTCATTCTTGTAGCAGGTTCTCCTTCGAGACAACTGCAAATAAATTCAAGTTCGCAGCCACTTGGAAATGTTGGTGGCAGAGAATAGTCAATTTGTTGTATTCAATCTCTTGGACGAATTCCATATCTGACATTGTTTACATTTCCTAACTGTGAGAAAATGTTTGTAATCAAAACCATCGTTTTTCTGAACGGACGAGTTTTCTCCCATACCGTAACTCGCATCCCAGTCATTGTGTTCTGCAAACATATCACGTTCACTAGAGAAGTGATCAGTATTTCCAAAATTAGTGCGTTCATTGTGATTTCCAACATGATAAGTATTGAGCCTACTGGTATCGCTGTCGCGACCGATGTTTTCTTCGATACTGTTCCTGTATTTTCCTCACGTTACATTTATTTTGTTGATTAATCATCTGCCCTTCCTTAAAACGTTGCAGAGACTGAAATTCTTCGGTATCAGCGAATGGAAGGTGCTGAGTGTCATCTGGCCTTTTATCTGATTCGTTCTTCGTTTCCATCACTCTCTCGGATAATTTTTCCACTAGTTTTGCAAGTGTGGTCAACTGAGTGTGCGTCTTTGAAACTTCACTATTAGTCTGTAACTGTAATGTCTCGAACATTTGTGCTAATTCTTCTACACTCCTGGAAATTGAAATAAGAACATCGTGAATTCATTGTCCCAGGAAGGGGAAACTTTATTGACACATTCCTGGGGTCAGATACATCACATGATCACACTGACAGAACCACAGGCACATAGACACAGGCAACAGAGCATGCACAATGTCGGCACTAGTACAGTGTATATCCACCTTTCGCAGCAATGCAGGCTGCTATTCTCCCATGGAGACGATCGTAGAGATGCTGGATGTAGTCCTGTGGAACGGCTTGCCATGCCATTTCCACCTGGCGCCTCAGTTGGACCAGCGTTCGTGCTGGACGTGCAGACCGCGTGAGACGACGCTTCATCCAGTCCCAAACATGCTCAATGGGGGACAGATCCGGAGATCTTCCTGGCCAGGGTAGTTGACTTACACCTTCTAGAGCATGTTGGGTGGCACGGGATACATGCGGACGTGCATTGTCCTGTTGGAACAGCAAGTTCCCTTGCCAGTCTAGGAATGGTAGAACGATGGGTTCGATGACGGTTTGGATGTACCGTGCACTATTCAGTGTCCCCTCGACGATCACCAGTGGTGTACGGCCAGTGTAGGAGATCGCTCCCCACACCATGATGCCGGGTGTTGGCCCTGTGTGCCTCGGTCGTATGCAGTCCTGATTGTGGCGCTCACCTGCACGGCGCCAAACACGCATACGACCATCATTGGCACCAAGGCAGAAGCGACTCTCATCGCTGAAGACGACACGTCTCCATTCGTCCCTCCATTCACGCCTGTCGCGACACCACTGGAGGCGGGCTGCACGATGTTGGGGCGTGAGCGGAAGACGGCCTAACGGTGTGCGGGACCGTAGCCCAGCTTCATGGAGACGGTTGCGAATGGTCCTCGCCGATACCCCAGGAGCAACAGTGTCCCTAATTTGCTGGGAAGTGGCGGTGCGGTCCCCTACGGCACTGCGTAGGATCCTACGGTCTTGGCGTGCATCCGTGCGTCGCTGCGGTCCGGTCCCAGGTCGACGGGCACGTGCACCTTCCGCCGATCACTGGCGACAACATCGATGTACTGTGGAGACCTCACGCCCCACGTGTTGAGCAATTCGGCGGTACGTCCACCCGGCCTCCCGCATGCCCACTATACGCCCTCGCTCAAAGTCCGTCAACTGCACATACGGTTCACGTCCACGCTGTCGCGGCATGCTACCAGTGTTAAAGACTGCGATGGAGCTCCGTATGCCACGGCAAACTGGCTGACACTGACGGCGGCGGTGCACAAATGCTGCGCAGCTAGTGCCATTCGACGGCCAACACCGCGGTTCCTGGTGTGTCCGCTGTGCCGTGCGTGTGATCATTGCTTGTACAGCCCTCTCGCAGTGTCCAGAGCAAGTATGGCGGGTCTGACACACCGGTGTCAATGTGTTCTTTTTTCCATTTCCAGGAGTGTATTTACAATTCTGTTGTGACGCATGTTGCTTTAACTCAACAATGTCAAAAGACTCTACAGGACCAAGTCTGGACTGAAGATCGTTAATATCAGACTTCAGTTCCCCGCTTACCTGAGTTTTCAACCGATCTCACATTTAGACGTTTTCACGATTTAAATGGCCATTTATCTCGTCCCGAAATAATCAGAAGTTCTCTTCTTGTAGCTTGAAATTTTGTCCCTGTTTCCTACTAGATTCTTTGACCTTGCCATGAAGTTCGCTATTAGATACACTACTGGCCATTAAAATTGCTACACCAAGAAGAAATGCAGACGATAAGCTGGTATTCATTGGACAAATATATTATACTAGAACTGACATGTGATTACATTTTCACCCAATTTGGGTGCACAGATCCTGGGAAATCAGTACCCAGAACAGCCACCTCTGGCCGTAATAACGGCCTTGATACGCCAGGGAATTGAGTCAAACAGAGCTCAGATGGCGTGCACAGGTACAGTTACCCATGCAGCTTCAACACGATACCACAGTTCATCAAGAGTAGTGACTGGCGTATTGTGACGAGCCAGTTGCTCGGCCACCACTGACCAGACGTTTTGTTGGTGAGAGATCTGGAGAATGTCCTCGCCAGGGCAGCAGTCGAACATTTTCTGTATCCAGAACCTGCAACATGCGGTCGTGCATTATCCTGCTGAAATGTAGGGTTTCGCACGAATCGAATCAAGGGTAGAGCCACGGGTCGTAACACATCTGAAATGTAACGACCACTATTCAAAGCGTCGTCAATTCGAACAAGAGGTGACCGAGACGTGTAACCAATGGCACCCCATACCATTACGCCGAGTGATATGCCAGTGTGGCAATGACGAATACACGCTTCCAATGTGCATTCACCGAGATGTCGCCAAACACGGATGCGACCATCATGATGCTGTAAACAGAACCTGGATTCATCCTAAAAAATGACTGTTTGCCATTCGTGCACCCAGGTTCGTCGTTGAGTACACCATCGCAGGTGCTCCTGTCTGTGATGCAGCATCAAGGGTAACCACAGCCATGGTCTCCGAGCTGATAATCCATGCTGCTGCAAACGTCGTCGAACTGTTCGTGCAGGTGGTTGTTGTCTTGCAAACGACCCCATCTGTTGACTCAGGGATTGAGAGGTGGCTGCACGATCCGTTACAGCCATGCGGATAAGATGCCTGTCATCTCGACTGCTAGCGATACGTGGCCGTTGGGATCCAGCACGGCGTTCCATATTACCTCCTGAACCCACCGATTCCATTTTCTGCTAACAGTCATTGGGTCTCGACCAACGCGAGCAGCAATGTCGCGATACGATAAACTGCAATCGTGATAGGCTACAATCCGACCTTTACCAAAGTCGAAAACGTGATGGTACGCACTTGTCCTCCTTACATGAGGCATCACAACAACGTTTCACCAGGCAACGCCGGTCAACTGCTGTTTGTGTATGAGAAATAGGTTGGAAACTTTCCTAATGTCAGCACATTGTGTGAATGCTCTGGAAAGCTAAGCATATCACGGCATCTTCTTCTTGTCGGTTAAATTTCGCGTCTGTAGCACGTGATCTTCGTGGTGTAGCAATTTTAATGGCCGGTAGTGTATTTTAATCTCATATTAATTAGTCTATTTTCATCATTGGATTATCAATTTAATCATTGGATTTCCTAGTCTCATCAAATTGAGGTGGAATGAATTGTGTAACATTATTACTGAAAGAGGGGAGGACAAAATCATTTTGCTCTGTAGAAATGGAAGCCATAACTGAATCTCTCATAACAAAATGGGATTGTGTCACAGTACTGAGATCTCCTCAATTGCGTGTAGTTCCCTGCAGTTTATCGTGCATGACTGGTAAATAATAACCTACACTCTGATTGTTCACAGTATTGTTCGAAAGTTCCCTGACTTCGTCATCCTGAGAAAAATTTTCTACACTTTGTCTCAAATTTTCCGAAACTTCGTTTGGAGCTACTTCTACAGTCTTGTCCGTTCCTGTCTGTGCTCTAGTTTTCATTGTCGTTGTGGCAATAAAGAAAATGACAGAAAAGTGTAAAACAAATATATTAATACAAAACTATTAACTTCACTGTTACAAAATAAATAAACAAATTCCGAACCAGAAAGCTCCTGAAATAAAAATTTTGAATTAATGCAGAGCAGCATGCAAGCAACAAAAATGCTATGCGATAACTACTGGTGAACTACTATTGCACAAAATTTTGCAAATGCATTAGCAAAAAAAGCTTCTCTAACTGCGAAATCATCTACCGAAACGAAATCCTAGCAAGGTCGCCAGGTGAAAGTTTTCCAGTCAAAAATTGTAGCTGTTACTAACCGTGTGACAGATATATGGAAATGTCTAAAGCTCTGACAATATTATTGTTACCTATCCTATTTCGCAAAAAATTGCAAGGCAATCTAATAAAACTTTACTATCATTGTCATAGAATCGGTTATGTAGCCATACAACTTGTACGGCGAAAATCCTTGTTTTGATATGTCAGTATTCAAACATTTTCTGGAACCTCCTACTATCAGGCATCTTAGTATTCTGATAGAGAACAAAACCAGAAATTAATTATTCTTCCTTTAAATCACGAAAAATCAATTCTCTTGTATCTGACTGCGATTTTTTTTTAAATATTCTGTAACATCTCCTAACAATTATACTCCAATGCTCCTGCATGCAACAGACAGCTTACCTGGTCTTGCTGCTACAACTGCATAAATATGCTCTGTAACGTGCTAAAATTAATTGATAAGAAATACTGTGATCCATGCAGAGTACAATGCCTGGTCACAACTACTGATGCAACTATTCCTTTGTTTTATTTTTTTAGAGAAATTAATTGATCAAGGGCAATTTAGTCAACAAACCTTAAGCACTGTCAAAAGTGGAACGAATCAATAAAATCTTTTAATTTATTGTGTTTTGAAAATTGAAGATTCATACATTGACAAACCGTACTCAGACCTTTCCTTTTCCTCGACAGTTTGATTAGCAAAAACTTTAATTATTCCACAATTTCCATAATAAGTAATCACATATCTGGATGCAACGAAGATACGAATATTATTCTCAACGTATGCATACACAAATCTGACAAAATCCCTCCAGTACGCAAGTACGCATCAACTACGTGCAACAAAAAGGCAAATTACCAAAACCCTCGCGATAATAATATCTCAGACTCAGAGTTTGTGTATGCACACAACAGCAGAATCAGTAGCCAACTTTACAAGAAAGAATATGAACCCCCAACTTTCAACCTCCATCATCATTTTACGTGTTACTGACTTCAGTTACGTGGAGTGGTAGGAGCATTACAAACTGTTCTGATTTGAAGAGACCTTCCTCATGAATTTTACGTGTTACTGACTTAATTAAGTTGAGTGCTGAGAGTAGGAATTTGATAGAGCACATGTCACATCGGTAAACTGCATAAACTGTTTGTGAGTAATTTTCTCGAACCTGATTAAATATATTGTAGGCATATGCAGGTGGCCTCTCACCTCATTCTGAGTTATTATGGGCAAGATCGGTGCCTGTTCCCCGCTGGGATGAGTTTGCTACGACTAATTGCTTACCTGGCGTAAAGGGTGCTCAGCGTGACGTTGACTCAGCATCTTCTTTAGTGTAAGGAATGGTGCGTCGCATTTCGGATATATGCACTATTTATTTATTTATTTATTGAGCTTCTTTGCGCCTATTCTGCTAAGTACGTATATTATTAGCTTTACAGTATACGTTGCCCAGGAAAGCCTACCACGGTGCAACTTTCTTGTGTGTTGGTAAAGTGCCCAAGGTTTGTGAACGCTGCTGTGCCGGCGATATTCATTTCAAGTATGCTCAAAATAATTTATTTATTATTTGAGAGGGCTTCGTTTATTGACATTACATCTTAGGCCTGTCTCATTTGATTTGGTGAGAACTTTCATCAATCTTTTCAGCTGGTTCTCATCAAGGTAGTCGCAGTCCGGAGACTACATGCATTGTTTATTTATTTACGTATTGCACGCCTTTTCGCGTAGTGTGTTAAGTGGTATATTATTAGCCTTACAGTAAGCACTTCAAGATCTCTGAAATATGAGTTACACTTGCAACCCCAAAACTCAATTAGTTGTATTTACATTACGGGAAAATGTCAGTTACGCCTCGCCTAATGAAAGTTCCATATGTACATCCGCAGTATCAATTTGCGAGAAAATATTTCCACCAGCTAATCTTGACAGTAGCTCGTCAGATCGAGGATTGGTATACGTGCGTATTATAGTCTGAGTGTTAGCAATACATTTAAAATGCGTACACATGCCTAAAACCATTTGGTTTCTTAACGATGACGAAGTGTTTGCCCAGTCACTGTCTCATATTTCTTAGCTATTCAGAAAAGAATCATGTATGTTCCACGGATCATAACTGTCATCTCTCGCAATGATGTGGAAGGAACCCGTTTTGTAATTAAAGTGCACTTCCTCAGTGAGAAATACAACATAATAACCGTCTACAAATACACAAAAACACACACGCGCGCGCGCACGAACACACACGATGTTGTTACTGTTTCTACTGAGGAAGACTTTCCAGCTAGTTCATCGATTTTTCTCTGTGTTTGTTCTGCTCCGTGACTCGTTTTGTGATTTATATAACTTGGCACCCTGCCCCTAGGGAAATTCACCGATTTAGCGGATATGATGAGCTCCTTTGGTAATCAGTTCGTTGTTGTAAGCGAGTTTCTGTTTACTGATCTACGGCATCTCGATAATGGCGTTCAGGTCAAGACGGGTAACATAGATTGACGTGCAAAACTTAAGGACGAAAGTAACTTTCGCGTGCTGTCTCATGCCAAGTAGCTTAGACCAGTCGTTTCGCCGAATGTCCTTTCTGTCATATTCGACAATGCTGGAGGTACGCTCATATGGCGAAAGATGGGAACAAAGAGGGCATTCTCAAACATGATCGGTTTCGTGGTACAGGATACTGAGGGGTTCTAATACAGAAGACTGCAGTATTAAGTTGAGCAGCAAACATTTGGAAAACGTGTCACACTTTAAACATCCAGGTAGCCAAATTAGAAGCGACAAGAGTCTTACAACAGAAACTGCAGCTCGTATAGCCAATGCAGCCACAGTTTTTGGCAAACTGAATCACCGAGTATGGAAATCACCCGATCTCAGACTACAAGCTAAAACTGCGGTCTACAAAGCAATAATATTACCAACTTTATTCTCCGCCTCGGAAACCTGGTGCTGTTATAAAGCTGACATTAGGAGGCTAGTCACCTTTCATCTTCGCTGACTGAGATCAATTCTCCTCATGAAATGGGAAGACCGTGTTCCAAACACGGAGATTTTGCGTCGCGTGAAACTGCCTGCCATTGAAGCTCTCTTAATGAAACACCATTGAGATGAAGTGGCCATATCATACGCATGGAAGACAGTAGACTTCCCAAAGCGGTGTTCTACTCGGAGCTCTCGTGTGGAAAGCGGCGGCAAGGTGGCCAACACCTGCGATATAAAGATACCATCAAACACCACCTCACAGCCTGTAGCATTCCGCGCAAACGGTGGGAGGAGCTTGCATTGCACCGATCAGAGTGGCGCTCAACTGTACACAAGAGTGTGGAACAGTTCGAACATAACCGCCTAAAGAACCTGGACGATAAACGAAAGTTCCGCAAATCTAAGCCCAAGCCTAATTACATCTATACGTATAACTCGACTGGGCAACTGTGTTGCACTTCGTGCGACCGGATCTTCAAAGCAAAGCTCGGTTTTGCAAGCCCGCCACAATACAGACTAAACGACTGATGGAGTCACTATCGCAGGACACGACGAGGAGGACATGATCATGATGGTGTGATGAAGCATAAAATTGCATGGGCATACTGACCTCTGAATCATTGAGCCCGTACACTCACAGATCAACGTTGTTGACGCTGTACTCTTTCCCCATGCTCGTCTTTTGGCAGGTACATTCGGTCTTCATTTTTATGGATGACAATGTGCAACAGCGTCGAATAGTGCAGATGGGGGACATCTTGGAACGACAGCATATTCATCGAGTGGAATGGCCTGCCCATTTTCCCAACTTCAGTCCCATCCAGTACGAGTGCAACGCGTTGGGGATGCTTATTGCAGCATGTTCAGATGCCCCAATGACCACGCTGATGAAGGAATGGAGAGTCCTGCTACCAGAACTCCTTGCCAACCCTGTGGCCAGCATTGGAGCAAGTTGCAGAGGATGAACTGCCGCCCGTGGTGATCACACGCCCCAGTAAAAAAACCATGTCCCGCCTTTTTTAATGTCCAGGGGGCCTTCATAAATCACGGAGACTTAACTGTAATGATATCTTTGAATAAAAGTGTCATTTCTGACCGACTCATTGCATATTTATTTTAATTATCTTGCTTGTTATACTCTAACAGTTTTTTCTATAAATTGCCAAAGTTTCAGCACGCTTTATTATTCTGCAGTGACACATAACGCGAAAGTCCTTCGAGACCGTTTTCAAACCACCGTGTAATGAGTAATGGCGTAGAGATGCTGCTGAAAATCTAGTCGGTTTACATCAACACACAACTGGCAGCAACTAGATGTTTCACGAATAACGGTTGTAGCTTCGGCATAACGTGCAACCAGCTTGTCTAGAGTGCCATGCTCACCACGTTCTCCTGACCTTACCGCTATGGATTTCTTTTTGTGGGAGAGATGAAGCATTTGATGTACGAGACACCGACAGACTGTCCAGAAGAGGTGGTTACCCGTTTGCCGCTGAAGCTGCAGCCATTACTCGTGAAACACCTGGTTGTTTCCAAGGCCTTAGACGATTATTAGCAAGCACATGCCAGTTCTCCATTAATGTAAATGGACGAAGTTTTCATCAGCATCTCTGAAACAGTGTTCATGACACGGCAGTCTGGACACCGTCTCTGATCGTTATTGATGTCAAAACATTCACGGACCCTTAGCGCAGGAACGGAGCACCTGTGACAATTCTGTCATGCAAAAAAGTGTTGGTTTCTATCTCCTCTAAAAAATTTAGATTTTTACACTCTGTATAAAAAGTATTTTATAAAAGACGTAGGGAACAACTTACAGAAAATTAATATACACTGGAGACCCAAAGAAAGTGGTACACCTGCCTCATATCGCGAAGGGTCCCGGTAGCACGCAGAAGTGCCGAAACACGACGTGGCATGGACTCGATTAATGTCTGAAGTAGTGCTGGAGCGAATGGACACCATGAATCCTGCAGGGCTGTCCATAAATCCGTAAGAGTACGAGGGGGTGGAGATCTCTTTTGAACAGCACTTTCCAAGCCATCCCAGATACGCTCAATAATGTTCATGTCCGTGGAGTCTGGTGCCCAACGCCAGTGTTTAAACTCAGAAGAGGGTTCCTGGAACCACTCTGTAGCAATTATGGACGTGTGGGGTGTCGCATTGTTCTGCTGGAATTGCCCAAGTCTGTCGGAATGCGCAATGGACATGAATGGATGTAGGTGATCAGACAGGATGTTTACGTACGTGTCATCTGTCAGAGTCGTATCTAGATGTATCAGGAGTCCTATATCACTCCAACTGCACACGCCCTGCATCATTACAGAGTCTCCACCGTCTTGAACAGCTCCCTGCTGACATGCAGGGTCAATAGATTCATGAGGTTATCTCAGTCTCCATACTCGTACACGTCCATCCGTTCGATACAATATGAAACGGGACTCGTTCGACTAGGCAACATGTTTGCAGTCATCAATAGTCCGATGTCGGTGTTGACGGGTCCAGGCGAGGCGTAAAACTTTGTGCCGTGTAGTCAGCAGGGATACACAACTGGGCCTCGGCTCCGAAAGCCCATATTGATGATGTTTCGTTGAATGGTTCGCACGCTGACACCTATTGATGGCCCAGCATTGAAATCTCCAGCAATTTGCGGAAGAGTTGCACTTCTGTCACGTCGTTGGTCCCGTTCTTGCAGGATATTTTTCCGGCCACAGCGATGTTTTACCGGATTCCTGATGTTCATGGTAGACTCTTGAAATGGTCGTACGGGAAAATCCCCACTTCATCGCTTCCTCGAAGATGCTGTGCCCCATCGCTCGTGCGCCGACTATATTGCCACGTTCAAACTCAGCTAAATCTTGATAACCTGCCACTGTAGCAGCAGTAACAGATCTAACAACTTGCCAGACACTTTTTGACTTATATAGGCGTTGCTGACGGCAGCGCCGCATTTTGCCTGGTTACATATCTCTGTATTTGAACACGCTTGCCCATAGCAGTTTCTCTGGCGCTTCAGTGTAATTATTACGTAACAGCATCAATACATGTATTATGAATCAATATGAGGTTTGGCTGGCTCTGAGCACTATGGGACTTAACATCGCAGGTCATCAGTCCCCTAGAACTTAGAACTACTTAAACCTAACTAACCTAAGGACATCACACACATCCACGCCCGGGGCAGGATTCGAACCTGCGACCGTAGCGGTCGCGCGGTTCCAGACTGAAGCGCCTAGAACCGCTGGGCCACACCGGCCGGCTCAATATGAGGTTTACAACATGATAATTGTAAAATTGACGATGAATGAATACGTGTTTTACGACGTGATAATGTGCAATGTAGACCATTTTTAGGATCTAGGTAACAGACCTAAAAATTTGTAGCAGCAAATAAATAAAATAAAATGTTTGTCTTGCCAAACATGACGAAAGATCAAAATGGTTACGTTTGAAAATAATGGGCCCTCACTGGCTGCCCTGTGACTGACTCGCATGAAGCCAAGCCACTGCACTGCAGTCAAAGTGTCGCCGTGAAGATCACTGTGAATTTCCGCAGTGTCCAGCCGTGTCCTCGAGGCAGAGTCGCCCGTCCATTCGTATGCACGACTAGCGGTCCTGTCTCTCCACGCAGCTGCTGCCAGTACTGTTGTCTTTGTATTCCCACCAGCACCTTACACTTTTCGCATGATATGTGTAAGAGCCGCTGCGCTCATTAATAATGCATGATTTTAGCACGATACTTTCATTCGAAGGACGCATCTCATAAAGATAATTTACACCGACGGTTTCTAAAATTTCAAGACAAGGAAGGACAGCAAACAATAAAATTTTACGTATTCTACACATGCAGTGCAGTAGAAGAATAGATGATTAAATTTGTAATGGTATCAGGGTATACAGAGCGTGAATCTGAGTACACCGCGCTGTCGCTCATAGTAAACATAACAGCTCTTGCACAGCTGGGTACCGAGACAAACTGCTCGTGCAACAGTTATTGTAAGTCACTCTATGCTGCTTCAATTCTGTGATACGGGTTATCAAAAAAAAAAAATGGTTCAAATGGGTCTGAGCACTATGGGACTTAACATCTGTGGTCATCAGTCCCCTAGAACTTAGAACTACTTAAACCTAATTAACCTAAGGACATCACACACATCCATACCCGAGGCAGGATTCAAACCTGCGACCGTAGCGGTCACGCGTTTCCAGACTGAAGCGCCTAGAACCGCAAGGCCATACGGGTCATCAATAGTCGTGGTTGGCAACTGAGGGAATGCAGATGTTTTCAGTTTGGGGAGTTGTGGTGATATGAGGAAGCTTCGATATAAGTCAGTATAGCACAGGCAACATACGCTGATGTGACAAAAGTCGTGAGATACCTCCTAATACCGTATCGCACCTCCGTATGCCCAGCATAGTGAAGCAACCTGACGTGGCATGGACTTAACAACTCGCAACAAGTCGTTGGAAGTCCCCTGCAGAAATGTTGAACCATGCTGCCTCTGTACCGTACATAACTGCGGAACTGTTGCTGGTGCCGGATTTTGTGCACGAACTGACCTCTCGATTATGTCCCATACACGTTCGATGGGATTAATGTCGGGCGATCTGGGTGGCCAAATCGTTCGCTCAAATTGCCCGGAATGTTCTTTAAACCAACTGTAAACAATCGTCTGCCGGTGAGACAACATCGTTGTTTGGGAATATGAAATTCATGAACGGCTGCAAATGGTCTCCAAGTAGCCGAGAGTAAACGAGGACGACGTCCATTCCATGTAAACACAGCCCACACCATTATGGAGCCACCACCAGACAGCACAGTGCCTTGTTGAGAACTTGGCTCCATGGCTTCGTGGGGTCTGCGCAACACTCCAACCAACCATCAGCTCTTACTAACTGAAATCGGGACTCATGTGACCAGGGCACTGTTTTCCAGTTGTCTAGGAACCGATCGATATAGTCATGAGCCCAGGAGAGGAGTTGTGACGTCGTGCTGTTAGTAAAGGCACTCGTGTTGTCGTCTGCTGCCATAGCCCATTAGCTTCAGATATTGCCGCACTGTCCTAACGGATACGTTCTTCGTACGGCCCACATTGATTCCCGCGGTTATTTCGCGCTGTGTTGCTTGTCTGTTAGCACTGACAAATTTACGCAAACGCCCCTGCTCTCGGTCGTTAAGTGAAGGCCATCATCCACTGTGTTGTCCGTGGTTAGAGCTAATGCTTGAAATTTGGTATTCTCAGCACACTCTTGACACTGTGTATCTCGGAACACTCAGTTCCCTAACGGTTTGCGAAATGGCATGTGCCATGCGACTAGCACCACTGCCTTTCCGCATTCAGAGTCTTAACTCCCGTTGTGCGGCCATAACACACCAGAAAGCTTTTCACAAGAATCACCTGATTGTAAATGACAGCTCCACCAATACTAAAATGTAGACTTTCACGGCCGGAAATATCATGTCCATTATAATTATCCGGGCTGTTATGCCGTGGTTGGTTAGGGAATCGACACAGAATTCATCAACCGACCACGGCATAACAGCCCGGATAATTATAATGGACATGAGCTCCACCAATACACTTTCCTTTTATACCTTGTCTACGCGATACTACCTCCATCTGTATATGTGTATATCCCCATCCCATGACTTTTCTCATCTCAGTGTACACTTTTGTGTGTTGTTGAAAATAACGTCTGGAAGAGCTAGAAGATACAGCATATCCTCCGGCCTCAACACACAGAAGTGTAATGCCTGCTGTCCAAATTACCAGCTACGCGAAGCAAGTGTGATAGTGTTTTCAGTGTCACTTCGTACCGTCATTACAGGTGCTAGGCTCGTATGACGATGACGAATGCCATCTGGCATAGTACATACTCCTCGTAGCCTAGTAAACTGATATCAGAATCAAAATTCACCAAAAAAATTCTAAAAAATAAAAATTCAACGACGGACTGCCCTGCTGCCAGCATGCTCACTCTTTCTCTCTTGCTGCAGCAATGGTAGCCACATGAGTGGTCTACTTGCTGACAATCCAATGTTACAGAAGATGTTGCACCGTCCGCGTGGATATTTGTCTGACGGCAAACGAGCTCATTTCCTGAGTCAAGGTACCTGCTCTAGGGTGCTAGTCACAGGGAGCTACTGAGATACTGCATGGTGTTGAGTATGTCCCTTCTGGATCAACAGATTCCATATTCGCACGACATTTGTGGAACTACTGCCGAACATATTTCTGCTATAACATCAAAAAATATAATTTCTCAGTAACATATATACGAATAATTTGTATTTAATCAGATATTATGATACTCGATAAAGACATTTACGTAAGTTATTAGGCCTTCATTTTTTTTTCTCACTAAGGGAGAAGCATTCAAAATTTTCATAAGAAAAGAAGGTCACAGTCTGGAGATTGGCTTAGGAGCGTAACTAACTGCAAAGAAACCAGTAATTCACGTAATGAAAGTATGCCTGGTTGCACTGTTTTATGTTCCATGTAGCTTAAGAGATTGATTGACTGATTTATTCTCTAGTTCATTCTGTGTTTGGTGACATAATAGCAGAAAAGATTATTATCTTGAATAATGAATTACTGATTTTTTGTGAATTGGAGTCCTACGGGATAACTGCTTCTTTCTAAAACTGAACTGGTCGCTTGTCCCTTTCACGTTACTCTTAATTTTTCCTTTGCTTTATGTATGCTGAATCACTATTTAGAGAATTGGATTATTTCATAAATACGCATATCAAAAAATGTTTTGCATTACCTCGGTTCCGAGAGTTCCGGGACCTGTACAGAAAATTGTAATAGAGATCAACATAAACATCATTTCCACCCTTTTTATTGCTCATGAAACCCACACATTGCATGTTGTACCACCATACAGCGAGACCTTCAAGGATGGTGGTCCAGACTGCTGTACACACCGGTACCTCTAATACCCAGTAGCATATCCTCTTGCATTGATGCATTCCTATATTCGTCGTGGCATACTACCCACAAGTTCATCAAGGCTCCGTTGGTCCAGATTGTCCCACTCCTCAACGGCGATTCGGCGTAGATCCCTCAGAGTGGTTGGTGGGTCAAACCGTCCATAAATAGCCCCTTTCAATCTATCCGAGACATGTTCGATAGGGTTCATGTCTGGAGAACACGCTGGCAACTCTAGTCGGGCGATGTTGTTATCCTGAAGGAAGTCATTCACAAGATGTCCATGATGGGGACGCGCATTGTCGTCCATGAAGACGAATGCCTCGCCAGTATGCTGCCGTAATGGTTGCACTATCGGTCAGAGGATGGCATTCACGTATCGTACAGCTGTTACGGCGCCTTCCATGACCACACCAGAGGCGTACGTCGGCCCCACATAATGCCAACCCCAAAACATCAGGGAATCTCCACCTTGCTGCACACGGTGGACAATGTGTCTAAGGCGTTCAGCCTGAACGGGTTGCCTCCAAACACGTCTCCGACGATTCTCTGGTTGAAGGCATATGCGACACTCATCGGTGAAGAGAACGTGATGCCAGTCCTGAGCGGTCCATTCGGCATGTTAAGGGCCCATACATCGGTAGTGAAGTTGCGCATCATGCACCCTATTGCGCACAGTTTAAGTCGTAACACAACGTCCTGTTGCTGGACGAAAAGCATTATTCAACATGGTGGCGTTGTTGTCAGCGTTCCTCCGAGCCATAATCCGTAGGTACCGGTAATCCACTGCAGTGGTAGCCCCTGCGCGGCCTGAGCGAGGCATGTCGTCGACAGTTCCTTTCTCTGTGTACCTCCTCCATGTCCGAACAACATCGCTTTTGGTTCACTCCGAGACACCTTGACACTTCCCTTGTTGAGAGCCCTTCCTGGCACAAAGTAACAATGCGTACGCGATAGAACTGAAGTACTGACCGTTTAGGCATGATTGAACGACAGACAACACGAGCCGTTACCTCCTTCCTGGTGGAATGACTGGAACTGATCGGCTGTTGTATCCCCTCCGTCTAATAGGCCCTGCTCGAGTATGGTTGTTTACATCTTTGGGCGGGTTTAGTGACATCTTTGAACAGTCAAAGGAACTGTGCCTGTGATAGAATATCCACAGTCAACGTCTGTCATCAGGAGTTCTGGGAACCGGCGTGATGCAAAACTTTTTTTTTATGTGTGTATTTTACAGCCCCCTTTCCTTTGAGGTTCAAAGGCAAATTATGAATAAACGTCAACGATGATTTCAGTTTTAGTTCTTTCTTTTCTTTCCACGCAATTCTAAATACTTGGTTCTCTACCTAACATGATGAACTTACTTGCTTTTCGACATGGTGACTCAGCCTTGTATTTCGTAAATTTCCACTCTTCGTATTCTGTATCGGAGCACGTACATATTGAAAATTTCACACCTGCTCTCGACCACCCATCCACACTTCAGAATTCTGAAATTGATCATATAATCGTACGCTCCCTCTAGGTATTCTTTTGTTTTACGCTAGTGCCAAATCTAGTTGTTTCCCATGTAATTTTTTGAGTTCTGTTATCTAAGTGACCATCTTCCACTGACTCCTCAATGCTTTTTTTGCTCCTTTTCATAAAACTGTAGCTCTAGTTTAGAAGCGTGATAGGCCAAACAAAGACCGTATTGAAACATTTTTTTTCTGACTCCAGTAGCATTTTATCGATATCTTCTGCTTTTTCTAAATTTAAATCCTTAATTGTTCGATGAAAATCAGATCGCGGTTCCCCGTCCCACACAGATTTTTGGTGCATTGTGTCCTTGTAACTGCTCTTTCCTGTGCACTCCACAGCGGTCTCCTGCTTTCACTTTCAGCATCACTGAATTTCTTTCACTTTTCTCCGAACCTGTCTATAATTTTCGTGGGGACAATATCTTCATAGCAGTGCCAATGTCCGTCCGTCTTGTGCGGGAAGCTACCTGTCCAGTGTCCCATATGCTGAAGGTACTTACTGTTGACAACAGTAATGCCCATTTTACTCTTCAATCTCAAGCTTGCAATCAGTCCTTCTCCCTTATTTCTTGTGTTTGTTTCCTCAGCAGTATTAGTTGTATACTAACAAAGATACACAACAGTGTATTTAGGTTTATTGATGAAAAGTTGGCCATTATTGTAGGGGTTCACTGAGTGCAATGGAAGGTAGGCGCAAAGACGGCACGCTGAAATGCTTCCGCGGCGACTACAACCACACAAATTACTTTTGCATCTGAGGAACGAGGTCTAACAAATAAACGGACCACTCGAGACCATTAGCCCTTCATACCAAAATACTCAGAAAATATCTCCAAAGAGCCTCCAATTATTTGGTGAGGTTTGGATTTATCCTGCATCTCTTAAAAAAATGGCTCTAAGCACTTAACAAAGGAGGTCATCAGTCCCCTAGACTTAGAACTACTTAAACCTAACTAACCTAAGGACATCACACACATAATGCCCGAGGCAGGATTCGAACCTGCGACCGTAGCAGCAGCGCTGTTCCGGACTGAAGCGCCTAGAACCGCCCGGCCACAGCGGCCAGCCATCTCTTAAAGCTGAAGCACTTATTTGTTACACACTTCTGTTATTTTTGTACCGGGAAACAGTTATTTATGATGGCCCACTCTTTTCTATTGCTCTTTGATTTTCGCCAGTCCAGTGGCAGGTACCTCACTAAACGTAAGTCATTTCGACAGCCTTTAACCGGTATCAATTCCTAATACGGTGTCAGTATTTCTTCACTAGTTTAATTACAAATAGCTTTTCATCTGAATTTACGTCTTCACCTAGATACGCTTCGGAGCGTCGTGACCAACTAACCATGGCGCACTCCAGCTGGTCTCGTCTTTTCAATGCAAAACTGTACGTTCCTTTCTGAAAGTGTACTTGGCGTAACTAGTTGGCTCTAGGATTTCAGAAGGTTTTCTCCTCCCTCATTCCTTTCGACTAGGCTGCATTCTTCGTCAGTTCTGCCTGTGATTCTGTCATTTACTAACGTCTGTGGTCATTAATATCACATGTATATTCATCTTACGATATTTTATTGATTTCCTAGTAACCTCACCTTATTTTCCTTCTTCAACATTGAATTTCGTTGTGTAACTGCAGATGTCTCTTGAGGTACGTGGTCTTCGTTCTGAAAAAAATAATTGTTACTGTTTCCATCTTCGAAACTAATTCTGCTTTCAATTTTCTCACACCTGAAGATCTCAATAACTGTCAACTGCTACCTGACAACGGGCTTTTTGCCCTGTGGATGCAGTCTGTGTGCTGTTATCATCTCGATTCAATAATCGCTACAAGAACAAACGAAATTTCATTTCTCTATTAAAACTTACCATTTTCCAAGCATAATTCATACTTGTAATATGCCATGTTGTTACTTTAGAAAGTTAGCTTGGTTAATTTTTCTTTCTTTAGCAAAATTACTAAAACATCCTCCACTTTCTTTCAGCATAGCGTTTTCAGGAATCTATCAAACTGCTAAAGAGTAAACTGTAAGTTGCAGACAGGTCGTTGAAGAATAGGTGGCGATAGCATCGTACATAAGGTATAAAATGGCAGTGCATTGGCGAAGCTGTCATTTGTACTCTGGTGATTCATGTGAATAGATTGCCAACGTGATTACGTCACGACGAGGATTAACAGACTTTGAACACGGAATGGTAGTTGGTCTAGACGCATGGGAAATTACATTTTGGAAATTGTTAGGGAATTCAATATTTCGAGATCCACAGTGTCAAGAGCTGTTTGCTGATGATGCTGTGGTGTATGGGAAGGTGTCGTCGTTGAGTGACTGTAGGAGGATACAAGATGACTTGGACAGGATTTGTAATTGGTGTAAAGAATGGCAGCTAACTCTAAATATAGATAAATGTAAAGTAATGCAGATGAATAGGAAAAAGAATCCCGTAATTTTTGAATACTCCATTAGTAGTGTAGCGCTTGACACAGTCACGTCGATTAAATATTTGGGCGTAACATTGCAGAGCGATATGAAGTGGGACAAGCATGTAATGGCAGTTGTGGGGAAGGCAGATAGTCGTCTTCGGTTCATTGGTAGAATTTTGCGAAGATGTGGTTCATCTGTAAAGGAGACCGCTTATAAAACACTAATACGACCTATTCTTGAGTACTGCTCGACCGTTTGGGATCCCTATCAGGTCGGATTGAGGGGGGACATAGAAGCAATTCAGAGGCGGGCTGCTGGATTTGTTACTGGTAGGTTTGATCAGCACGCGAGTGTTACGGAAATGCTTCAGGCACTCGGGTGGGAGTCTCTAGAGGAAAGGAGGCGTTCTTTTCGTGAATCGCTACTGAGAAAATTTAGAGAACCAGCATTTGAGGCTGACTGCAGTACAATTTTTCTGCCGCCAACTTACATTTCGCGGAAAGACCACAAAGATAAGAGAGATTAGGGCTCGTACAGAGGCATATTGGCAGTCATTTTTCCCTCGTTCTGTTTGGGAGTGGAACAGGGAGAGAAGATGCTAGTTTTGGTACGAGGTACCCTCCGCCACGCACTGTGTGGTGGATTGCGGAGTATTTAAAAAAAAAAAAAAGAGCGTGCCGGGATTACCAAATTTCAAATACTACCTCTAACCACGGACAATCCAGTGGCCGATGGCCTTTTCCTTAACGACCGAGGGCAGTGCGTTTGCGTAGAGTTGTCAGTGCTAACATAGAAGCAGAACTGCATGAAATCACCGCAGAAATCAATGGAGACATACGACGAACATATCCGTTAGGGCAATGCTGAGAAATTTGACGTTAATGGGCTATGGAAGCAGACGATCGACGCAAGTGCCTTTCCTAACAGCACGGCATCATCTGCAGCGCCCCTCATTGGCTCGTGACTATATCGATTGTACCCGAGGCGACTGGAAAACTATGGCCTAGCCAGAAGAGTTCCGATTTCAGTCGGTAAGAGATGATGGTAGGTTTCGATTGTGGTGCAGATCTCACAAAGCCATAGACCCAAGTTGTCAACAAGGTACTGTGCAAGCTGGTGGTGGCTCCATGACGGTGTGGGCTGCATTTGCATGTAATGGACTGGATCCTCTGGTCCCACTGAACCGATCATTGACGGGGGATGGTTATGTTCGGTTACTTCGAGATCATTCGAAGCCATTCATCGACTTGATATTCCCAAACAACGACGGTTTTTTTATGGATGAGAACGCGCATGGTCACCGGGCCACAATTGTTCACCGTTGCTTTAAAGAAAATTCCGGACAATTCGAGCGAATGATTTGGCCATCCATATCGCTCGACATGAATCCATCAAACATTTATAGGACATAATTGAGAGGCCAGTTCGTGATCCTGCACCGGCAGTATTTCCCCAGCTATGGACGGCTACAGCGGCTGCATGGCTAAAAATTTCTGCAGGGGATTTCCAACGACTTGCCGAGTCCATGCCACGTCGAGTTGCTGGACTACGCCGGGCAAAAGGAGGTCCGGCACGATATTAGGAGGTATCCCGTACATTTTTTATCTCACGTATTTTACAATCTGGCGAACGAAGAAAAAAATGAGCAGCACTTTTGGGTGTATCTCGCGATAGAGCACCATAAACTTCAACTGACGAGAAGCTACAGCGAAGAATTTGTGCCAATTTTGACTGTCTTAAGGAAAAGTTTTCATTAACGACAATGTTACATGTTAATATCCTTTATGTTACATAAATTGTTTGATTTTGTGTTGTTGTTGTTGTTATTGTGGTCTTCAGTCCTGAGACTGGTTTGATGCAGCTCTCCATGCTACTCTATCCTGTGCAAGCTTCTTCATCTCCCAGTACTTACTGCAACCTACATCCTTCTGAATCTGCTTAGTATATTCATCTCTTGGCCTCCCTCTACGATTTTTACCTTCCACACTGCCCTCCAATACTAAATTGGTGATCCCTTGATGCCTCAGAACATGTCCTACCAACCGATCCCTTATTCTTGTCAAGTTGTGCCACAAACTCCTCTTTTCCGCAATTCTATTCAATACCTCCTCATTAGTTATGTGATCTACCCATCTAATCTTCAGCATTCTTCTGTAACACCACATTTCAAAAGCTTCTATTCTCGTCTTGTCCAAAGTATTTATCGTCCATGTTTCACTTCCATACATGGCTACACTCCATACAAATACTTTCAGAAACGACTTCCTGACACTTAAATCTATACTCGATGTTAACAAATTTCTCTTCTTAAGAAACGCTTTCTTGCCATTTCCAGTCTACATTTTATATTCTCTCTACTTCGACCATCATCAGTTATTTTGCTCCCCAAATAGCAAAACTCCTTTACTACTTAAAGTGTCTCATTTTCTAATCTAATTCCTTCAGCATCACCCGACTTAATTCGACTACATTCCATTATCCTCGTTTTGCTTTTGTTGATGTTCATCTTACGAGGTGCATTCAAGTTCTAAGGCCTCCTATTTTTTTTCTCCGGACTGGAAAGAGACAGAAACATGCACATTGTTTTAAAATGAGGCCGCGTTCATTGTCAATACGTCCCAGAGATGGCAACACCGTACGGCAGATGGGATTTTACCGCCAGCGGCGAGAATGAGAACAGTTTTAAATAATTAAAATGGCGACGTTTTCCTTACTTGAAAAGCGTGCAATCATTCGTTTTCTGAATTTGCGTGGTGTGAAACCAATGAAATTCATCATGGAGTTATGGATGTGTCGAAAGTGTGTTCGTGGGTGCGACAGTTTAATGAAGGCAGAACATCGTGTGACAACAAACCGAAACAACCTCGGGCTCGCAGAAGCCGGTCTGACGACATGATCGAGAAAGTGGAGAGAATTGTTTTGGGGGATCGCCGAATGACTGTTGAACAGATCATGTCCAGAGTTGGCATTTCTGTAGTTTCTGTGCACACAATCCTGCATGACGACCTGAAAATGCGAAAAGTGTCATCCAGGTGGGTGCCACGAATGCTGACGGACGACCACATGGCTGCCCGTGTGGCATGTTGCCAAGCAATGTTGACGCGCAACGACAGCATAAATGGGACTTTCTTTTCGTCGGTTGTGACAATGGATGAGACGTGGATGCCATTTTTCAATCCAGAAACAAAGCGCCAGTCAGCTCAATGGAAGCACACAGATTCACCGCCACCAAAAAAATTTCGGGTAACTGCCAGTGCTGAAAAAAATGATGGTGTCCATGTTGTGGGACAACGAGGGCGTAATCCTTACCCATTGCGTTCCAAAGGGCACTACGGTAACAGGTGCATCCTACGAAAATGTTTTGAAGAACAAATTCTTTCCTGCACTGCAACAAAAACGTCCGGGAACGGCTGCGCGTGTGCTGTTTCACCAAGACAACACACCCGCACATCGAGCTAACGGTATGCAACAGTTTCTTCGTGATAACAACTTTGAAGTGATTCCTCATGCTCCCTACTCACCTGACCTGGCTCCTAGTGACTTTTGGCTTCTACCAACAATGAAAGACACTCTCCGTGGCCGCACCTTCACCAGCCGTGCTGCTATTGCCTCAGCGATTTTCCAGTGGTCAAAACTGTGGTGTCACCGCCAGACACCACACTTACTAGGTGGTAGCCTTTAAATCGGCCGCGGTCCGTTAGTATACGTCGGACCCGCGTGTCGACACTGTCAGTGATTGCAGACCGAGCGCCACCACACGGCAGGTCTAGAGAGACGCCCTAGCACTCGCCCCAGTTGTACAGCCGACTTTGCTAGCGATGCTACACTGACAATTACGCTCTCATTTGCCGAGACGATAGCATAGCCTTCAGCTACGTCATTTGCTACGACCTAGCAAGGCGCCATTATCAGTTTATATTGAGATTGTAAAACATGTACCGTCAAGAGCGATGTACACCAATTGTGGATTAAAGTTGAGTATTACACCAAATGCATCCGTTTTTCTAAGTTCTCAAATACTTGTCCTGTTCCAGACCTCACGCCAGTTTGCGTGAGCTTAAAGCGTGCCTTTCGGCATCCTCGCATAGTGACTTGGCTGTCTTGCCAAGTCACAACAAAAACAGACTCCTAAAGAGGCCTTCGCCGCTGCCATGGAATCATGGCGTCAGCGTTGTGAAAAATGTGTACGTCTGCAGGGCGATTACGTCGAGAAGTAACGCCAGTTTCATCGATTTCGGGTGAGTAGTTAATTAGAAAAATAATCGGAGGCCTTAGAACTTGAATGCACCTCGTATATCCCCCTTTCAAGACACTATCCATTCCGTTCAACTGCTCTTCAAAGTCCCTTGCTGTCTGTGACACTACTGTTGTTCTATCAAGAACCGACGGAAGAATCAGCTAACATAAAGAAAAGTTTACCGATAAAGCATTCGTCTGACAGTCAACGAAATGCCGGTACCTTGAACCACTGGATCTGTTGTGTTAGGGAGTTCTTAATGATATTAAAGTTAACTCCTTTGTTTGCCGTGTGATGTATGTAATGTACCGTTGTTGTACAATTTATTGATGTACTGTGTCTTGTATATGTAAGACATGTTTATGTCAAACAAGAACCGCATATTTTAAAGTACTGTAATGTCAGAGAGTTCGTCAATAACGTCCGTCAACTGCAGAACGGCAGTGCTTAAAAAACTACGATATTGCTTATGTTCTACAGGATTAATTTATTGCGTTAACCGATTTTCGGCTTAGAAGGCCATCACCACACTTCAATTGACTATTATCGACAAAGGAGTTACAATGTTTGTAAAGATGTTGAACATGCACAGTAAATTGAGGCACAGACGCATAGTGAATGACATTTTTGACAGCGTGGTGGTAATGCAATTAAAAACGTATTAAGTGAAACAATATATAAAATAAAAGGAGCAAGCAGGAAAAACATTAACATTAAACTGGAAAACAGTGCCTACGTAACAGTTTTACATTATTACTAATGTAAACTGCTATGTAGGCGCAGTTTTCGGGTACAGCGTTCATGTTTTTCCTTATGGTCCCCTTTATATTTATCTGTTGTTCAGTATTTTTATCTCTTAAATTGCATTACCACCACAGTATCAGAGATGGCATTTACTGTGTGTTCGTGCCTCAATATACATGTACAACATCTTTGTCAATGTTGTTTACAAACATTGTAACTTATAGGCAAAATTTCATACCAAATTGCCAACCTCTTTCGGAAAACTGGTATTCAAATTTCTTTCAGCACTACCAGCAAGCTACAATAGCACATCATCCATAACTGTCAGACAAATAACCAGTGCCACCACAAATCAGGTAATTACAAACTTTTACGTGATAATTGCCCACAGTTCTACATAGGCCAAACTGGAAGCAGTTTCACTATAAGATACTGTGTGCATATGGATGCTTTCCGGCTAAATAATTTTGATAAATTCACCTTCGCAATGCATCTAAAAGACCATGGTGACTCAGCCACAGCCATTACAGAAAACCTACAAATACTACACACTGTGAACAAAGGAAATTAATCTGCTTGAAGAGCTAGAAATTTATGTCCACAGCTCTGACTGACCAGACCTTATTCTCTACGAACAAGTGGAGCTTGCAAACAAATCTTACCTTCACATATTTCATGAAATATTCAAAAACAGAAACTAATTATCTTCTGACATAATAATAAAGTAATATTCCATGGAAATTCGATCTAACAGTCATACAAGAGTCCAAGTGTCATTATCGTAATTTGTAATAGTCATATTGTAAACATAAGCAGTAACTGTCATTGTATAATTTGTAATAGTCTTCAAAATTTCATGTGTGTAACATCATTGTGCTTCCTAGATCTAAGTTCTCTGACAACAGTGTGGCTCAAAACAGTTCTAGCTGTCATTTTTTTAAATTTGTAATAGCTTTTAGTAATTTCATATATATAATATCCCTGTACTTCCTAGATCTAAGTTCTCCGACAAAAATGTGGATCCAAAAAATTGCATAATGTGTATCAAAAAGAAATTCGCAGTCTACAATAGCTTTTTAAGTTTCTATGTGTGCAACACCCTTGCACTTCCTGTGACTAAGTTCTTTGACCATATTTCTGTATGAGCAACCTCTTTACATCTGTCATGTCTAAGTTCTTTGGCTACAGCCCACATGTTTGTATGTAAACATAGTGTAATCCACGAATGCACATCGTAATAGTGAAATATGCAGCTAAACTTTATAAAACTGAAATATGGACGTGAAAATGATAATAAGTGTGTAACAAAGTGGCAGAATTGTCACCACAGCAAAACTATATTGATGGTGCTTCATCTTTATGTAAGTACAGATATATTTTCGTCAAATGCTGACTTGCCACTTACAATTGTCCCACTTGTATCTGTTTATAGTCACCAGCAAATAATTTTTTTGTGTTTATACAGTGATCTCCAGCAGTATAAACATGTACATGAACGTATAAACACCTGAGGGTGGGCGCTAGCCCGAAACCGGTCGTGTGATAAATAAATAACCGTTTATTGTGACTGGTAACGGATATTTTTATACACCCTATAAAGGAACAGTCACGGAGTTCGACAGCATCCACTATGGATAAAATTCATTCATTGTAACTTTTTTGCGACAATAGTCAGTTAGTCTGATAATGGCCTTGCAAACCGAAAAATCGGTTAACACAGTAAATTAAAAATGTAGAACATAAGCAGTATCGTACTTTTCGTTTACACTAATGTTGTTCTATCAAGAACCAACGGAAGAATCAGCTAACGTAAATGAAGTTGTACCGATAAAGCATTCGTCTGACAATTAGCGAAATGCCGGTACATTGAACCACTAGATCTGTTGTGAAGAGGGGCGGCCGGAGTGGCCGAGCGGATCTAGGCGCTTCAGTCTGGAACCGCGCGACCGCTACAGTCGCAGGTTCGAATCCTGCCTCGGGCATGGATGTGTGTGATGTCCTTAGGTTAGTTAGGTTTAAGTAGTTCTAAGTTTTAGGGGACTGATGACCTCAGAAGTTAAGTGCCATAGTGCTCAGAGCCATTTGAACCATTTTTTTGTGAAGAGGACTAATATTCAAATAAGATACTTTAATTAAAGTCTTCACTAACGATGAGCCCAATGTACCTTAGTTTCCAGAGCGACAATATGGCTCGTTGCTACTTTAATGAACCTGCTGCTTGATCTAAAACAAGTCTGCGCCAAAAAATGACTACCGCTTGGACTGAATCCCTGCACATTCTATTTTGAAAGACGCATCAGGTATCATTAAAGAGAAGTGCCCCGGCAAAATCATGCAGTAATTCTTTAAATTTCTATTCTCGTCTGTGAAACTCAGAATTGCCGATCACACTACGTCTACGCAAAAGACGCCTCAACTTCAGTCCCAAGCTAATTTTCCCCACTGGAGGCGTCACTTTTCAAAATGTAATCGGATTTGGGGAAAAGGTGCGACTAACTAATAGACATTCAGAACATCTTATACAAATTTGCTCAACAGTAAAGCTCCTGTGTTGGAGACGGAGCGCTCTTATTGGGATAGTTTGGCGTGTCTCGCGACTAAGACGTCGCCAGATCTCGAACTTGAAGCATACACGATACTCGCGCACAAGAAAAATATTTTGTTGACACCCACCCTACACAGGGAGAAATGATCATCGTAATAAAATAAGAGAGATCTGAGCTCGCACGGAAGGATTTAACTGTTCGCGTTACCCGCGCGCTGTTCGAGCGTGGAACGGTAGAAATGTAGCCTGAAGGTGGTTCGATTAAGTGTCTGCCAGGAACTTAAGTGTGAACTGTAAAGCAGTCATGTAAATGTAGGTAACGGTCGAGTAGTACCACCGCATTTGATAGATGCCAGTTTGTGGGTGTGTAGGACACATCTCGTAGTAATTCAGGCTCTTAGTTTTTTTTGTGCCTCCGTATATAGGACGTACGTTGAGTACCTGTATTTGAGGAAAAACTTTGATGTCAGAGCTGCCCTGGGCAACAAAGAATTGATGTAAAGAAACAGAAGAAGCGAGACTCACTAGAGACGGAACCCAAGAACAGAAGAAGAAAAAAGCAACCATCCTGACACTTCCACATGAAATGTATTCGCAGTTGCGAATACGAACAACCATCAGCTGTGTAAGGGGATGATGATAATGACAATTTGTGCCGGACCGGGAGTCGAAATCGGATATACCGCTTTACACGAGAGATCGCCTTAATCACTTTGGCTGTTCCGGTACGACTCACGGCCAGACCCAAACTTCCATATGTCTTCGTCTTTCCGTCACAACCAGTGCTACTGCACACAGGATGTAATTGCTTTACGGTAATTACATAAAGTGTGTACGAGTGTGACGGAGGAACGATGACATATGGAAGTTTGGGTCTGGCCGTAAGCGGTCCACGGATAGCCACAGCCGGCGCGGTAGCTCAGCGTGTTCGGTCAGAGCGCTGGCTGGTCTCTGTGGGGAAGAAAAAAGGAAAAAAAAACTGAGTAAAGGGGTCAACAACTAACTTCAACGGATGTCATGTGATGTCCACTACGACCAAATAAAAAAAATGCGGTTAATGGACCTCTCGTGTAAAACGAGAAATGCTGGTTCGAATCCCGATCAGGCACAAATTTTCACTATTACCATTCCTTTACGCAGCTGATGGTGGTTCGCATTCGCAACTGCGAATACATTTTATGTATTTCAAAATGGCTGTAGTCGCCGGGATGCATGTCTCCAAGGAACACTGTTAACACAGGCATTTCGTATCCCAGCATTTGTCTCTAGACAGAGGAACTGCGAAAAAACTAAATCTGGATATATGGACGGGGAACTGAACGCCAATCGTCCTGGATGTCAGTTGATAACAGGGGACGCCGTCGAGTATGGTGGATTCTAAAAGTGCAGCAAACCATTTGGCAATTCAATACTGCACAATAGCAACGCATGGTCAACCATGCTATACATAGAGTACGAATTACTCGCACTGAGATTGCTGACTAGTACTACATGATGATGCCAGGGTACGAAGACAATGAAAACTATCTGATGTGATGCAACACACTTGCTACCAGGGTATCGTTCAGATAGGTAGTGGATATATTTATATGGGGAAAAATGGCGCCCTGATACGTCTTACGTACTGTCTCCTAATGTTTCAAAAGCCTGTTTTACCATACACATCAGTATATTTATTGACACGAATTATGTATAAAGAATGGTATAACTGATAGAAGTCGACTTCGCAGAAGATCAGTTTGGATTCGAAATAAATGCAGGAACATGCGAGGCACTCCAAAAGAAAGGCTGAAGAAAGACAGACCTACATTTATATCATATGCAGATTTAGAGAAAGCATTTGAGAATGTTGGCTGGACTACACTGTTTGAAAATCTGAAGGTAGCAGAGATAAAATACAGAAAACGAATAGTAATTCGCAATTCGAACAGAAGTTATAAGAATCGAAGGATATGAAAGGGAAGCCGTAGTTGAGAAGGGAGTAAGACAGTGTTGTATCCTATTCTTGATCTTTTACAATCTTTACTTTGATCAACAGCTAATGGAAACCAAAGAAAAGTTTGGAGATGGAGTTAAAGATCGGGGAGAAGAAACAAAAAAATTGAGGTTTACCGATGACACTCTAATTCTGTTGAAAACGGTAAAGGGTTTGGACGAAAAGTTGAACGAAATCGATAGTGGCTTTAAAAGATTTTATAAGATGAAAAATCAACCGCAGCAAAACAACGTTATTGGAGGGTTGTCGAATTAAATGGGCCACGATACTATAGGCGGTGAAGGAGTACCCGCCTTACACTGTATAAAGCAATAGACAATATTGCTATTAATACAGAGAACTATGTAGGTGCACAAGTCGTTACTGTTGTTCTATCAAGAACCGACGGAAGAATCAGCTAACATAAAGAAAAGTTTACCGATAAAGCATGGTCCATCCGTGTTCTGTGGTGGAATTCTGAATTTTACTATTAGTAACATGGATACCCTGCAACAAGGTAACGGATGGGTAACCGTAGCCTTCGTCCGTGGACCTAAAATCGATAAATTTCCAGGGCTGGAAAGTTTTAACAGCCGTGACGTCATCGCATACTGGACATTTCACGTCGCCCATTGCGTGCTGAGGGAGTTAGATTACGAAATAATTAACTAAAATTTATAGATGACTCCCTATTTGGGCAGTAAAATAAATGATGATAGCCGAAGCGGACAGGATATAAAATGCGGACTGAAACTGCAAGAAAATCACTTTTGGAGGGAGAGGAACTTGTTAACATCTAATATCAATCTAAGCGTTAGTGAAATGCAGACGACAGGGAGTTCTGACCAGAAAATAATAGATGCTTCTGAAATGTGTGTTGTGGAATTATGATGAAGATTAGACGGGTAGATCTAATAACAGATGAGGAAGTACTGAATCGAACTGGTGGAAAAAAGAATTTCTATCACAACTTGACTAAAGGAAGGGATTGGCTGACAGGACACAACATGAGACATCAAGGAATTGTCTATTTGATAGTGGATAGAACTGTGAGGGACACAAACTGTAGACGGAGACCAAGTCTTGAATATAGTAAACAGGTTCGCATGGATATAGGTTGTGGTAGTTATGCAGAGATAGAAAGGCTTCCACAGGATTAACTAGCATGGAGAGCAACATCAAACCAGTCTTCGATCTGAAGACTAGAACAACAAAAATTCACTACGTGTTAACTGTTACCTTCAACAAGAAAATGCACCACACCAGCCAATCGTTCATGAATTGTGGAAGTTGTGTGAGCAACATCTGACGGAGAAGAATGTGACACGATGTCGCACTGGCGAGTGTTAACGAAGGTGCAACCATGCAGAATAGGTTCGCAGGTATGTGAGTGACCCGTAGGCTTCTTTTAAGTAACAGAATCCAGTATGTTTTTCTCGAAGACGAGTGCTCATCAGAGACAAGGACATCGTCAGGAGTGCCCCAGGGAAGTATGATAGCACCGCTGCTATTTTCTGTATAAATACAGGGTGACAATTACTGAACTATGTGAAAAAAACCTAAATTAGTTACAAACTACGGAGTGCACACACTTTATTCAACACTTAAACGTCACTACACATATTAGGATTTAGGCTATGACATGCTCGATATGCCTGCCCCCATTGGTGATGTAGCGCAGACAAATAGCGAAATTCTGCATGACTCGCTGAAGTGTCGGAACATCGATGCTGTCGATGACCCTCTGAATGGCTATTCTCAGCTGAGCAGTGGTTTTGGGGTTATTGTACGCCTTGTCTTTAATATAGTCCCACAAAAAGGAGTCGCATGTGTTCAGATCCGGAGAATAAGGCGGCCAATCGAGGCCCATGCCAGTTACTTCTGGGTACCCCAGAGCCAGTAGGCGGTCCCCAGAGTGCTCCTCCAGGACATTAAACATTCTCCTGGTTCGATGGGGTCGAGCTCCGTCTAGCATGAACCACACCTTGTCGTAATCAGGTCTCTTTGGATAATGGGGATGAAATCATCTTCCAAAACCTTCACGTACCGTTCACTAATCACCGTGCCATCAAGGAATATCGCACCGATTATTCCGTGACTGGACATTGCGCACCATACAGTCACCCGTCGAGCATGAAGAGACTTCTCGATCGCAAAATGCGTATTCTCAGTCCCCCAAATGCGCCAATTTTGCTTATTGACGAACCCACCCAAATAAAAATGGGCTTCGTCGCTAAACCAAACCATACATGCGCATCGTGCTTAGCGGCCAACTGTGCAGTTTGAACGTCCTCATCCAAACGATCCAGAAGTTATGACAGTTTTGTTTCATATAGTTCAATAATTGTCACCCTGTAAATGATCTGGCTAACAGGGGCGGGCAGCAATATGCAGTTGTTTGCTGATGCTGCTTTCGTGTACAGGAAGATGTCCAAGGTGAGTGACTGTTTGAGGTTGCAAGATGACTTCGAGAAAATTTCTAGTTGGTGTGATGACTGGCAGCTAGCTTTCAAGGTAGAAAAATGTAAGTTAATGTAGTTGAGTAGGAAAAACATGCCCGTAATATTAGAATACAGCATTAGCAGTGTCCTGCTTGACACAGTTACATTGCTTAAATACCTGGGCATGACATTGCTATGTAAATGGAAATTTGTTGGAAGGTCTTATGGGACCAAACTGCTGAGGTCATCCGTCCCTAATCTTACATACTACTTAATCTAACTTACGCTGACAACACACACATCCATGCCCGAGGGAGGACTCGAACCTCCGACAGGGAGGGGGGAGGGGGGGGGGAGCCGCGCGAACCGTGGCAAGGCGACCTAGACCGCTCGGCTACCCCGAGCGGCGTTGCAATGTAATATGAAATGAAATGAGCGTTTGAGGATTGTGGTAGGGATGCCAAACGATCATCTTCGGTTTATTGGGAGAATTTTGGGAAAATATGGTTCATTTGTAAAGGAGACCACACATAGGACGCTCGTGCGATCTATTCTTGAGTACTGCTCATGTGTTTGGGATCCGCACCAGGTCGGATTAAAGGAAGACATCAAAGCAATTCAGATGCGAACTGATAGATTTGTTACCGTTAGGTTCAAATATGATGTAAGGAACACGGAGATGCTTCTGAAACTCAAATGGGAATCCCTGGAGGGAAGGCGACGTTGTTTTCAAGGAACACTATGAAAGTTTTCAGAACCGGCATTTGAAGTTGATTGCAGAATGATTCCACTGCTACCAACAAACATTTCGAGTAAGGGCCGCGAGTGTAAGATACGAGAAATTAGGGCTCATATTAAGGCATACAGACAATCGTTTTTCCCTCTCTGTTTGGGAGTGGAAAAGGAGATGACTGATAGTGGTATAGAGTTCCCTTCGCCACGCACTGTACGGTGACTTGTGGAGTATGTATGCATGCATTTGTCCCTCCATATCATCTGACCTCAGGCCCACTGAGCATGTACGGGACACCACAGAGCTAAAATGTTCAAATGTGTGCGAAATCTTGTGGGACTTAACTGCTAAGGTCATCAGTCCTTAAGCTTACACACTACTTAACCTAAATTATCCTAAGGACAAACACACACACCCATGCCCGAGGGAGGACTCGAACCTCCACAGAGCGAGATGGGCACTTCTGCTACCGAACGATGATCATTAGTTGTGACCAACGGTTTAGTGTGTAAGGATCTGGATGACTGCGTAAAACTTTCGGTGCCTCGCTACATCAACGCAACGACCCACCTGTGCTGTTACCAGGGAGAAAGTAGGTACTACACACTACTAACCAGGTGTCTGTGACTCAATTACTTTTGACTGTACTAAACATGAAAGAAAAGCCACCGGATATCCTCCAGTTCAGCAGGCTACAGCCGGTGTGATGAACACATGTTTTCCCCCGAGAGAACAAGCGACGTAACAAAAGCGAAAGTTACGAGGGTATTTTTCCTGCGTTAGGGGAAAGCTGCGATGAAATGCACTCCCCTCGTTATGGTGTCTCGCTCAGGGATAACGACATGCCTTCCGTGTTAATGACATAACGCGCCTCGCGCACGCTGTCAGCCAGTTAACACCGAAGAGTGTACTCCTCTGAAGACGTTTAAAAACATTCACTCAACACATTTTCAGCACGATCAGGGACGCTCCAAAATCAAGATTTAATAATATCTTGGAAGCTACAAAACTAAACCATTTTTTTGTATTAAAGTCTTCAATGAAGCATTACTTGTTGACACTCGAATCGGCATCTTCGATCAACGACCGTTTAGTGATTTTTCTGACATTCCGCCAGCACGAGTGGTTTGCGTTGTCAAAGATTTACCATCCACTGCTGGTGCCCGCGAAAGCCTCAGCAATTACGAAATCTTTAATTCTTTTACACTATTTCTCGTAAGTTTGTATTGCTGTTGTTGCAGTTTTTGCAAAAGTGAGTGAGTCTCTTATCTGGTACTTGTAAAGTGTGGAAATGCGACTGGTAGGTATGAGAAACTCAAAAACTTTTCCAAATAATGGGCAACCCGATAAAACAGTTACATTTGAAATGCCAGTTTTTAAAGTAATATATCAATTTTCAGCTATTTATATTAATTTTCTTTGCATTTTTTTCTTTCAGAACTGTTTAGTTTTAGTTTACAGAGAGCCGTTTTATTGTTGTTGTTGTTGTTGTTGTTGTGGTCTTCAGTCCTGAGACTGGTTTGATGCAGCTCTCCATGCTACTCTATCTTGTGCAAGCTTCTTCATCTCCCAGTACCTACTGCAACCTACATCCTCCTGAATCTGTTTAGTGTATT
Organism: Schistocerca piceifrons; assembly: GCF_021461385.2. NCBI lineage: Eukaryota > Metazoa > Arthropoda > Insecta > Orthoptera > Acrididae > Schistocerca > Schistocerca piceifrons. Next base: position 219,296,189 of record NC_060140.1, on the reverse strand, counting down.
CATCTCTTGGTCTCCCTCTACAAATTTTACCCTCTACGCTGCCCTCCAATACTAAATTGGTGATCCCTCGATGTCTCAGAACATCTCCTACCAACCGATCCCTTCTTCTAGTCAAGTTGTGCCACAAGCTCCTCTTCTCCCCAATTCTATTCAATACCTCCTCATTAGTTATGTGATCAACCCATCTAATCTTCAGCATTCTTCTGTAGCACCACATTTCGAAAGCTTCTATTCTCTTCTTGTCTAAGCTATTTATCGTCCACGTTTCACTTCCATACATGGCTACACTCCATACAAATACTTTCAGAAACGACTTCCTGACACTTAAATCTATACTCGATGATAACAAATTTCTCTTCTTAAGAAACGCTTTCCTTGCCATTTCCAGTCTACTTCGACCATCATCAGTTATTTTGCTCCCTAAATAGCAAAACTCTTTTACTACTTTAAGTGTGTCATTTGCTAATCTAATTCCCTCAGCACCACCCGACTTAATTCGACTACATTCCATTATCCTCGTTTTGCTTTTGTTGATCTTCATCTTATACCCTCCTTTCAAGACACTGTCAATTCCATTCAACTGCTCTTCCAAGTCCTTTGCTGTCTCTGACAGAATTACAATGTCATCGGCGAACCTCAAAGTTTTTATTTCTTCTCCATGGATTTTAATACCTACTTCGAACTTTTCTTTTGTTTCCTTTATTGCTTGCTCAATATACAGATTGAATAACATCGGGGAGAGGCTACAACCCTGTCTCACTCCCTTCCCAACCACTGCTTCCCTTTCATACCCCTCGACTCTTATAACTGCCATATGGTTTTTGTACAAATTGTAAATAGCCTTTCGCTCTCTGTATTTTATCCCTGCCACCTTCAGAATTTGATAGAGAGTATTCCAATCAACATTGTCAAAAGCTTTCTCTATGTCTACAAATGCTATAAACGTTGGTTTGCCTTTCATTAATCTTTCTTCTAAGATAAGTCGTAGGGTCAGTATTGCCTCACGTGTTCCAACATTTCTACGGAATCCAAACTGATCTTCCCCGAGGTCGGCTTCTATCAGTTTTTCCATTCGTCTGTGAATAATTCGCGTTAGTTTTTTGCAGCTGTGACTTATTAAACTGATAGTTCGGTAATTTTCAGATCTGTCAACACCTGCTTTCTTTGGGATTGGGATTATTATATTCTTCTTGAAGTCTGAGGGTAATTCTCCTATCTCATACGTCTTGCTCACCAGATGGTAGAGTTTTGTCAGGACTGGCTCTCCCAAGGCTGTCAGTAGTTCTAATGGAATGTTGTCTACTCCGGGGGCCTTGTTTCGACTCAAGTCTTTCAGTGCTCTGTCAAACTCTTCACGCAATATCGTATCTCCCATTTCATCTTCATCTACATCCTCTTCCATTTCCATAATATTGTCCTCAAGTACATCGCCCTTGTATAGGCCCTCTATACTCCTTCCACCTTTCTGTTTTCCCTTCTTTGCTTAGAACTGGGTTTCCATTAAAGCTCTTGATATTCATGCAAGTGCTTCTCCTTTCTCCAAAGGTCTCTTTAATTTTCCTGTAGACAGTATCTATCTTACCCTAGTGAGACAAGCCTCTACACCCTTACATTTGTCCTCTAGCCATCCCTGCTTAGCCATTTTGCACTTCCTGTCAATCTCATTTTTGAGATGTTTGTATTCCTTTTTGCCTGCTTCATTTACTGCATTTTTATATTTTCTCCTTTCATCAATTAAATTCAATATTTCTTCTGTTACCCAATGGTTTCTACTAGCCCTCGTCTTTTTGCCTATTTGATCCTCTGCTGCCTTCACTATTTCATCCTTCAAAGCTACCCACTCTTCTTCTACTGTCTTTCTTTCCCCCATTCCTGTCAATTTTTCCCTTATGCTCTCCCTGAAACTCTGTACAATCTCTGGTTCTTTCAGTTTATCCAGGTCCCATCTCCTTAAATTCCCACCTTTTTGCAGTTTCTTCAGTTTTAATCTACAGTTCATAACCAATAGGTTGTGGTCAGAGTCCACATCTGCCCCTGGAAATGTCTTACAATTTAAAACCTGGTTCCTAAATCTCTGTCTTACCATTATATAAATCTATCTGATACCTGTTAGTATCTCCAGTTTCTTCCATGTATACAACCTTCTTTTATGCTTCTTAAACCAAGTATTAGCTATGATTAAGTTATGCTCTGCGCAAAATTCTGGCTTCCTCTTTCATTTCTTAGCACCAATCCATATTCACCTACTATGTTTCCTTCTCTCCCTTTTCCTACTGATGAATTCCAGTCACCCATGACCATTAAATTTTCGTATCCCTTCACTACCTGAATAATTTCTTTTATCTCATCATATATTTCATCAATTTCTTCGTCATCTGCAGAGCTAGTTGGCATATAAACTTGTACTACTGTAGTAGGTGTGGGCTTCGTATCTACCTTGGCCACAATAATGCGTTCACTATGCTGTTTGTAGTAGCTTACCCGTACACCTATTTTTTTATTCATTATTAAACCCACTCCTGCATTACCCCTATTTGATTTTGTATTTATAACCCTGTATTCACCTGACCAGAAGTCTTGTTCCTCCTGCCACCGAACTTCACTAATTCCCACTATATCTAACTTTAACCTATCCATTTCCCTTTTTAAATTTTCTAACCTACCTGCCCGATTAAGGGATCTGACATTCCACGCTCCGATCCGTAGAACGCCAGTTTTCTTTCTCCTGATAATAACGTGCTCTTTAGTAGTCCCCGCCCGGAGATCCGAATAGGGGACTATTTTACCTCCGGAATATTTTACCCAAGAGGACGCCATCATCATTTAATCATACAGTAAAGCTGCATGCCCTCGGGAAAAATTACGGCTGTAGTTTCCCCTTGCTTTCAGCCGTTTGCAGTACCAGCACAGCAAGGCCATTTTGGTTAATGTTACAAAACCAGATCAGTCAGTCATCCAGACTGTTGCCCCTGCAACTACTGAAAAGGCTGCTGCCTCTCTTCAGGAACCACACGTTTGTCTGGCCTCTCAACAGATACCCCTCCGTTGTGGTTTTACATACAGTACGGCTGTCTGTAGCCTTGAGGCACGCAAGCCTCACCACCAACGGCAAGGTCCATGGTTCATGGGGGAAGAGACGTTTTATACGCTTTCAAATTTTTATTCAAATGTGTCGGTTACGGAAAAAGGTTATTTGTTGCCATGGTTGTTGGATGATTTCTTACAATTTTTCGGAGACTAAGTAAGTTTTTCTTCGTTATGCTTTCAGTGCTCTTTCTTTTTTACCAACCCCTTTGTCCATTCTTCTTGACTGGTGACTTTCAGAATCTTTTTATCTGCTTTGAGGATACACTCGCTGTGTTATACTGGTAGTCCATCCCAGATTGAATTTCCGTATTTCCAAAACGTATGTTCTGCTTCACACAGCGCCACTGAAACAGGAATCTGCATCATGTACACAAATAACAAGTGCATGTATTCACCTTTCTTATTTATTTGTTATTGTTATTATTCTTTACCTCGCACACTGCTGAATGCTCTCCTCAGGGTGTTGCTTACCACATTTAACCAATAATTTTTTCAGAAGACCCATGAGTAAAAGTATGGCGGCTTTCGTCAATGAAAGTAGTGAAAGAGCAGTTTACCGTTAAATTGACAGGCCTGTATACACTATTTGACGCGCAAGCTATTGCAATATTGGATTTATGATACAAACCGAAATTTGTTCAAATGGTTCAAATGACTCTGAGCACTATGGGACTTAACATCTGAGGTCATCAGTCCCCTAGGACTTAGAACTACTTAAACCTAACTAACCTAAGGACATCACACACATCCATGCCCGAGGCAGGATTCGAACCTGCGACAGTAGCAACTTATTTTTTGCAACAGCCGTAGATTTTGGTAGGATAGGTCAGGACAGATGTGCGTACATCAGGGTAACTGAACTTAGTTCTGCTGAGACTTGTATAACAACCTTTTTTTTACATTTGTGCTTTAAGTAAACATCTAATCAACATTAACTGTGCTGAAGAGGAATGTCGTGACAAAAGGTCGTTGAAACATGCAAGTGCTTCACTTTCTATCTCTTCGTTACGCACACATCTATAACATACATCCCTCTTTAAAACCACATAATTAGCCGCGATTAATGTCAATCTGTTAAAGTATTACTTTAAGTCCACTTACGTTTACATCAACATTTCGTTCTCGCAAAGCTCGTCGAAGTGCTTCTCCACTGCTTTAATTCGTCTGTTAATCAATTTACTCTCGATGAATTACCTCTCAAAATTGTAGAAAGATTCGATAAGTAGTCTGTCGTATGATCTTTTGATGCTAGATATTTCTGACAGCAACAGGATGATACGTTGCAGTGCTAAGACACGAGACTGGAGGATGTCGATTCACATCCCCGTCCGCCCATCCAGACTGTGGTGTTCCGTGATTTGCTCCCAAATCGTTTGATGCAAATGTCGCTAATTCCTTTAAAAGGTTGCGGTCGATTTTCTTACCCATGCTTCCCTTAACTGAGTTGGCAATCTGTCTCTAATGACCTTGTTGGCGACAGGACCTTACACCCGAAAATGTGCAGTTCTTGTTGAAGTGATACGCTATGCAATGCCATATACGATGTCACTTGGGATATGACACAGAAGCAACCCTCATTGGTGTAGCACTTAGAAACGTAGTTGAATTAGCTGGTTCGTACGTTGTATAAACAGGCTTTGAAAGCGGAATGGTTGTTGGAGCTACACACAGGGGATATTTCATTTCGAAAATCGGTACCGGATTCAATATTCTGAGATCCATTGGTGTAGCACTTAGAAACGTAGGGATGACAGGAACACTACACCGATGTGATTCTCTATCGTACCGCTGGGTGCAACCTGGAGTGCCGTTTGCTCCACACAGTTGTATCGTATGTTATACAAGAAGGAAAATTTCAAATCATCTACTATTAAAAAAACTGATTTATGTAGATGGAGCAATTCTATATCCGTCTCTGTAGTTACTTCCTCGGTAATTTTTTTCTTTTCAGTCAAAAACCGCTGTTTAGGGTTTCGGGTGTGTTCTCCGTTATGCAGTGTTTCTCATTCGATTTTGAGGAAACTATTAGGAAAAAAATTGATCTTTATGCATCTTACTGCCTGATATCACAACTTGGTAATGAACTGATTTCCTCTTTGCTACTGCCGGCCGCGGTGGTCTAGCGGTTCTAGGCGCTCAGTCCGGAACCGCGCGACTGCTACGGCCGCAGGTTCGAATCCTGCCTCAGGCATGGATGTGTGTGACGTCCTTAGGTTAGTTAGGTTTAAGTAGTTCTACGATCTAGGGGACTGATGACCACAGATGTTAAGTCCCATAGTGCTCAGAGCCATTTTGAACCTCTTTGCTACTACCCATAGCTCGTCTGATACTTCGAAATTAAGTAAAATCCAGCGCATAGTTTGAAAACTTTGCAGGAAAAAATGTAGTCAGGTGACGTTTGGTGCTTTCTAGATCCTACATCTCTGCATACCAAATATATCTAACAAATCGAAATTATTTTTAGTGTTGGAAGGATAGCCATACCTCTTTCCAGTCTCGAGTAAATATGTGAGATACAATGAGGCGACGAAAGTCATGGGATGTCTCCTAATATCGTGTCGGACCTCCTTTTGCCCGGCGTAATGCAGGAACTCGACGTGACATGGACTCCACAAGTCGTTAAGTCCCCCGCAGAATATTGAGCCATACTGCCTCTATAGCCGCCCATAATTGCGAAATGTTGTCGGTGCAGGATTTTCTGCACGAGCTGACCTCTCTATTGCATCCCCTAAATGTTCGATGGGATTTATGTCGGGCGATTGGTAGGCCAAATCCATCGCTCGAAATGTCCAGAATTTTCTTCAAACCAATCGCGAACAGTTGTGGTGGGGTGATATGGCACTTCGCCATCCATAGAAATTTCATCGCTGAGAATGGCTACAGATGGTCTCCAGGTCGCCGAAAGTAACCATTTCCAATCAATGGTCGGTTCAGTTGGACCAGAGGAACCAGTCCAAAGAGGGTAAACCGTTATGGAGCCACCACCAGCTTGCACAGTGCCTTGTTCACAACCTGGATCCATGGCTTCGTTGAATCTGCGCCACACTTTTGAACCCTACCGTCAGCTCTTACCAACTGAACTCGGGACTCATCTGACCAGGCCACGGTTTTCCAGTCGTATAGGGTCCAACCGATACGGTCATGAGCCAGGAGAGAAAGGGTATGTGGTGTTGCGCTGTTAGCAAAGGCACTCTCGTCGATTGTCTACTGTCGTAGTCTATTAACGCCAAATTTCGCAGCACTGTGCTAACGGATACGTACGCCGCACGTACCACATTGATTTCTGCGCTCATTTCACGCAGTGCTGCTTGTCTATTAGCACTGACAACTCTACCCAAATACCGCTGCTCTCGGTCGTTAAGTGAAGGCCATCGGCCGCTGCGTTGTCCGTGGTGAGAGGTAATGCCTGAAGTTTGGTATTCTCGAAACACTCTTGACACTGTGGATCTCGGAATATTGAATCCGTTACCGATTTTCGATATGAAATATCCCCTGTGTATAGCTCCAACAACCATTCCGCTTTCAAAGCCTGTTTATTCCCTTTGTGCCGCCGTAAGCGCGTCTGAAAAACTTCTCACGCGTATCTTCTGAGAACAAATCACATCTCCGTCAATGCACCGCACTTTTATACCCTGTATGCGCGGTAGTACCACCATCTGTATGTGTGCATCTATCTGCCCCATGATATTTGTTACCTCAGTGTAAACTGTTTCTTTTGAGAATCTGCGTTTAACTACTGACACAGTCTCCTTATGACCAGTATGTAAAGAAATATAAAAAATTAATTAATTACAACACTGAATAATCTCACAAAAACCTGAAATAATATGAAAAATTGCACTGGAAGATAAAACAAGAACGAATAGATAATTTCAATAAAGTACGTTAGGTTTAAATGTCTAAACAAAAATGTAAACTGCTACTGTAGCCTATGTGCGTAGTGTTCTAATATTCTTGTCTTACTTAAATGTTCATACAGCGTAGCTTTACACGGGCGGTATTTGCGCCTTTGCTGTTTTTTGTTTTATGGGCATTAGGCTGTGGTCCAAAACACGCTTTTGTGGCCAATGCTCGATTTCACAATGCCGGAGACAACACCAGAGGCTATAAAGAATCAGGTTGCAGCTTCAAACTTGAACAGCCTCAGAAAGCCGAACTGTTTATAGGTTTCCATACGTCAGTCGGGTCGTAACGTCACAGACGTTGACTGAGATCTTGGAGTCGTGCGGATGTGTTTTGGAGGTTGTACCGAGAAATTGACGCTGTTTATTTAGTACTAAGGCACAACAGCTTGTCTCATTTCTATTCTTTTTCTTTTCTGTAAAAGCTGTTTTTGTGCTTTTGATGGATTGAAACTGCACAGGTTGTGGGCCTTACAAGGGAACCTCCCCATCGCACCCCCCTCAGATTTAGTTATAAGTTGGCACAGTGGATAGGCCTTGATAAACTGAACACAGATCAATTGAGAAAACAGGAAGAATTTGTGTGGAACTGTGAAAAAATAAGCAAAATATACAAACTGAGTAGTCCATGGGCCACATAGGCAACATCATGGAGACTGGCAGCTCAGGAGCGCCGTGGTCCCGTGGTAGCGTGACCAGCTGCAGAAGGAGAGGTCGTTGTTTCAAGTCTTTCCTCGAGTGAAAATTTTACTTTCTTTATTTTTGCATAGTTATTATCTGTCCGTTCGTTCATTGACGTCTCTGTTCACTGTAATAAGTTTAGTGTCTGTGTTTTGCGACCGCATCGCAAAACCGTGCGATTAGTAGACGAAAGGACGTGCCTCTCCAATGGGAACCGAAAACATTTGATCGCAAGATCATAGGTCAACCGATTCCTTCACAGGAAAACACATCTGATATATTCTATACGACACTGGTGACGGCATGTGCGTCACATGACAGGAATATGTTGTCGACCCACCTAACTTGTACACTTGGCGAATGGGTAAAAAGATTCTTCTACCTTTCCCGATTTAGGTTTTCTTGTGAATGTGATAATCACTCCCAAAAAAGTGATGAAAACATAAGAGTTTGTCACATAAACTGAAAATAAAAAATTAAACTTTTCACTCGATGGAAGATTTGAACGAAGGACCTTTCGTTCCGCAGCTGCTCACGTTACCACGAGACCACGGCGCTCTTGCGTCTCCAGTGTCCTGATGTTGCCTATCTTCACATGAACTACTCAGTTTGTATATTTTGCTTATTTTTTCAAAGTTCCACACAACTTCTTCCTGTTTTCTCGATTGATCTGTGTTCAGTTTTTCAAGGCCTATCCACTGTGCCAACTTATAACTAAATCTGAGGGGGGTGCGTTGGGGAGGTTCCCTTGTCAGTACTAAACAAGCAAACTCCCCACTACAAGTTCCATAACACATGTTGGCGCTACTCTGAAGTCTTAAACAGTTCAGCTTGCTGAACTTGCTTAAGTTTGAAATTGCTTTCTGAGTCGTTACAGAATTTTAAGATATTTCCGCCATTGGAAGACGAAACGTAAGGCACAGAAATATGCCCTGGAGAACTGACTATGCCCATAAATCAATAATTCCTTAAATAAGTTTATTGTACTTGTATGTGTAAAACGATCAATTATTTTAGAACAATCACTAATTCCTGTTTTTTTTTTCATATTCTACTTAGATGTATACCAGCCAAGAACCACTCGATCATTTACGTCAACCTTCTGCTATTGATATCACTGCTAAACTGGATAATCATGCTTGATTCGTTGTAGAATGTAATATTTTTTAAAAAAATGTTTTTGCTTGGAAGAAGAACGCTCACTTTTTGCAGCAGCCGTAGCTTTTTTAGATAGATCAGGATGGGTGTGCATGGTAACTCGATATGAGCTCTGCTGTTTTATATTGGTACTTTAAGTAAAGTTCTAATGAACTTTAACTGTGCTGGGAACAGTAAAGATATGTTATGAAATATGTCGGTGAAAACCGTAAGCACTTCATTTGTAGTACTGTTGTTAGGTACGTGTCTATAATACACATCATTCTTTAACGTCAGGTACCTAGATGCGAATAATGTCGGTCATCACTCATTCGATAAATTATGTTACTTTGAGTCGAGTTACGGAATCTGGTAGCCTCTTCGTCCTCATAAATTTCATCCTTGTGCTTCTCCACTGCTTGAATTCGTTTGTTAATCAATTTACACTCAATGAATTACCTTTCACAGATGTTGAAAGATTCGATTAGTAGTCTGTTGCATGATCCTTTGACGCCAGCTGTTTCTGATAGCAACAAGGTGATGCATCGCAGCACTACAACACTTGACTAGTGTTTGGGATGACGGCAATTCAGGTGGCTGTCGGCGCATCCACATTGAGGTGTTCCGTAATTTCCCCAACTCGCTTGACAGAAGTGCCAATATGATTCCTTTGAGTAGCAGTCGGTCGATTTCTTTCCTGGGCGTTAAACTCTAAAAGGCGCGTTTCTCACTGAGGCGATACGATACGCGAGGCAAATCGTGATACCACGCAGAAGCAACCCGCGGAGGGCGTAGAAACAATTAAAACTGTTTCGCACTGGGGCGACGGCGATGCTACACCGATACGATTCTCCGACGTATGGCTGGACACAACATGGAGTGCTGATTGCTCCACACAGCTGTATCGTATGTTACACGGGAAGGAAATTTAGGTTCATCTGAAGTGCCTTTGTTGGTGAGGCAATGTGTAGGTGAAGCAGTGTGTACTCTGCCATACATCGAGTGGCGTGGTCAGATGTTACGCTAATCGGTCCAAATGACACAGCCCGCCTTAGCTACACTTCATTTCCAGTACTAATAAAATGTTAAATTTTAATCCAGTGTTGTTAATTACGTATTCGTTCTAGCGGCTGCACGAAAACGACGAATCTGCTATTGTATGTCAGAAGAACTCAGGTGTGTGCCACTAATACGTGCATATAGTGTCAGTTACTCTAAATCCAATTTACTATGCTCGTCAATAATATTACTACAAGCGGAAAGTGGTGAAAAGTTATTAATCGTCAGCGTTTGTATTATCCCTGACAGAAAATGTGAACTGACTGAAATTTTGAGTCCGCGGCACTTTAAAATGGTATTTAAACACGATCTCTTATTCTGTCGTACAGTACGTTGCTAAGGAAATCAGGGGTCTAGTGCAGCAGGGGATACAACCCGTCGGCTTTGAACAATGACGTCATTCCTTAGTCATAGATCTTAATGTCTTCGCTTTGAGGCATAGATAATAAAGCAGTTCTGTGTTCTAATAAGCTTTTGCTGTTATGTTTCAATTTCGTTCTTTTACTGATTGCTTAATAAAGTAGGATCAGTTTATTCTATCTCGTGAGATTTTTTTTTAAAAAAGCCAAAAAACACTTATCAGCTACTGAAGGCAGCTACAACACTAGAAGAATCGCTTCTCGGCTTTTGACAAGATATTGCTTAATAAAGTAGGATCAGTTTATTCTATCTCGTGAGATTTTTTTTTTAAAAAGCCAAAAAAACACTATTGCTTAATATTAAAAAAGCCAAGAAACACTTACTAGGTACTGAAGGGAGCTGCTTAATAAAGTAGGATCAGTTTATTCTATCTCGTGAGATTATTTTTTTAAAAAGTCAAAAAACATTTATTACGTACTGAAGGGAGCTAGAACATTAAGAACAATCGCTTCTCGGCTTTTGACAAGATATTGCTTAATAAAGTAGGATCAGTTTATTCTATCTCGTGAGATTTTTTTTTTAAAGTCAAAAAACACTTATGCTTTTGACAAGATCAATGTTTATCTCTCTCGCATTCCTTTGTTTCTCAACATTCTCCTCAGCTCTTTCATCTCTGTAATACATGCTCTCTGGCGACTTGTGACGTCATTGTTCAAAGCGGACGGGTTGTATCCCCTGCTGCACTAGTCCCGAAATCAGTAATCCAATAACTCTTACGGGAATCATATACACGTAATGTCACGCCTGCTGTGATTTTATCAATTACAGTATTTATTACTCCATCTCTTTAAGACGTTTAATAAGTGATGATTACGACTACTGCTGGTTATTTATCTTAAAACAATGCTATCGATCCGTAAGATGCTCTACAGCGGAGAGCGTCAAATTACTGCGAAAAACACAATGCACATCAACACATGTATTTACCATAGCTACTGCTAATCTTACTTACGGTTAGCACAATTTTAATAAAATCTCTCAAACATTAACTGCCAATTCGTCTCTTTTTACGAGAATTCAGATCGTAGCAATCAAAGTTATAATTTCACTATAAACCAGCAATATAGCGATAGCTACCTCTGCGATAATATTAAGTTCGACGATATCAGGTCTCTCTTTCTTATTATACCTTTTATTATCTATATCTGTTCAAAACCTTACAATAACTTATTTATTGTGAACGTTATTATTTCCTTTTATACATATCAATGGAATTATAATTAGAACCTTTTCTAAGATTTACTGAACTTTAATCGTTATTGAATTGGAAGTATGACAAACTGCTTTCTTTGTTCCTCTGCCTTTGACACTGCACAAATTGAATAATCTTCGCGATAATCGCATCTAAATGCTTTTCCTTGTTTGCACTATATGCTTAAATATACTTCAGTGGTTATTCTATCCCTTCCACTAAATTGAAACACGTTACGGAGATTTAAGTTTGACTCTTTCTTTATTTAATTCAATTAATCACTTTCAATAAAACTTTTAAACTTCTATGTGAATGACTGACACAAAAGCTAAGCCCCACACAAATAGGAAACGAGGAATGAAAAAAAAATTATAACAGAAAGACTACGTGTCCCCAGCACTCTTGTAATAAATTTAAAATTATAAGCAAGGCTCATTCTCTTCAGGCGTTGGCTTTCATGTTCCCACTAACAGTCCCTAATTTACTGTCGCTCGTCACCCTACCGACCAATGGAATATCGTCGTTTTACGTCATTTGGTTCCGATAGTGCACCCACAGTCTGAGCTACTAATTTGCCGACGACAGTAGCTGTGCCCTCTCAATGTAAACCGCGCAGATTCCGGTTACACACCGGCTGATTAATTCAACGGTACATAAATCACATACGATACGCCACTGTCACATTACTGCGTACTAAAACCTCAACAAACACAGCCTCTCAGCACTCAATTATCTTAGAGTGGGCGTCATTATACCAACCACAAAATTATCACAAACGCTTGATTACCTTAAAGCGTGCGTTCCTCTATACACAACTAAATGCAACCACAACGACTTTCAAACTCTTGTGCACAACAGGGCCGGCCTCCGTGGCCGAGCGGTTCTAGGCGCTTCAGTCGGGAACTGCGCTGCTGATACGGTGGCAGGTTCGAATCCTGCCTCGGGCATGGATGTGTAATGTCCTTAGGGTAGTCAGGTTTAAGTAGTTCTAAGTCTAGGAGACTGATGACTTCAGATGTTAAGTCCCATAGTGCTTAGAACCATTTGAACCATTTTTTTGCACACCAGGAAAACCATTAACCGCATTAATAGTCCTGTTCCGTGACTGCCTGTGATTCTTATGAGCAGAAAGATTCTCCAAATATACACTCCTGGAAATGGAAAAAAGAACACATTGACACCGGTGTGTCAGACCCACCATACTTGCTCCGGACACTGCGAGAGGGCTGTACAAGCAATGATCACACGCACGGCACAGCGGACACACCAGGAACCGCGGTGTTGGCCGTCGAATGGCGCTAGCTGCGCAGCATTTGTGCACCGCCGCCGTCAGTGTCAGCCAGTTTGCCGTGGCATACGGAGCTCCATCGCAGTCTTTAACACTGGTAGCATGCCGCGACAGCGTGGACGTGAACCGTATGTGCAGTCGACTGACTTTGAGCGAGGGCGTATAGTGGGCATGCGGGAGGCCGGGTGGACGTACAGCCGAATTGCTCAACACGTGGGGCGTGAGGTCTCCACAGTACATCGATGTTGTCGCCAGTGGTCGGCGGAAGGTGCACGTGCCCGTCGACCTGGGACCGGACCGCAGCGACGCACGGATGCACGCCAAGACCGTAGGATCCTACGCAGTGCCGTAGGGGACCGCACCGCCACTTCCCAGCAAATTAGGGACACTGTTGCTCCTGGGGTATCGGCGAGGACCATTCGCAACCGTCTCCATGAAGCTGGGCTACGGTCCCGCACACCGTTAGGCCGTCTTCCGCTCACGCCCCAACATCGTGCAGCCCGCCTCCAGTGGTGTCGCGACAGGCGTGAATGGAGGGACGAATGGAGACGTGTCGTCTTCAGCGATGAGAGTCGCTTCTGCCTTGGTGCCAATGATGGTCGTATGCGTGTTTGGCGCCGTGCAGGTGAGCGCCACAATCAGGACTGCATACGACCGAGGCACACAGGGCCAACACCCGGCATCATGGTGTGGGGAGCGATCTCCTACACTGGCCGTACACCACTGGTGATCGTCGAGGGGACACTGAATAGTGCACGGTACATCCAAACCGTCATCGAACCCATCGTTCTACCATTCCTAGACCGGCAAGGGAACTTGCTGTTCCAACAGGACAATGCACGTCCGCATGTATCCCGTGCCACCCAACGTGCTCTAGAAGGTGTAAGTCAACTATCCTGGCCAGCAGGATCTCCGGATCTGTCCCCCATTGAGCATGTTTGGGACTGGATGAAGCGTCGTCTCGCGCGGTCTGCACGTCCAGCACGAACGCTGGTCCAACTGAGGCGCCAGGTGGAAATGGCATGGCAAGCCGTTCCACAGGACTACATCCAGCATCTCTACGATCGTCTCCATGGGAGAATAGCAGCCTGCATTGCTGCGAAAGGTGGATATACACTGTACTAGTGCCGACATTGTGCATGCTCTGTTGCCTGTGTCTATGTGCCTGTGGTTCTGTCAGTGTGATCATGTGATGTATCTGACCCCAGGAATGTGTCAATAAAGTTTCCCCTTCCTGGGACAATGAATTCACGGTGTTCTTATTTCAATTTCCAGGAGTGTAGAACTCAGCTTCCTCAAATCGAGCGTAACTTTTCCTCAGCATCCTAGCCTGTCACCTTTCACCTCCATGACCACGAATAAATTGTATTTACGCTCTGCCAACGACAGCTGGCACATTTTCCAAGTACTATTTCGTATCTGAACCTTTCCAGATCTTACAACTAGAACAATCTCATATTAATTGGCCTCAGCGTACCCTAAATTTCTCTTACGAAACAGCATCAACTCAAAGCAGACACACAGTAGACCTCATCAACAAAAACCGATCACACGAACTTGTTGTTGTTGTGGTCTTCAGTCCTGAGACTGGTTTGATGCAGCTCTCCATGCTACTCTATCCTTGCAAGCTTTTTCATCTCTCAGTGCCTACTACAACCTACATCCTTCTGAATCTGCTTAATGTATTCATCTCTTGGTCTCCCTCTACGATTTTTACCCTCCACGCTGCCCTCCAATACTAAATTGGTGATCCCTTGATGCCGCAGAACATGTCCTACCGTGATCCATAATCCGATGAAACTCTAAAGTGATATCTCCATTCAAACTTATGGACGATATTTTCGATCTCGACTAGAGCCACTATCGAATTTCTTTCCCTACGTGGCTGTTATACGTGACGTCTTACTAGCGCTTTCACAGAGCAATTCTTGCGTGGGGATCTCGTGTAGGACTGAACTTCTAACACCCACCAAGCATAGGGGAACCAATCTTTGACAATCATTTCACAATTCCATTGCTTTTAAAAATTAACTATTTATTCTTCTTCGGCCTACGCTGCAGTCGAATAGTGGCGAGCTGGGTGGGATGGTATCTCTGACGCGGACAGTTGTTAGCTTCTACTGTCGGCGCGTGGAGAGTCTTAGCCGCGACTTGCTCGAACTGTCAATTGTGGACGTTTGCTCCCTTTTTCACAACAACTTTACACACAAATACTTTAGTTACACATCATTAATACATTTGCATCCATTCTTCAAGTAAAAACGACTTTCCAACTTTAAATTAATACGTTTAGGCGACCAAGAATCCGCGATGGCACTCGAGAACTTTTTTCCCGTCACACACATTATATCCGACTCTGCAGTCAGTTACTCGGTAAAATTTTTACTTTTCGTATAAAAAATTAAAAACACTGTTTTGGGAATCGCATGTGTTCTGCGTTATACAATCTTTCTCATTCGATTTTGAGGCCACAGTTCGTTAAAAAATATTGATCTATTTGCATCTTACGGCCTATATCACAGCTTGATAATGAACTTTCTTGCTATTGGCCTTAGTTATTGCGATACCTGGAAATTAAGTCAAATTCGGCGCATAGTTTGAAAACCTTGCAGGAAAAAATAGAATCAAGTTATGCTTGGTGCATTTTAGGTCCTATAATGCTGCATATCAAATGTAGTTAACATATAGAAATTGTTCTTAACGTTGGAAGAAGAGCCATACCAGTTCCCAGTCTCGAGTAAATATGTGACATACAATGAGGTGACAAAAGTAGTGGGAGACCTCCTGATATTGTGTCGGACCTCCGTTTTCCCGGCGTAGAGCAGCAAACCGTGACATGGACTCAACAAGTCGTTGGAAGTCCCCTGCAGAAATATTGAGCCCTACTGCCTCTATAGCCGCTCATAACTGCGAAAGTGTTGCCTGTGCAAGACTTTGTGCACAAACTGACCTCTCGATTATGTGCCATAAATGTTCGATGAAACTCATGTTGGGCGATCTGGGTGGCCAAATCATTCGTTCAAACTGTCCAGAATATTCATCAAACAAATTTGCGAGCAATTGTGGCCAGTGGACATGGCGCATTTTCGTTCATAAAAACTCCATCGTTGTTTGGGAATATGAAATCCGTGAATGGCTGAAAATGGTCCCCAAGTAGCCTAAGACAACGAAGGACACAGTCCATTCCATGTAAAGTCAGCCCATGACATTATGGAGCCACCACCAGCTTGCGCAGTGGCTTGTTGACAACCTGTGTCCATGGTTTCGTAGTATCTGCGTCAAACTCGAACCCTAGTATCTGGTCTTCCCAACTGAAATCGGGGATTGTCTGACCAGGCCACGGGTTTCCAGTAGTCTAGGGTACAAGCGATATGATCATGGGCCAAGAGAGGCGCTGCAGACGATGTCGTGCTGTTAGCAAGGGCACTCGCATCGATCGTCTGCTGCCATAGACCGTTAACGCTAGATTTCGACGCACTGTCCTAACGTATTTGTTCGTCGTACTTCCCTCATTGATTTTTGTGGTTACTTCAGGCAGTATTGCTTTTCTGTCAGCATTGAAAACTTTACGCGAATGCCGCAGTTCTCGGTCGTTAAGTGAAGGCCGTCAGCCACTGCGCTGTCCTTGGTGAGAAGTAATGCCTGAAATTTGGTACCCTCGGTACGCTCTTGTCACAGTGGATCTTGTATTACTGCATTCCTAACGATTTCCGCAACGGAGTGTCCCATGCGTCTAGCTGCAATTACCATTCCGCCTTCGACGTCTGTTACTTCCCGATGTGCGACCATAATCACGTCGGAAACCTTTTCACATGAACCACCTGAGTACAAATGACAGCTCCGCCTGAGCACTGCAGTTTTCATATCTTGTGTACGTGATACCACCACCATCCTTGTATGTGCATATCGCCAACCCATGACTTTCGCTAACCTCAGTGTATTTAGAAGTTGTCCGCGACGAGTCTTGCTGCGACGCAACACACGTGTGCCTAGTTGCCGCCTGTTATGTCTTACTGCTCGTCGTATCGTTCCTGTGTCGCGTGGCCTTTAGTGCACGGTGACGTACCGCAAACTTTATCACCTCATTCAGAACCGCGCTAATCTTCCATTTTTATTGAATGACTGCGTCGTTCCTCAAAAGTCATATGCAGTTACACGTCCATAAACTCGGACTGCAAGACCGTAAGTGGTGTTAATTCTTTCTAGTGGTTTATACTGAACATGAAAAGTGTACAGCTATGTTTTTAGGACTTCCTTCGGTACATTTCTTACTCTCAAGAATTTTGTCTGTCAGAGCTTTAATAACGTCAATTAATCTTCATTTAACTGTATAGATGATATCTTATCTGTCAATCTGCATGTGGGAATTGGTATCTCCGGTGTTAACTTGGATCACGGAACGAGTTATTAAATCCTACCACCGAACATGTTGTGACCAAAAAGTCCGTCAACGTTTTCAGCTGTTTCGAAATACCGATCCGTTCCTTGATTAGCTTCTAAGCCTCTGCAGCACCTTTGTGGATTATATTAGAATAGTTACTTAATTCTGTTTTGCACCTCACTGTATTCGCCACGCCTGACGGATGCTCCTTCACAAGCTGAACCAAAACACTTGCTCATATCTGCTCACTTTCGTTCTATATATTCAATTAAGTAATGTCCGTATTGTAATGCAGAGTGATCTTTCACATGGGTAAAGGAGCTAAATGATACACATATCTTTATGTCAGAATTATTTCCAAAAAACCTAACATTTTTCCACTTTTCATTCCCATGTTAATTTTTCCTTAGTTTTCCATTTTTATTTTTTTTATTTTTTTTTATTTTTTTTTTACAGCAGCATTTTACCGTCGGCAGCATTGCCCTGGCCGTTCCAGCCTATACGCCCCTGCTATTGTCGCTGTACAATTTCCTTAAAGGTGCTGTGATGAACTTCCGCATATCTCCTTATGCAACATATGGCGACGTGACGCAGTTCTCAACAATACACGGGTCTCTACAGCGGCCCAGCCGTTACCTAGCATCAGTTTGGGACGAGGCGCCGGCAAGCAACACGAATGCGTTCATTCGTAATCAGCAAAAACTTCTGAAATCCGTGAAATTCAGTAAGATCTTCGAGCAACGATAGCTGTCAGAAGGTAACCTATCAAAGAGACCTGAGTTTCGCCAATCCGTTGCACCCAAAACACAGGCGTCAATCTATTGCTCTGTGAACACATATCACAAATTCGGGTCTAGTGAAGCAGGGGATACAACCCGTCGGCTTTTACCAATGACGTCATACCTTAGTCATTGATAGTAATGTCTTCACTTCGAGGCATAGATAATAAAACAGTTCTGTGTTCTAATAAGCGCTATCATTAAAATAATTGAATGTGAATCTAAAAGCGATCGCTTGATTTCGTTAAATTATTAATCGTGTGATTTAATTTTAGTTTATTGTTTGTTTCTTATTCAGACGGTACTTAATATTTTTCGTAATGATATTGAGGTAATTTGGAGTATTAATTTTTTATTGTAGAACAATTTTTAGTGTCTTATTTTCGTTTATAGGAATGGATTTGTCTATCCCAATGAATCTTGACGATTTAAGAGAAGCCATGGGCGCAGACATGTTGACCACAATTTGCTTATTGCAAATGTGTGGTCTCATTGCTGAATACGTCCGATGTCGTGAGTGCGGCGAACATATGCGCCTCACCAGTGTATCAAGTCGCCGTACTCACGACTTATTTGCATGGAGGTGCAGCAGAGACTGGTTACGGCGATCTATTCGGAGGAGAACGTGGTTCGAGAAATCTAAGCTCGTCCTGAGAGACATAATGAAAATCACATACTGTTGGTGTCTAAGAAATCCTGTGTGGCTCTGTGTGCATGAGTGTCGTGTGAGTAAGCGTACCGTAGTAGACTGGTACTCGTTTTGTAGGGAAGTTTGTGGGGAATATGTGAAATATAGGGGGCCGTTGGGGGAGCCGGGTGTTATGGTCGAAACTGACGAATCGCATTTTGGGAAAAGGAAATACAATGGGGGGGGGGGGGGGGAACCTCCGGTGGGATTATGGGTGTGGGGGGGGCCGGAGTTTCAGGTCAGCATTGTGACAATGTAGCGTTCAGAGTTTTGGTTAGGTTAATTGAAGATAAGGTTGCAGAGGGTTCTATTGTTATTTCAGACGGGTTTTCTTCATATAGGGATTTAGGGGATAGGGGTTATCAACATCTAGTAGTAAACCACAACATTGAATTTAGATCTCTATCGACAGGCGCCTGCACTAACAGCATAGAGGGGTACTGGTCAGCGGCAAAATCTCTTATAGGGAAAGGCAAACGTCATATTTCGACTCTTCAAAGCCACCTAGAGGAGTATTCGTGGAGACACAGCATTCCGCGAACATATTGCCCGTTTAAATGTTTTATTAAACATGTTGGCAAAATGTACCGTCCCAAACATCTCAGTTAATTTCAGAGAGAGGGGGAGGGAAGGGGGGTTGGTGAATGACTGTGTGTGTGTGGGGGGGGGGGGAGAGGAAGAGAGAGAGAGAGAGAGTGAGTGAGTGAGTGAGTGAGAGAGAGAGAGAGAGAGAGAGAGAGAGAGAGAGGTTTCGTAATGTTGTGTTTGTTGTGAGTGTGGGTATGTGATTTTGGTTACTGTCTGTCTAGGCGAGCTGCCGTTATTCCTCGATATTTCCATGTGGTAAGTTCGCTTCTCCATTTGCTTCTTTCGCTGTATTTCACTATTTTGCCATATTTCACTGTTTTATTCCACCAATATGTGTATTTTCGTGTTGTGAAGTACGTTACAGAAATTTGACAGCTGTCGGTCTTGTTTCGTTTTCCAGCTCTAGTATCAGTACGACATTTTCGAATGTATACTTGCGAAACCCCCGACACAACTAAAATTTGTATCCCGTGTTTCATTTAGGGTTTACTGAAGCGGAGGATACATCGTTCAAGTGAAGAACACAACAGTAATGCTAGTGAAAACGAAGAAATCGACTTACGACACACTCGTATTCCGTACTGTTCTTAGGCAACACACTTCGAATGACCTTTTAATTTGTATCGGGTGTTTCATTTACGGTTTAGTGAAAGAGGCGATACATAGTTCAAGTGAACAACAGGACAGCAATGCTTAATAAAACTAAGAAATCGACGTACGTAAAACTTGTATCCCGTACTGCACTTAAGCAATATACACTCCTGGAAATTGAAATAAGAACACCATGAATTCATTGTCCCAGGAAGGGGAAACTTTATTGACACATTCCTGGGGTCAGATACATCACATGATCACACTGACAGAACCACAGGCACATAGACACAGGCAACAGAGCATGCACAATGTCGGCACTAGTACAGTGTATATCCACCTTTCGCAGCAATGCAGGCTGCTATTCTCCCATGGAGACAATTGTAGAGATGCTGGATGTAGTCCTGTGGAACGGCTTGCCATGCCATTTCCACCTGGCGCCTCAGTTGGACCAGCGTTCGTGCTGGACGTGCAGACCGCGTGAGACGACGCTTCATCCAGTCCCAAACATGCTCAATGGGGGACAGATCCGGAGATCTTGCTGGCCAGGGTAGTCGACTTACACCTTCTAGAGCACGTTGGGTGGCACGGGATACATGCGGACGTGCATTGTCCTGTTGGAACAGCAAGTTCCCTTGCCGGTCTAGGAATGGTAGAACGATGGGTTCGATGACGGTTTGGATGTACCGTGCACTATTCAGCGTCCCCTCGACGATCACCAGTGGTGTACGGCCAGTGTAGGAGATCGCTCCCCACACCATGATGCCGGGTGTTGGCCCTGTGTGCCTCGGTCGTATGCAGTCCTGATTGTGGCGCTCACCTGCACGGCGCCAAACACGCATACGACCATCATTGGCACCAAGGCAGAAGCGACTCTCATCGCTGAAGACGACACGTCTCCATTCGTCCCTCCATTCACGCCTGTCGCGACACCACTGGAGGCGGGCTGCACGATGTTGGGGCGTGAGCGGAAGACGGCCTAACAGTGTGCGGGACCGTAGCCCAGCTTCATGGAGACGGTTGCGAATGGTCCTCGCCGATACCCCAGGAGCAACAGTGTCCCTAATTTGCTAGGAAGTGGCGGTGCGGTCCCCTACGGCACTGCGTAGGATCCTACGGCCTTGGCGTGCATCCGTGCGTCGCTGCGGTCCGGTCCCAGGTCGACGGGCACGTGCACCTTCCGCCGACCACTGGCGACAACATCGATGTACTGTGGAGACCTCACGCCCCACGTGTTGAGCAATTCGGCGGTACGTCCACCCGGCCTCCCGCATGCCCACTATACGCCCTCGCTCAAAGTCCGTCAACTGCACATACGGTTCACGTCCACGCTGTCGCGGCATGCTACCAGTGTTAAAGACTGCGATGGAGCTCCGTATGCCACGGCAAACTGGCTGACACTGACGGCGGCGGTGCACAAATGCTGCGCAGCTAGCGCCATTCGACGGCCAACACCGCGGTTCCTGGTGTGTCCGCTGTGCCGTGCGTGTGATCATTGCTTGTACAGCCCTCTCGCAGTGTCCGGAGCAAGTATGGTGGGTCTGACACACCGGTGTCAATGTGTTCTTTTTTCCATTTCCAGGAGTGTAGTTCGAAAGAGTTTCGAGATACAACTGACACACATGTATTTCCATTGTATTTTGCGGAGAAATACTAAGATATAAATACCCGATATCGTTAACGTGAAAATACTACTGGCCCTTATATATGTGAAGTACAGTTTTTCTCTCTCGCATTCCTTTGTTTCTGAACATTCTTCTCAGCTCTTTCATCTTTGTAATACATGCTCTCTGGCGAATTCTGACGTCATTGGTCAAAGCCGACGGGTTGTGTCCCCTGCTAAACTAGACCCAGCCTATACGCCCCTGCTATTGTCGCTGTACAATTTCCTTAAAGGTGCTGTGATGAACTTCCGTATATCCCCTTACACAACATATGGCGACGCGACGCAGTTCTCAACAATACACGGCTCTCTACAGCGGCCCACGCCGTTACCTAGCATCAGTTTGGGACGAGGCGCCGGCAAGCAACACGAATGCGTTCATTCGTAATTAGCAAAAACTTCTGAAAACCGTGAAATGCAGTAAGATCTTCGAGCAACGATAGCTGTCAGAAGGTAAGTCATCAAAGAGATCCGAGTTTCGCCAATCCGTGGCACCCAAAACACAGGCGTCAATCTATTGCTCTGTGAACACATATCACAAATTCTCACAGGTATGTATGTGTATGTAACGAATATATAGATATTCGGTACTGCACTTAAATCAAGGTAATGTTATTTTGCAAACCAGTCATGCAGAATGTTTATCAAGGCTTGTCTGAATCAGTTTGTGCTAAAGAATTTTATAAATCTTGTATTTACAGGAAAACTGGAATACTGGAAATTACACATAGTCCTACAACGTTTTCCCGCCAAGTGATCTCTGCATTCGCTCATATAGATATTGTTTGACGTCGTTTTCTAGACATATCATAAGCAATATTTCTAACGATTGCTGATGAATTTCAAACATTAGGCCGTATCTCTGTCAGAAACTCAATTTGTCCTTTAAAACATAGGTGTCTTGTTTACAGAGTGAAATGTGATTTGACATTGTTGTTTCTGCTTATATATCGTTAAATAATGTGGGCTAGCTTCCGTCTTTGTGTTAGTAGTATGCGCAATTCTTAACACAGTCCGCTCACATTTCCTTGGTTTTTTGTCTCCCTAGTACTGAATCGGTAGAGGTCATTGCAATTCTAGTTGCAAATATGTTGATTCTTCCCGCCTCCAGTATAGCAACCAATTTATGCCGTGTGTTCAAGTAATAAGTATCACACTAGATTCGTTGTTGTTTAATGCTATGTTTCATTTCGGTAATATGAAATTTGAAGCAATGAGTATCATTTGCACATAGCCCCTTACGCTGTTGTATACGCCCTGATCTGACAGAAGTATTAACCGTTCACTCTGTCAATAAGAAGATTCTTGGAATCATGGCTGACAAAAGTAGACACATGATAGAAGTCGAAAGACATTGTATTACTTCAGATTGATATGCGCTTGTTTCCAACCGGTGCCAAACTTAAATCTTCGTTGAGCGACCAACAGATCTGAATCATTTCAAATTCAATTACATACAACATTTCTGTTATCTTTAATTCCATACGTTACGTCTTTTTTTCGTTTATGAGTACATAGACGCACTGGAAACAGCTAGCTGAAGTTGTGTATATAATTCACGTTTATTTACGTCAGAACGATTTCCTAAACCAACTTTGATCAGATTTAATGTAAAGAAACACTTCACTTGACTGATCGATTTTACTGATTTCCATTTTTTCTTTGCATTTTAATTTCCTTTTCATTTCGTTTCTTCCTTTCTGGTGCCAGGTGCCCTTCAATCTTGAGGCCCTTTTGCGTCACCAGATACACATGTATTTTTTCGTTCCAAAACTTAACTTTTCCGGATTTTGGAATTTTGATATGCATTTCATTGAAAAATTAACATTTTTGGGTGCCAATAAGTGTTTTCAAAAATTTGCTTGAAATTGTTTTCGGATATACACACGTTAATAATGTCAGCTAAACTTATACATGTGAGTGCTACAGCATCGTCTACATTACATAAATTGCATTTGTTGTATAAATTTTAGATTCTTTACAAAAAAAACAGTTTCTTACGAATGTAGCCCCATGATAACTTATTTGAGCGAGTGTTGATGCCCAATATTAGTCATGTAAAATAAAACTGGTGATTGAAACAAATGTATAAATTTGAATTTTCGGCGCTTAAAACTATTTTGTGACAAGACACGTGTTTCAAAATGAAAGAACCAAGTAAAAATATGCAATACGGTAAATTAAGCAAAGAATTATTGTACGTTTATAAAAGCAATTCTAATTAAGTTTGTAACAATGGAATATCATGGGTGAACAGATGAGGAATTATAGATATGTCGGTTAAAGAAACCTTCAGTTGGTTGTTTCACTTGTTATGGCGTTGATACGAGAGACCTGCTATGGTGAACTAACTGTAGATTTGCGCCTACTACAGCTAAGTATTGGAGTTTACCTTTAACACTGCCATCTTTATCAAGCCACGGTCATCGCGCGGAATTCCGCAAATTGCCAAGACGAAAGTCTGTCTGAAAGCGTCAGGAAATGATGAAGCTGTAAGGACACAGTCTCGGAGCACCGTCCAGTGAAACTCTCTACTGATGTTAACATACAGCAGGAAAATGTATGGAGTGAGAGTAGTGTACTGTTCATGTAGCCAACATCAAATCCCACTTGTCACGTGCCTCATATATAACGTTGATTTCACACTCGTTTGCCCTGTTTTTACGCATTTTTTTATTAGTAACAGCAGTGGTGCATAATTGCTGCTGTTACGGTTAAAACCGAAATAAGAGAAGTTACTTTTCGCAGTTAACTGCCACAAATGTCTATCTACGGTTATTGTAGCTCTAGAAGTGCTTTATGGTTCGAAAAATATCAGGACGCAATGTAACGTAGAGTTAATATCGCAACATTAATTTACGTGATTGTGTGGTCACATGTATAATATAAGTGTTAGATAAATTCGGTAGTGTGGAAGTGTCAATACGTCGAACGTATAGACGTTTCGAGCAATTTCCAGTTGTAGGATATGATTTATCTATCACAATAAGGGTCATCACCTTCGGACTACACAAGTCTACAAACAATCGTGCTTATTTTAAGATAGTCCCAATAGAAATGCAGTAACAGCAGCTATGTCATGGGAATGAATATGTGCAATTAATAATATTGATCTCGAAAAGTGAATAAAAATTAAGCTGTAAGGTTTGGTGGTTACAACAACAACTTCGTAAGCTGTAAATAATTTTGGTTTAATGTTGCATTCTTATCACAGAAATAAACGCATTTACACAGTTTACAATGTGACAATGTTATGACAGTTGTCAAACAAACACATCTCGTCCTCAGAAATGAAATAATCCTAAACCTCACGATGATAAATTTTAACTAGAAGTTTCTTTACAAAATTATTCTTACGACAACATCATGATGTTGGCCAGTACTACAATAGATCATCCGATTCCGGTTCAAAGTTCGGTACTATTTAGGATGACAATCAAGTCTACGGAGGATGGTTAGTTTTGTGACAAGTTGAGCAAAAGATTACCCAAGGCCGCTCGAGTTTACAGTGGCCGCAAGCTGGTGAACCGACAAGTTTACGCCCCTACACGCGGTATTTACCTTAGCTGCGATGAGCTGTCATCTGCATGGCTGCTCTCGTCCTCTGAAATTTCTATAAAAACCAATTAAACGTTTGCTGATTTTTCCAGCAGAAACTCTCCCTATGTTTCTCGTTATGCGAGAAAACACGCACTCATCCCTAGTCTTGAAATATGGCGATATGCACGCGCATGGCTGGAGCAGTGTGCATATTAAACTGCCCTCTCAGTCCTCGCAAGGACAATTAACTAACTAACTGGCTGGTTCGTTTCTCCACAGGGGGAGCTCAACGATGCTTCAGCTAATATCTAGCTGAATGTCAGCCACACTGAACGCAGTGTTCACTCAGATTTCTCCTCTGCGTCGTACAGAGCGTTATGCGCTCCGTTGTGCACTTGACGCCAGTTCAGAGAAGACTCCCCGAAAATTTCGCTGTCGTCTTTCTCGTAGCCGAACTCTCTACCCTCCTTGATCCATTCGTTCTCCACGTCACGGCTTTTTTCGACTAATAGGAGGGTTCCTCTTATTTTGAGAAACTCTCCCAATCGCAAGGGCCCTAGCATGGAACTGCATCGAAATCCCGGAACTTTACTCTTTCCTTGTCCGTTTCCGCCAATCGGACATTTCATGCCCGTTCACATGTGTACCATTCGCTATTCACGTGATCAACTGCGTCACTGGTTTTGTTTGTATCCATTTGGAATTCCGAAACGCAGTTTTCTAAAGCTTCTTTGTGTCCTACTTCTGGTGGCCCGTTACTTGTTCTGCAGTATGTGTCACCTGCCCGGTCGCTGACTCCTACTGCGGGACGCCCCCTAAGAGCTTTTCGTGGTGCCTCCCGTGGTGCGGCGTCTGCTTCTGCCTGCGCCTGCTTCCACACAAAAAGTTTCCTCTCGCTGCTCGTTTCACCTACTGGTCATTGACATGCATTATATAGGAGCGGTGTGTTAATACTGTCGATTGAGTATCATCACTTTTGCATTACATACTTACAGGCAGATCTGCTCATTACTGCCGAAGTAAGTTAGGTGCCATATTCACCTTCCCATTATGATGTATAAAACTGTCATGTAAGGTGCGAAATTGACCTTCATTTATTCTGCCACCTTACAAAGTATACTCGCATGCCGCTAGAAAGAAAAAATGTAAGAATTTCGTTTGAAAATATTTTATTGTGTGATAAATCGTTAATTTGCTACATTCCATAATTGTAAATTCGATGTTTTAATACGGACAATTTCACCTTGGCGCACTGGGACACCATTTCACGGCAGTACCGCAGCATAAGTTGTTACAATGAGCGCTCCGCAATGCGACCAACTGCTGAGTAAAACCTAAAAAAAGCTGTGACCAACCATTCTTTAACTACAACAAAAAATATCGGCATATGCACTGTGACACTACCTGTCGCAAACAGGCATAATGGCGTTGCATTTACCTGTTCAAAGCCTAAAAAGGCGTGTTCATTCCAGAGATCGAATGGATTGCAATGATCGTATGGCATTACTGGGTCGGGAGATCCCACCTGGGTGAAATTGTTAAGATGCAAATGAATGCGTGTC
Source organism: Schistocerca piceifrons (assembly GCF_021461385.2). NCBI lineage: Eukaryota > Metazoa > Arthropoda > Insecta > Orthoptera > Acrididae > Schistocerca > Schistocerca piceifrons. The sequence goes on along the minus strand of NC_060140.1, from coordinate 219,269,631 downwards.
CAAAATCTGAGGTAGTTTTGAATGGTATCTGTCTGTACAAGAGGCGAAATGAGATTCAACATAGGCAGAGCGCCCCACGACCGTACCCTACTCATCACCATAGTCATGTGACTGTTGAAGTCTGAGTATCAGGAGTGATCTGAGAGTTTCTGTTTGAGAGGGTTGCTGCAACGTATACGCAGTGTACCGGGTATATAAGCACCGTCATTAACGTAATGGTTTGGTATGACATTCGTGTCTCTCCGGCGGGATTTCGCTAAATGTAGAATCCTGAACTATGGTGACGTTGTTACCAGGACCAACGTGCTGTTATTCTTTACATGGCTGCCTAAGAATTAACACCGGCGGATATGCTTTCGGGAATGAAGAATTATGTAATTAATGCGGAACGTGCGGGGAAACTGCGACAATGGGTGCTGCTGTCTCGTGATAACGTACGTCCTCATATCTCAAATTTCGCAACGCAGTAGTTCTACATCTACATATATACTCCACTAGCCACCAAGCGGTGTGTGGCAGAGGGCACAATTCGCGCCAAAGTCATATTCACCCCCCCCCCCCTCTCCCCCCCCCCCCCCCCCCCCTCTGTTCCACTCGCGGATCGTGCGACTGTCTGAACGCCTCAGTACGAGCTCTAATTTCACTTATCTTTGAATTGTGATCATTGCGCGATTTGAAAGTTGGTAATAATATATGCTCTAAATTATCGGCGAAACTCGGATTACGAAATTTAGTGAGCAGCCCCTTCCGTTTAGCGCGTCGTCTGTCTGCAAGTGTGTCCCACTTCAAACTTTCTATGATATCAGTAACGCTCTCGCGATGGCTAATTGTTCCAGTCACTAATCTTGCCACTCTTCTTTGTACCTTCTCAATTTCTTGAATCAGACCCAACTGGTAAGGATAAAAAAAAATGTTCTGATGTGTGTGAAATCTTATGGGACTTAACTGCTAAGGTCATCAGTCCCTAAGCTTACACACTACTTAACCTAAATTATCCTAAGGACAAACACACACACACCCATGCCCGAGGGAGGACTTGAACCTCCGTCGGAACCAGCCGCACAGTCCATGAGTGCAGCGCCCTAGACCGCTCGGCTAATCCCACGCGGCGGTAAGGATCCCAAACAGACGAACAATAGTCTAAGACTGGACGAACAAACGTATTGTAAGCAATTTCCTTTGTTGAAGAACTGCATCGCTTCAGGATTCTACCAATAAACCGCAATCTAGAGTTCGCCTTGCCCGATACTTGTGTAATCAGATCATTCCATTTCAGATCATTCCGAATAGTCACACCCAGATACTTGACGGATGCTACCGCTTCCAAAGAATGGGCATTTATTTTGTACTCGTACATTAATGTGGATTTTCGCCTTGTTATACACAGTAGGTTACACTTGTATGTATTGTATTGTACTGTATGTTAACCGGGGACCTAGAAACGACGGAGAGGCTCCGTCCCCGCCGCAGCCGCAGTGGTCCACAACCCCACGACGACTACCGCAGTCCACTTCACCCCTCCGCCGCCCCACACCGAACCCAGGGTTATTGTGCGGTTCGGCTTCCGGTGGTCCCCCCAGGGAACATCTCACACCAGACGAGTGAACCCTTATGTTTGATTTGTAGAGTAATGGTGGTGTACGCGTACGTGGAGAACTTGTGTGCGCAGCAATCGCCGACATAGTATAACTGAGGCAAAGTAAGGGGAACCAGCCCGCATTCGCCGGGGTAGATAGAAAACCGCCTGAAAACCATCCACAGACTGGCCGGTTCACCGGACCTCGACTCAAATCCTCCGGGCGGATTCGTGCCGGAGACCAGGCGCTCCTTCCCGCCCGGAAAGGTTACACTTACTAATATTGAGAGATAACTGCCAGTCATTACACCAAGAATTTATTTTCTACAAATCCTCATTGATTTGTTCATAACTTTCGTGTGATACTACTTTCCTGCAGACTACAGCATCATCGGCAAACAGTCTAATGCCGTTGTCAGTGCCACAACCAATTCAGGTGGAGACACTCGAGCACCCGTGCTATACTCCTGATCTCTCCAAATGCGATTACCACGCTTTCGGTCCATTGAAACAGGCCTTGAAGGCTCGACGATTCCTGTAGGACGAGGATGTGCAGTAGGCAGTTACGCACTTCTTCATGCAGGACACGCTGTTGTAACAAACCTGGTGCGCCGGTGGGATGATTGCCTCAATGCTCACGGCAATTTTGCCTAGTTAGCATACCGATTCTGGACCGTACGGCCTTCGGACGGAATCCTTTTGATCGCCATTTACACATTGGCGACAAAAATTCTCTTCAGCGCATCTGTATACTCGCTTCATAGATATTCATAGACATTCTACAACTATAGCCATAATCTGCAAATCACTGAGAAGTGCATAACAGTATGTACATCTCATTATACCAAGACGTCTTGGCGTTCCACTTTCGTATGGAGCGCGGGAACGCTATTTGCTTAAACGTGTCTGTACTTGCTGTAATTTGTCTACCTTTGTCTTCGCAATCCCTTTGGTAGTGATACGTTCTAAAGGTGGCAGGGGTAAAATATAGGGAGTAAAAGGCTATTTACAATTTGTACAGAAACCATAAGGCAGCTATAGGAGTCGAGGGGCATGAATGGGAAGCAGTGGTTGGGAAGGGAGTGAGACAGGGTTGTAGCCTATCCCCGATGTTATTCAATTTGTATATTGAGCAAGCAGTAAAAGAAACAAAAGAAAAATTCGGAGTAGGAATTAAAATCCATGGAGAAGAAATAAAAACTTTGAGGTTCGCCGACGACATTGTAATTCTGTTAGAGACAGCAAAGGACCTGGAAGACCAGTTGAACGGAATGGACAGTGTCTTGAAAGGAGGATATAAGATGAACATCAACAAAAACAAAACGAGGATAATGGAGTGTAGTCGAATTAAGTTGGGTGATGCCGAGGGAATTAGATTACGAAATGAGACACTTAAAGTAGTAAAGGAGTTTTGCTATTTGGGGAGCAAAATAACTGATGATGGTCGAAGTAGAGAGGATACAAAATGTAGACTGGCAATGGCAAGGAAAGCGTTTCTGAAGAAGAGAAATTTGTTCACATGGAGTATAGATTTAAGTGTCAGGAAGTCGTTTCTGAAAGTATTTGTATGGAGTGTAGCCATGTATGGAAGTGAAACGTGGACGATAAATAGTTTAGACAAGAAGAGAATAGAAGCTTTCGAAATGTGGTGCTACAGAAGAATGCTGAAGATTAGATGGGTAGATCACATAAATAATGATGAGGTATTGAAGAGAATTGGGGAGAAGAGGAGTTTGTGGCACAACTTGACAAAAAGAAGATACCGGTTCGTAGGAGATGTTGTAGGCATGAAGGGTTCACAAATTTAGCAAAGGGGGCAGCGTGGAGGGTAAAAATCGTAGAGGGAGACCAAGAGATGAATACACTAAGCAGATTCAGAAGGATGTAGGTTGCAGTACGTACTGGGAGATGAAGAAGCTTGCACAGGATAGAGTAGCGTGGAGAGCTGCATCAAACCAGTCTCTGGACTGAAGACCACAACAACGTAAGAGGTCGTAGTATATTCCTAGATTTATCACTTAAAGCTGGAAGTAAGCTATCTTGGATTAGTTTGCATCCATCTTCAAGGGTCTTCTCTTTGATTTTTACAGCATCTCCGTGACGCTCTTCCACAGGTCAAACAAACCTATGGCCATTTATTCTGCTTTCTTTGTATACATTCAATATCCCCTGTTAGTCCTATTTGCTACGGATCGCACATATTTGATCAGTATTCTAGGATGGGCTGCACGAAGATTCTATATGCAGCTCCCTTTGTATAGTCCTTGCATTCCTTGAGTATTACAGCAATGAAGTGAGTTCTGCCACCTGTTTTACCTGCGACTGAGCCTATGAAATCATTCTATTTGACATCTCTCAGCTTCTTGTATGAGTTGATCGATTTCAGTTGTGGCTCACTATTCATAGGAAACGTGTTTTTGTTTTTCAAATTGCACAGTTTTCGTTTGTGAATAATTTTGCAACTTTTTTCGGACAGTACTTCACTATAAATAACCACATTATCTGCGAAGAGTCTGAGGTTGCTATTGATATTGTCTACAATGTTATTAACATACAGCTGGAACAACTATGATCCCAATACACTTCCTGAGGCACACCTGAAGTTACTTGTACATTTGTCGATGATTCTTAATCCAAGAAATCCTAAATTCAGTCATAAATTTCGCTTGATTCCCCCATACCATGCTACTTTCAGTATGTAGCTTCCCCATAAGAAAATACGTGTAAAATAGTGTAAAAAGATCAGCAAGAATTATGACTTGTGTATGATGTACAGTATATTATGCTTGATGGAAATTATGTGACATAACATGAGAGACGCTTTTGTACGGAAATAATAATAATCATTACTACTTATGTACCAGAGAATAAAACATGTAGACCCACTGATGCTATATTAATCACAAAAAGAATAATTAGTTATTATTAACTGAGATCTTCATGTATCTGTATTATTACGAGCGTCACTTAAAAAGTTCGTTTTATCAGTAGCTGCCTCTGCTGTCGGTCGAATTTACAATTGGTACACACTGCTGTAGAACAAAAAAGTGTTTAAATCACAAACATTTCAATATAGGTGTAAAAGATACGTGTTGAAATTATTTAATGTATGTTGGTAAAATTCTATGTCAAATAATCAAGCTCTTTTCAGAATTTAGATCCGTTTGCAGAAACAAAAGGGACCTTACTGGGTAACTGCAGCCGCCTCCATTACCTGGTGCATTTGAAATTATTTCAACTGCGCGTAAGAGGCGCAACTTGGAGTGAAGTGATTTAAATATCCTCTCTTCCAACACTGCAGTGGAAGAGAATATAATCTTTCCAAATTATTTTTCTATTTGACTGACTAAAAACAGTACAGATAGGCCTTGGACTGAACTTAAGTGGGTACGGAGAATTTTGTTTCGAGAATTCTAACGTTTTTCTCATATAAAAACATATACATACGTAAATCAGCTTACTAACATCAGAATTCCTAGTATTTTTAGGTTATTTGTCAAGAGTACCACTTATTTTCCAAACAGCAAATTGCGGTGTTGTTGTTATGGCCTTCAGTCCTAAGATTGGTTTGATGCAGCTCTCCATGCTACTCCATCTTGTGCAAGCCCCTTCATCATCGAATGGCTAATGCAACCTACGAGACATCCTTCTAAGTGTGCTTCTGTACCCATTTCTTCGTCTTCCTCATGGGCAGAGGCAAGGGGGGGGGGCTATGGGGGCTATAGCCCCCCCATGCAGAATTCAATCATTTTTTTTATAATTATGTAAATAGGTTGCAATGTATTTCAAACACATTTTGACAAAATAATAAGAGCGGCAAATAGCTTACTATCAAAACCAATAAATATCATTTAACTTAAAATGGGCGTCTTATTATTTATTAATACTCATTTTTTACCCTGAACTCCATATCAAACTACTTTAAGCAACACCAAATTTGATGTGTCGACAGAAGTGCCGACACAGTGTTATTTTGAGGGGGCCGATATGCACGCTATAAGCTCACGCAGAATATCGTGACGTCTGAAACAGGACGCTCAATGAATGCTATAAAGAAAAGTACGTTGCTTTTGGAATACTTAACTTTAATCCATCCTTGTTGTATACATCGTTCTTGTTGAGACATGCTTTAGACGATAATTATCAATTGCTATGTAAGGCTAATGGCGCCTTGCTAGGTCGTAGCCATGGACTTAGCTGAAGGCTATTCTAACTATCTGCTTGGCTAATGAGCGATGCTTCGTCAGTGTAGTCGCTAGCAATGTCATCCGTACAACTGGGGCGAGTGCTATTCCGTATCTCGAGACCTGCCTTGTGGTGGCGCTCGGTCTGCGATCACACAGTGGCGACACGCGGGTCCGACATGTACTAATGGACCGCGGCCGATTTAAAGCTACCACCTAGCAAGTGTGGTGTCTGGCGGTGACACCACATTCCTCCCCCGCAAATCGGCGAACGGTCGTGTGATAAGGCTTCCGCCCGCCGTGGGGAGGACCCCATGTTGACGTATGCGATGAGGTGGGGAGCCTAACAACAGGCGAGGCTGTGCCATCCGCACCCGGCCATTCGGTCCGAGGGGAGCTAGGAAACGCCTGAAAACCTAGTCCAGGGTGCACGTCAACATGCGGTGTATGCGCCCGTAAAGAGACAGGAGGGGCCGAAGGGTCGACCTCCATTGCGTCGGGGTATCCGACGCGCGAAGACGCCAAGTGGTCCGGAGCGGGCAAGAGTTCCATGGCGGAGGACAGCTGGTCACAGGAAGCGATCGGCGGCGCGGGACCCAGGGAGGCGCTTGGCGGCTGCAGCTTAGCGTCCACTGCGGGCAGCGCCGGCTGGAGGACAGGCGGCGGCGGCGGAGGCGGCGGCGGCGCGTCGCCATGGGGCAAAATGGAAGGCATCGTCGGTAACACCTGGGGATGAGGCGAGCCAGTAGATGGGTCCCCAGGGCGCTGACCGGACGGCACCGTCGCTGAAAGCAGACGGGGAGCGGCAAAACCCGTGCGACGACAGAGGCGCAGCTGATTGAGATGCCGACGCACCTCACCAGAGGCCCCCAAAACCAAATACATCGCGCGGCCGAGGCAGCGAAGAATGCGCCCTGCGAGCCAACGCCGTGAACCTCGATAGTTGCGATAGAATACAACGTCGCCTGGAGCAAAAGCAGGAGTCTGCCGCTGCACAGGAACCTGATGCAGCGGGTGCAGCAAAGACATCAAGGTTCGATGAGGATGACCGTGGAGCAACTCAGCCGGCGAGCGACCATCTCGGGGCTGAGAGCGATACGATGACAAAAAGAGCAACAACGCGTCCTCCCGAGAATGCGACTCTTTCAACTTCAACATCTGTGACTTGAAAGTCCGGACCAATCGTTCAGCGGCACCGTTTGACTGAGGCGAAAACGGCGCGGATGTCAGATGTTGAATACCTTTGGCCTGGCAGAATGACTGAAATTCTGCAGACATGAATTGTGGGCCATTGTCGGAAACAATAGTCTGCGGAAGACCTTCAATGCAAAAGATAGCAGACAACGCTAGGATGGTGGCGGAGGACGTCGTGGAAGACATCCGGACAACAAAATGAAAATTACTGAAGGCATCTACCAGAACCAACCATCGGGCATTCCAGAATGGACCAGCTAAATCGATGTGCAAGCGTTGCCAAGGGGAAGTGGCTTTTGGCCATGCAAAGACTGTCCGCGGCGGTGCGGATTGTTGTTCGGAACACGCCATGCAAGAACAACACATATTCGTAATCGCAGCATCGATTCCGAACCAAGTACAGTGCTGACGAGCAAGTTGTTTCGTTCGCACTATACCCCAATGTCCTTGGTGAAGAAGCCGTAAAACAGAGGACTGTAACGAACGTGGGACCACGACTCTGGACTGATCATTATCAGAACGCAACAACAAAACACCACGTCGAACAAAAAGTCTCTCCTTGTGAGCAAAAAATCGGCGAACCAACGGATCCTCGATCCGAGACTTTGACAAAGGCCATTGCGTAGCAACAAAACGCAAAACGGTAGCAAGGACAGGGTCAGCAGCTGTGGCTGTAGCTACACGACGAAAATCAATCGGAAACGATTCGACCACGTCATCGGTTTCCGCATCAATGAACATGTAAGCAAGTTCGGAAGAATCGAATGCTCTATCCTCAGCAACAGGCAAGTATTTGAAAGCAACGCCGATGTCAACTGGCGAAAAGCGCGGTCGCAGTCCGTCGTCCAGACGAACGGAACACCTGTACGGCGTAAGCGATGAAGCGGAGCTGAAATCGAAAAGGCATTGCGCGCATTCACTCACACCTTGTGATTCGAAATCGTTTAATGTTCTTGCGACCTCATCACGCAATGCGTGAGGAACATTGCGCGCTCTGAAAAATTTCGGTTGCGCGTTGACTTTCAGTTCCAAATGTGCTTCATAGTTCTTAGCGCAACCAAGGCCAAGTGCAAAAATGTCTGCAAATTCTTCACACAGACGAGAAACACTGTCTGAAGGCACAGTCTGATTCACTGATAGGACCTGATTTACTATAGACATGTTAAACAATTGAAATAAATCTAAACCAAACAAGTTCACTGCAGTAGAAGAACGAAGAACGTAAAATGACACAAGTTTTGTTTGTCCCTTGTATGCTGCAAGAAGAGTGCACTGTCCTAACACAGGGATATTCTGACCTGAATAACTATTTAACTGAACATGTGCGGCACGCAACGGAGGTTTGCCCAGTTGTTTGTACGTGTCGTGATTGATCAATGAAACAGCAGCTCTGGTATCGAGGTGGAATGGGATGACCTTGCCATTAAAGTCCAAGTCTACAAAAAGTTTATTGTCCTGCTGACGACAAGAGCGACTGTCTCATGCAATTTGAACTGATACAGGTACAGCATCACTTGCTAATTGACGTGATTTCCGGCGACGTCGACGCACACTTTTTGTGGGACGAACACAGTCACTGTTAGAGACAGTGGCACTGGACGAAGTGGAATTAACTACATGAATGTCCATGGGCGAAGGTCCACGAGCCTGAGTGTCCTTGGTTCGATTCTGGCGCGAAGCAAAGGGCCTGGAATGATTAAGAGTGTCTGATCTGAGCTTTTTCTGGCAAACACTTTGAACATGTCCTTTCTTATTACAGAAAAAGCAAATAGCCTGGCGTGACGGGCAATTTTCACGCGAAAGTCTAGTAGCACACCGCGGGCATGATTTCACTGCAGTTGTATGCTGGCGCGGCACACCTGGTTTAGAGCATGGCGGCAGCTGCGTGGATGTGCGCGAGGGCAGTTTACCGGGCCGTGCAGTGTGCCCGGCGGGCCGGTTAATGTTACACACGGCTGGCGAAGTTGCAAATGATTCCTGAGCAAAGTCAAGTGTGTCTTGTCTATCTAATATGTCTATCACTTGCTGAAGGGAGGGATTGACGAGTTTCAAAATCTGTTCCCGTATGCAACATCAGAAACGTTCTGTGCTATTGCATCACGTACCATTGTATCTGAATAAGGGAGTCCACATTCACACTCAAAAGCACAATCCCATGTAAGGCCTTGCAAAGTTGCAACCCACTCCCTATTGGTCTGACCAGCCGTATGTTTTGTACGAAAGAAAGTATACCTTTTTGCAACGACATTGACTGTTTCTTTGAAATAGGCATCTAAAGCAGACAAAATTTCTTCGTAGGACAGAGTTGCTACGTCGCATCGGGGAAAAAATTTCACTACCACACGGTACGTTTGCAACCCTACACACGACAATAAATGAGGCTGCCGCTCGTTACCTTGAATTCTGTAGGCGGCGAGATGAAATCCAAACTGGCGTGACCACTCCGTCCATGTTTCCTGAGCAGGGTCATAGCGACGAAATGGGGGTGCAACTGCATGTTGTGGCTGCGGTAGCGGTGAAGCGGCGGCGGCCGCATCGGTTTGCAGTGCACGTTGACCCTGGACGAGCTGTCCCAGGGCATCCAATAACGCCTGCGTCTGCTGATTCTGCAAGCGATAAAATTCGGACAGTACATCTGGCGAAGCCATGACACAAGTAAATGTAAGCAATGAGAAAGAACAAGACCCTTTTTTAACTCGTCGCCATGTGATGTGTCGACAGAAGTTCCCGACACAGTGTTATTTTGAGGGGGCCGATATGCACGCTATAAGCTCACGCAGAATATCGTGACGTCTGAAACAGGACGCTCAATGAATGCTATAAAGAAAAGTACGTTGCTTTTGGAACACTTAACTTTAATCCATCCTTGTTGTATACATCGTTCTTGTTGAGACATGCTTTAGACGATAATTATCAATTGCTATGTAAGGCTAATGGCACCTTGCTAGGTCGTAGCCATGGACTTAGCTGAAGGCTATTCTAACTATCTGTTCGGCTAATGAGCGATGCTTCGTCAGTGTAGTCGCTAGCAATGTTGTCCGTACAACTGGGGCGAGTGCTATTCCGTATCTCGAGACCTGCCTTGTGGTGGCGCTCGGTCTGCGATCACACAGTGGCGACACGCGGGTCCGACATGTACTAATGGACCGCGGCCAATTTAAAGCTACCACCTAGCAAGTGTGGTGTCTGGCGGTGACACCACAAAATTTTACCAATTTGTCGGTGGTGGACCCCAACTCTCCTTCTGTTAAGCGATATTCCATTCCCCCAAACCCCCTCCCCCCCCCAATTACCCCTCCTCCCCCCTTGACTGACTTCCAGAATCGCCCCTGATTTTTCTCTACGATTTTTACCCCATATGCTTTGCTTCAGTACTAAATCGTTAATCCTGTGATGTCTGAGAATGTGTCCCATCAGCCTATTCCTTCTCCTAGTCAGATTGTGTCACAAATTTCGTTTCTCCCTAATTCTATTCAGTACCTTCTCATTTGTCACGTGATCTAATCTTCAACATTTTTCGGTAGCACCATATTTCAAGAGCTTCTATTCTCTCTTTGTCTGAAATGTTTATTGTGAATGTTTCACTTCCATACACGGCTACACCCCACACAAATACTTTCAGAAAAGACTTCCTGGCTACCTAGATATATTTGCTGCTAACAATTTTTTCCTCTTCAGAAACGTTTTTCTTGCCATTACCAGTCTACATTTTATATCCTCTCTTCTTCGGCCATCATCAGTTACTTTGCTGCCCTAATAGCTAACTACTACTCATCTACTGCTGTAAGTGTCTCGTTTCTTGGTCTAATTTCCTCAGCATCATCTGATTTAATTAGGCTACATTTCATTATTATTGTTTTGCTTTTTTTATGTTCATTTTATGTCCTTCTCTCACTATCCATTCCGTTAAACTCTTCTTCGAAGTCCTTTGCTACCTCTGACAGAATTACAGTGTCGTCGGCGAACCTCAAAGTTTTTTATTTCATCTCCCTGAACTTCATTTCCTACTCTAAATGTTCCTTTGGTTCCCTTTACTAATTGCTCAATGTACGGATTGAATAATATCGGGGATAGGCTATAACCTTGTCTCACTCCCTTCTCAACCACTGTTTGCCTTTTATGTCCCTTTACTCTTATAACTGCCATCTGGTTTCTGTACGAGTTGTAAACAGTCTTTCGCTCCCTGTATTTTACCCCTGCTACCTTCAGAATTCCAACAGAGTATTTCAGTCTACATTGTCAAAATGTTTCTCTAACTCTACAAACACTATAAACGTAGGTTTACCTTTCCTTAACGTATCTTCTAAGAGAAGTCGTAGGGTCAGTATTGCCTCGAGTGTTCCTATATTTCTCCAAAATCGAAATTGATCTCTCCCGGAGTCGGCTTCTACCAGTTTTTCCACTCTTCTGCAAGGAATTCGTGTTAGTATTTTGCAACCATGAATTATTAAATGATAGTTTTTCATACTTGTCCGCACCTGCGTTTTTTGGAATTGGAATTATTGTATTCTTTTTGAATTCTGCGAGTATTTCGCCCGTCTCACACCAGATGGAAGAGTTTTGTCATGGCTGGCTCTCTCAATGTTATCACTAGTTCCGACGGAGTGTCATCTACACATGGGACCTTGTTCTGTGCTTAGGACTGGTTTTCCATCTGAGCTCTCGATGTTCATACAGCTGCTTCTCTTTTCTCCAAAGGCCTCATTAATTTTGTTGTGGGCTGTATCTACCTTTCTCGTAGTGATGTATGCTTCTAAATCCTTACATTTGCCCTCTAGCCAGTCCTACTTAGCTATTTTGGACTTCCTGTCAATAAAATTTTTTAAACGTCTGTATTCGCTTTCACCTGCTGCATTTTTATATTTTCTCCTTTCATCAGTTAACTTCAATATCTCCCTTGTTATACAAGGATTTCTACTTGGCCTTGTCTTTTTACCTATTTGATTCTCTGTTGCCTTTACTATTTCATCTCGCAATGTTACCCATTCTTCTTTTACTGTATTCCGTTCCTCTGTTCTTGTCAAACGTTGCTTAATGCTCCCTCTGAAATTCTCAACAACATTTGGTTCTTTCAATTTATCCAGGTCCCATCTCCTTAATTTCCGACCTTTTTGCAATTTCTCCAGTTTCATTCTACAGTTCATAACCAATAAATTGTGGTCAGAGTCCACATCTGCTCCTGGAAACGTCTTACAGTTTAGTATCTGGTTCCTAAATCTCTATCTTACCATTATATAATGAGTCCGAAACCATCCGGTGTCTGCAGGTCTCTACCCAGTGTACAGCCTTCTTTCATGATTCTTAAACCAGGTATTAGCGATAATTAAATTATGCACGTTTCTTGTAGTGGCCATTTTCGAAGAAGCTGTATATAAATTGCAGTTGTTTCAACTACTACAAGAGAAAATGATATGAAAATAATTAGAATAAATAATGAAAGACATCTCCTAACATTACAGGAAAATTATCTTATATACAAAACAAAGTCTGAAATGACCAAGTAAATATGACTAACAACTCACTGTTTACACTGATTGATCATATAATAGACAGAAATCCCAACAAATGATTTCATATCTGATTCCTCTCGTATGTATATACAGGAAAATATAATAATAATAATTATTGTTATTATTGTTATTATTTTTAAGAATAAAAAAAGAAAAGTAAGAAATCTCTCTCTCTCCCTAATACACACACACACACTCACACACACACACACACACACACACACACACTCACACACTCACGCACACATTCACGAAACAGTTGGTAACACTTAGAAAAACAAATGAACCTCTGTCTTAAAAAGCTGGCAGTTACAGTGATGTGTAACGAAAACAGTGAACTGAAAGTGAACTGTAAGATGTCCACCTGGTTGCCAGATGAGAAAAAGCAGTTTGCTTGGATGCAATGAATTAGAAGTTACCTGTAAGTACCTTACCATTTCATAAAAAAACGTTAAGGAACTGTTTTTAAATCTATAACCTAGATGTGAAACAATAACCTATGTGTGAAAAGGACAAATCGTGTAATAATTCAGGACACCCACTGAAGATGCATTGTAAAACAGGCGAAAAGCGTCTAGGTGCATAAATAAAAATAAAAATTTCGATGTGCAGAATGCAAAAGGCATTTCTTAGTAGCAACTGCAATTAAATTATGCTCTGTGCAAAATTCCTCTTCCATTCCTTTCCCCCAGCCAATATTCACCTACTGTTTCTCCTTCTCTTCCTTTTTCTGCTGTCGATTTCCAGTCACCCATAAGTACTAAATTCTTGCCTCCATTGACTATCTGCATGATTTCTTTAATGTCATCACAATAAATTAAAAATTAAATTATATCGAGAAACAGGAGAGTATAAATACTGAGCGTAGGTGTGGTACTGAGTCAGATGCTTTTCGGAAGTCAAGCACTACTGCATCTATCTCAGCGCCTCGATCCATAGCTTTCGGGATGTCGTGTGATGAAAGTGTGAGTCGAGTTTCACACGATCGGTGTTCTCGGCATCCTTTCTGGTTGCCAGTTGCTACCCTGTGGTGAAGTTACCAGCGGCGTACGCTTCAGCGCCATTGTTGAGGATTGGTTGGGCAGCGAGACGCCATTGACCGGGACCTAGGCGGCGCTGGACCAGGTCAAGGCTGCTGCCGCCTTCCCCACGGGTTTCTCCGGCGGCAAGGTCAGCCGGTAGCCGCGAACTCTCGCTTTCCACAGGGCGCGCACACCACGTGCCTTGCTTGCGGCAGCGATGGCAGGCGCGCGCAGCTTCGAGTAGCGAGTGCGCCGTTCCGGACACTGCACCGTCCTTACCTCACGCCTGTGTTTACGGAAGAGCAAGACTTCGCTTCCCATCCCTGTGTGAATGAATGTTGTTGTTTAAGCCGTCGGCGCGCGAGGCGCGTGGCGCTCTACCAGTTTTATGACGTCACTTCCTGTTGTTCCTCGTTGAGGAGCCATTTCGTCACGAGAAACGCAAAATAAGTTCTACTATATTTCGGCAACGTAAAGTGGAACCAATAGGAAACAATAACGCTCTTTACGTCACAAGCTGAAAGCAAGACGCCGTACTAGTCACGTTCAGCAGAAGCCCATGTTCGGTGGGTTTTATATTATATTTTACACACTTTGAACATGTGCTGTTCCTAAGCACCAGCACACTGTATGTCTCGAGAGCGAATCGTTATCGTATTGGTATGATTTGTTGTAAGAGAATGACGGGAAACGTCATATCGGTGGTTGAAGGATTTTCGTATTTAGTTGTTTTCGCGGTATAACTCTCGTCTTACGTAAGATTCATGAAAACGTGTCATTCTTGCTAGGATTTGTTATGATTGAATTTCAACAACATTTCGGCGATTAAAACCTTTAGGAGAGTCTAACGTAAGGTAAGAGGTCGCTAAAAGCTGAGTTTCAGCAGTTGAGGCGCCACGATACGGAACTGAGGGTGGATGATTTTTTTTTTCACCTTCACATTTTCTAAAATGTTTTGGGAGTTTTCTATTAAATTAATATAAATTATTTCTGTAATATTTAATGGTATGTAAATATAAGTGCGCTGTCTGTGAGGCGTGAGTTTATTCGATATGCTGAACTTTTATAAGCTGGTGTCTTATTGAATGGACATGTATCTTTCAGTTTTGTCTTCTTACACATTCACAGATATTGATGTTTTTATTTATGTATGCCACAGACAGGACAACATGATAGCATATGGTCAAGACAGGAAACGTGCCTTTTAACAGAACTTAAGGTGGGAATTCAAGCGCGAAAGACAGGTTGAGAGAGAAAGAAATTTAACGGTAAAAACGGTGTCTATGGAATGAAAATAAGAATATTGCAACAGATCTCGGGCTCGTTTACTACCTATTTTTCACGTGGCTCATCTGTAAAGGGCGTTGGTAGTAAACGGTTGCATTTGCGCCCCTATTATTGAGTCTGATATTGGCTGGCTTTTGAAGAGCAGTGAATTGAACTATACATGTTCAGATTGAAACTTATTTATTTAAAAGAAACACTTTAACGTTGTGGCCATGCATTTTTAAGTTCACAGATAATAATCGGTGCAATTCGTACACTGTTTGTCTCACACCCACCCACTTTCACTTTGTTCCTTCGCATACCCTGGCGTCCATGCTTGCACTCGCCGCACTTTGCCGCTCCAAACTCACTACCACAACGGCCAACGAACAAAAGACCACGATTTTCCCGCTCATATCCACAGTCCTGAGTCGGGTCACATGACACCACAGTAGTCAAAATAATCGCTAAACATGGCCACAATTTGTTTACAGTATTTTATAATATTTAAATACTTAAATCTAAATACATCATATAATTTTACAAATTATCACCACACTTATATAATTCGTTGCAATTAAAAGAAAACCAAAACACTATCCAACGGAACTACAACGTCCATCAAAACACAAAACAAGTATTTTCCGGTCTATTTTGCCCAGCATATTATCTCTGCTGCTGTGCTTTAAATGTTAAATTACTTGAAAGAGTTCCATATTATCCCCTGTTACCTTACACTTCTTACACATTCACAGATATTGATGTTTTTATTTATGTATGCCACAGACAGGACAACATGATAGCATATGGTCAAGACAGGAAACGTGCCTTTTAACAGAACTTAAGGTGGGAATTCACGCGCGAAAGACAGGTTGTGAGAGAAAGAAATTTAACGGTAAAAACGGTGTCTATGGAATGAAAATAAGAATGAAACGAAAGACCATTTAACTGTGTATAAAATTTATGCTGAGATTAAGTATTTTACCCATGGCACCCTCAGAATCTGAAAGAGAGTATTCCAGTCAACATTGTCAAAAGCTTTCTCTAAGTCTACAAATGATAGAAACGTAGTAATGTTACCTGTGCAAAGGGACGCATCAGGTGGTGTAAAGAGCGTCGCCACGGGATAGTGGGTGCCTGGAAACGAGGGATTTTGAGTGATGAATCACGCTATATTCCAATGGAAGGGTTTGGTGGTGAATGTCTGTAGAACGTTGCCTTCCATCGTGTGTAGCGCCAGCGGTGTAGTATGGAGAAAGTGGTGTAGCGGTATGAGGGTGTTTTTCATGATTATGGTGTGGTCAGCTTATTGCGACTAAGAAAACGTTAAATGCAGAACGATTGTGAGCACATTTTACAGTATTGTGTAACGCGCACAACAGAGGAACAGTTCGGAGACGATGACTATAGCAGCATGACAAACTACCGTGTCATAACACAGCATCTGTGAGGCAATGATTTGTATACAGTTACAATCCTGAAGTTGACTGGTTTGCCCAGAGTCCCGATCTGAACCCGATGGACACCTTTGGGATGAATTAAAATGTCGACTTGGCTTGAGACACCAGTCTCCAACATCACTACTCTCCCTGATTTCGGCTGTTGAGGAAGATTGGGCTACTATTCCCCCACAGAAATTCAGACACCTCATTAAAAGTATTCCCAGCGGAGTTCAAGGCATCGCAAAGGTGATGGGTGGAAACACCCCATATTATGTCCACAATAAGGGTCCGGATACTCTTGGTTAGATAGTGTGGATATGCCGTCAGTACTTAAGCAGTTCTGCGACTTGCGAAGCGTTGTGAATTCTTGCAAACCAACACTTGTAAGTAGGCTGTTTAGATTTTTATGTTGGTAACGCCACGTAGCGCTCTGTATGAAAATCACTGACTGTGCTGTGTGCAGTCTGTGGCTGGTTGGACTCATTGTAGAAATATTCGCTTGTGTAGTGTTGGGCAGTTTGATGTGAACAGCGCGTAGCGTTGGGCAGGTGGAGGTGAGCCGCCAGCAATGGTGGATGTGAAGAGAGAGATGCCAGAGTTTTGAGAGGTTGCTGTTAGCGGATGACCTGGACGTGTGTCCGCCAGAAAAAGGTAATTTGTAAAGATGGATGTAATGAATTGATAGATATTTATATGATGACTTTTGAACACTACTAAGGTAAATACATTGTTTTTTCTCTATCAAAATCTTTCATTTGCTAACTATGCTTATCAGTAGTTAGTGACTTCAGTAGTTAGAATCTTTTATTTAGCTGCCAGTATTGGCGCTCGCTGTTTTGCAGTAGTTCGAGAAATGAAGATTTTTGTGAGGTAAGTGATTCATGCAAGGTAAAGGTTATGGTCAGTCAGGACCATTCTTTTGTACGGATTATTGAAAGTCAGACTGAGTTGTGCTAAAAAAAGGGATTATTGAAAGTCAGACTGCGTTGCGCTAAAAAAAATATTGTGTGTCAGTTTAGTGATGATCAGAATAAGTAAAGATGATTTATAATGTGAATATCAGACCAGCATACGAATTAAGGTAAGCTTTCTCTTGCTCCACAGGATGACCACAGCGCTTACCGAGACTATACAGAACAACTTTGTTATCTTTGTGTTCTTTGGTTAAATGTTTTCGTATTGCAATTGCATCCTTAAGATGAGGTTTACACCTCGACACATGATGCTTCATTAAATAATTTAAATAGTCGACAAATTTTCATGCGTTTTTATGTCTCAGACACAATTTTAATATCACAGGTGTACATGAAAATTTTTATTTCTTCTCTCTCAGCAGTATTTTTTTTTTCAAAATTTATCCTTGGCTGACTTTACTGTTTGCTCTATTAATACGATGGATGACATGGGGGACAGGCTTGTCTTACCCTTTTCTCCTTTTTTCCTAGGCTCCAAGCCCGTTGACTCTAACAACAGAATTCTGGTTTCTGTACAAGTTTAAAAGGGAAAAGGCTTTCTGCTCCCTTTATATAATTTCTGATAACTTCGGAGTTTCAAGAAGCACATGGTGTCCATAATTAAAGTTCCAGTTTCAAAACGCCGTAGAAAGGAAACCATTGCTTAGAATGACGTCTAACTTAAACAGGGTATTATTCATGCAGAGGGAAACGTCAAGGAACAAAAAGAATTACCAAAAATTTTACCAATAGATTGCGCTGTAAGCGTCTTGACAGAAATTGAGTCGGCTTCAAATGACTGATGAATCGCAATACGACAGCTACGGTTTGAGTTGCACTTTACACCGTCCGTATTGTCCAATGGGCATGACTGCACAAATTCGGCAGTCGAGAACTGCAGCCCTGTTTTTTTTCGGTAAACCGTCTACTACGGCAAGTTCGTATCACATCGAATGGGAAAAATCGGTTTTTAATTCTCCTGGGGCCGAAAGTGCATAAAAAGCAAAGCGACATCTGTTTTTAATTGTTCGGAGGTCAAAAATAGCGTAAAAAGCAAAATGAAACAGATTCTTGATTTTCGTGAGATTGCTGCAAGACATGTTCAATATATTGTCCACTGTTTTCTCCCAGAAGCTAAAATCGATAAACAGCATGTTCCACAACAAATCGGAGTGTCTCGGGGGTCACGTTCAGAATGCTTTGCGTAATGGGTGCCTTCAGATCAGCTGTGTTTGTAACTGAAGCACTGAACACAACGTTTTTCAGATAATTCCACAGCTAGAAGTCGCGCGGTTTTAGATCAAGTGATCTGGACGGTCAGCCGTACAGAAATAACGGCTATAATTCCGGCATTTCCCAAATACCTCTGCAGCAGCCGCTTCATTGGTTGTGCAAAGTGCGGAGGAGCTCCATATTGCACAAAAATGACCTTACCCACACACCAACGCTGTTGAGAGGTTGGAATGACGTTGGTGGCTAAAAGCCTCTCATAGTGTTTACCAGTGACGGTACAGATAACAGGACCCACAGGACTCATCTCAAGAAAATACGATCCTACGATAAGCGTTGCCGTCACCCATCAGCACATAGTCACCTTTGCAGAATGAAGTGGTACCGATCGATGTGTGTGCAGATTTTCCGTTGCTCACATTCTGAATTCTACACTCAATGCTCATAAATTGAGGATAATGCTGATACATGGTGGAACAACGCTCTGGTGGGCGGTTTGCTGGTTTAAATCTCCTCGGGGTATGACCATGCAGTGCATTTGACCTGCGGTCGTCGCACGGTGGCGCTGGCAACAGTCCACATACGCAGAGGTGTATGGTGCATCTCAGAGTACAGTGCAGCGAGTAAGTGTGCAGATGTTTTCAGGCGTGCTAATGATGACTGTGTGTTGAAAATAGCTCAAAGAACACTTGTTGATGACGTTATGAGGGGTAGAGTACTAGGGCGACTGGAGACTGGTCAAACACAGCAGGTCGTAGCACGGGCCCTCCGTGTGCCACAAAGTGTGATCTCAAGATTATGACAACGATTCCAGCAGACAGGAAATGTGTTCAGACGCTACAGTACGGGATGTCAACAGTATACAACACCACAAGAAGGCCGATATCTCACCATCAGCGCCCGTAGATGGCCACGGAGTACTGCAGGTAGCCTTGGTCGGTACCTTACCGCAGCCACTGGAACCGTTGTCTCCAGACACACAGTCTACAGACGACTAAACAGACATGGTTTATTCGCCCGGAGACCTGCAAGGTGCATTCCACTGACCGCTGGTCACAGGAGAGCCCGTAAGGCCTGGTGTCAAGAACACAGTACATGGTCATTGGAACAGTGATCCTAGGTTATGTTCACGGACGAGTCCAGGTATAGTGTGAACAGTGATTCTCGCCGGGCTTTCATCTGGCGTGAACCAGGAACTAGATACTAACCCCTTAATGTCCTTGAAAGGGACCTGTATAGAGGTCGTGGTTTGATGGTGTGGGATTATGATTGGTGCACGGACACCCCTGAATGTCTTTGACAGAGGAACTGTAACAAGTCAGGTGTATCGGGACGTCATTTTGCAGCAGTATTTCCACTTTTTCATCGGTGTAGTGGGTCCCACCTTCCTCCTGACGGATGATAACGCATGGCCCCACAGAGCTGCCATCGTGGAGAAGTACTTTGAACCAGAAGATATCAGGCGAATGGAGTGGACTGCCTGTTCTCCAGACTTAAACCCCATCGAGCACGTCTGGAATGCTCTCCGTCGATGTATCGCTGCACGCCTTCAAACCCCTATGACACTTCAGGAGCTCCGACAGGCATTGGTGCAAGAATGGGAGGCTATACCCCAGCAGCTGCTCGACCACCTGATCCAGAGCATGCCAACGTGTTGTGCGGCCTGTGTACGTGTGCATGGTGATCACATCCCATATTGATGTCGGGGTACATGCGCAGGAAACAGTGCCTTTTTGTAGCACACGTGTTTCGGGACAGTTTTCTCAACCTATCATCGATACTGCGTCGTGTGTGTTCCCTATGTGCCTATGCTTTTAGCGCCAGTTTTGTGTAGTGCCACGTTGTGTGGTACCACATTCTGCAAATATCTTTAATTTATGAGCATGAGTGTACATATTGACATGTCCTCGGAGATGGAAATCCGCTTCATCTGCTGAGAGAATGTTTCACGGCCATTCACTGTCCACTTCATTGCGAGCAAGAAATTCCATAGCGAGCATTTGTCTTGCTGGCAGGTCAGCAGGAAGGAGTTCCTGAACATAGGTAATTCTGTGTGGGTAGCAATGCAGGACGTTTCGTAGGATTCATGCACCTTGCTTTCAGGCATGTCCACCTCCTGCAACGCTGTGGTCACACCTTAGAGAGACGTCTGGTCAAATGCTATCCTCTCTCTACCACATTCTGCTTCAAAAGAACCTGTCTTTTCGAATTCTGTAATCATTTTCTCCACTCTTTTAGCAGACAACGGGCCAACGCTTTTTTCTTCACACCCCTGAGTATCCGGTATTCTTGCTGGGCTGCTGGCGCACAGTCACAGTTCTTGTTAAAGATCTTTACCAGCAGTGCGCGATCCTTCATGGATACAATCACGTTGGCTGTCTCGGACGCAAACTGAGGAACAGCCGTGTGCCACGCGTCTCTTGGTGTGCATTTTCTGATACTTACAGTAGCATTTACTGGTCAAATTTTCGTTAGTGTTTTTGTTCCATGACGTTTCCCCCTGCGTCAATAATATACTGTTCAAATTTGACGTCATTCTGAGTAGTGGTTCTCTTTCTACAGCATTTCGATACTGGAACTTTAAATGTAGACACCGTGCATAGTCCGATCAAAGTTGTGAAACCTTTTTCAAAATCTATAAATGCTACAAAGGTGATATAACCTTTCTTCAACCTGTCTTCTAAGGTAAGTCGTAAGGTCATGTTGCCACCCTTGTTTATACAGTTCTCCTGAACCCAAACTGAACTTCTTCCAGATCAGCTTCTACCATTATTACTACGTATCATTAGAAACTTATGTTTAAGGTAAAGAGACTCGCTCAGAAGGCTTTTTCTTAAGGCAAATGCACTCATTTAGAAAACAAAACAAAATATCGGAATTATAGTGTGTTATTTAAGAATATAGCACACGAGAATGCTCGCTCGGTAAGTTATGTCAAGAATAGTCTTTGAAATATCATTATGCATTATTCTGAAACATATTTACTGCAAAGTGTACCATAGGCAACAGACAATACATACTAGGGAATGGGGAGGGGGTAGGGTACTACTCACAAGAAAAGAAATCCCATACGATGGGGAAGATACATCATATCAATCTGCAACAGCAGTCACTATATAGAATGAAACTGACACGAACATTACAGGTCACTAATTGAGACTGAAACGAAATAAGAGCTGAAAGCGGTGATCAATTCCGCTGCGCATTTGAGATAATATTCAATGAATCTAATGCTTGCCGTTCTGCTTGGGGTTCAGACCGATAGAACAGCGTCGGTAAATGGTAGACGGTAGTGGACAAAAAAATAAATAATGATTACTCGACGAGGATGAGTGCACGGAAGCAACGGCTGAGCCGCCTGTCGTTGAACACTAGTGAGCCTAAGCATTGCGAGCGCTGCGCACCGCGGGTTTCATACCGCGTAGTGGCGCTGCAAACTCTTAACGCGGCAAGGGACGTACACTGCACATCACAGTTACAGGATCTCTTTTCCGAAACCCCGTAATTGTCTCCCATAGCGACGTAGAAGGGAGCGAAAGGCTATTTACTATTTGTACAGAAACCATAAGGCAGCTGTAGGAGTCGAGGGGCATGAAAGGGAAGCAGTGGTTGGGAAGGGAGTGAGACAGGGTTGTAGCCTATCCCCGATGTTATTCAATCTGTATATTGAGCAAGCAGTAAAGGAAACAAAAGAAAAATTCGGAGTAGGAATTAAAATCCATGGAGAAGAAATAAAAACTTTGAGGTTCGCCGACGACATTGTATTTCTGTCAGAGACAGCAAAGGAACTGGAAGACCAGTTGAACGGAATAGACAGTGTCTTGAAAGAAGGATATAAGATGAACATCAACAAAAGCAAAACGAGGATAATGGACTGTAGTCGAATTAAAACGGGTGATGCTGCCGGTATTAAATTAGAAAATGAGACACTTATAGTAGTAAAGGAGTTTTGTTATTTGGGGAGCAAAATAACTGATGATGGTCGAAGTAGAGAGGATATAAATTGTAGACTGGAAATGGCAAGGAAAGCGTTTCTGAAGAAGAGGAATTTGTTAACATCGAGTATAGATTTAAGTGTCAGGAAGTCGTTTCTGAAAGTATTTGTATGGACTGTAGCCATGTATGGAAGTGAAACGTGGACGATAAATAGTTTAGACAAGATGAGAATAGATGCTTTCGAAATGTGGTGCTACAGAAGAATGCTGAAGATTAGATGGGTAGATCACATAACGAATAAGGGGGTATTGAATAGAATTGGAGAGAAGAGAAATTTGTGGCACAACTTGACAAGAAGAAGGGACCGGTTGGTAGGGTATAGTCTGAGGCATCAAGGGATCACCAATTTAGTATTGGAGGGCAGCGTGGAGGGTAAAAATCGTAGAGGGAGACCAAGAAATGAACACTAAACAGATTCAGAAGGATGTAGGTTGCAGTACGTACTGGGAGATGAAGAAGCTTGCACAGGATAGTGTAGCGTCGATAGCTGCATCAAACCAGTCTCTGGACTGAAGACTACAGCAACAACAACATTACTGAAGAAATGTCTAACTTATAAGCAGCTGCTCTACTACTGTACGCCATTCTTTTTAACTCCCTACGCACACTTATTGAGGTAGCTGGACTTCTGGTAACACTTTTGAAATCACGAGTTATTCCTTCAGCTGATTTCATGCGATTTTCTTACATCTACCTTCCGCTGTCCGTTAGTGCATGAGATCTGCTTGGTGTTGGTTTAGCTGTGGTCGTTCCTTCGCCTTTCCTCATCACCGATAGTCGACTTAGGCAGCTTTAGAAGGGTTGAAATGGCCCTGATAGATTTGTTACTCACGTGACATCCAATGACTACTCTACGTTCGTAGTCACTGGTCTCTCCCGACGGACCCATTCTGCTGTTATTCTTCTCTACTGACAATACTACCCACCTCGTTTTATACTGGCGTTTCCGGGTCTCGTGACATATAGTGGTTTATGCCGAGTCACGTAGGGGTGTCCAGGTACCTTTGACCATATAGTGTGTAGTGCACGGATTCAAAAGCTATACATCTAAACGAAAGATGACGCCTTCCATGATTCCAATCTCAGCACACGATATAAATATCTATTTCGTCGGATAGTTGGTTGGTGTATGCTTTGTCGATAGTGCAATTTAGTAAGGTTTTCCTGCTGAAGATGAGTTGTTAGCTTTTACTCGTCTTCTTCATTCTGAATTTGGTACAGATAACAGGATAGGGTCTGTACCCAAAGATGCAATGGACCAGTCCTCTTGCTGGAACTAATCACTTCATTATCGTCTCGCAGAACAGAAAACTGCCTGCTGCCAGCACACCTATTTGTTGTTATCCTTGTCTGTCCACGTCCACACTGCACCTCTTCTATTGACTAACTCTGCAATCACTGAATGCAATTTGTCTGTATTTATTTCCTCTCATGTCTATGGGCTGAGTATTTCTAACATTAACAGAAGAAATTCAATTGGCATCGTTGGGTTCGCTTGTGGCAACTGTAAGAGTATTCTCCTTTCATTCTTCTCAAAAGCTTTAGCTTTTTTCTCCCAGTTTATATGCCCAGACCATGTCTGGATCCAGAGTGCGTTGGGTGAGGAGCCATAGTTAGTTACCATCCCCCCTTCATCCGCAGTATAACTTGCCATCACACCCACTTTTTGCGAGTCAAAGATGTTTAACATTTTAAGGGTACTAAAAATTAATCAACTAACTAAATAAAATATTTTAAAAATCGATCATAATAATAATTTTTTTACCTCACTGTTTAGTACATCGCCTTAGCGTAACTATTAGGAAATTGCAGTTCAAGGAAACGCCTCATTTGTATACCATTCACCCAACAATTTGAGAAGCACCTGTTTGATGAAAATGATTTAAGAACTGTAGTAGCAACATACTTTCACAGTTTGATAAACTGCATATGATACACAACTGGCCATTAAAATTGCTACATCAAGAAGAAATGCAGATGATAAACGGGTATTCATTGGACAAATATATTATACTAGAGCTGACATGTGATAACATTTTCACGAAAGTGCATAGATCCTGAGAAATTACTACCCAGAACAACCACCTCTGGCCGTAATAATGGCCTTGATACACCTGGGCATTGAGTCAAACAGAGCTTGGATGACGTGTACAGGTACAGCTGCCCATGCAGCTTCAACACGATACCACAGTTCATCAAGAGTAGTGACTGGCGTATTGTGACGAGCCAGTTGCTCGGCCACCATTGAGCAGACGTTTTCAATTGGTGAGAGATCTGGAGAATGTACTGGCCAGAGCAGCAGTGGAACGTGCGGTCGTGCATTATCCTGCTGAAATGTAGGGTTTCGCAGCGATCGAATGAAGGGTAGAACCACGGGTCGTAATACATCTGAAATGTAACGTCCACTGTTCTAAGTGCCGTCAATGCGAACAAGAGGTGACCGAGACGTGTAACCTGTGGCACCCCATACCATCACTCCGGGGGATAAGCCAGTACGGCGATGACGAATAGACGCTTCCAGTGTGCATTCACCGCGATGTCGCCAAACACGGATGCGACCATCATGATGCTGTAAACAGAACCTGGATTCATCCGAAAAAAATGACGTTTTGCCATTCGTGCACCCAGGTTCGTCGTTGAGTACACCATCGCAGGCGCTCCTGTCTGTGATACAGCGTCAAGGGTAACGGCAGCCATGGTCTCCGAGCTGATAGTCCATGCTGCTGCAAACGTCGTCGAACTGCTCGTGCAGATGGTTGTTGTCTTGCAAACGTCCCCATCTATTGACTCAGAGATCGAGACGTGGCTGCACGATTCGTTACAGCCATGCGGATAAGATGCCTGTCATCTCGACTGCTAGTGATACGAGGCAGTTGGGATCCAGCACGGCGTTCCGTATTACCCTCCTGAACCCACCGATTCCATATTCTGCTAACAGTCATTGGATCTCGACCAACGCGAGCAGCATTATCGCGATACGATAAACCGTAATCGTGATAGGCTCCAATCCGACCTTATTCAAAGTCGGAAACGTGATGGTATGGATTTCTCCTCCTTACACGAGGCATCACAACAACGTTTCACCAGGCAACGCCGGTCAACTGCTGTTTGTATGTGAGAAATCGGTTGGAAACTTTACTCATGTCAGCACGTTGCAGGTGTCGCCACCGGCGCCAACCTTGTGTGAATGCTCTGAAAAGCTAATCATTTGCATATCACAGCATCTTCTTCCTGTCGGTTAAATTTCGCGTCCGTAGCACATCATCTTCGTGGTGTAACAATTTTCATGGCCAGTAGTGTATAAACTTGTCTGCGCTCGTCATTCTCAATATTGGACTAGCAAACGCCAGATTCTTTAAAGACTCGAACTCCAATGTATAAAACAAGTGGAAAGGTCAGAATGCTTTTCAAATGAGTAAACGTGTTAAACATTTGTCGTTAAGCATGCAAGCTGGAAAAAGCTTTGAAAATGTTTGAAATGGAAGTCGGTAACTGCTCTCATTATGAAACAACAGATGAATGTAGTCTGCGAAATTTGTTCTGGAGTATAAGCAGAAGCTATTTTTTTCACGTACCTCAATATTTATGACGTTATATCACCTCAACTATGTGTCGTACAGTTACAAAGGGAGATTCAAAAAGAAAGAATAGATTTCAGTTGCTTATTAGAGACAAACTACTAAGGACAGAAACACATTGCACATGTCACTGGATAGAGAAAGTTTCGAAGTTTTATGATCACACAGATACTACATCATACACCTAAATAAGAGCAATGTGTTGCTGAGAGAAACATCGAAATGGTAGTCCAGTTCATACCACACACAAATCAATAGGTCCCTATTTATTGAATCGACAGCTTCAACAATTCCATTTCTCCGCTCTTGAAGAATAGCTGACATACGTGGGACAAAGCCTCCGTCTTTTATGTACTCCCACAGAAGAAAGTCGCAAGGTGACCTGGGAGCCAAAAGCAATGAACAAGCTCTTGTTGTCCACCTATTCCAATCCAACGTTACGGGATTGTGTTATTCAGACACAGCCGCACCTCAAGTGAAAGTGAGCCAGGGCACCGTCGTGTTTAAAAATGAAATCACTGCAATCTTCGATTTAAGTTCAGTAAACAATCAGTTTTGCAGTATGTCCATGCATGCCATTCCTGTCACAGATTCCTCCGCAAAAAAGGAAGGTCCATAAACTTTGTGAACAGAAAAGTCACAAAACACATTCTGTTTCGGTGAGTCTCTTCCATGTTAGACGGACGGCGCCAGGATTTTTCGACCGCCAGTCTTACATAATGACGATTTGCTTTACCCGAGAACTAAAATCGTGAGTCGTTAGGAAAAAGTTTCCTCTACCATACCCAAAATTCGTACCTTCTGTTATGGTCCTTGGGACGCAATAGCTGTAGTAACTGCATGTGCCGGCGTCGTTTCAAAACACACCACACCGGCGTTTGAAGAAGTTGAAGTTCCTGGCCTGCCCATCTTGCCGACTTCCGATGGCTCGGTGTGAACGTATCTCGGATACGCACGACATTTTCATCAGACGCGCCCGACCAACCAGTGCTCTTCCCTTTGCATATGTAGCCAACTTCCAAGAATTTTGTAAGCCTGTCATAGATCTGCTTCTGTAGAGACAGCTTTTGCTGAATTGACGGAGGAATGCACGTTGCTCTTGAAGAATAGACTGACTCCTATGCAATTTCTAACACACAAAATGGTTTCTCTTGTGGTTTAGTTGACATTTTGCTACGAACAAAAGACAGCGCAGCTGTCAAAAAATTCCTCCATCCAGTAATATGCGCAGAGATGTAAGTAGGTAACGCCACGTAGCGCTCTGTATGAAAAACGCTGACTGCGCTGTGTGCAGTCTGTGGATGGTTGGACTCATTGTTGGATTATTCGCTAGTGTAGTGCTGGTCAGTTGGATGCGAACTGCGCGTAGTGTTAGGCAGTTGGAGGTGAGCCGCGAGCAGTGGTCGATACTATGAGCGGACGATCTGGACATGTGCCCGTCAGAAAAGCACTCCGTCTTCAGGCCACAAGTGGCCCGTCGGGACCATCCGACCGCCGTGTCATCCTCAGTTGAGAATGCGGATAGGAGGGGCGTGTGGTCAGCACACCGCTCTCCCGCTCGTTACGATGGTTTTCTTTGACCGGAGCCGCTACTATTCGGTCGAGTAGCTCCTCAGTTGGCATCACGAGGCTGAGTGCACCCCGAAAAATGGCAACAGCTCGTGGCGGCCCGGATGATCATCCATCTAAGTGCCGGCCACGCCCGACAGCGCTTAACTTCGGTGATCTGACTCTGTCAGAAAAAATAAATTTGTTTAATTGGATGTCACAAAATTATATATATATATATATATATATATATATATATATATAAAATGACTTTTGAACGCTATTAAGGTAAATATATTGTTTGTTCTCTATCAAAATCTTTCATTTGCTAACTATATGCCTATGAGTCGTTAGTGCCTTCTGCAGTTAGAATGTTTTATATAGCTGGCAGTATTGGCTGGCTCTGAGCACTATGGGACTTACTTAACTTCTGAGGTCATCAGTTCCCTGCCGGTCTCGGTGGCCGAGCGGTTCTAGGCGCTTCAGTCCGGAACCGCGCGACTATTACGGTCGCAGGTTCGAATCCTGCCTCGGGCATAGATGTGTGTGATGTCCTTAGGTTAGTTAGGTTTAAGTAGTTCTAAGTTCTAGGGGACTGATGACCACAGCTGTTAAGTCCCATAGTGCTCAGAGCCATTTGAATCATTTTTTTTGTTATGTCCCATAGTGCTCAGAGCCATTTGAACCATCATCAGTCCCCTAGAACTTAGAACTACTTAAACCTAACTAACCTAAGGACTTCACACACATTCATGCCCAAGGCAGGATTCGAACCTGCGACCGTAGCGGTCGCGCGGTTCCAGATTGTAGCGCCTAGAACCGCTCGGCCACTCCGGCCGACTGGCAGTATTAGCGCTCGCTGTATTGCAGTAGTTCGAGTAACGAAGACTTTTGTGAGGTAAGTGATTCATGAAAGGTATAGGTTATTGTTAGTCAGGGCCATTCTTTTGTAGGGATTACTGAAAGTCAGACTGCGTTGCGCTAAAAATATTGTGTGTCAGTTTAGTGATGATCAGAATACGTAAAGAGAAAACAGTCTCAGTGCGTTTAGTTTTGCTCAGCTGTTTTTAAAATCAAATAACGTAAGTTTTTTCCAGAACTGGCATTCTTAATTTTCTAAGGGGAAGTTTCAGAGAGTTTCTGTCTTTTATAGTTTGTCTGTAATGAACAACTGAAATCTGTTCTTTCTTTTTAAATCACCCGATATAATTTCCCAGTATATCGTTCAGTATATATGGAGACTCCCTGTAAAATGTGTTGCGACTAGACTTAGCTGCCAGAAATAAATTAAATCGTGATGCCAGATGCAGCAGTTTTACTGCTGAACAGCTACAATGTAGTGAGCGACATGGTTTTTGCGTTTAATGATTTTGTAAAGGGAGAGAAGGAGGTTGTCAGCGAGAAAAAGTTTTTTAAAGGTCTGAAATTATGTGTTAAGTTCATTGAATGTCACTAAGGTATCTCTTTCTCAAATGCTGGAAGGGTATAATCTGCTTATTTGCGTGCGGTGAGTTACGCTGCCCCAAGGAAAACACACAATTTATGGCTGTAATACTTGTCTTGTTTTATTAAACTTTTAACATTAGATTATGCCCCTTAAAGAGCAGATTGTGACAGCATTTTATGTTTTTTAAACTAGTGTTGCCTTACCAAAGTATCTGTAGTTCGTCGGTGAGCTAATGAACCGTGTAGAATTTGTTGTTGGCAGCTACGATCAGCCAGCGGATGGGCGCCTTTTCATGCCTGGAATGGCTTCTGTAGCTAGTTACGCCGCAAGCGAATCCATGCGGATCAACCCTCAGGAAAAGGAATGAAAAGTGTCTGTGTTAAACGATACTTTTCACTTCATGGTAAGTCCTTGACTTCTAGAGACTCTTAGTTTTCGTGATACTTCCCCCTTCGCAGTGAGATGAAAAATTTGGAAATTTATATATGTAAAAATATTAACGCTTTTAGCAACTTTTTTTTCTTTCAGGGGGGGAGGGGGAGGGGGGGGGAGGCTGTTCTCAAGACAGCTATGGATCCACACACCTGACCCAGGCAGCCGCTTAATACGAAAATACACCCATCAGTGCTTCCGCATGAAACGGCCGCACTGTGTTGGTTTTTGGGTGATGATTTTATCGAAATGCTTTGTGATGGTTGTAACCGCTCTTTAGAGAGTGGATATTCAGAAACGGATATTGGATTAAATTCTGTAATACGAAATGACCCAAGAGCCAAAAACGGTAGTTGTATTTCGAAGTAATAGTTAGTTAAAATTTTACGCAGAGTAGATATTAGAAATAGGGTAACACAAAGTAGTACAAAGGGAATCCAAGTAAGACATAACAGAGCTGAATTTTGTTTTGAATATAATACACTGCTGGCCACCGTAAATGCAACACCCTGAAGGAAGCATCCGAATCAAGTGAAATTTACACCATGAGTTTGCAGCGATGAGATATGCAACTGATTAGAATTTCAGCGCAGACGCACATCACGCGCGCCTGTGGCGCCACCTCATAGCGCCATTTAAGGCTTGGCGATTTCGACGAGTGTACGTTCGGCACGTGTGTTTACCTTGTGGTTGTTTCACACGACGATCAGTTATGCCTCGTAGACAACAGCGAACATCTTTTGATCAAGTATCAGAGTTCGACAGAGGAAGGATAGTGGCTTACCGAGATTGTGGATTATCATACAGAGAAATCGCAAGTCGTGTTGGACGAAACCAAACAACTGAAATGCGGATATGTGACCGTTGGATGCAGGAGGGTACGACGGACCGACGTGGTCGATCGCATTCACCTCGGTGCACCACTGCACGTGCTGATAGGCAAATTGTGCGCATGGCAGTGACAGATCGCTCAGTGACATCCCGAACCATAGCACAGCACATTGCGTCTGTAACGCATCATCCAGTGTCTGCGCGTACCATTCGACGCCGTTTACAGCAGAGTGGTCTGTCCTCAAGACGTCCATTGCTTCGTCTACCATTGACGCAGAACCACAGACGTCTCCGTCGCCAATGGTGTGTTGACAGACGGATGTGGACGGCAGAATGGAATGACGTTGTCTTTACTGACGAGGCACGCTTCTGTCTGCAGCACCACGATGGTCGGATTCGAGTGTGGAGACACCGTGGAGAGAGGATGCTGGACAGCTGCATTATGCACCGCCACACTGGTCTTGCACCGGGTGTTATGGTATGGGGCGGTATTGGATATTACTCTCGCACGCCTCTAGTACGTATTGTCGGTACTTTCAATAGCCGGCGCTACATATCCGAGGTGCTGGAGCCAGTTGTCCTTCCTTACCTTCAGGACTCGGCCACAGCCATATTTCTACAGGATAATGCGCGACCACACGGGGCACGCATTGTCCAAAGGTTCTTCGTCAATAACCAGATTGAATTGCTTCCCTGGCCGGCTCTCTCTCCGGATCTTTCGCCGATAGAAAACATGTGGTCCATGGTTGCTCAACGAGTGCCCCAGATTGCATCCCCAGCTGCCACACCAGATGATCTTTGGCAACGTGTGGAAGCTGCTTGGGCTGCTGTACCCCAGGAACACATCCAACGTCTCTTTGACTCAATGCCGAGACGCGTGGCAGCGGTGATCTCCAACAATGGCGGCTACTCTGGCTACTGATTCTGGCAGGAACCACATGTCACAGACGTCTGTAAACGTAATCATTTGATACTTGGTCAACATGTTATCTACAAAATAAATTTTGTTGTGCTACCTCTTGTCTTTCTTGGTGTTGCATTTACGGTGGCCAGCAGTGTATATAAACCAATGCGCAGCATTGTTAGCTCTCTTGAGTCTTTTTTTCAATGGTGCATGTTCACAGTCTTCCGTGGTAGTCGGAAGTTATGAATTATAAGACTAATTAAATATCATTCTGATAACTGGATTAGACATTGGCGTGGTGGATAATAGATTATTCTGAGATATTAGGACAGAAAATAGTTGGACCTTAATTGATCGACCAAATCTTCTCGACCGGGTTCGATTAGTCTTAACTAAAGCCGCTGAATTACGTAAAAAGAAATATGACAAAATCGACGGTAAGGTCTTGCTAAGAAAACATACAAAATCGTCAGCTATCAAAAGACTGAACAAGAAATGGGAACACTTGTATATGGGTCCTTATCAAATTGTGGACATACCGCATGCTGGTGGCTATGTGCTACGAGATATTGATAATACTGCTAACAAGAGGGGATTATTTCCTCATAAAGATTTGAAAAAAATCTATGAATAACTTTTACGATTTAGAAAACAATTTCAAGATTCTATTCAAGGGTTGTTATTTCAAGTCTCCGTAGTGAAGAGATTCTTCTCATCGTAGTTGTTTCGTAGTAATAAGTCCTCTTGGAATTTATGTATTATAGTTTTAAGTATGCCTCTTTTTCAAATTCGAGAGGACGGAAGAATTTTATCCTACAATGGCAAGTTAACTGTTTCCGAGCCGCAATATTGAGTTGACCGTAAAAAAAAGGTATTCAGAAACTATTGGCATGATCTCCTTCCGCTCTCCTTGGAAATTCGGAACATATCGTCCTCACCACCGCAAGGGCTATTCGGTTATCTGCAGTTGATCGATGTTTGAGATTACGCGGATGAGGCCACCTGCACCTAACTCCTGATCACCATTCGTACCTCGAACAGGGGACAGACTATGAATGCTTTATTAGCTTTTTGGGTTGTGTTTATAATATGATCCATCCATTCCTGAACGCTATCTATACATCTAAAACATCCAACTGTCCACAAAACGTCCTATTCGCTTTGAAAATTGTCGACTGCTCCAAACTAAGCATTCAGTGTGAGGACCGGAGAGTGTTTGGAGAGGCTGTTGGTAGCAGTGCTGACGTGGACGATGTGCTCTGCCTTCAAAAGACACACTTCTTGTAGTAACAAGACATTCTCACCTCGGCGCCTGACAGAGATTGTTGTAAAACTTTATGACACATTCTATGTACTGATGTGCACAAGCAGGAAGAACTGTTGGAGGAACCGTGTTAGGCGGTCAGAGAAAGCCCCTTCGTCTATGGTTTTGTGTAATTATTGGCCATGAAGTGACTTACGGAGTATAAATGTAAGTGTAGTGAACATATATTAACTCTACTGGTCCCATATACTCTGATAGCAAGTGCGTGTACAGGAAGTGGTGACAAATGACATGTATCAGTAACCAAGATAGACGAGCTTTGTTTTGCCATCTTCCCATGAAAGTTGTCTTTTCTGTGGAGCGTTTCTTTCGAATGCGTCTCCTGCAGACAAAGGTACAAGTATGTTTCCTGGTTCAGTTACTACAGGTACAGCCTGAACCGTCAGACGTTCGACTATAGCGTGGGAGCCATTGGACAGGTGACACTTCTCCGTATATACTTCCTTTCGCCGAACAGGGGAACATGCGGCGATTGGCGGTTTAGATGAGAGTTAAGGATTCCCTAAAATTCAATTCTGAATTCACATAATCTGTTGTAGGATACTCTTCTAATTCATCCAATATAAAAAAGTTGCGGTTGGTCTGACGGTTTTGGCGTCAGTTTCCCGAGATTTGTTGGTATTGAGTAAATATTTTTTTCGTTCGTAATGGAAATAAATACTTGACAGTTTGGGCTTGTTACTATAGCTTTACTTATCTGATGTTGAGACGACACCTGAAATTATTCTCCTCAACGTAAGTTGTATATTACGAGTATCTACATCAGACAGGGCGATTACTAGGTCAGCTTATGCAGAACAGTTCAACGCTAATGAGTAGCTTTACATGTTCCTCAGATCGCTTTCTTTTTTAAGGCATGTGGTACGTCCAAAAAGCCGAGGGGTACATATACCTTACTGAATGCTGTAACCATTTTTTTTTTTGACGACATGGAAGAACAGAAAATATTCTCTGACAAATTCTAGATTCACAGGGACCTACTGTTGTGGACCTCCTGAGAATTAGATAACAAGTATCTCTCTTCGGATACACTCAGCTTTCCACTTGCCGTATTACAACGATGAAAACCTTTTCAATGCAACTGCATAATCTTCTACAACTGTTTTAAATTCTAGTAGTAAATTTGGTTTCGGGGCAGCGACTGTATGTTTAAGCGTACAGGGCAAGCCACGTTTATAACAGCAGATTTTCGTTTCGCGAACTTCAGCGTAAAAATCACTCTCTCCCTTAGCAGCAGCATTGCTATACTAACAATGGACAGAGCCGCAACGTAGAATGGAGTAACACCTACCACCATCTAATAGTTTACACAATGTGTTCCTTCACGCACACGCGCACACACACACACACACACACACGCACACACACACACAAACACACACACACACACACGCACACACACAGGTTTGACATGCAAGACGAATTAGTATTATTACTTACACTATAAACATACGTTTCCGCTGAAGCTGTAAATCATTGAAGCAACGCTGGTTTGTACTTTTTTCACGTGACGTGCAAGAATGACGAGACA
Organism: Schistocerca piceifrons; assembly: GCF_021461385.2. Taxonomy (NCBI): domain Eukaryota; kingdom Metazoa; phylum Arthropoda; class Insecta; order Orthoptera; family Acrididae; genus Schistocerca; species Schistocerca piceifrons. The sequence goes on along the minus strand of NC_060140.1, from coordinate 219,235,663 downwards.
TTTTTAGTTTGCACATGCATCATCTTCTACGAATCTTTTTTCCCGACCGTAAATTTACTTAAGTTGCGAACAGTGTTGACAGAACCGACGGTGGAAGCCACGATGCGCTTAGAACAGTTGAGTCACACTCTGCCCATTATAGCATGCAAACTTCCACTCCCGATGAGTCACTGTTTTCATTTGAAAATGAATAGCTTAGGTGTACAGAATGTGACATTACTTGTAAATCATTGGTATAGCTTTACGGGAGTATGTATATTGTGGTAGAAAAATGAACTGTGAATTTACTTTCGAAATCTTTTCTTAAAGGGTTGGGTTGGGTTGTTTGGGGAAGGCGACCAGACAGCGAGGTCATCAGTCTCATCGGATTAGGAAAGGATGGCGAAGGAAGTCGGCCGTGCCCTTTCAAAGGAACCATCCCGGCATTTGCCTGGAGCGATTTAGGGTAATCACGGAAAACCTAAATCAGGATGGCCGGACGCGGGATTGAACCGTCGTCCTCCCGACTGCGAGTCCAGTGTCTAACCACTGCGCCACCTCGCTCTTTTCTTAAAGAATTTCCTTTATTTACTAGCGATTCATCAAGAACTTTTTTTTTTTTAGTCATCAGTCTACTGACTGGTTAGATGCGGCCCGCCACGAATTCCTTTCCTGTGCTAACCTCTTCATCTCAGAGTAGCACTTGCAACCTACGTCCTCAATTATTTGCTTGACGTATTCCAATCTCTGTCTTCCTCTACAGTTTTTGCCCTCTACAGCTCCCTCTAGTACCATGGAAGTCATTCCCTCATGTGTTAGCAGATGTCCTATCATCCTGTCCCTTCTCCTTATCAGTGTTTTCCACATATTCCTTTCCTCTCCGATTCTGCGTAGAACCTCCTCATTCCTTACCTTATCAGTCCACCTAATTTTCAACATTCGTCTATAGCACATCTCAAATGCTTCGATTCTCTTCTGTTCCGGTTTTCCCACAGTCCATGTTTCACTACCATACAATGCTGTACTCCAGACGTACATCCTCAGAAACTTCTTCCTCAAATTAAGGCCGGTATTTGATATTAGTAGACTTCTCTTGGCCAGAAATGCCTTCTTTGCCATAGCGAATCTGCTTTTAATGTCCTCCTTGCTCCGTCCGTCATTGGTTATTTTACTGCCTAGGTAGCAAAATTCCTTAACTTCATTGACTTCGTGACCATCAATCCTGATGTTAAGTTTCTCGCTGTTCTCATTTCTACTACTTCTCATTACCTTTGTCTTTCTCCGATTTACTCTCAAACCATATTATGTACTCATTAGACTGTTCATTCCGTTCAGCAGATCATTTAATTCTTCTTCACTTTCACTCAGGATAGCAATGTCATCAGCGAATCGTATCATTGATATCCTTTCACCTTGTATTTTAATTCCACTCCTGAACCTTTCTTTTATTTCCATCATTGCTTCCTCGATGTACAGATTGAAGAGTAGGGGCCAAAGGCTACAGCCTTGTCTTACACCCTTCTTAATACGAGCACTTCGTTCTTGATCGTCCACTCTTATTATTCCCTCTTGGTTGTTGTACATATTGTATATGACCCGTCTCTCCCTATAGCTTACCCCTACTTTTTTCAGTATCTCGAACAGCTTGCACCATTTTATATTGTCGAACGCTTTTTCCAGGTCGACAAATCCTATGAAAGTGTCTTGATTTTTCTTTAGCCCTGCTTCCATTATTAGCCGTAACGTCAGAATTGCCTCTCTCGTGCCTTTACTTTTCCTAAAGCCAAACTGATCGTCACCTAGCGCATTCTCAATTTTCTTTTCCATTCTTCTGTATATTATTCTTGTAAGCAGCTTCGATTCATGAGCTGTTAAGCTGATTGTGCGATAATTCTTGCACTTGTCAGCTCTTGCCATCTTCGGAATTGTGTGGATGATGCTTTTCCGAAAGTCAGATGATATATCGCCAGACTCATATATTCTACACACCAACGTGAATAGTCGTTTTGTTGCCACTTCCCCGAATGATTTTAGAAATTCTGATGAAGTGTTATCTATCCCTTCTGCCTTATTTGACCGTAAGTCCTCCAAAGCTCTTTTAAATTCCGGTTCTAATACTGGATCCCCTATCTCTTCTAAATCGACTCCTGTTTCTTCTTCTATCACATCAGACAAATCTTTACCCTCATAGAGGCTTTCAATGTATTCTTTCCACCTATCTGCTCTCTCCTCTGCATTTTACAGTGGGATTCCCGTTGCAGTCTTAATGTTACCACCGTTGCTTTTAATGTCACCAAAGGTTGTTTTGACTTTCCTGTATGTTGAGTCTGTCCTTCCGACAATCATACCTTTTTCGATGTCTTCACATTTTTCCTGCAGCGTTCCTCTCCTCTTTCATTCCTTGTCCCAAGCCCATATTCTCCTGTAACCTTTTCTTCTACTCCTTCCCCTACAACTGCATTCCAGTCGCCCATGACTATTAGATTTTCGTCCCCCTTTACATACTGCATTACCCTTTCAATATCCTCATACACTTTCTCTATCTGTTCATCTTCCGCTTGCGACGTCGGCATGTATACCTGAACTATCGTTGTCAGTGTTGGTCTGCTGTCGATTCTGATTAGAACAACCCGGTCACTGAACTGTTCACAGTAACACACCCTCTGCCCTACCTTCCTATTCATAACGAATCCTACACCTGTTATACCATTTTCTGCTGCTGTTGATATTACCCGATACTCATCTGACCAGAAATCCTTGTCTTCCTTCCACTTCACTTCACTGACCCCTACTATATCTAGATTGAGCCTTTGCATTTCCCTTTTCAGATTTTCTAGTTTCCCTACCACGTTCAAGCTTCTGACATTCCACGAGCCGACTCGTAGAACGTTATCCTTTCGTAGATTATTCAATCTTTTTCTCATGGTAACCTCCCCCTTGGCAGTCCCCTCCCGGAGATCCGAATGGGGGACTATTCCGGAATCTTTTGCCAATGGAGAGGTCATCATGACACTTCTTCAGTTACAGGCCACATGTCCTGTAGATACACGTTACGTGAACATTAACACATTTAATAACACTATATGAGCGTGGAAGTTCTTGCCAGTGGGTTACTGATGAAAACAAATCAAATTTCTTTCAACAAATCTAAATTTGATTTCTAAAAACCCTTTCTTAAAAAAAACAGATTTAAAATTATAAGCAGAAAGCATCCTTTAAATATTAAGTTACAATTTATTCAGAGGCAGAAATAACAATTTTTTTTAATGTATGAGCTTTAGGGTTGAGAACATTGCCGCTCCCTTTTAACACGGCCGTAGTCACGACCGCTCACAACAACCTCTGAAAGACTACACTGGTGCAAATCTGCAACACACCACATTACTTTAAACTAAAAATTTTAACAACTCACACAAACACATAAACTATGCACCCCATAAGAGGGACAGAGATGGTACAAAACACTCACATTAAAAATTATTTGCCACCGAAAGTGTAACTTGTTTTTAAAAGAACTCTTACGGTAGAAGAGTGGCAACTTTACATACTAAAATGACCATTTAAATAAAATCCATGAAATGCAGTTTTACATAAAATGTACCAACATGCTCTACATTACACATATACCACCTTGCAAGATGATAGGCAAGATAAAAACATATTTCAGGAATTCGGCCTTTACACCTTAAGCAATAAATTCGTTAACACCGAATCCGACAAACATGACAGAAGCAGCTTTTAACTTAACGTACGGCAGACCGACAGATAGACAAACAGATACTAACTGCCTAACAAATGCAGACGGGAGACAGACGAGCAAGCTGGGGACGAGAGACTGACCAAGAAAAGTAGAATTTAACAAGTAACTGAAACAACATATCACGAATCACTTAACTTGTAATAACTGCGATTTCTGGCGAAGACCTGGCGTAGCACCCCGAAATCGCTCTCCCGAACCGTCCGCTGCCAGCCGCTTCAACGGACGCAGGAAGGCGCGCCGATCTCCCGTCTCACGGCGTCGCAGCTCGCTCCGGCCAGACCGATGTCGTGGTTTGACTCCTGTTGCTCTCGTGTCGGCCGCGAAGCCATTACGCCTCGCTATACGGCGCGGCCACTGGACTCACGTGGCGACCTCACATACGCCGACGCTCCAGGCGGACCAAGCCATCTTGTGTCCCAGTGAGCGACCGACCAACCGATGGATCCAAACTCCAATGCCCATTGCCTGAGCAAACTCGAGCAGACTGGCGGCCTAACACATACTAGCACTCCGGACGACAGACACTAACCGCCTCACCAATGCGGACGAGAGACAGACACAGACTGACCTGGCTGACCAACTGACCAGACTCGCCCCGACTGCCAGACTGCCCGCATGCCGAGCTCATAGCGCCCCTTGAATGCACGTGAACAGGCAACTTTTCCCCTTTTTCACCAGAGGGAGACACCAAAGCTGCGATTGCCACAGAGGCGCCACCGCCAGAAACGGAAGGCGACTGCTTTACACTACGCGCTGCGGCGCGCTCTTCAAAACAGCAAATTTTACCACGGCTCAAAAAAGTATCACATATTCCTATAGGAGCTAGTATTGGTCAAAACTAAAAGAAAAGTTTCTGTAATGGTATTTCCGCTGTTGAGAAACGGGCCAGTCCGTCCTCTTATTCCCGTCTGTCTGTTATGTAGAAGTAGATACTATAGGCAGGGCTTCATGTGGTTACCACGCGTCTTGACTCATCATTCAGCTCTTCTTCGTAGTGAACCGCGCACCCTTTCAGATACACCTGGATCCATTCGGATTGCGTCACATGCATTGTGACACTCTCTTGTAACGACTGCACATTGTCGACACTGTTGGGCATACACGAATGCCTTTACATATCCCCATAGACACAACTGCAAGTGATTCAGGTCTAGTTAACGAGGTGGCCATGCCACTAACACTCCTCGACCAGTCCATCGCACATGAAACTTTGCATTGAGCTACTGTCGCACGGTCTACATCTACATCTACATCTACATGACTACTCTGCAATTCACATTTAAGTGCTTGGCAGAGGGTTCATCGAGCCACAATCATACTATCTCTCTACCATTCCACTTCCGAACAGAGCGCGGGAAAAACGAACACCTAAACCTTTCTGTTCGACCTCTGATTTCTCTTATTTTATTTTGATGATCATTCCTACCTATGTGAGTTGGGCTCAACAAAATATTTTCGCATTCGGAAGAGAAAGTTGGTGACTGAAATTTCGTAAATAGATATCGCCGCGACGAAAAACGTCTTTGCTTTAATGACTTCCATCCCAAGTCGCGTATCATATCTGCCACACTCTCTCCCCTATTACGTGATAATACAAAACGAGCTGCCCTTTTTTGCTCCCTTTCGATGTCCTCCGTCAATCCCACCTGGTAAGGATCCCACACCGCGCAGCAATATTCTAACAGAGGACGAACGAGTGTAGTGTAAGCTGTCTCTTTAGTGGACTTGTTGCATCTTCTGAGTGTCCTGCCAATGAAACGCAACCTTTGGCCCGCCTTCCCCACAATGTTATCTATGTGGTCTTTCCAACTGAAGTTGCCCGTAATTTTTACACCCAGGTACTTAGTTGAATTGACAGCCTTGAGAATTGTACTATTTATCGAGTAATCGAATTCCAACGGATTTCTTTTGGAACTCATGTGGATCACCTCACACTTTTCGTTATTTAGCGTCAACTGCCACCTGCTACACCATACAGCAATCTTTTCTAAATCGCTTTGCAACTGATACTGGTCTTCGGATGACCTTACTAGACGGTAAATTACAGCATCATCTGCGAACAACCTAAGAGAACTGCTCAGATGGTCACCCAGGTCATTTATATAGATCAGGAACAGCAGAGGTCCCAGGACGCTTCCCTGGGGAACACCTGATATCACTTCAGTTTTACTCGATGATTTGCCGTCTATTACTGACGAACTGCGACCTTCCTGACAGGAAATCACGAATCCAGTCGCACAACTGAGACGATACCCCATAGGCCCGCAGCTTGATTAGAAGTCGCTTGTGAGGAACGGTGTCAAAAGCTTTCCGGAAATCTAGAAATACGGAATCAACTTGAGATCCCCTGTCGATAGCGGCCATTACTTCGTGCGAATAAAGAGCTAGCTGCGTTGCACAAGAACGATGTTTTCTGAAACCATGCTGATTACGTATCAATAGATCGTTCCCTTCGAGGTGATTCATAATGTTTGAATACAGTACATGCTCCAAAACCCTACTGCAAACCGACGTCAATGATATAGGTCTGCAGTTCGATGGATTACTCCTACTACCCTTCTTAAACACTGGTGCGACCTGCGCAATTTTCCAATCTGTAGGTACAGATCTATCGGTGAGCGAGCGGTTGTATATGATTGCTAAGTAGGGAGCTATTGTATCAGCGTAATCTGAAAGGAACCTAATCTGTATACAATCTGGATCTGAAGACTTGCCCGTATCAAGCGATTTGAGTTGCTTCGCAACCCCTAAGGTATCTATTTCTAAGAAACTCATGGTGGCAGCTGTTCGTGTTTCAAATTCTGGAATATTCCATTCGTCTTCCCTGGTGAAGGAATTTCGGAAAACTGCGTTCAATAACTCCGCCTTAGCGGCACAGTCGTCGGTAACAGTACCATCGGCACTGCGCAGAGAAGGTATTGACTGCGTCTTGCCGCTTGTATACTTTACATACGACCAGAATTTCTTCGGATTTTCTACCAAATTTCGAGACAATGTTTCGTTGTGGAACCTATTAAAGGCATCTCGCATTGAAGTCCGTGCCAAATTTCGCGCGTCGGTAAATTTTAGCCAATCTTCGGGATTTCGCGTTCTTCTGAACTTCGCATGCTTTCTCCGTTGCCTCTGCAACAGCGTTCGGACCTGTTTGGTGTACCACGGGGGATCAGTTCCATCTCTTACCAATTTATGAGGTATGAATCTCTCAATTGGTGTTGCTACTATATCTTTGAATTTGTGCCACATCTCGTCTACATTTGCATAGTCAGTTCGGAAGGAATGGAGATTGTCTCTTAGGAAGGCTTCTAGTGACACTTTATCCACTTTTTTAAATAAAATTATTTTGCGTCTGCAGAAATTAGGTTGATTCTCTGTCGTGCATAAACCGCAGTCGTCTTTTTTCAAGAGTAACGTTCTCCAATTGCGGTCATAATTTATCACACAGAAATCGATAATAAACAGCACCTGTTAATCTTTTTCATAAAGTGTATAGTCCTACGAACCTGTTACCCAGCGTTCCATCTGCACCTACATGACTGTTCTGCAATTAACACTGCAATTAACATCGAACCACCTTGTACCCCGTTCCACTGTCGAACAGCGCGTGGGAAAAAGGAACACTTTCCGTAGGTTGAGGTCAATTAAATACACACTAAGACAAAAAAACCGACGCATCAGGAAGGAATTGTCTGAATGGGACGGAAATCGGTACAAGTGATTTACATATACAGGCAAACAAATGATTACAATTTCAGAAAAATTGGTTGGTTTATTCAAGAGAAAGAGCTCGAGGAATTGAGCAGTTCAGTAATTCGTTGTTCGCCACTGGCCCACATGCAAGCAATTATTCGGCTTGGGACTGAGAAGTAGAGAGTTATTGGATGTTCCCCTGAGGAATATCGTGCCAAATTTGTCCAATTGGTGCGATAGATTGTTAAAATCCCGAGCTAGTTGGGGAGCTCGGCCTATAATGCTCCCAACTTCTCTATTGGGGAGAGATCTGTTGACCTTGCTGTCCAAGTTAGGCGTTGGCAAGCACGAAGACGAGCAGTAGAAACTCTCGCTCTATGCGGACGGGCGTTATCTTGCTGGGATGTAAGATCAGGATGATTTGCCATTGAGAGCAAGAAACCGGGGCCTAGAATATCGTTGACGTGACTCTGTTCTGTAAGTGTAGCCTGGATGACAACCAAAGAGATCCTGCTATGAAAAGAAATAGCATCCCAGACCATCACTCTTGGTTGTCGGGCTGTATGGCGGGCGAAAGGCGGGTAAGTATCTCACTACTGTTCAGGGCGTCTTCGGACACGTCTTCGGCCATCATAATGGCAGACATAAAGCATGAAGGTTCAAAATGGTTCAAATGGCTCTGAGCACTATGGGACTTAACTTCAGAGGTCATCGGCCCCCTATAACTTAGAACTACTTAAAGCTAACTAACCTAAGGACATCACACACATCCATGCCCGAGACAGGATTCGAACCTGCGACCGTAGCGGTCGCGCGGTTCCTAGAACCGCTCAGCCACTCCGACCGGCCAAGCATGAAGGGATGAAGGTGGTCCATGACGTTCACGAAGGAAGCAGTAATCATGGAAGTGCAGGTGAATGTCCTCCATAGCTAAATATTGCCACCACTAGCCTGCATCTGTAGTGTAGTGCATGTTTCGAGCAGCTGTTCACTTCGATAAAGGCGTATCCAGACACTTCCACCGACCTGATCTAACAAGAAACTTGATTCATCCAATCACGCGACATGTCCCATTGATCCATGGCCTGCTCTCGATGATCTCGTGCTGACTGCAGTAATAACTGGCGCTGTCATTCGGCCAACAAGGGAACACTAGGGGGGTCCTCTGCAGCAGAGCCTCATGTTCAATAATGTGTGCTGAACTCTGTGCTCCAGTAAACTTGTGCTTGCACCGGCGTTGTATACTGTCGTCAGATCTGTCACAGATCGCATACTTCCTATATTACAGAAGATACAATCCTTTGATTTCCGTGTTCTGTGATGAGGCGTGGGCGTCCGACACGATATTGCCTTCTCGTGGTTTCACCGTCGTCCAACTAAATTCCTCAGATGGTGACGATAGTAGAAAGACAACACACCATCGGCTTGGTCGTTTCTGAGATCCTCGTTCCCAGACGTCGGCCCATAACAATCTGACCTTTGTGAAAGTTACTAATGTCAGTGGATTTCCCCATTTGGGGTCAATATTGCCGCCAGAAGGAGCCCCTTTTTGTCTCCGCGGCACTGCGCAACACAGTAATTTTTTTTTTCTTTTTTTCTTTTTTTTTTTAGAAACTGTGTCCGTCCCTGGTACCTGAGTGGTCAGCACGACGGAATGTCATATCTTCCGGACCGGGTTCGACTCCCGGCTGGGTCGGAGATTTTCTCCGCTCAGGGACTGAGTGTTGTGTTGTTATTATCATCATTATTTCATCCCCATCGACATGCAAGTCGCCGAAGTAGTGTCAACTCAAAAGACTTGCACGAGGCGAACGGTCTACCCGACGGGAGGCTCTCGCCACACGGCATTTACATTTTACCGTAACTGTCTCCAACGCGTAAAAGGTAAAATTTCGCTCTAAAGTGCCTATAGCCGTCCTCTGTAATGGTCCAAAAGCATGGCGCCCTGTTACGTCACCCTCGGGCTCGCCGACGCTTCAAACACAAAGTGTCGAGACATACGAAAAGAGGTCAGAAGTTCATGTGAAGTCTGAAGTGGGTTAATGATGTCACATTGGCATCAGATTTCACCCTAATACTGCCCAACGCCACCGCGAACGTGTCACACGACGGTTATGTCATCACACGCCCTGTTACCCACATTTCACCCCTTCTTTTGACGCTTCTGCGATGGAGGTCAGAGCCGCGAAACCCAGCGTTTAAAACTCACGGTTTTCTTATGGGTGGCCGAGGAAAACATTTTGAGACACTCCCACTCAGAATAGACACGAAAAGAGCTTACAGGATGGCATGAAGGACGTCAAGGAAACCACCCCTTCCCTTGATGTAATGTCCTTTTTGGCACTGAAGAGTCTTTTCCTTAGGAACAAGGGAGAGGATGTTAATATGGGTGGCCTGTATCCTCTTTCTACAACACAAAGGAACACGTGGATTAACAGGATTCTTTATTTACATGAATAGATATCTGTTACTTAACTTTCATCTCGTTGCTAGTCTCAGTCTGGTCGCAATACACTCTCGCAGCTGGTGATGTGGACTGACAGACGCCAACTGGAATGCACGTTAGTAACTAAGTGACTGAACTAGTGAGTGAGACCCTCCAGTCATCGGTGGCGACCTAAATACTTGTGGTCGAGGGTGCGTTGGCTGCGTGTTGCTTGCGAGTCTGTCTCTGGCCTCTCTCGTGATAGGACCGCTTGATCCAGCGCTTACTATAGATCTTCGCGCTACATCTTTGTCGAGTGGTGTGCTGGCGACAGCTTAAGCCAGCACACTTGGGCCGTTGTTTCCCACACATTTCGTTGTCCAAAACGACAGTTCACAGTGTGATGAGCGGCAGGACGACCTTCTTGACAACTTTTGACACTGTCGACTCCTGCAGATGATTCAACCCTTCTCTAAGGACATCGTCGGCTAGCAACACCACTGAACTTGCTCGCACCCCTTTAGAGTGCAGAGAGAGCACAATTTTTGCTCTGGTGTAAAGAGTGAAATTAGCAGAGACCATTAAAAAACATTCGATAAAATTTGAACGTGATCTGAAGCAGCAAAGGCTGCTTATGCTTTTGCAGCCCTTTTGTTTCACGTACTGCTGTGGCGTGATCGTGGAGGGGTGTGACAGTAATACATGTGAGAATAGAATGGCAAGAAATCCTTCTAAGAGCCGTCAGTTTGACAACATTGTCGGTGCCACCTGTCCGCCTTTTTTGAGCACTTTAATAATTTATCTGTACAGAGGCAAACAGTGATGGAGTCAGAGGTGCTTGCAGACAGGCAACCTTTTGACACCCCTCCGATTCTGCATGCGTACTAGCAAGCGAAAGAGCAGCAGCATAGTCTGTCTGCAGGCGCCTAGGACATTTGGCACAGTTTGTCTCTGTACAGGTACATTTTTAAAGCGCTCGACAAAAGTGAGCAGATGGCACTGAGGGTGTTACCAAACTGGTGGGTCTTGGAGAGACCTTTTGCCGATTTATTCGTGCATGTGTCAATGTTGCAGCCCTTGCGATCACGCCACAGGAGGGCATGAAACAGGCGGTCTGGCAAAGCATAAGCACCCTTTGCTACTTCAGATCACGTTCAAATTTCGTCAAATGGTTTTCAATGGTCCCTAGTGGTTCTACCTGTACACCAGAGCAGAAACTGCAGTTGCGCTGCTCTATAAAGGAGTGTCATCACGTTCAGTGGGGTTCCATACATGGCTACACTCCATACAAATACTTTCAGAAACGACTTCCTGACACTTAAACCTATACTCGATGTTAACAAATTTCTCTTCTTCAGAAATGCTTTCCTTGCCATTGCCAGTCTACATTTTATATCCTCTCTACTTCGACCATCATCACTTATTTTTATCCCCAAATAGCAAAACTCATTTACTACTTTAAGCGTCTCATTTCCTAATCTAATTCCCGCAGCACCACCCGATATTATTCGACTACATTCCATTATCCTCATTTTGCTTTTGTTGATGTTCATCTTATATCCTACTTTCAAGACACTGTCCATTCCGTTCAGCTGCTCTTCCAGGTCCTTTGCTGTTTCTGACAGAATTACAATGTCATCGTCAAACCTCAAAGTTTTTATTTCTTCTCCATGGATTTTAATTCTTACCCCGAATTTTTCTTTTGTTTCCCTAACTGCTTGCTCAACATACAGATTGAATAAAATCGGGGATAGGCTACAACCCTGTCTCACTCCCTTCCCAACCACTGCTTCCCTTTCATGCCCCTCGACTTCTGGTTTCTGTACAAATTGTAAACAGCCTTTCGCTCCCTTCTACGTCGCTATGGGAGACAATTACGGGGTTTCGGAAAATAGATCCTGTAACAGTGTTGTGCAGTGTACGTCCCTTGCCGCGTTACGAGTTTGCAGCGCCACTACGCGGTATGAAACCCGCGGTGCGCAGCGCTCGCAATGCTTAGGCTCACCAGTATTCAACGACAGGCGGCTCAGCCGTTGCTTCCGTGCACTCATTCTCGTCGAGTAGTCATTATTTATTTTTTTGTCCTCTACCGTCTACCATTTACAGATGCTGTTCTATCTGTCTGAACCTCAACCAGAATGGCAAGCATTAGATTCACCGAATATTATCTCAAATGCGCAGCGGAACTGATCACCGCTTTCAGCTGTTATTTCGCTTCAGTCCCAATTAGTGACCTGTAATGTTTGTGTCAGTTTCATTCTATATAGTGACTGCTGTTGCAGCTTGATATGTTGTATCTGCTCCATCGTATGGGATTTCTTTTCTTGTGAGTTGTACCCTACCCCGTCCCCTTTCCCCAGTATGTATTGTCTGTTGTCTATGGTACAGTTGGCAGTAAATGTGTTTCAGAATAATGCATAATGATATTTCAAAGACTATTCTTGACGTAACTTACCGAGCGAGTACTCTCGTGCGCTGTATTCTTGAATAATTTCGCTATTCTAGAGAGGCATACTCTGTATTGGATCATTGTACATTATCATAATCTGATGCAGCTCATTCGTCGGAAATACCCTTAATGCGCTGACTGTTTTAGTACAAACTGCATCAGTTAAGGTAGTCTAAGTAATGTAGTCTACCTGATACATGTATGACTACATTGTATATGTATTATCTTTTTTAGTTTTTTTACGGTTTCTGTCAGTAGCATTCAGCATTCGAAACTATTTTTATTGGTGGTGAGTAATTTCGGACTATGTCTCCCATTCTCAAACCATAGGCTTTTTTGTAATCTTTGACATAAGTTTCCACAGGGGCAAACATACACAATAACCATAACTGCTATTCTTATGTATGTATAAAATATGTATGTATAAAATGTATCTATAAAATGTATAAAATATACAAGACCCAATAACTTCACAAAGAGCAGAAAAGACAGCTCCCTCCAACTGTTCGTGTATACTTATTGCATTATACCGTACCGGGGTTGCAAAAAAATGGCTCTCAGCACTATGGGACTAAACATATGAGGTCATCAGTCCCCTAGAACTACTTAAACCTAACTAACCTAAGGACATCACACACATCCATGCCCGAGGCAGGATTCGAACCTGCGACCGTAGCGGTCGCGCGGTTCCAGACTGAAGCGACTAGAACCGCTCGGCCACTCCGGCCGGCACGAGATTGTATGTTCCCTGTTTGTCAACTACAACCTTTGTAAATATTATTTAACACGCACACACGATTGTAATCAGCGGCGCTAATGTTATACGTCTAATCATATCTGTCTCACATCGGTTACTAAACTAGAGGTATGATGCCACTCACAGTTTTGTATTAGTGGCGTTGATGAAATGCGCTAAATGAAGCACTTGACTTGCGGTAAAACCATTCGTTCCATTTTCTGATTTCGTATTGTCAGGATACCTATATGTGTGCTCCGCAAGTGATCTTACGGTGTATGGCGGAGGGTACTTCATGTACCAGTATCACGTCCCCCCTTTCTCTTACAGTCGCGAATGATGCATGGGAAGAACGATTATCGGCAAGCCTCTGTGCGAGCTCAAATCTCTAATTTTTTCTTCATAGTCTTTTCGCCAAATATAGGTAGGAGCAAGCAAACTACTGGTTGATTCTTCTAGGAAAATACGGTCAACCATGCATCTGCAAGTGCTTGTTGAAGGACTGTGTTCTGCCAATTGAAGACACTCCATTCACTTGCACGTCCAGATGAAATATAAATAATCGACATTGCACTAGTCTCACGCGGTTCAGCGATAACGCGGTTAAACATTCCTGACCCTGGCACTCTTGCGGTTGGAAAATCGTCTGCCTTGTTCTCCACAAACAGCAGCAGCGTTTCCACTACAAAATCAGTATACAAATATCATGTCGGCATACTTAGTATTTGTAGATACGTACGAAATGCGTAAATGATGCAGCAGAATTGGCCAACAAATCATAATCACAATTGAAATATTCAGTCATGTAAATTCAAGCACAGCTTCACAACTTGGACTTCGAAATAAAAGTGACGGCCGATAAATAAATCCATAAGGCTTAGGAACTTGAGTACAAACACGCAAAATGAAAACTTATCTCTGTAATTAGCTTAATCTCTGTAACCAATAAAAAACTGGACACATGCTTCATGGAAAGTTTTATTCGAATTAATCTATATGCCACCTTCTAAAATATTTACCATTCGTCCTTAAACAGCTTGCGTATGCATTTAGCTACAGTGACACTAAAGGCGTATGACGACACATGTCGTGACTTATGTTGTGCTGGGTATTTAGCGCGAGCGTACGTCCCTGAAGCGCGGGGAACTCCCAAGTAAAGCTATCGGGAAAGTCCTCGCAATCAGCAATCGATATTAATACTTTCTGATCACCCTAATGTTGTGTAACATCAGCTGAGAAAAATGCAGGATACAGTTTGCAGCTAGATGCCAGATTTATTAGTACATTATCAGTATCAGAATTAGACTGTCATTTCCATATAATCCCCATTGCATCAAACCAACATTTAACTACACAGAACTCACGGCAGTAGAAATAACTAAAATACACAGGAAATCTTGTAAACTGCTTTCAAGGTCAGATTTCTAGTGAAGGATAATTTAATTGTACGATATCCTAGAATTTTAAAGTTCACTTTTACAGGGACAAGCGAAACGGAAAAGAACGAAAAAAAAAAGTGTCAACTGACCTATTCACGGCTCTAAGAGCTACTATGAGAGAAAAATAATCCTTAATTTTTAAAATATTGTACACAGTAATTATTCTTGGATTACGGTTTTTAACACATTCTATGAATATGTACATTGTCCTCTTCAATGAGAAAGAAATCACAGCTTGTAGAAGGAATTGATTTTAACAAATGTCTGGTTTTATTGGTATTCATGAGACCTGTTAAGAGTAAGAATTTGCCATCTCGTGAGCGCTAACTTGAGAAATCAACGTTGGCGCGGAATCTGTTGCTGTATCTCCCTATATCATGTGCCGCTTATGTTACGATCCACGTCCACTAAATCTGTCCATTCCGTCTTTGCTTGGCTGGCGGTTTTGCTACGAATTTCACTGTGTGGTAGAGGTATGTCAATGGGAAGTAAATGCTGAACCGTTTTCGCCAGTTGATCTGCTCCTTCGTTTCCCCCTATTTCCCTAATTCCAACACGTTCCGGTATCCACGGAAGATGAATCCGTTGACGCAGCTTCTTTTCTCGGTTGATTCTTCGCAGTATATCGTGTTGCAAAGGATTAACAATTTTTTCTTCAGATGCCCTCGTAAGAGACGATAGGGCACTCATCAACTCTGTTCGTTCATGTAAGTCGACTGTACAAAGTACAGCTTGACGAATTACATAAAATTTTGCGGTTAATATCGACGCTTCAGTAGACGACAAGAAAGACTGTGCATGGCCTGTTTGATCATCAAAAAATGCGGTTCCTGCAGAGACAACATTTTAAACCATCCGTGTACAATTTGTACCAATCATACCAGTTACGATCCAATATTGACAGTGTAGAAGCTCTCAGTTCACTCAGGGTTACGAATATTTTAGATATACGACCATCATGTACAGCACAGTGAAGTTTCGAAGAGATGTGTCTGTCCGCCATCGCGAAACTGTCCTGTCGGATGTTTCAGGATATTACTGTACTATATGATATCGGTGGGTGGGGATTGGGTTTCTTCTACCAATATGACTTAGCCTGTATCAGATGTAGTAACCCAGCTAATGTCCGTTTTAGTTAATGATTGATAGAGGATCTGGCCTTCAACATGTGTGGATCACGTAAGAGCTTTCGTCTGTCGGGGGAACTGCCAGTTCCGCTTGGATGACATTTATACACCGATGAGCCAAAACATTATGACAACTGCCCACCGCGAGGTTGAATGCCTCCTGGTTGTGCTGCGGGCACGTGACGCAGTAAGGAAATAATGTAAGGGGAAGAGAGAGGAATGAGCAGTTATTATACAGGGTAAGTCACTAACTATTGGCACGAAGAAAAACTGCGAAAGTATCATAGGAGCTGAAAAGTTTGTGGGACGAAAGTTGCATGGGAGAACGGGGGCCATAATATGACATTGGTTCTTTGTTGCTAGGTGGGGTCGCTTCAAAGATATGAAAGTCAACTTTGTTTTCTTTTAAATGAGATGCTATAGTTTGGTACTTATTTTCTATCGAGACGAATCCAGTGATGTGTAACAGTAAGGTCTTTGAAGGTCAACGAAGGTCACAAATGTGGCATGAACGTCCATTTACAAAAGGTGTTCGAAGTTATGACCATTGGTATCAACGCAGTGCTGCAATCTTCTTATCATGGATTGAGTGGTATTCCTTATAACATCGGCACTTATCGAAGCACATGCTCTGCCAGTTCTCTCTCGAATATCTTCAGGTGTAGTTGGAACGTCTTTATAAACAATGTGTTTTACGAATTCCCACAAGAAAATGTCCAGAAACGTGAAGTCTGGCGAACGAGCCGGCCACGACCTTTCCCCCGCGTCCAATCCGACGATTTCGGAATTGTCTCTGCAACTCATTTCTAGCCATCAGCGAAAGATGTGCCGGACACCCTTCGTGTTGATACCACATTCTGTTCCTTGTTCCTTAAGTATTTCTTCCAATAACAAACCTAATGTTTCTTGCAGGAATGTGGTGTACTTCCCACTATTAAGATTTCCTTCGATGAAATAGGGGCCTATAATTCTGTCCTCTAGAATCCCAAGCCATACATTCTCCGAACACGGTTTTTGGTGCGCAACTTGCCGCAGCCAACAAGGTTTTTCAGTTACCCAACAATGCATGTTATGCAAATTAACATTTCCATAGTTCGTAAATGTAGCCTCGTCAGTAAATAAAATCAAATTAATAGATATGTCATCCCTCTGAATCTGAAGTTGAGCTCATTGGTAGATTTCAATGCGACGCATACCATCCGTAGCAGTTAATTCTTGGTGAAGACTGATATGGTAAGGATGATATTTATGGAGATGCAGAACACGAACAACACTATTCTGGTTCATGCCAGATTCCCTTGCGATTTGACGCGAACTATCACAAGGATCTCGAACCACAGTGGCAAGAGTACTAATTTCCGTTTACTCATTAGTAACTTTCCTTTGCTGGATGTGTTTGCCATGCGTTAAAGATCCAGCTGTTCTCTATTTATCATACACATATTTAAATGTACGATGTGTGGGGTGAGTACGTTGAGGATATCTTTCAGCGTATAAGTCTCTAGGTCTCACTGAATTTCTTTGGCATTCTACGTAAATGAGAACCATATCGACTTGTTCTTCGAAGGAATACATCATTCACATTCACTTGATTCGACGATGCTAGTGTTACCGTTTCTATTAGTGTTGTATGCGAAACCGGCGAATGATGTTTACACGTCAATGCGACGTTGGATGGATGCCTCGTATTCGGTGAATATTTACTATTTGCACGATATACGAGACGGAATTGTCGCAGCATGAGCTTCGGTAGATGCCGAAATGATAGGGAATACCACTCAATCCACGATAAGAAGATTACAGCACTGCATTAATACAAATGGTTACCACTTCGAACACCTTCTGTAAATGGACGTTCATGCCACATTTTTGACCTTCTTTGACCTTCAAAGATTTTACTGTTACACATCATTGGATTCGTCTCGATAGCCGCTATCAGAAAACAAGTACCAAACTATAGCATATGATTTTAAAAAAAAAATTTGACTTTCATATCTCTGTCGCGACCCCACCTAGCAACAAAAAACCAATGTCAAAAAAATGGCTCTGAGCACTATGGGACTTAACTTCTGATGTCATCAGTCCCCTAGAACTACTTAAATCTATCCAACCTAAGAACATCACACACATCCATGCCCGGGGCAGGATTCGAACCTGCGACCGTAGCGGTCGCGCGGTTCCAGACTGTAGCGCCTAAAACCGCTCGGCCACACCGGCCGGCAAAAACCAATGTCATATTATGGCCCCCGTTGTCACATGCAACATTTGTCCCACAAACTTTTCAGCTACTATCATACTTTCGGAGTTATTCTAGGTGGCAATAGTTAGTGACTTACCCTCTAGAGAGGATACAAGCCGCAAATACGGAAATTCACTGATATAAGCGATCTGACAAAGGGCACATTGTTCTGGCTCTGTGACTGGAAACGAGAATCTGTGAAACGGCGAATCTGGTCAGCTGTTAGCGTTCTAATGCCGTGAGCACCTGTGCAAAGTGATTCAAGGATGGTGGAATGACGCGTAGGCCGTGTAGTACTGGACTCATCACAAAACGCAGAGGACGGAAGTAATCAATGCAGCGCTCTGTGGCAGATCTGACGACAGAATACAGTGCTGGTGCTGGCACAAGTATTTCGGAGAACACCCGTCAAAGGCTATTGTTGAACACTGAACTCCACATCACACCATCTCTACGTGTTCCTGTGTTGACACAACGATATCGTCAGTTATGATTGCAGTGGGCACAGCATCATTGAGTTTCCATCGTGGGTCAATATAAACGTGACGACTGTAAAATGAAGCCCATTTCTTATTACACCAGGTCGATGATTGGGTTCTTACTGTCATCCAGGCGAATGTCTGCTTGAAACGCGCACCGTGCCACATACGCAGGCCGGTGAGAGCAGAATTATGCTACGGGTTATATTGAGTTGGGCTTCTATGGGACCTACGGTAGTACTCGAAGACAGCGTGCCAGCAGTGAATTACGTGAACATTATTGCGGACCACCCGTATCCTTTCGTGGTTGAAGTGTTGTCCGGTGGTGATGACATTTTCCAACAGGATAACTCTCCGTGACCCAAGACCAGAATCGTACTGCAGTGGTTTGAGGAGCATGACAGTGAACTCACATTGATGCCTTAGCCAGCAAATACCCGTGACCTCTGGTCACCGGAAGACATAGCGGGCGCCAGCTGCGGGCGCACAAACCACTGTCGCGCAATTTGCGGGAATTTAGTGACCTGTGACTAGACGTCTGATCCCACATACTTCGGGAAGCCTATCAAGGACTTGTACACTGCATGCCAAGCAGAATCGCTGCCATAATGTGTTTGAAAACAGGGCCAACAGGCTATTAAACGGCTGGTCATAATGTTTTGGTTCATCGGTGTATGTGTCGTTCTAATACAGCCTCCACAAATTTGCAGAGCTGCTGATTGTATACACTCTAGAATCTTCAGCCGTGCTGTACTTTTTCTGGTCATCCGTTCTTTGCAACAAGACAGCTACATACTGCAACAGCGGTATATATGGTGAATTAACGCCTGGCGTATAAACTTTATTCGGAGGATCATTGTGGCATCTATTATACTACTATAATCATCCTTCAGCAAAATCTCATAGTTACTTCTCACATGAAGGTGTAATGATTTCAGAAAAATGCCAACAATATATATAATCATTTATAGTATTAAGAACATTAATAGATTCTTTCGCCACTACTTTGCAGAACAATTTCGTATTTTACGTTGGAAAGCAATAATCTAAGTTATGTTCCACTAGCGACTACTTATTACGAGGCAGTTTTCGGCTTTCACAGCATCAACAGGTGACAACTGACGACGGCGTCATAAGCTGAAAATCGTTTCGTGAGAGACAAATATTTGTGGAACAAAAAACAGTTTGTTTGCTTTTCAAGCTTGAAGTGTTGTCTTAATTTTACGGAATTAGTTTTCATTTGCTTACCTATCTCACAAACTATGATTAACATTAGATCCACCTCCTTACAGCTGTTTCTTTCTACTGCAGTTACGTTAGCAACGGACTGCCTGTTACGACTTCACACTTCTACCCTTCTGCGCAAACTTGCGGCCTTTTTCTTGTCTGATGCATGTTATTGCACTTATTCGCTCCATATGTCTTCTTCCATCAATTTCACTTAATGAATTCAGGCTGTTCGAAATAAACACAGAGCACATCTGTGCGGTAAGAGAACAAAAACTAGTGGACAAAAATACACACAAGGTAATGTAGATGCGTCGGTAATTGATACCTTACACTTGGTAACTGAACATAACTGAATCTGCTATCGCTACACTTACCCATAACTGTATTTCTTAGTTTCTTTTGCGAGCTGTGGCGCTGAAGCAGAAATACTAGTTCACTTCACACCCGCCTCGATCTATACATAAAATACCTAATATTTCACTTTTAGTTTCATGTAAGTTTGAAATATACGACTACACTGAAAAAACGGTGGTGAGAATGTGCTAATTAAAGAGTGCAACCATCGGATTGGAGTCAAATGCTGTTATCAGCAGTGTCCAGAATCTCAACAAAATAACACCGCCTAAATGCTGATTCCAGCGTTTCCCTCCAAAACGTTATGTTTAGGTTCTGAAATTCGGATATTACATCACTGACTGAGAGCGTCTTAACAGTACTGGTGTACACACAATGTATGTTCAGCTATGAAGTAATTGTAACAATAAGTTCTACAAAAATTTTATTATAAAGTCTGGTTTGTTTCTTTTCCTCAGTGTAACTTTCAATACACTAATCACGTCTTAAGTATTTCGGAGCCACTCCATACAATATGTCCAGGTATCCTCTATTAGCGACAATGAAAGCGAAAAATGTAAACGAAAAAACTTTGTTCGGATCATCTAGTCACGTATTTGACTCGACTGAAACCACCTTGACAGACAGAACGAAACATTTACCTAATAATAAAACTAAGCGTTTTCCATGTTCTTGGTAGTAAGGTTGGTTGGTTGGTTGGTTGGTTTAAAGATGGGGGGGGGGGGAGGGACCAAATTGAGAGGTCGTCGGTTCCTTGTTCCCGGTAAAATAATTACACAGGGAAAAGAAGAAAAGCACAATAACAGGAGAAAGGGAGAACCAGAAGAACAGCCAGCACTACTACTGAAAAGAAAACCACAGAGAGAAGCAAGAAACAGGTAGAAGGTGTAAAAACAAAAGAGCAGATGACCGTGGCTGGTCGACCACTAGAATAAAAAGGAAACACCAGCCACTCTGCGACACATTAAAACATCCACCCTAAAAGCATTACAGAGGAGAACACAAAGGGACAAAGGACATGTGCAAAAAAATTATATAGAATGATAAAACCCACTGTCATGTATAAAACGTAAAACTAAATTGGACAATGAGGCGTTAAAACCTAAAATTAATGGCAACGAATCCGGTAACTGCAGAGTCCGTCGCAGGGCAGCCAAAGAAGGACAGCTCACCAAGATATGGGCCGGGCGCCGCACCGCACCGACACTGAGGTGGGTCATCACGGCGCAGGAGATAGCCTTGTGTCACCCAAGCGTAGCCAATGCGGAGCCGGCAGAGAACCACAAAGTCCCTGCGAAAGGTCCGCATGGAGGACTGTCATACATTCGTACTCTCATTAATGGCACACAGTTTGTTGTGCGTGCTGAGGTTATCCCATTTCATCTCCCAAAGCTGTAAAACCTTGCGGCATAGTACTGGACGCAGGTCACTTGCAGAGAAGCGGTTCTTCGTAAGGGGTTTCCGCGCAGCCTGTTTGGCCAGCCTGTCGGCAATTTCGTTGCCTGGGATTCCGACGGGACCTGGGGTCCAGACAAACACCACTGAACGACTGGACCGTTCCAGGGCATAGATGGATTCCTGGATGGTCGCTACCAAAGGATGACGAGGGTAGCACTGGTCGATAGCTTGTAGGCTACTCAAGGAGTCAGTATACAAAAAGAAACGACTCCCCAGGGCATGAACGGATGTGCTCAAGGACACGAGATATAGCCATTAGCTCGGAAACGAAACACTGCAGTCATCGGGCAAGGAATGCTGTTCAATATGTCCTCCATGGACATACGCGAAGCCGACGTGAGCATCAGTCATCGAGCCGTCGGTGTAAACAACTTCGTGGCCTCGGTACACGTCAAGAATCGAGAGGAAGTGGCAGTGGAGAGCCGCGGGGTTAACTGAGTCCTTAGGGCCATGTGAAAGGTCCAGGCGAAGCCGCGGCATAGGTGTACGTGAATGGACCTCAAGTATAGGTGGTAAAGGCAAAGACTCCAGTTCGGAAAGAAAGGGCCTGACACGAACTGCAGTTGGAAGCCCTGACCTGGGCCGCCAATGCGGGAGATGAACCGCCGTGGGTGGGAAAAGGAGACGGTGATTCGGATGCGCAGGAGAACTACGAACGTGTGCAACGTAACTGGCCAGCACTTGTGCACGCCTAACCTGCAATGGAGGGACTCCGGCCTCCACAAGGACGCTGGTCACCGGACTCGTCCTAAAAGGTCCTGTCACTAGGCGAATGCCAACAGTGGTGCACTGGGTCGAGTAAACGCACTGAGGGCGCCGCCGAACCATAAACTAGACTCCCATAGTCAAGACGGGATAACAAGAGCTCTGTAGTACTGCAGCAACGTAGAGCAATCTGCACCCCAGATTGCTCAGGAAACAGAGGGCATTGTCGCTTCTTACGAGAGGCAGCAATCCCTTGGGCCTATTCTAACCCCTGGACCAGCAGGAGGAGGTAATAAGGCAGTACTCTGTAGAGAGCCAGCCTGGTGTGTGATGACATCAGATATTTCTCATAGAAATCTATTGACAGTTTTAAGACAAGCATTGTAGCGAGACAGCGCCACTAACCATTTTAGGGCTGCAGTCACCCTTTCTAATTACAGTGAAAGTAATTATCCTGCAGGCAGATAAAAATCTCCATCCAGCCATCCACTTTAGGGTATCCAAGATTTCCGTAAGTGCCTTAAGGTGAATGCTGGTCGATTTTCTTGGTACGCACAAGAACAGTTTCCATGCCCTTCCTATTTCCTGGTGTGTCGCGAGATACCTAGGCGCCAAACGAGGATCGTCCAGTGTGGCAAAAACGTTACATCGCTACATGTTCATCTAGTGGCAGAAAGTGGAACTACTGTACTTTTCAGCATACCCGCGAGTGCACATACCTGCGACGCTTCAGCGTCCTCCGATGTATACACGCCGCACTGCAACACTCCGAACACCGTCACTTTAATTACAACCACTCGGTACCAGTTCAACACTATCTATAGCTCTCCAAAATGACCGCCTGTAATGCTTGATTCGTCGATGATGCTTACAATCCTAAGCTTGCTCCTTGCTGTCTTGTAAGCGATGTATCATGGAATAATCTGTGTAATATTCAGACGTAGATGAAACAAAACAGGAACTTGTGCAGCTTTTAATGGTGGAAGCAAGTTGTAATAATAACAGAAGACGCTCAGAAGGCTAGGCTTGTTGATTTAACAGTGTCCAAAGTGATGGCAGCATACAGAACTCATGGCAAGACATCATAGGCGGATATTAACAGAGCATAAACGCAAATTTTTGGTCATCGAGGTCGAGGGAAAGAAAGAGATCTGAGAGAGAGACAGAGAGAGAGAGAGAGAGAGAGAGAGAGAGAGAGAGAGCAGATCAATATCAGAAAATTCAACACCATGATAAAACTTGTTTCTGCTACACAGCTCGTCTCGAATTGCACATAAATGACTGAATTTGCAGTCTGTATACTTCTGACTAATACTTTGGCAAATTATGCTATGGCTACGCGACACATCAGGAAAGTTCATTAAGTTCATAAGCTCACCGGACAAAATATTACCCGCCACTTTAAAAGAGCACACTGGACAGTTTGGAGAGCTGTAGATAGTGTAGAACTGGTACTGAGAGGTTGTAATTGGTTCAAATGGCTCTGAGCACTATGGGACTTAATATCTGAGGTCATCAGTCTCTTAGAACAGAACTACTTGTACCTAACTAACCTAAGGACATCACACACATCCATGCTCCAGGCAAGATTCGAACCTGCGACCGTAGCGGTCGCGCGGTTCCAGACTGAAGCGCCTAGAACCGCTCGGTCACAGCGGCCGGCAGCTTGTAATAAAACTGATGATGTTCGGAGTGCTGAAGTGCAGGCTGTATACATCGCAGGATGCTGAAACATGCACGTAAGTATATTGATTAATAGGTGCGCTCAAGGAGTATGTTGAAAAAAATAATAGTTCCACTTTCAGCCACTAGGTGAAAATATATCGCTGTAAGGCTACCGCCACTCGGGACACTCCTCGCTTGGCGGCTAGGCACATCGCAACTATACTCCGTACCTCGAGAGAACAGCTCTGACAGCTGCCAGCGCAGTTGCCAGTATTCGACACGGATTGGCTGCGAGCCAACCCCCTGGGGAGCGGGGTAACAGACCTTTCCGTCTCACCCTTCGGCCCGTGGCGACTCTCGGCTCTTTCAGAAAATAACAATGCCGCGTCATTCATTGCAGCATTCCTGTAAGGGCAGCATTCTGCTGACCGTGTGTTCCTGGATGGAATATTTTTTCACATGCGCTACCAGTGTTTGTCATCTTACACAAACACACACATAAATATTTTCTTTAATGATGTTGCAGCCATTTGACAGTAACAATTTTTAATTTATTGTTATACAGTTCAGATTTCGCTGTATTTCATACCAGTCTGATATCTTTTAACATATAAATAAGTTACTGTACGTGAAAATGGTCTATGGCCGAACTCTGGATCGTATAAGAATAAACTAAAAATTATTACCGTCAAACGGCGATAACATCATTAAAAAAATTACCATGACTATGGTTCCAGCCAAAATAAAAATTACACACAATCAGATTTTCAACATTAACAAAGTAAAGCAAACTGCACAAATGTTACGTGTAGGGCGTTACCTCCATTTTTCGTGCGTGGCAATGGAAACGCCAAGATCATTGTCATTTGATTCATCTCTCGTCACGGCCACGTAGTTTTCGGTACCTTCGCTGCTGCTGTTCTCATCATCTGATAAAGAAATTAAAATGTTATGAATAGATTCTTCTCTTACACCTTCTTCTATGTTTGACCTTGTAAACTATTTCCACAGGTGGTTCACGACGTTCTTCCAGTTTTCTGCCGTTATTCATGAGACAGCCTCATTTTCCAGCCTCTCTGTGTGTCGCAACGTAAAGGTTTTATTTCACTCCGCAGCATCTGCTTTTATTTGAGCCCACATGAGTTCAATTGCGTTGTAATGGCAGTGGTACGGTGGAAGACGTACAACTTTGTGGCGGTGGTTCTCTGTTAATGTATCAATCACATAATGCGTCTTCTGTGGCTTCTATCGTTTCACTAATTCCAGAAGATCCGCTTTCCGCATATTCTGTTCAAAGCTTGTTTTATTATCTTTCAACCAGATGACTATTTCGTCTCTCCTTGCAGCAACCGTTGGTGCCTTATTTAATTGTACAGAATAGTACGGAACACTGTGTATTACAAAAACACTACCAGAACTGACGTTTGGTAGCAAACTAGTACCGAACCAGTCTTTGTCTTTGAATGTATCTAAATTCATCTCCTCGTGGTAGTCGACCTTTTTTTTTTTTTCGGGCCGGCATGAACTATAGTCACCTTCCCTTACCAGTTGGCACAGTCATAGTTCCGCGGCGCGCGTCGTCTGTCCTTCCGACGGAACATGCATGACGCACGTTGACCCATGTTTCGTCAATAATATTACATTTTCCGGATTCAGTGCTATCAACGTGCGCAGGAAACGACGTCTCCGTGCTACAATATCTCCGTGTTCCATTAATACCTTTCGTCCTGAGAACGTTTTCCAACGAAAGCCAATTTTTTTCAAAACAATGAAGAGACTTATCGTTCTGCCTGTGAAGAAACCACTGTCCGATAGTGATGCCATCAACTTTTTAAGTGTCAGATACTCCTTCATGCTGTGGTATGCGTATATGTGTTGGCTGATAGTATTTTCGTCAAAGTTGTCTGTTTCAGTCACATGACACGATATCTTCCTTGACTTTCCAGGCGTCTTGCAGCTGAATTGGCAGCTTCTTTATCATTTGTGACATCTCTTCACTGCCGCTGTAGAGATGTTCAATGCTTCTGCCACTCTGTTAACCACTTTATTCACTGATATCAAAGGCCCACCATTGTCCCTTCCCCTTCCAAAGTAAACACGCAATCTGTATATAAATTCGCGTGTTTGGGGTTTCAGCGTAGCTCCTTTCCCAAAAGCCCTCTTTCCTGCATTACAGGAAGTTATTTTCCACTTATACACACGGGAAGAAACTCAAGGAAGCAGAGGAATGCACACGTATACTCACAAACTTGAACGTAGCACGTGGCGCAACTGACTGAAAGCAGCGGTCGCCCAGCACTACGGCAACACTGGGGTATTGCCACGGTAACGTAAACAAAAGCTCACGATCTGATTGGCCGTCGTGGATGTACGAAGCATGTGCGCCAAGGCCGGGTCAACTGTCAGAGCTCTTCTCTCGCCGCATGGAGTATAGGACTGGTGATATTTTTAAAAATATCGGGAATCCCATATATCGATAATATAATGTATCATTATCAGCCCTTGATATATCGAGAAAGTATCGGTATTCGGTTTGTGGCGAAAAAATTTCAACGTACCTGCCTATAAAAATATCAGTTGAACATTGTAAATATACTGCCGGTTTTAGAGCTGTATATTTAAGTTTTGATTTATTATTAGATATTCTGTACATCAAGAAGCTAGCAGGCTGCCTATCCCCCCTAGAGCAGGAACTGAAAGGAAAACAATGCACGTTCACGCTTCGCGTTAAACACTTTGCTAAAATGGTAACTACACGTATGTGGCACAATAACAGGTGTCCGATGGGTCCGTCGTTCGGTTTCATCACAATCGGAATTTGTCCGGAACACTTCATGGCGACTTCCTGTTTTTTTTTTTTTTTTCATTCTTGCCAATGTTAGCAACGTAGCAGCTGCAGTGTTAAAATAGCGTGGTGGAGCTAAACGTTACAGTCTCTGCTGGTATACTGAGCGCTGATTACATTAACATTTCCCCTCGCACGTCTCCGCCGGGAGGCATATGGACCAATCTTGTCACGATTTTGTTCATCTTTTTCAGAAACTGTTTTTGAATAAAGCTAGTGTGAAGAAATAGCACACTAGGAGCATTAAAAATTATTTTTAACGCAACTTGTGTGCTATTTCTTCACACCGGAAATCTTGTTATTTCATTCGTACCCCCCCCCCCCTTCCCCCCTCCCCCAGCGCAATCGGACTTCTTCTTTTGTGCCACACATGCTTGCTTTGCAAAGAGAAAGATTCGACGTGATGAAAGCTCAAAAAGTAGTAAGAATCATTCGCAAAGTGAAAGTAAAATTATGTTTTACTACAGTTTCGAAAGAACAACTTTAGATATTTACCGAAAACTGGGAAAAAATACAACATAAAACAAAAAATACTTTTGAAAAAATCGATATGTCTATAATCGATATGTCTATAATCCATAATCTTTATTCAGCCGTACTCTCGACACACCAGGCGACTCTCGTTGCTAAACAAAGAGCGGTGAGGTTACGAGACAAATATTTTCTGCCATTCCTACAGCACAAGTGACCAATATGCCTATTACGACTGGCATCGATCCTCTGGTGTGGCCACCAAGTATCCAAGCACTTGGCACCAGGCGAGTTGCGAGATACCTAGATGTTAAGCTAGGCACGTCCAATGGGACCGTAGCCTTGAAACAAGTTATAGTTCTATTTCCTGTCACCAGGGAAAATATGGCGCTGTAAGCAGTCAGAATGTGAAATGTTTCCAGTTTTGACGTCAGTAAGCTGCTTGTCATTTCACGACACATGTTGACTTCTTTTTTGAAGTGACTGTTAGTGTAAAGGGTGAAGAAGGTGCACAAAACGGAATGGCTATGGAGAAGAACGACCGTGCACTACTGGTAATGTTGTTTTACCAGAACAGCAGCAATAGCAATGCTGCATTGTGTGTATTTCGACAATAGAAACAGCTACGAAGAGGCCCCATGTCAATAAATGGGCTAAAGAATGTGATCAAGAAATCTGAAGAAGCAGATGAATTAGGCGGTGCAGCAGGTGGCAGTTGTGATCAAGTTGCTGTAGCTGGTCAACATTACAAGGACTATGTGGCGCAATTTACCCTGGTTTCCCTCGAAGATTCAGAATTTACGCCAAATGAAGCCCCAAGAGAGGCTACAACGCCGTGATTTTTGTCCTTCGTTTTTTGGCACGCAAGGAAATCTATCACATGTGATTGGGGAATATTCTTTGGACAGACGAGTGATATTTTACTCTGCGCGTTGCCGTCAATGCAGTGAACTGTCGTATATGGGATTCGCTCTGCCACATGCTGTACAGGAACATCCACTGCAAGTAGCTTATGTGATTGCGTCGAGTTTCATAAGCTCTTTCATCCTCGGTCCATTTTCCTTCAAGAAGATGACACCTCGCTGGCCTTTTGGTGTACAGTGACATCTACACGTTATAAGGACCACCATGTGCAACATGTGATTCCAGCTTTGCAAGAACGCACCTGTGCTCACACCGCTATTTTCATACAAGATGGCGTCCGCAGCTTGTGGCCTAGTGGCTAGCGCTGCTACCTCTGGATCACGGGGTCCCGAGTTCGATTCCGCCCTTGTTGGGGATATACTCTGCCCGGGGAATGTGTGTTTGTGTTTTACTCATCATTCCATTATCATTCATGAGAAATGTAGGCACTTGATTGTGTTGAGATTGGGAATGCGTACGGGTGCTGATGACCGTGCAGTTGAGCGCCCCACAAACCAGACATCATCATCATACAAAGTAGAGTGACACCACATGTCGTTTGCCAGGTGAAAGATTTCTTTCGAGAAACCTTCGGCAATTTCAAGATGAGTGGTCTTCCAGATCCCCCGATATACACTGAAGCGCCAAAGAAACTGGTATAGGCATACACATTCAAATACAGAGATATGTAACCACGCAGAATACGGTGTTGCTTCCGGCAGTGCCTATATAAGAGAACAAGTGTCTGCCGCAGTTGTTAGATCGTTTACTGCTGCTACAGTGGCAGGTTATCAAGATTTAAGTGAGTTTGAACGTGTTCTTGTAGACGGTGCACGAGAGATGGGATACAGCATCTCCGGGGTAGCGATGAAGTGGAGATTTTCTCGTACGACCATTTCACGAGTGTATCGTGAATATAACGAATCCGGTAAAACAACAAATCTCCGACATCGCTGCGGCCGGAAAAAGATCCTGCAAGAACGGGACCAACGACGACTGAAGAGATACGTTCAACGCAACAGAAGTGCAATGCTGGGCATCAACAAGTATCAGCGTGCGAACCACTCAACGAAATATCATCGATATGGGCCTTCGGAGCCGAAGGCCCACTCGTGTACCCTTGACGACTGCACGACACAAAGCTTTACGCCTCGAAATTGCTCTAAGCACTATGGAACTTAACATCTGATGCCATCAGTCCCCTAGACTTAGAACTACTTAAGCCTAACTACCGTAAGGACATCACACACATCCATGCCCGAGGCAGGATTCGCACCTGCGACCGTAGCAGCAGCGTGGTTCCGGACTGAAGCGCCTATAACCGCTCGGCCACAGCTGCTGGCTTTATGCCTCGCCTGGGCCCGTCAACACCGAGATTGGACTCCTGATGACAGGAATCATGTTGCCTGGCCGGACGTGTCTCGTTTCAAATTGTATCGAGCGGATGGACGTGTACGGGTATGGAGACGACCTCATGAATCCATGGATCCTGCATGTCAGCAGGGGACTGTTCAAGCTGGTGGAGGCTCTGTAATTGTGTGTGGGGCGTGTGCAATTGGAATGATGTGGAATCCCTGATACGTCTAGATACGACTGTGATAGGTGACAGGTACGTAAGCATCCTGACTGATCACCTGCATCCAATCATGTTTATTGTGCATTCCGACTGACTTGGGAAATTCCAGCAGGACAATGCGACACCCCACACGTCCTGAATTGCTATAGAGTGGGTCCAGGAACACTCTTCTGAGGTTAAACACTTCCGCTGCCCACCAAACTCCCCAGACGTGAACATTATTGAACACATTTGGGATGCCCTGCAACGTGCTGTTCAGAAGAGATCTCCACCCCCTCGTACTCTTACGGATTTACGGACAGCCCTGCAGGATTCATAGTGTCAGTTCCCTCCAGCAATACTTCAGACTTTAATCGAGTCCACGCCACGTCGTGTTGCCGCACTTCTGCGTGCTCGCGGGGGTCCTACGCGATATTAAGCAGGTGTACCAGTTTCTTTGGCTCTTCACTGTAAATCCATGTGAGTTCTGGTTGTGGGGGACATCTGAAAAGTCATGTCTATGAGGGATGAATCTGGACTCTTCCTGATCTGAACGACAGCAAACGACAGCAAATCGCTCTGTTTACAGCGATATGCTGCGAGCAACTGTCGACCATGCCGTGTTACTGATGCAGCTTGTTGCTGAGTCGGGAGACTGTACTGAACACGTTGTAAATTGTGACCATATACTAAAAATTGGACCAGAACCACAGTTACCATGCATTTGATCGTTCCTCTTCTTTTCCTGTAACCGCACCATATTCCGACTGCTTACAGTGCCATATTTTCACATGGTGACATAAATTGGAACTATTATTCTTTTCAGCATACTAAGCAATGGCACCGATGAATGAACATACCTACGATGTTTCAGTGTCCTGCAATGTATACAGTCTGCGCTGCAACACTCGGAACATCGTCAGTTTAATTTATAACCACCCGGTGGTGGGTGGTCACGTAACCCTCTGCCTCTGATGTAAGTTGTTGTATCCTGCCTACTCGTGAAAAATGGGGTGCCTAGGAAACCTGCTTTCTCAGATCGCTAGTCAACAATTCAGGCAAATCGTATTAATGAAGTTTATTACCAAAGGAAATAATTACAATACTTTGTGTTAATCAGATATGTCACAAGCTAACGGCGACAGACAAAATAAGAAACCTCTTCAGAATATGCACACATCAAAAAATGTTTTGCATCACCTCCATCAGAAAGTTCCGGGACCTGCACAGAAAATTGGAATAGAGATCAACATAAACATCACTTCCGCACTTGTTATTGCTCATGAGAACCACACATTGTATGTTGTACCATACATCGAGACCTTCAGAGGTGGTGGTCCAGATTGCTGTACACATCGGTACCTCTAA
Organism: Schistocerca piceifrons; assembly: GCF_021461385.2. NCBI lineage: Eukaryota > Metazoa > Arthropoda > Insecta > Orthoptera > Acrididae > Schistocerca > Schistocerca piceifrons. The sequence goes on along the minus strand of NC_060140.1, from coordinate 219,204,789 downwards.
TACCCAGTTGCACGTCCTCTTGCATTGCTGTATGCCTATATTCATCATAGCATACTATCCACAAGTTCATCAAGGCACTGTTGGTCCAAATTGTCCCACACCTCAACGGAGATTCGGCGTAGATACCTCAGAGTGGTTCGTGGGTCACGTCGTTAATAAACAGCCCTTTTGAATTTATCCCAGGCATGTTCGACAGGGTTCATGTCTGGAGAACATGCTGGCCACTCTAGTCGAGCGATGTCGTTATCCTGAAGAAAGTCATTCACAATACGTGCACGATGGGGGCACGAACTGTCGTTCATGAAGACGAATGTCTCGCCAATATGCTGCCACTATGGTTGCACTATCGGCCGGAGGATCACATTCACGTATCCTACAGCCGTTACGGCACATTCCATGACCACCAGTGACGTACGTCGGCTCCACATGATGCCACCCCAAAACATCAGGTAACCTCCACCTTGCTGGACGCGCTGGACAGTATGTCTAAGGCGTTCAGCCTGACCGGGTTGTGTCCAAACACGTCTCCGACGATTGTCTGGTTGAAGACATATGCGACACTACTCGGTGAAGAGAACGTGATGCCGATCCTGAGCGGTCCATTCGGCATGTTTTTGGGCCCATCTGTCCACGCTGCATGGTATCGTGCCTGTAAAGATAGGCCTCGCCATGGACATCGGGAGTGAAGTTGCGCATGATACAGCCTATTGCGCACAGTTTCAGTCGTAACACGACGTCCTGTGGTTGCACGAAGAGCATTATTTAACATGGTTGTATTGCTGTCAGTGTTCATCCGACCCATAATCCGTAGGCAGCGGTCATCCACCGCAGTAGTAGCCCTTGGGCGGCCTGGGCGAGGCATGTCAGCGACAGTTACTGTCTCTCTGTATCACCTCCATGTCCGAACAATATCGGTTTGGTTCGCTCCGAGACGCCTGGACAGTACCCTTGTTGAGAGCTCTTCCTGGCACAAAGTAACAATGCGAACGCTATCGAACCGCGGTATTGACCGTCTGAGCATGGTTGAACTACAGACAACACGAGCCGTGTACCTCCCTCCTGTGGTAATGACTGGAACTGATCTGCTATCGGACCCCCTCCGTCTAACAGGCACTGCTCATGCATGGTTGTTTACATTTTTGGGTTTGTTTAATACGTATCTGAACAGTCAACGGAAGTGTGTCTGTGATACAATATCCACAGTCAACGCCTATGTTTGGGAGTTCTGGGAAGCGAGGTGATGCAAAACTTTTTTTCATATGTGTACTGCTGTACATAGTAGAAGCGAATTGACTAGTCTTGATGCTGTTCTTGAACTCGCTGCTGTTGATCTCGTAGAGCTGGTAGTCGCCAATTGGGCCGCGGCCAGTCGGGTGCAGCGCTTATATTCTCTTCGCGTATAGGGCGCTGCAATCGCGTTGTCGTCCTAGAGAGGGGTTGGTCCGCGTGCAATTGGCTGACGTCGCCTCACAGCCCTCTCAGCTCTAACCTTCCCGTCTGGCGTGCCGGTGCTTGACTTTACGCCGGAACATAAGTCATGACCGTGCGGTATTGTATATGTGCCATTCGGTTTTACGGAAGCAGCGCAATAAGGTGAGTCAAAGTGGAGACATGACAGAAAGGATCTATCGTGTTTGGACCGCCCGTGGGCACACCTTGATTGCAGTTAACTGAATTGTTGGGTATCAAGGCAAACTGTCTGACGTGTACTTGGTGTACTAATCACAGAGCTGTGTCACGGTGTAAGAATAGTGTTCGTAGAAAGACCGTGACCGACAGTAACCGGAGACGAGTGTCAGGCCTTGCAACGACAACTGGTTCCAATTGGGTACAGAAACTCAAGTCCATCTCAGCCAGTTTCCTAGATGACGAAACTGCGTGTAATAGACTTCTGGAGTCCGTTACACCACAAAAGGCTTCACAGCAGCACGTAAAGCCGCACATCTTCAGTGGACCAAAGTACACAGAAACTGGACTGTACCTGACTGGAGACGCCTGGTGCTGCCCAAGGAGTCCCAAATTTTGCGTCTTATCAAATTATGAAAGGTGGCTCCATGAGGCGTTTAACGTGCACTGTAAGGAGTGTGTGGTTCACCCGCAGCTGTTCCTGTTATTATTTGTTTCTTCATAACATGACTTCACTCCACTCACTCAATCTACCTTGAGCGTGAAGCAGGACGTTTATTTCAACTTTTTCGGTCACAGGTGCTGCTCTTTCTTCGGACACACACATTTTCTTCCGGGGTGACAGCAGCCACGTTCGCAGGAATACACGCTTATGTTTCTGGTCTGACGAACACTATCGTACCTCGACTGTCCCTCTAAATCACACGATATTAACCCCATAGTCTGTCTGGAACAGCTAGTAGAACGTATATCCAGAACAGAACGCTCGATAACAATAATGTCGTGTGACGACGGCCTCCCGTCGGGTAGACCGTTCGCCTGGTGCAAGTCTTTCGATTTGACGACACTTGGGCGACTTGCGCGTCGATGGGGAGGAAATGATGATGATTAGGACAACACAATACCCAGTCCCTGAGCGGAGAATGTCTCCGACCCAGCCGGGAATCGAACCCGGGCCTTAGGGTTGACATCCTGTCGCGCTGACCACTCAGCTACCGGGGGCGGAAAGGATGCTCGATGTCACACGGCTTATATCACTGATCAACGTCAAGAGCAAAAAACTTAACCCAATGGAGTCGTCATCTCGATCTTCCAGTCTGAGCTAAACACAGCACGTCTATAGGTTTTTCATAAAAACAAACAAACATTAGCGTTTAATGTGCCGTCAAAGACCAGATCATTTGAGACGAATTACTACTCGGAACGGTCTAGGATGGGCAAGAAAATTCGCCGTCACTTTAAAAGAACTAGTACAGCATTCGTCTTAAACCTATGGAAACATAAATTTGAATGGTTTGTCCACCTTTTGACCTGCACTCCTTCATACTTCGAATTCAGTTCCCTAACCATCTACGAATATGTGCGGAAATGTAATGCCTCCATTTTTTAATGTAAAAACTCTTAAAGCTTTTAAAATAAAACAAACGTTATTAACATTCTATATCCTTATTCTCCATATCCACACATTTATCTCTGAACATAGTCACCCTGGCAACGAACAAATTTCTCCCAACGGGAGACAAGTTTCTTAATACCTTTACTGTAGAATGTTTGACTTTGTTAGCGGAGCCACAATATCAGTTGTGCTTGTAATGCTTCATCGCTGTCAAAATGAAATCTACGAAGCTGTTCTTGAAGTTTTGGAAACAGATGAAAATCGGATAGTGTCAAGTCGAGAGAGTACGGAGGTGACAGTGAACGCAAGGCGTCGGGTTACAGCAGATGTCGCAGCCCTCGTGTGCGGTCTGGCAAGTCATGCTGAAGGACAGGGTGCTTTCCGTATGGACTAACTCTTCGAATCCGAAACTCTATTACAGCACGCTGTTCCTCACACACCGGCATAGTTACGTTATCCACACATCCATATTACAAGCTGCAATTCAGAATCTTCTAGTGGGCAGAGCGCTGCAAGTACAAGTATGTAGACACGGAGAACAAATATGGAGAATGTTAATAACGTTTGTTTTGTTTAAAAGGCCTCAAGAGTTTTCAGTTAAAAAGTTCTGAGGTATTACTTCTCAGCACGCTCTCGTACGTACATACTCCGGAAGTCACCTTACAGTGCACGGTAGAGGGCACCTGGTAACACTACTGGTCCTTCCCTTTGCTGTACCGCTCGCATATGGAGCGAGGGGAAAGCAACTGCCTATAGGCTACGTACAAGCTCTAATTTCTGTTACCTAGTCTTTGCGCTTCTTTCGCGAAATGTACGTAGGAGGCAGTAGAATCGTTCTGCAGTCAGTCGCAGATGTCAGTTTTCTAAATTTTCTCAATAGTGTTTCGCGAAAAGAATATCGTTTTTCCCTTTCTGGATTCCCATTAAGTTCGCGAAGTATTTTCGTAGCATCCGCGTGTTGATCGAATCTACCGGTAACAAATCTAGCTGCACGCCTCTGAAATGCTTCGAAGTCTGCCTTTAATCCGACCACATGAGGATCCCAAACAGCCGAAAGCCAATTCAAGAATGGGTCGTACAAGTGTTTCGTGCGCAGTCTCCATTATCGATGTGCTATATTTTCCTAGAATTCTTCCAGAACACCGAAGTTAAAGCCATTCTCTTTGTCTATTACCGACCTTACGTGATCGTTTCATTTCATATCGCTTTCCAACGTTACGCCTAGATATTTAATCGACGTAACAGTATTCAGCAGAGCACCACAATACTGAATTCGAATATTACGAGATTATTTATCTTACTCGTCCGCACTAACGTACATTTTTCTACATTTAGAGCGAGCTGTCATTTACCACACCAACTACAGATTTTATGTCTAAGTCATCCTGTCTCCTCCTACAATCACTCAACGACAATACTTTTCCGTACATGCAGTGACATCAACAAACAGTCGTAAATTGCTGCTGACCCTAGTCGTCAGATTGTTAGTGTATACACCGAAGAGCCAAATAAACAGGTACACCTGCCTAATATCGTGTAGGGCCCCAGCGAGCACGCAGAAGTGCCGCAGCAAGACGTGGCATGGATTCGACTAATGTATGAATAAGTGCTGGGGGTAACTGACACCACGAATCCTGCAGGACTGTCGGTAATTCCGTAAGAGTACGAGGGGGAGGAGATCTCTTCTGAACAGCTCTTTGGAAGGCATCCCAGACATCCTGAATAATGTTCATGTCTGAGGAGTCTGTTGGAAGTATTTAAACTCAGAAGAGTGTTCCTGGAGCCACTCTGTAGCAATTCTCGACGTGTAGGGTGTCGCATTGTCCTGCTGGAACTGACGTAGTCCGTCGGAATGCACAATGGACGTGAATGGGTCCAGGTGATCAGACAGGATGCTTACGTATGTGTCACCTGTCAGAGTCATACCTAGACGTATCAGGGGTCTCATATCACACCAAATGTACATGCCCCACACCATTACAGAGCCTCCACCAGCTTGAACAGTCCCCTGCTGACATGCAGGGTCCATGGATTCATGAGGTTGTCTCCATACGCTCGATACAATATGAAACGAGACTTGTCTGACCAGGCAACCTGTTTCCAGTCATCAACTGTCCAGTATCGGTGTTGACGGGTCCAGGCGAGGTGTAAAGCTTCGAGTTCCTCAGTCATCAAGAGTACACGAGCTCCGAACATCGATGACGTTTCGTTGAATGGTTCGCACGCTGACACTTTTTGATGGCCCAGCATTGAAATCAGCAGCAATCTGCGGAAGGGTTTCACTTCTGCCACATTGAATGACTGTCATCAGTCGTCGCTGGTCCCGTTCTTGCAGAATTTTTTTCCGGCCGCAGCGATGTCGGAGATTTGATGTTTACCGGATTCCTGATATTCACAGTACACACGTGAAATGGTCGTACAGGAAAGTCCCCACTTCATCGCTGTCTCTGAGATTCTGTGTCCCATCCCTCATGCGCCGACTATAGCACCACGTTCAAACTGCCTTATGTCGCGATAACCTGCAATTGTAGCAGCAGTAACCGATCTAATAACTGCGCCATACACTTGTTGTCTTATAAGAGTGTTGCTGACCGCAACACCGTATTATGCCTGTTTACATATCTCTGTATTTGAATACGCATGCCTGTACCAATTTTCAGTACACAAAGAGGACAAGAGTAAATCTACCGCACTGCCCTGTTGCACTCCTGACGATAATCTTGTCTCCGTGGATCAACTGCCGTCCACGACAATATACTGGGTTCCATTACTTAGGAAGTCTTCGAGCTATTCATATATCTTGGGGTTTATTACGTAGCGGGGCGCTGTGTGAAACGCTTTCTGGGAATGGAGGAATGTGAAATCTGCCTTTTGTTATTCATCCACGGTATGTAGGCTGTCATGTGAGAGTGTGCGAGAAAAGAGCAACCTGAGTTTCGGACGAGCGGTGCTTTCTAATCTGTATTGATTTTCTGTCTCAAGGATATTTATTATATTCAAACCTAGAATACGCTCAAGAATTCTGCAGCAAACGTTGTCGTCGTTTCCGGTTCCCCTCCGATAGAGTCTGCCGATGCATCCGCTCGATGCAGCGAAAGGGTAACATCCTTATCAGTAGTATAGGCCATTCGGCCAAGGTTGTTAACTGGTTGTGTGGTAATTCATGTACTGTCGGTCATCGTTGTCGTTTATTACGTCTGAGGAACGGATTCCACGTAGATTCTCCCAAAATTGTGAGCTGGTTCACAGGTTAGACCTGTGGTACGCTGCCTCCAGCAGGAGTATGGTTGATTGAAGCACTGTGGTATTGGAAATGATGCTTTGGGTTATTTACTGTATGATAAACGAGTATGAAAGGAAAAGCACTCCTTCAATCCGAACAGTCAAATTACTCTCTTCATAATATGTAGTGAATGTTACTGAACGTTCATGACGTACAACTCAAAGATAAACGGGGGGTAATAACACTATACTTGTGGACATCTCAAAGTTTTCTAAGAGTGCGGTAATTTGGTGATTTCGCCCTACAAGATACCACCAACTACATAATCCATGCCAATGTTGGCTGAATACAGAGTCTCATGTAAACTGTATTCTTAGACCTCGGAACAAAAATCCCTATTAACTGAAACGTTTAATAACGTTTTCAGACGCCAATTTGTTTTGTTTACAAATGATACAATCATCACAATAATTAGTGAATAAAGTACAGTCTTAGAGAGATCAGTTAACTTAATTTCCATGGACGATAGTAAGTGGTTCCTAGCCAATTATTTGTTACTAAACTTCGAAAAAAAATCACTGTATGCAACTTAGAACATGTAGGAAATTTCCCGCCAATATATGCCTAAAATATGACAAGTAGACAGAAGAAGGTGACACTGCTAAATTGTTGGTATTAGAGCTTGATAATAAAATTCAACTGGGAAGAGTATATCAGAGAACCGCTGAAGCGCCTAAATAGATCTCTATTTACAATGTGGATGTTGTCACATATAAGCGATATAAAAATAGAAAGGCTAGCACATTTTGAGGGGAGGGGGGGACCCATCAAGCCAAGCTGAAATTCCCCGAGTCCAGACACGTGTAACTTGAGTTTCTTCTGGTGTGAAGTCGAATGTCATGTAGAGGTCTGTTTAAGGAACTGGGGACACAAACTACTAATGACTAATAGATTTATTCTGTAACGAAATTCGTCATAAGCCACATATCTCCTTTTCAAATCAACAGCTCAGTTCGTGGAATCAATACTAGAAATAAGAATAATCTTGACAAAGATTTAAAGTCACTTCCCTTGGTGCAGAAAGGTGGCCGTTATTCAGTTACATGGATTTTCATTAACTTGCCTGCAGCCATAAAAGGTTTAACTACAGACTCAGCATAGTTTAACTCCACTGATGAATTTCTTAACAGAACCATCTGATATGTATATGTTATTAATAATGTCAAATAGTGCGTGTGTTGCGTACAATCCGATTTCTATTCAAATTCAGTGCAGTAATGTGATTAATGTCGATAAGCGCTGTAAAATGATTCTTCTTTTTAGTTATGCATGACTACAATAGGCTAAGCATTGTCATATGCACCTTAGGTGTCGAACATTTACTGGTTTTGTGACAAAGTTGTTATTACCTTTCGAATGAAAATATGTTTAAGATATTTTTGACTTATTTCCTATCCATGATGACCTCTTCAGTCAGGGTCTGTGGAAGGTACATTAGCATAACTTTTTCCTTTCCTAATTTTTATTGGGTATTCTTGTTTTGTGGCATGTTCTACATCCTGGAGGATCTACTCACAATGTATCTATTGGAATGAAAAGCACATCTAATCTAATGTATAAACCATAGAGGGAAGAAAATTTACAAAAAGTATGATATGTTTTGAGACGTCCAAACATCAAAATGTTTTCGATCCAGTAGACTTGCATCAGCTGCACAGCAGCAGGACCAGCCATTGAAAGGGAGCATCAGACGGTTGAGTTCTGAAAACTACATTAATCATTATAACGTTTATCCTATAGTACTTGCGGGCTTAGCTACAACAATTTGGAATGTGCATGTAGAAGTGCAAGGAAAACAAAAACAATTCTGCAAAGTGCAGTTTCACAGTTTACAGTACGTCCAAAACAACTTTGGCTTTCTACTATTAAAAACATTGCGTGAAAGACTCATTGGCTCCTACATGCTTGATGATAGTTGCTGTTCTTCGCCAACCAAACAATGATTCCCTTCCTAGTGGTTTACTTGGTGTGTTATAAGAGTGGGAGAGGGATGCATTGAACCTGATGATGATAGTGATGATGAGGTCCCATACTCCGAGGAGCGTAGGGGAAGAGGCGGGAGGCCCATACCACCTACTAGGCAAGGTCCTAGCGGAGGTGGTTTGCCATTGCCTTCCTCCGACCGTAATGGGGATGAATGATGATGAATACGACACAACAACACCCAGTCATCTCGAGGCAGAAAAAATCCCTGGCCCCGCTGGCAATCGAACCAGGGACCCCGCGAGAACGCTACCGTAAGACCGCATTGAACCTAGTTACGTGTAAATTACTATATGCATTGGAAAAGAAATCATGAAATCATATAAATGGTAAACATGCGTCATCCATAATTTCCGCTGAGATGATTACTATAACTAGTATTCCGAAAGGTCGCAGTTACTATCCACTAAGGGCGAAGATACAGCAACTAACTAACTAAGAAGTGTAAGCAGTAAGATTCTGGTTTAGCTTGACGCCTTAAAGGCGTATTGTCCTTACATCAGATCTGAGTCCGCAGCCGATACCTAGAGGTTCTTGAACAACAGCACGTGTACGTCATTACACGAGCTGTGTAAGCGTTGCACATCGGCGACAGAAGAGAAACCAGCTTCCGCGCCAGCTAATGACGCGCATGTCATTACGCGAAGGTCGCCCCACTGGCGTGACCACACGACACTCTTCCTGGAATGCCTGGCCGGCGTTAACCCGTTACCTCGGCTGAGAAGTCTCCGACATGTCTGCAGTGGCAACTACCATACCTCTCAGAGAAACAAGAAGCACCCGCAAAAAACACGTAGTGTTCCGGTATCAAAATGATTATTACTACCCGCAGTCTGTGTACAACACCGAACACTCTTATGAAGGCTATTTGCCTGGAGCAAGGAAACTTAACTGTCGTAATCAGCGACTGTATAACATGTTCATTGTAAAATATACAGGGTGAGTCACGTAAGTCGTACCGCACTTTTATTTCGCAAACGGTTCAAAATATCAAAACGAGGTTTTCGGCTACTGAAAGTAGTCAGAGGGGCACTTAATTGTCTCGCATGGTTAATCCTCTTAACTCTTGTGTTAACGAACATACTGAAGCAAGTTTGATTTTACGGCTCCGTACCTGACTCGGTAAAAACTTAACCCTTCAGGAACTTACTTGTTGTCCGACTGTTAGTGCGTCTGTTAAGAGCCTTTTTCTCGGAAACGAGTAGGCATACCAAGTTGAACTTTATGTCAAATTCTGTTGAACTTTATGTCAAATTCTAAGACCTACAATCCCTTGACAGTGCAAAAAAATGTAAACTTCTAAGTTAATGTAGTCAAAATATAGGGCCATTTACGTCACATATTTTGATACTCGCAAACTCATTCACAGAAACCTGTAGATAAACTATTGTTGTTGTTCTGCTCTTCAGTCTGAAGACTGGTTTGATGCAACTCTCCTTGCTGCTTTATTCTGTGCAACCCTCTTCATCATCGGATAACTATTGCAACCTACATTCTTCTGAGGTTGCTACCTGTATTCCTCTCTTGGTCTCCCTCTAAGATTTTTATTGCCCCTCTCCCCCTGCCCCCTCTTCCCTCCAATATTAAACTGGTGATCTCTTGATGTCTCAGAATGCGTCCTGTCAACCGATATCTTCTTTTCGTCAAGTTGTGCCTCAAATTTCTTTTCTCTCCAATACTATTCAGTACCTCTTCAGTAGTTACACGATCTGCCCGTCTAATCTTAAGCATTCGCCTGTAGCATCACATATCAAAAGCCTCTGTTCTCTTCTTATCTTAACTCTTCGTCTTCCATGTGTAGCTTCCATACATAGCTACACTCAAAATAACTTCAGAAAAGACTTCCTGACACTTAAATCTCTATTCGATGTTAAATTTCTCTTCTTCAGAAACGCTTTTCTTGCCATTGCCAGCCTTCATTTTATATTCTCTCTGCTTGGGCCATCATCAATTACTCGTATTTTGCCGCCTAAATAGCAGAACTCATCTACTATTTTAAGTGTCTCGTTTCCTAATCTAATTCCCTCAGCATCACCTGATTTAATTCGACTGAATTTCATTCTCCTTGTCTTACTGTTGTTGATTTTCATCTTATATCCTCTTTTCAAAACGCTGTCCAATCCGATTAAATGTTCTTCCAAGTCCTTTGCTCTCTCTGACAGGACTACGTGTCGTGGCTAAACCTCGAAGCTTTTATTTCTTCTCTCTGAAGGTTTTCTCTGGTTTCCTTTACTGCTTGCTCAATGTAGTCTACCCCTACAACCCTGCCTGACTCCCTTCTATACATAATTCCTGCCTGACTCCCTTCTATACATAATTAAGTTTGTCGTACTCTCATTTGTCCGTTTTTTATTTTAAATGGAACTATAACTCTTTTTAATTGCGTTCCAAACGTCTTGAAAAGTTATACAACGCTCGTAAATATTAATGATGACAATTTTCACAAAAGTGTACTATAAATCGGTTAAAATTGAGACACAAGGCGGCCGGAGTCAGTAATCGCCTCCAAAAGACCACCAAATGGAGCGCTCTAGCCAGGTTCGGTCGCATCAAGCCTTTTGGCTATTTACTTGATTCTGCAAAAGTAATTCACTTAAACCCGAGTACACGCACACAACTAAAAGAGTTTTTTAAGCCCCTTCTGATACACTAGAAGCTAAGGTTTTTATTTGTTCAGCGTATTGCTTACAAAACTATAGTTACGAAACTTCCTGGCAGATTAAAACTGTGTGCCCGACCGAGACTCGAACTCGGGACCTTTGCCTTCCGCGGGCAAGTGCTCTACCAACTGAGCTACCGAAGCACGACTCATACCCGGTACTCACAGCTTTACTTCTGCCAGCACCTCGTCTCCTACTTCCAAACTTTACAGAAGCTCTCCTGCAAACCTTGCAGAACTAGCACTCCTGAAAGAAAGGATATTGGGGAGACATGGCTTAGCCACAGCCTGGGGGATGTTTCCAGAATGAGGCAAAGGTCCCGAGTTCGAGTCTCGGTCGGGCACACAGTTTTAATCTGCCAGGAAGTTTCATATCAGCGCACACTCAGCTGCAGAGTGAAAATCTCATTCTGAAAACTAAAGTTGACAAGTACACACATTAAATTGGCACACGTTAACATCAAACAGTGAAAGCGTATAAGGTAGTAATGGAAACTGGAGCGCCAACAGTAGCTAGAACAGGTCGAGATAGCCATTTCCCGTCATAGTTGGATATCCAAAGACTTCGGCCAGTTGATTGCTGCAGGTGTTGCGATTGCTAGGTCTTTCCAGGTCCTCATGAATTTTGTGTTCGGGAAATCGTGCAAACTGTGATCCAATGTTTGTTCCGATGTCTCGTAGTCGCGTTCGCACTGGTCATTCCCCACTTACGTAGTGTCGCTTTGTTCACGGCGTGGCCAGTTCTGATAAGGTTGAGGGAGCTCCATCTTTTTCTCAGTTGTTTCCATTTGTAACAATGGTAGCAACCATTTGTCTACGTCGTTTAAATTGGTGCTAAGAGGAAATACGTTTTATCTGATTGTAGTAGAGCTACCTTTTTGCTGAACGTAGAGGCGGAGCCTGACTCTAAGAGACCAACTAGTGGTGTTTCACCGCGATAGCCTATTACGACCGCCTTGTCTTTCAACTTAAGCATATTTCTTGGATACGTCTGTGAAAAGTTTCAACGCTGACATTAATAAGCGTTCTAGCACTGCACTGATCTTTTCAAAAGCTTGCGAATGCCTTATAAAAGTACAGCGTTCCAATGAATGAAAAGCACTACATTGTTAACCTGTTTTCAGTTTACAAGGTCATTATCAGACTTTAACTAAGTTCTGTCGACAAAGAAGTTACGATGTTTGTAATAACATTGCAAAAGACCTTACACATCTAGATTGAGGCAGAAACACACAGTCAATGACGTCTTTGACAATGAAATGGTAATGCAATTTAAAAGGTAAAAAGTTGAACAATAAATAAAAAAACTTTACCTCTAAACTGGAAAACAGTGTCTATATACAATAGTTTACATTAATAAACAAACCAAAAAAATAAAACTGGTTCTTGACGAGTCACCTTCAAAAAGTATTAAACATGGAAAGTGATAGAGAATGTAATTAAAAGAAAGAACTAAAAGCTGTAATAGATACATCAGCGACTTACATCTGAGAAAAAGCTTTCATAATATTCTACGTATTCCGTGTTTTTCAACAGATGAAAATTTATTCTCCGCTAATGAGACCATAGTTACATTCCTTACCTACTGTCTTGTTCATTGCAGCGGAGCCTCATTTCAATTCAGACTTGTGAAGGAGCCCTAATGTTCTGCCGAATTTCCCCCATTGCTAGCTAGAGCATAATCTTCTTCCCAAACGATCAAATTAACATTTAATGTGGATTCCACCTCATTTCTTTGCGTCTTGCTTGTAGTTTCCCGTCCTTACTTTCCGAATAAGGAAGCGTTTTTCGACACATATATGGAGTACATAGGCAATTTCAATAAAATAAAAGAAATCAATAAATACAGGAAAATAGAATAATATGAAGGGACAGGCAGTGTTAGAAGTAATGAAAAACGAAGAGAATTGTGTGTAGTTTAGAAGAGGGGAAGTTTTAAGCTGTGTTTGGTTATTTAAGATTAGGTCAGGGTTGTGGACTAACTATTTGTTGATTCTCAGGGCTTTCAGCAGACTGAGCTTTTGGCCTCTGTTTGCTAAGTAAAGGACATGGGACTGTGGCTGGTAGCTCTGACCCTCACTCAGGACATGCTACGAAAATTTGGTGTCAGAATTCAGCAGCATTCATCTTCAACTATCCTAGATGCTATGTCTCTGCCTGATCGCTCAATATAAAGCTTATCACAATCTGGACGAGTAATTTTGTGTGTCTCACTGCTGGCTAGTAACTGGGTCTTATCTTTGCAATTAAAATACACTCTGCTGTCGTGCTCTTCAGGAAATCCAATAGTTGTAGGATTTCAGTCCTTTTGCTACAATTTTGTGATACCTCTTCTAGATTATGGTATTGTACTCCACTTTCTGAAGACAGTGGATGTGATCAATCAGGAGTGGATTGTAGCGACTGATTGAGGCAATAAATTTTATTCTGTCTAACTTTCAGTCCGGAACCACGCGGCTGCTACGGTCGCAGGTTCGAATCCTGCCTCGGGCATGGGTGTGTGTGATGTTCTTAGGTTAGTTAGATTTAAGTAGTTCTAAGTTTAGGGGACTGATGACCTCAGCTGTTAAGTCCCATAGTGCTTAGAGCCATTTCAGCCATTTTTCTGTCTAACTCTGCTTCGAAAACTTCTTCGAACGTGGGAACAGATGTAAAACAGTGTAGCATTGAATGGAAGGATTTTGTCCTATCCTGATTGACCACATATTGCATAGAAAACAAAAACTGAAAATTATACCCGTCCTCTATGCCCCATCTGCTGTCCCTTCCCCTGTCTGCAGGAAGTGTTGTACGATACCATATCTAGGAGAGGCATCATATATTGAAGCAAAAACACATAAATTCTGCAACTATAGCTTTTCCTACTATGGGAAGAACACCACAGCCCAGTGTATTTTCAGTAACAAAGAAAAGACCCACTTACCAACCAACAGTGGGGTACACAAAATTACTTGCTTCGGTTGTGTTAAGTTTTCAAAATTACTTGTTTTGGTTGTGATATGTAATATATTGTTCAGTCAAATAGAGACACAGCAAGTAGGCTCAGTGAACACGAAAGCAGCTGGAGGTTGCAGCATCCAGATTCCACATGTACTGCGCGTGTACTTGTTGACGGGCACAATTACCACGCACAGTCCCGTGTAAGCCACTTTTAGCAAACAAGGACCAAAAACTGAATCTGCAGGGAGCCCTGGAAATCGTCAAACATCTAGCCCACAGCCCTGATTAATTTTAAATGACCATACACAGCTTAAAACTTCCCCTCGTCTAAACTTCACGTAATTCTCTCAGTTTTCCATTATTTTCCACACTGTGTGTGTGTAGTGATGGACGGTAAATCATCGAGTAGAACAGAAGTTATATCTGGCGTTCCGCAAGGTAGCGTCGTAGGCCCTGTGCTGTTTCTGATTTACATAAATGATCTAGGTGATAATCTGAGCAGCCTCCTTAGATTTTTGGCAGATGGCGCTGTAGTTTACCGTCTAGTAAAATCATCAGACGATCAATTCCAATTACAAAATGATCTAGAGAGAATTTCTGTATGGTGTGAAAAGTGGCAATTGGCACTAAACAAACAAAAGTGCGAGGTCATCCACATGGGTACTAAAAGAAATCCGAGAAATTTTGGGTATACGATAAATCGCACAAATCTAAGGGCTGTCAATTCGACTAAATACGTAGGAATTACACTTACGAGCAACTTAAATTGGAAAGACCACGTAGATAATGTTGTGACTTAGCAAGACAGCCAAGTCACAACGAGAGGAAGCCGAAAGGCACGCGTTAAGCTCACGCAGATTGGCGTGAGGTCTGGAACAGTTAAAAGGAAATGAGAACTTAGAAAATGGACGCAGTTGCTGTAATACTTAACTTTAATCCACATTTGTAGAACATCGCTCTTGATGATACAAAAGTATGATAGCAATAACAACTGGTAATGGCGCCTTGCTAGGTCGTAGCCAATGACTTAGCTGAAGGCTATGCTAACTATCGCCTCGGCAAATGAGAGCGTATTGTCAGTAATCCATCTCTGGCAAAGTCGGCTGTACAAGTGGGGCGAGTGCTAGTACGTCTCTCTAGACCTGCCTTGTGGTGGCGCTCGGTCTGCTATTACTGATAGTGGCGACACGCGGGTCCGACGTATACTACCGGACCGCGGCCGATTTAAATGCTACCACATAGCAAGTGTGGTGTCTGGCGGTGACACCACAGATAATATTGTGGGGAAGACGAAACAAAGACTGCGCTTTGTTGGCAGAACGCTTAGAAGATGCGACAAACCCACTAAAGAGACAGCTTGCATTACACTTGTCCTCTGCTGGAATATTGCTGCACAGTATGGGATCCTTACCAGGTAGATTGTCGGATGTCATCGAAAAAGTGCAAAGAAGGGCAACTCGTTTCGTGTTATCGCGCAATAGTGGTGAGAGAGTCACTGATATGATACGCGAGTTGGGGTAGCAGTCACTGAAACAAAGGCGGTTTTCTTTGTGGCGAGATCTATTTACAAAATTTCAATCGCCAACTTTCTCTTCCGAATGCGAAAATATTTTGTTGACGCCCACCTACGTAGGGAGAAATGATCATCATAATAAAATAAGAGAAATTAGAGCTCGAACGGAAAGATTTAGGTGTTCCTTTTTCCCACGCGCCATTTGAGAGAGGAATAGTAGAGAAGTAGTATGAAAATGATTCGATGAACCCTCTGCCAGGCACTTAAGTGTGAATTGCAGAGCAGCTATGTAGGTGTAGATGTATATGTAGATGTAGATGTTTGTTCATTCATATTACTCCATTTTCCTGTATTTATTAACTTCTTTTATTCTATTGAGATTGCCTATGCCCTCTATATGTTCAATTGTTACAATTATTAATCCTTTCTTTTAATTGGTTTCTGTATCACTTTTCATGTTTAACATCTCTTGAAGGTGTCTCGTCATGAACTAATTTTCCTTTATTTTCGACCGGCCGGAGTGGGCGTGCGGTTCTAGGCGCTACAGTCTGGAGCTGAGCGACCGCTCCGGTCGTAGGTTCGAATCCTGCCTCGGGCATGGATGTGTGTGACGTCCTTAGGTTAGTTAGGTTTAATTAGTTCTAAGTTCTAGGCGACTGATGACCTCAGAAGTTAAGTCGCATAGTGCTCAGAGCCATTTTTTTGTTTTCGTATTGACCAATTAGCATCACGTAACAACCTCAATTCCTCTTCTTTTCTTGTTGTTTTCTATTTTTCCAGTACTCCTTCATCTTCTCCTCCGGTTGCCTTTTGCTTTCCCCTGCTGATGTTGTTCCCGATTTCTTATTTCTTTTGCACTGAACGCCTTTTAAGTTTAATATTTTATTCTTAAAAAGATTTATGTCTGATATTTTCGATTCTTTTATGTTGTTTCTTTCTAGATCTTTCCTTATTTATTTTATTTGGTTTGCTTGCTTAATGTAAACTGTTATATAGCCACAGTTTTCGAGTAAAGTGTTAATGTACTTCCTGTTTGCCACCTTTATACGACATTGACCGTAAAAAAATCGCAACACCAAGAAGGAGTTGCGCGACAGAAACGAAAGTTGGTAGGCATTTTTCTAATTCTGAAAGATGATGTCTATTCAGATTTCGCGCCAGTATGAGAATGCAAATTATGTTTGCTTTAAATACAGCCGTGAGCCTTAGTTTCCTTTGAGATTGGATATGGTGAGTTGACGCTAGTCAAGAATGGCATTATCATCAGCTCACTGAGTCTGAACGAGACCTTGTAATAGAGCTAAGAGAAGCTACATGTTTCTTCTAGATACTGCAGAAACACTTGGCGGTAATGTAGCCACTGAGCATGATTGTTGGCAGCGGTGGTCATGTGAATGTACAGTCGCGCGAAGACCGAGCTCCGGAAGGCCACGTGGTACTACCGAGAGGGAAGGACATCGTATTCGGCGTGGGGCTCTGGCGCATCGTACTGCATCTGCAACAGCAGTTGGCACCACAGTGACACAATGAACTGTTACAAATCGGTTACTTCGAGAACAGTTCCGAGCCAGATGCCGTGTAGCTGGATTGCACTGGCCCCAAACCACCGCCATTTGCGACTTCAGTAGTGTCAAGTGAGAGCCCGTTGGAGTATTGACTGAGGTCTGTTGTATTTTCTGATGGAAGCTGGTTCTGCCTCGGTGCCAGTGATGGCCGTGTAGTGGTTAGAAGGAGGCTAGCTGAGGGCCTGCAAACAACCTGTCTGAGACTAGACACACTGGACATACAATTGGAGGTATCGTCTGAGGTGCGACTTCGTATGGCAGTAGCACCACTCTCATGGTCATCGCACGCACCCTGACTACAAAACTGTACGTCAGCCTGGTGATTCAAAGTGTCGTGCTGCCATTCATGAGCAGCAATCCAGGGGGTGGTTTCCAACTGGATATCGCTCGCCTGCATACCGCTGCTGTAAGTTCTCTACAGAGTGTCGACATGTTGGTTTGGTCTGCTCGATTGCCAGTTCTGTCTCTAATCGAGCACGTACAGGACATCATCGGACAACTCCACATCATCCACAACCAGCATTAACCGTCCCTGTGTTGACAGACCAAGTGCAAGAGCCTTGGAGCTCCATTCCACTAACTGACATCCGGCACCTGTACAACACAACGAGTCCACGTTTGCAAGCTTGCTTTGAACGTACTGTCGGTTACAAAGTTATTGATGTACCAGTATGTCACATCTACAATGGCTTATCTCGCGCTTACATTATCCTGTGCTCTTGCAATGTTAATCACTTAAATATGTTACCTAGACAAACGTATCCCCGAAATTTCATTACTCTACATTTATTATTTTTTGAAGTTGCTATTGTTTTTTCCGTCAGCTTATTTATCTACTATTCAACTTTTTACTTTTTAAACTACCTTATCACTACACTGTCAGATATGACATTTACTGTGTGTTTATGCCTCAGTGTCCAAGCGTAACATGTTTGCAAATGTTGTTCACAAACATTGTAACTTCTTTGACGACAATAGTCAGTTAAAGCTTGAAAATGGCCTTGTAAGACGAAAACTGATTACAATAAATTAATTCTGTAGTACGTAAGCAATATAGTGCTTTTCATATCTTACAATATTGTTCTGCTAAAAAATTACGTAAGAATAAGTTAATAGTACAAAGTTCCATTTACAAAAGTAAAAAAACCCTGCACCACGGTAGTTCATCTCCGTTGTTACTGGAGTTGACTGGATTAACCACACAAGAAAATTACACACCCTCTACGCACTACAATTTGCCGAAAATCTCGTTTCGGTAATTTGGACCACGAACGTGAACAACGTCTTACACGCCTCACCTAATATACAGGGTATTTCACAATTGCTGTTGTAATACAACTTTTATCATGTAGCACTAATGTTTATTTACTCGGCCCCATTTCTTCTGGACTGTGGACACGGACCCATGTCTACCTGGAATGTAGTGTTTGCTCGAGGAATCAGTGATGGAGAGAAATCAATGTTGACCTGCAATTGTTCAATCAGGGCGACGTGCCGCCTGTAGTGATCGTTGATATCGTGTCGGGACGCGAGCCACCGACATCGGCGGGGCATGAGAGACCAGCATCAGAACCTCCAATACACGACCTGTAATGGAGGCGTGATGATTGGTCCACCTTTTCCACATATTTCTCATATAAAGGCCAGTTGCCTTTGCTCAGTCGTTAACCAGTCCCTTTCCTCCATCGCGCGGGTGGAGGGCGACAGCATTGTAACGTACTTTGAATATGCGTCATGTGGGCAGGTAATAACCGAAGGCAGCCTGATTTGTTGGTCGGCTGATTTGGGGGAAGGAACCAAACAGCGGGGTTATCTGTCCCATCGGATTAGGGAAGGGTTGGGGGAAGGAAGTCGGCCGTGCCCTTCAAAGGAACCATCCTGGCATTTGTCTGAAGTGATTTAGGGAAATTACGGAAATCCTGAATCAGGATGGCCGGACACGGGTTTGAATCGTCCTCCTCCCGGATGCGACTCCAGTGTGCTAACCAATGGGCCACCTCCCTCGATAAGGCCTCCTGGAGGCTCAGCAATTCGTCACGTTGCAGATGATTTAAATCTTATAACAAGTTCTGGCACACCATCAAGCGTAACATGCTCAATAAGAGGGGGTAGTTTCTTTACTAGAACCTGAAGGCTAGAATAAAGAGGAAGATACAAATACAATACATTCAGTGCCCAAAAGAATCAAGTCCAAAATTTTACACTTCTATTCAAGGTAGCATGTAACAGCACTTAAATTTACCCTTCTTTAGTGTGAGAATACATTATACAAAATACATTCTACCTTTAAGCATTATATGATGTTGTAAACTTTGCCGGCCGCGGTTGTCTCGCGGTTCTAGGCGCGCAGTCCGGAACCGTGCGACTGCTACGGTCGCAGGTTCGAATCCTGCCTCGGGCATGGATGTGTGTGATGTTCTTAGGTTAGTTAGGTTTAAGTGGTTCTAAGTTCTAGGGGACTGATGACCACAGCTGTTAAGTCCCATAGTGCTCAGAGCCATTTGAACCATTTTTTTTGTGTAAACTTTTTCCTGTAATCGCTTATGCGGCAAAAAATTTATGACAATTTTTCTTAGCAATTTCTTATTGTGATTCGATTCCCTTGCGCACTGAACCAGCCGTATTTCGTTGCTCATGTATCATACCTGTGCATGTAAATCCCATTAATGTTATTACTGTACAGGAAATACATTTCCTTTGTGTAAGTCGCAGGCTTGGTATGGCATTTATCGACCGATAACGGGCCTGCAGTTTACAAATGAAGTGTCTCTCCTGTACGGGATTAATATTAATGGGGTCTACGTGTACAGGTATGACACATGGACGTCGATATATAGAAGTTTGGGCCTGGCCGTGAGTCGTGCACGGACAGCCGAAGTGGTTAAGGTGGCCGCTCGCGGCCGGCCGCAGTGGTCTAGCGGTTCTAGGCGCGCAGTCCGGAACCGCGCGACTGCTACGGTCGCACGTTCGAATCCTGCCTCGGGCATGGATGTGTGTGATGTCCTTAGGTTAGTTAGTATTAAGTAGTTCTAAGTTCTAGGGGACTGATGACCACAGATGTTAAGTCCCATAGTGCTCAGAGCCATTTGAACCATTTTGACCGCTCGCGTATAGAGGAAACTCCGGCCCGAGTCCCAGTCCAGCAAAATTTTTCACTCTCGTCATTCCATAATGCAGATGGAGATGGTTCATGACGGATTAAGAGAATTTTTGTTTCGTTTAAGAATAGAAATTAAGATTTTTATCGTCTATTCTTGTAGCACTGGACCACTTATCCATATTTCATTGTAAATTTTCGCAGTATTTAAAGTGCCTCAGATGGCAAGTTTCGGATCACTCTATTACGTATTCTGTCGATACATAGTGAAGTGTTTGATGATTTTTTTAAATAATCAATTCTTGTTCTGTAAAAGGGGCACACAATTTATACTCTTTTTCGTCCATTACGGTTGAAACAGTTCTGTCCGAGAACGGCTCTAACCAAAATATTTATCTCTCAAAGAAATCTCTAATTTTCCACTTCTAAAACATTTGTTTGATCTTTTGCCGGAAGTCTGTCATGCTGGTAACTTTTGGTATCGACTCAGTTATGAATCCTGTTTTTCCTCTTGTGCGTCTTCAATGCTTTTTTTTTTTTTTTGTTGCTGCTTCCGTTCGCTTGTAACGCAAGAAAGTTTGTAACTTTTGTACCTTTTTATTTTTGACAGAGCTAATTTTCTTCTTGCTACGGCCCTAAAGCAGTCTATGTTCCACGAAAAACCTACCAGTCGTTTGTCTTTGTTGCTTCTTATTAGGGGAAGAATACTTCTGTTAGCTTATCACTACCTTGGTGAGAGCAGCTTTCCGTACCTTACGAAATATTGAAATTTTCATTTATTTCTTGCACTTCAGTTTGCTGCTAACGTTTCCAGTTTGCGTTAGTAACATCCCAACTACCTGTGGGGTTTGTATACTAATAGTGAAAACACTACCTGATCAGAAGAATACGGCCACCCACATGTAATGCGGAAACGATCACTAGTGCCACCAGAGGTGGACCCGAGCAGCTGTAGCAGCAGAATGGGTTGGTCAGGAGAGGTCAGTGACTTCGAACGTGGACTAGTCATTGGTGTCACCTGAGTAACAGACACAACACACAACAGGGACTGTTCAACCCTTCTAAAGCTGCCTAAGACTGCTGTTGGTGAAGTGACTGTATTGTGGAAACGCGGGCACCATAGGGTATTGCAGAGGCTGACTGTAAAAAAAAAAAAAAAAAAAAAAAAAAAAAATCTGTGGAAGGCATAACGCGTGAGTTAGGAAGTGCTACCAGCAGCCCAGCTAGCAACTGTGAGCAGAGTGTATAGAAACAAGATTTGGGGTAGTTTACCAACAATATGGAAAAAAATATCGAAAAACCAATATCAATTTTGATTCTGAAGGCTTTCATACCATTTCAGTTTTATGAGATACGGTACATGTCTTCTAGTGAAGTAGAGGATACATTGGAACTTTGACTGCAACAATAATCTTATTTACTGTTTATAGTTAAGGAGTATATTCGTAGAATCACAAAATTATAAACATTATATCCCACAAAGTTAGTCATCTTATTAATTTCACTTCAAAATAGAGAAGAATAGGAGAAGACTTGATTTTAAAGCCAAATTCAAGTATGGAGGCTGTACCAGTTTTTGGACAGTTTTCACCCCATGAGGAGTCCGAAATGATTTACGAAAGCCCTCCTCCTCCCCCAGCCTCCCACCCTCATCGCTCCACATCAGTTGATTTGTGAGCCCCTTTCCTCTCCATCCCCCCTCTAGGCCAAAGACATTATCCTATTGGTTCCCTCAATGTCAAGGTGGCTTAACTATGTCACAATACAAGACGGCGGCCAAGATGCTGGCCAAGATGGCAGAAGGGCAAAAAGTCACGAAGATAGCTGCTGGTCAAAAGATGGCAGCCTGTATGACGTCCTAACCCACTTGCCCCTGACACCCATCCCTATGACGTCGTAGTGTACTTGTGCTAAGTAGAAATGGCGTGAAATTCGGAGTAGCCCAACTGTGCAACGTAAAAATCTAGCAGTCCAGGTATCTCAAGTCGGTTTACGTGTTAAAGCAATTACTGACATGTTTTATTGCTCTAGAGAATTGCCATTGTTAAACACGAAGTAAGAACGTTTTGGTGTGTTAATGGAACACACTGTGCCTTTTAAGGGCTCCTAGACGTGTTTTAAAGATCTTTATATACAAATTTTGTGGGGTATATTTATTTAGACATTATAGTGTTTAAGGAGAGACGTTCTGTGTTCTCAATCATAGAGCATCAACGTTTTCATGTGTTTATTTCAACAAATAAGCAAGCTAGTAGCACAGAAACACATCACTCATTTTTGTTGTACGGCTCCTGTAGACCATCAGGCCATGTCTGATGAGCAGCTGCAGTCGTGTAGTCTGTGCGCCAGCCGAAAGGCGACTGTGACCCCTTGCACCAACGGATGGAGTCCCCCCCTCCCCCACTACACTTTTCCATGACCGCTCTAGCGTGCAGCGCCCCTCACCGCTTCACTTATCCTGCAGTCAACGGTGTGTTGGCCCCAATCCCATATCTCGTTCCAATAATACACACCATCCTTCCGCCCACCGCAGCTATATCCCTCTTACACATATCATATTAAATATATGCAGGACCTACATCTGGGAACGTTAGGCTGACAGGAATTGATTGATTCCAATATCCTATCAGGACCACTGAATTTTAGGCGGGCACTTACCACACGGGGCTGTAACATTCTTTAGGCC
Organism: Schistocerca piceifrons; assembly: GCF_021461385.2. Lineage (NCBI taxonomy): Eukaryota > Metazoa > Arthropoda > Insecta > Orthoptera > Acrididae > Schistocerca > Schistocerca piceifrons. Next base: position 219,182,041 of record NC_060140.1, on the reverse strand, counting down.
ACAGCAGTTAAATCTGCCAAGTTAAATACACTGCCAGAGAAAAAATTAGTACACCGTGTTAGAGGTTTCCAAATCACTGAAGATTTGGTATTGTAACAGTGCAAATGGAGTACATGAAACTATCACATTTACAGATCAATATCGCAAGTGGTTCTGAGGTACCAGGTATCGATCTACGCTGAAACACCCGTATTGCTATATGGTGTAGCGTCCACGAGCGGCAATACAGGCACTGACTCTAGCACCCAGTCGATCGTACAGATGTACTGGGGAACGTTATACCATGCCTGCCCGACCTCTTCACGTAGTTCTTTAAGAGATGTTGGTTGATGAGTCGCACTAGTCACTTCTCGCCCCATCGTATCCCTCACATGCTCGATTCCAGACAAGTCCAGAAATCGTGCTGACCAGTGAAGTTGCCGCACGTCTTGCAGAATACATTGAGTTTCACGGGCAGTGCGTGGGAGAGCATTATCCTGTTGGATCAACACATCACCTTCCGGCTTCAAGAACGGCAAAAGAACGGTTCTAACAACATTTCGCATGTATCGGGCACTGGTTAGCGTCGCTTCCGGAAAACACCAAAGGTGAACGAGAGTTGCAGCTGTTGCACCCCAGACCATAATGCCTGGGGTGGGGGCAGTATATCTTGGACGAATGCACTCTACGAAAGAGCGCTCACTAGGTCTACGTCATACACGCGAACGACCGTCACTTTCGTGCAGGCAGATTCTTATCACTGAAGACTGTGCCGTGCCATTCCATCTTCCAAGTGATCCTCTGACAGTACCAGTCGAGCCGTCCACATAGATGCTGTGGCGTGACTGGAAGATGGGCTAGAAGTGTGTGTGCAACTTTTAATAACTGACTCGCAACAGTTCGTGTTGCCACGTCTGTGTTCACAATCCCTGTGTAGCCGTACGCTGTGCCATTGCTGTTCTTAAAATACGGCAATTCTGACAGGAGTCTGCGATGAGTGAACGTCCAGAACGTCGTCTACGGGTTTGGGAATGTTCACGTGGCCACTGCGTTGCAATTTGCCGAAATGACCATCCTGCTACTTGGAAGACCAAAATCTGACGCCTTTCAAACACGCTCAGTTGGCTGTAAGAAGTACGAGTGCGTGTCCGTGGCAGGGTCGCCTGCTTGCTTCCCATGTTTGCACCGCACTGAGCCTTTTAGCTATGAGCATTCCCTATCAAAGTGTAGACAAAGAAGGCGCTCTGGTAGCTACACAACTACGCTTTCTGTTAGTGTATGACGCTGAAACCATTATAAGTACATCTGCTATCCCTCAGGTGGCCCATCCCGTCATGATATCAAAATGGACTACGTCTTTGTCGTCTTTCCATGTTTACTATTTTTTCCGGCAGTGTATACAGTGTGGTCGGAAATTCCCGTTACAGACTTCTAGAACTTGTAGAGGGGAGTGAGTACATCGTATTTTGAATAGGAACCCATGTCCGGGAACGTCATCCAACGAGACTACAGAGCGTCAAAGTTATAGGCGCCGGCGTCTGTAAATGTACGTATACATGGGGTGATTCCGTGATGATGTTACAGACTTTCTAGGATGATGGAGAACGATAAATGTATTAATTTGAAGCAAAGATCCCTGTACCGGAAACGAACGAGTAAAAAGTTATTAACGAAAACCGTTCTGATACCTCTGACAGTTGAATACATGTACCGGTTCTTGTGTTGCGAAGAGTGTAGGGTTCGTAACTTTCAGTGATGGTATTGTGGACAAAAACGAGAAAAAATGTCCAATAAACGTGGGCTCTAAATTGGATACCTGAGGAGCTATGACCATTCGTTCATATTCGCTAATGTGAAACACATCTCCTCTAATGAGCAAGTGTTCATAGCTGTTAAGGTACGCACTTTAGAGCCCACGTTTATTGGACATATTTTCTCGTTTTTGTCCACACTACCACCACTGAAAGTTACCAACCCTACTCTCTTCGAAACACAAGAACCGGTACATGTATTCAACTGTCGGAGGTATCAGAACGGTTTTATTTTATAACTTTCGACTCGTTCGTTTCCGGTACAGGGATCCTTACTTCAAATATATTCATTTATCGTTCTCCATCATCCTAGAAAGTCTGTAACATCATCACGGAATCACCCTGTGTATACGAACATTTACAGACGCCCGCCCCTATAACTTTGACGCTCTGTAGTCTCGTTGGATGACGTTTCCGGACATGGGTTCCTGTTCAAAATACGATGTACTCACTCCCCTCTACAAGTTCTAGAAGTCTGTAATGGGAATTTCCGACCACCCTGTATGTATGCTGCCTGCATCTAGGAATTTTTGGACCTTCACACACCCTTCCCTCTTATCCCAAGATCAAAAGGTCATAAGGATGTCGGCCTATGACACATAATCCAAGATGATACACAAAATGGCTCAAGGCCACCTCCCCCGTCATTGATAACCTAGATCCTATCAGGACATTGCGTGCAAATGTATACCCACTCTGCCTCCTCCACACCATCCCTCCACGGTTACAGCAGACAAGACTTTATAAGCAGGGTCCTTATCAGTAATCTTCCAGAATGAAACGTTCATGAAGTGACACTAACTCTGGACATGACACTGACGCTCATAGACGCCCTCGTCTATATGCTGGCATGTCAAATAAATATCGAAACATTTTAGTTCTGCATGGTTGGCTGTGTATAGGCATGATTTAATGGAATTTTGTGTGTTACACTAACATCATTTGCAGACAAATAATTATAGCTATTGCGAGAAGTATGTTTTAGGTTGGTCAGGATGCTTGGCACAAGCAAGCCATTAAACTTTGTTTTCCGCTGGGCAGCAGGTCAGTTACTGAAGTGTGGATGCATGGGAGCATAAAGTTAGCCTATGCTGACAGGCGAAGTCCACTTGGCAATGCAGTTACGATCTGCATAAAATATCAGGCAGTCAATTAAGTGACGCTTATGAGGGAAGACTATTAGACACGGAGAAAAAACAACTTACACACTGCAAATTGATTGCAATTAACATCATCTTTTCTGAGAGATAAATGATAATGGCTCTGAGCACTATGGGACTTAACATCTTAGGTCATCAGTCCCCTAGAACTTAGAACTACTTAAACCTAACTAACCTAAGGACATCACACACATCCATGCCCGAGGCAGGATTCGAACCTGCGACCGTAGCAGTCCCGCGGTTCCGGACTGCAGCGCCTAGAACCGCACGGCCACCGCGGCCGGCGATAAATGATAATCTGGGTCCGCACTCCTCACCTCCTGCCTTATCCAACAAATACGTAAATCCAGATAGACACCAAACGATAAAGAGGTAAATTAACAAACAGAACATGGGAAGATGCTCGCAAGTATCTCACCAAATGCACTTTGACTGAGACACCCCCCTGCTGTTATTAAAAATCAGAGAGGCATGCAGTAGTTAAAAGTCAATTAAGATTGGTTTCCACCATTAATTTCACCTGTGAACAGGGCAAAAACAATTGCAGCCACCCTCATAATTAGCTTCTTTTAATAAAATCAGCTTAGACGGTTTGAGACTCTCCTACCAACAGACCAATGGACAACGAAGTCAAATCAAACTGAAACAATAGTTTTCGTTCGTAAGGGGTAATGTTCTTACAGCCGAAATTTGACACGCATGTCGCGCGGCCATTGCAGCAACGCGGAACTGAGAGTTCCTTGTAAACAACAGAGCCTCGAGTAAAGTATTCAACAGAGCACCACTTGGAACGTCACTCTTTAAGCTCGGCAGGGAATCGCCAAGACGCGTTCCCGGACCTATACATTGCACACGACATTTCGCCGATTAACGGAGGAGACACGCACAGCACATAATTGCTGGCGCCTGCCTCGAAAGTCATCTCTGAAACTGATGACCGTGTCATACCCCCAGGCAACAAGCAGGCGCCAGCAGGAAGTTGACATCTTGCTGGTTAAGTAGAGAGACACGCCCCAGCAGACTCTCTGACGCTAGAATGGTTTACCTAAACCTTGTGAAGACTGAGCTGCTTTCGATAAATATTGAGGACAATATGGGGAGCATTGCATGTGCAAATGCACATGTCTTGCAGGCTATCGCCAAGACTAGAGCTCTGATTGGGCGCTAATATGTGACGTAGTTCGTTCTGACGCTCGTAACACAAGAGGAGGGGATTTCGTGGAAAATGTTATCTTTTTATGAGCCCTGGTTGGCTCGCGAATTTTGGAAGCAATTATATTTGTTGAGACACGGGAATTAGGGAATCGAGCAGGAAGGAGGACATCTTGTTTCTAAGAGTGGTACCGGCAGAAGGACATTCTATTTCAGAGAGTGGAACAATATGAAGGACTTCCTGTTTCGAGGAGTAGTTGAGTAAGACCGAAGGTGTCCTGGAGAGAGAGAGAGAGAGAGAGAGAGAGAGAGACGGATGGAGAGCAGATGGTGATTGTTCGACATCCGAGATGGCAGCTAAAATGGTGAGTGTTCTCGCTGCTATGCTAGGAATTTAATCGAGTGAAGTTTAGAAACCTTGCAGTCCAGTCAAGAGTTGTCTCACAGCCAAACTCATGATTTTTAACTGTTTATTTAAATTTTTTCACGATTTGGGACTTAATACTTTGTTACAGGGAATTTTAAGTGTCCATTCAGTTGCTCGTTAACTTGTTCAGAGCATTTAGTAATTCTAGTGCACGTAATTTCTCTTTAGTGCCATGGCTAACAGCTTTTTCGCCAAATCTTCGGAACAAACGTATCTTTTACACTATACTTTCCAACAATATCAGAAATTGAGTCCGCTTTGATGCAAAACACCTTGTTTTTTGTCTACTCGTTCATTCCCCCAAACTAGTTTCGGCGACAAATATCACCATCATCAGTGAGTTTTTTTAAATCTAAAACACGAATAACTAAGTAACAGCCCAGTACACTCCGAATAACTGGACTCCTCAACAAGTTCCAAGATAAAGTTTCTAATTTTCCAGTGCCTTGCAGACGCTACATTACGTGCGTCAATTGTGATTTGAACGGTTTGAAACCTCATTGTATTTCATGTCATTTTTTAACGAAGATGTTTCCATTTTTATTTAATCCCATGTGTGCAGACATTTATAAAATAAACAAATATTAATCGAATTCCTCTGAATACCATTTAAGTAGCTAATTGATCCCATGTCATTTCAATACAAATTAACACCTATGGAAATGGTCTCGTACGTAGCTGCCATTTGCCATTACCTGTGGACTGGCTAAAAGATCTTTTTTTTTTAAGAATAAAGTTATAATTCGTGTACAAACATGTAGTTGCAATTTAAAAACATTTTTAGGTTTATTAGACGTTCTACTTTAAATACAGATATTTTGGGATTGCTGGTGTTCCATCTTCAATACGCCGAAGATACTTCAATGTAACAGTAATCATCACAGAAAAATATATGATAAGGAATACCAGTATTTAAGTATGTAAGCAAACACCTGATCATTTTGTTCACATTTCTTTTACAGCCAGTTTATATCTAAAGAAACACATAAAACATAAGTTTAAAGCAAAATTTTGTTTTCATAGTGGAGTACAGTGGATGCAAATTGAAACGTGGAGAGATGCACAATCCAACAATATGTTTACTGGACTCCCATTTTCGCATTCATTTCCTGATTTCCTTCATAGCAACACAACCTGTGGAAATAATACAATAAACGACTCCGGCAACTAACCTTCAAAAAAGTCTAGAATTATTACAATTTTCAGATGACCTCCGATCAGAATCATCATCCAATACTTCGTTTTCGTCATCTGTAGGCTCGTCAAGGGTTCCCTAAATCGTTTTCTCTAAACGTTTCTGGTATCCACAGCACATTTTTAACACAAAATCAACATAAAACCACACAAAACGCACTAAACTGAGGGAACTCGGCAGTCATCTAATGCCTATGAAACAAGAGACAATAACAAAGGTTTCAAAAACGATGAATTGTTCACGTGATATCTCTACGGACATCTACGAAGCCTGCAGACGTCATAGGTGATCCCGAGAGCCGTAAAAATACATTCGATACAGTGGAAAATCATCGTAACTGGCGTGACGTAAGATTCCGTCCACTGTAAATTTCCATTTCCCGCAAGCGATGTATTATTACGTCAGCCAGACGCTAAGTACTAACCAGCGCCATCAGCCATACGCATAGTGCTTATTTGCTTCCAGAATTACAGATATCTTTCGATCAGCCTATGGGCCATTGAAAATGTTACTTCATATTTGTTTTAATCATTAATGCTCAGGTATCTGGCGACTCTCGAATTGCAAATCAGAAAATTCAAACAGCAACAGCTCACGTGGTTCCTCTGCACGTGGTAACAGACTTTTTTCATTAACTCACCCTGCCAGGACATTTAGTTTCCCACATTGTATAAATTTCTTTCATGCAACTCAACCTGCCAGGATATCCACATAGCTTCCTCCATATAGTCCCCCAGGGATAGTAATATCGTGTTGGACTTCCTTTTGCCTGGTGTAGTGCAGCAGCTCGATGTGACATGGACTCAATAAGTCGATGGTAGTCCCTTGCAGAAATATTGAGCCATGCTGCCTCTATAGCCGTCCGTAACTGCGAAAGCGTTACCGGTGCAGGTTTTGTGCACGAAGTGACCTCTCGATTACGTCCCATAGATATTCGATGGGATTTAAGTCGGGCAATCTGGGTGACCAAATCACGCACTCGAACTGTCCAGAATGTTCTTCAAACCAGTCACGAACGACTGTGGCACGGTGACTTGGTGCATTGTCCTCCATAAAAATGAAGTCCATGAATGGCTGCATCTGGTCTCCAGGTAGCCGAACATAACCATTTCCTGTCAACGATCGGTTAAGTTGGACCAGAGGACCCAGTCCATTCCAAATAAACACAGCCCACAACATTATGGAGCCACCACCTGCTTGCACAGTGTCTTGTTGACAACTTCGGTCCTTGGCTTCATCGGATCTCCTCCACAGGCCAAACCTACCATCAGCTCCAACTAGGATAGCTCCTACAGGAGATGCCATGCTGGTAGAAAAGGCACTCATGTGTTTGTTGTCTGCTGCCATAGCTCATTAACGGCAAATTTCGCTGCACTATTCTAATGGATACATTTGTCGTACATCCTACATTGATTTCTGTGGTTATTTCACGCATTGTTGCTTGTCTATTATCACTGATAACTCTACGCAAATGCCGCTGCTCTCTGTCGTTACGTGAAGGCCATCAACCACTATGTTGTCGATGGTGGAAGGTAATGCCTGAAATATGGTACACTATGGATCTCAGAACAGGGAATTCCCTAACGATTTCCGAAATGGATGTCCCATGCGTTTAGCTCCAACTAGCACTCCGCATTCGAAGTCTGTTATTTCTCGTCGTGCGGTCATAATCACGTCGGAATCCTTTTCACATGAGTCACCTGAGTAGAAATGACAGCTCCACCAATGCACTACTAGCTGCGCAGCATTTGTGCACCGCCGCCGTCAGTGTCAGCCAGTTTGCCGTGGCATACGGAGCTCCATCGCAGTCTTTAACACTGGTAGCATGCCGCGACAGCGTGGACGTGAACCGTATGTGCAGTTGACGGACTTTGAGCGAGGGCGTATAGTGGGCATGCGGGAGGCCGAGTGGACGTACCGCCGAATTGCTCAACACGTGGGGCGTGAGGTCTCCACAGTACATCGATGTTGTCGCCAGTGGTCGGCGGAAGGTGCACGTGCCCGTCGACCTGGGACCGGACGGCAGCGACGCACGGATGCACGCCAAGACCGTAGGATCCTACGCGGTGCCGTAGGGGACCGCACCGCCACTTCCCAGCAAATTAGGGACACTGTTGCTCCTGGGGTATCGGCGAGGACCATTCGCAACCGTCTCCATGAAGCTGGGCTACGGTCCCGCACACCGTTAGGCCGTCTTCCGCTCACGCCCCAACATCGTGCAGCCCGTCTCCGTGGTGTCGCGACAGGCGTGAATGGAGGGACGAATGGAGACGTGTCGTCTTCAGCGATGAGAGTCGCTTCTGCCTTGGTGCCAATGATGGTCGTATGCGTGTTTGGCGCCGTGCAGGTGAGCGCCACAATCAGGACTGCATACGACCGAGGCACACAGGGCCAACACCCGGCATCATGGTGTGGGGAGCGATCTCCTACACTGGCCGTACACCACTGGTGATCGTCGAGGGGACACTGAATAGTGCACGGTACATCCAAACCGTCATCGAACCCATCGTTCTACCATTCCTAGACCGGCAAGGGAACTTGCTGTTCCAACAGGACAATGCACGTCCGCATGTATCCCGTGCCACCCAACGTGCTCTAGAAGGTGTAAGTCAACTACCCTGGCCAGCAAGATCTCCGGATCTGTCCCCCATTGAGCATGTTTGGGATTGGATGAAGCGTCGTCTCACGCGGTCTGCACGTCCAGCATGAACGCTGGTCCAACTGAGGCGCCAGGTGGAAATGGCATGGCAAGCCGTTCCACAGGACTACATCCAGCATCTCTACGATCGTCTCCATGGGAGAATAGCAGCCTGCATTGCTGCGAAAGGTGGATATACACTGTACTAGTGCCGACATTGTGCATGCTCTGTTGCCTGTGTCTATGTGCCTGTGGTTCTGTCAGTGTGATCATGTGATGTATCTGACCCCAGGAATGTGTCAATAAAGTTTCCCCTTCCTGGGACAATGAATTCACGGTGTTGTTATTTCAATTTCCAGGAGTGTATATATATATATATATATATATATATATATATATATATATATATATATATATATGTGTGTGTGTGTGTGTGTGTGTGTGTGTTAAAAAATAATTTATGTTAGCTCAGAAAGCTTATTTGATGTCATTTTCCTGTTTCGCAAGACCTTTGAATGAAGTCTTCAGGGAAGCCAGTTCAGGGGATGGACATATCCTTTATCTCCCAGGATGAATGCACTATACCTGATGCAAATGGAATTTGGTTACTGATGTTAAGGAAGAATGTTTACAATTAACTAGATACTATGTATCCATTAAAAGCTGATGACGCTGAGAGCAAAACACATCGCAAGAAGTAAAAACTAAAAAGAAATATTGGCAGCCATCACAAGTGGCTGCACCTACTTTGTGCTCCCAGAACGACAACTCAAATGTTTCAGACGATGGTGATGGAATGGGTAAGTAACGTTTCTCTCGCTATATAGCGTCCCAGATGTAGGTGGTACTGGGGAAATGAAATACCCAGGGAGAACCAAATACTAACAAAGGCCTAAACCCATTAGTGTCTGTCCTGGCATCCGGCGGCTAGTGGTCATCGTCTGTTCAACCTAGTTGCTGCGGCTGCTACAAATTAATCTTGATCTCAACAATCAACTCTTTAAAAATTGTGACCCCCAACAGAGGTCACCACAACCACCTTCAACTTGAAAAAATCATGTTGGAACATCGGGAAAGGTAGCCACTACCCCAGGCTGGTTTTTCCTGGTCATCGGATTCTGGGGGACCAGGATCATCACGAAATAGAGAAGAGCAGGAACTTATCGAAACCTCTTCGCAAACATTTGATTGGCACACTCAACACCAACACACTGATTAAGGTAGGCAAACTTAAACGGCTTACAGATGTACTAGAAAAATTTCACATCAGAATACTCGCAATAAAAGAGACGCGTTTTGCTGACTAGAACCATCTCAACACGGAAATCTACAGGATATACAAAGAAAAACCTGCTTTCAAGTGGGAAACACCAACAATGTTTGGCACAGGATTTGCAGTAGACAACATCATAGGTCTCAGTTCAGTATCAGAAATAATCTCCACAATAACCTTTAAATCAGAAAACAAAAGATACACAGTCATCAACGCACATGCACCTAAAAATGATCACAACAGGAAGAGACCACAAGAAGTCGAAGACTTTTGGAAAGACGTGGAAGAAATGACAAACAAAATACCAGAAAGACATGTCTAAATTGTACTAGGAGATTTCAATGCAAAACTAGACGAGGAGAAGAAGTACAAGGAAATCATAGGCCCACATACAGCACACAAACGCACAAACAAGAATGGGGAGCATTTCATAAAGTACTGTCAAAATTTTAACTTAAAAGTTATGTCGACACAATTTCAGAAACCATGACGAAAACTGGCAACGTGGAAAACGCCCAAAAACATATGAGGAGAATTCCAAATAGATCACGTAGCCATAAAAAGTAAAAATACAAGTGAAATTCTAAATGTGAGAACTCGCAAAGGATTCTTCGGGTCCGACCACCACTTGCTACAAGTAAAGATTAGGCCAATTCCAAGGAAGAGAAAGACAAAACAGAACAAAATTATAAGACCAGATCCAGAATACATTAAGATAAACAAACACAAAATTATTGAAGAAATTAATCAGAATACAACAGAGAATTGGACAGACCCGGAGAAGAGAATTCGGAAGGCAATGCGTTGGGGTCAGCCTCCCAGTTTAGTAGCAACAGAACAACAGAAACATGGCAGAATTTCCACAAGTCCAAAAACAATCCTCGAAAGATATTAGAGCAGTGAAAAGGGCATACGACAAAAATAGACTAAATGAAATCGAGTGCGACTTCAAGTAAAATAATACGAGAAATTTCTACAGAATATTCGTAATGGGTTATCAGACTCCAAATATATGCTTCAGAAGAACAAATGGATGTCTAGAAACAAACACAAAAGAAAATTGCAATATTCTTAAAGGATACTTTGATAAACCCCTCTACTGTGGGATGCCCAAAGAAAACTTACACTTCACGATAATACTACCAAACGAAGACTCGAAGCCGCCTACAATCACAGAGGTAGAGGAGGCTATAAAACAACTAAAGAACAACAGAGCCCCAGAGGAAGATGGCATTATCTCCGAGATCTGAAAACTGACAGAGCAAAATATTACAAAGAAAATTCATAAAACTCTCTGGGAAATGTGGAATACAGAGAAGATTCCACGGAAATGGAAATGCGCACTGATTCACCCACTCCACAAAAAGGGTGACTGGACAAATCCTAGTAATTGCTGAGAGATCTCGTTATTACCGGTCACTTACAAAAGTCTGTCCAAGGTGGCACTGAACAGACTGGAACTACAAGTGGGTAAAAAGATAGGTGAATACCAGGCAGGGTTCAGAAAGGAAAGATCCTGTATTGAACAAATTTGGAAACTGCGAACAGTCTTGAAGGTCACACAGGTGCACAACACTGTAGTTACATTTGTGGACTTAAAAAGGCCTATGACTCTATCGACAGGCAGACTCTCTTTGACACACTAGAAGAATATGGAACGGACAGAAAAACTGGGGCACTGTTAGAACAGACGCTCACAGACACCACATCAAAAGGAAAATTTATGGGAGAAATCTCATAGCCATTTGAGATACATACAGGGGTCAGACAAGGAGATGGTCTCTCGCCACTTGTATTCAACATAGTCCTGGACAAGATTATCAAGCAGTGGGAAGAAAAAGTAAAAGGAATTCAGTTAGGAAGAATACGTGCAAACAAGATAATCATAAAATACCTAGCATTTGCAGATGACTTGGCAATACTCAGCAACAACAGAGAAGAAGCCCTGGCATATTTACATGAAGTCTCTACTAAAACGGGGTTACAGATATCATATGGAGAAAACACAGTGTATGGAAAGAAAGAACAACAATACACAAGTCGTGCACACAAAATACGGATTGGTTAACAGAGTGGAAAAATTCAAGTGTCTTGGAGAATACATACAAACATGAAGATCAAACAAGGCACCCAATACAGAACGAACAGAAAAACTTCAGAAAACGTACAAACTTACATGGATGTACTACAACAAAAGAGGTATCTCAAGACTAGCGAAACTCAGGCACTACAATACAATTGTACTACCAGAAACCCTCTATGCATCAAAACGACCACAATCGGAGCATCAAGCATCACAGGCACAGAAAAGATAGAACGTAAAATCCTTCGAAAAATTTTTGGAGCAGTACATAGAGATGGTGTATGGATGGAGGGGCCAACCAAAGAACTATACGAACGTACAGACAGACTCACAGATCAAAAAACGTCGATTAACATTCTTTGGGCACATACACAGAATGAACAACACCAGACTCACAAAGAGGATTTTTGATGTAGCCAAAAGCTGAATCAAAAACACCAACTGGCTTCATGGAATATAAGAAGACCTAAGACAAGCAGGGATCAATAAAGAAATGATAGATGAAAGAGCCAAAGTCAGAAAGAAAATTATAAACACGAAATTTGAAGTAAAAGAAAGGCACAGACTAGGGAAAATATGGACAGAACAAAGGAAACACGAACGCAGCCAAAGAATGAAGAGGTTTTGGGAAGAGAAAAAGAAGAAGAAAACATAAAAAAGGGGAGACTTGAACAATCATGTAATATTCATATATATATATACTATCGGTCAGTGCGAACAGCTCAGTATTGTAAACACGTCACGCAGCGGTTTTCTTCCGCCAGTGACCGCTCTTTCCGTTCACAGGACAAACGTTTCCTAACTGGAGACAGTACACCCTGTCACCGCCGGAAAAGCGTGGTTCGTAAGTTCTCATAAAATTCCGCATGTACTACAATGGGTTTGTTCTTTCTCGTGTCTTTCAAACGCTGGCAGACACAAATCACGTCATTGTGTGTCACGTAACGCATCGTAAGTTCTGATAAAATTCCATATAAACTACGATAGGTTTTGTTCTTTCTCGTATTTTTCAATCGCTGGCAGAAACACGTGAGCTTATTGGTGTGACATGCGATGCATCTGTGAGTTAATAACACGTCGTAGTCGTGGGGTTTGTCGGTTTCTCGTGAAATGAATATCCGTTCCCTTTTTTTATGTACAAAATACACCGAAAAAAAAATTAACGACGGTCCGTCACTTGCTGCGCAGTACTGGGAATACTTTTCCTCATTTACGACACACCCTAGTCAAATGGCTCAAATGGCTCTAAGCAGTATGGAACTTAACATCCGAGGTCATCTGTCCCCTAGACTTAGATCTACTTAAACTAACTAACCTAAGGACATCACACATATACATGCCCGAGGCAGGATTCGAGCCTGCGACGGTAGCACCAGCGCGGTTCCGGACTGAAGCGCCTAGAACCGCTCGGTCACCAAGCAGGCTCATCCTAATCGTAAATGAAGAAAAGTATTCCGAGTGCGGCGCAACAAGTGACGGACCGTCGCTATTTTTGTTTTTCTCGGTGTACTTTGTACATAAAACAAAAGGAACCGTTTTTCATTTCATGAGAAACCGACAAATCCCACGAATACGACATGTTATTCACCCACAGATCTGCCAGCCATTGAAAAATACAAGAAAGAACAGAACCTATCGTAGTGTATATGGAATTTTACCAGAACTTACGATGCGTTACGTGACGCACAATGAGGTGATTTGTATCTGTCAGCGTTTGAAAGACACAACAAAAGAACAAAGCCCATTGTAGTACGTGCGGAATTTTATCAAAACTTACGAACCACGCCTCTCCGGCGGTGACAGTGTGTACTGTCTCCTGTTAGGAAACGTTTGTCCTGTAAACGGAAAGAGTGGTTACTGGCGGAAGAAGACCGCTGCGTGCATGACGTGTTTACAACAGCACTGCGCTGTTCGCCCTGACCGATACTCACCACGCCGACAGCTGATAACAGACGCGTTTCAGTGCTACTACCGTGGCAATGTTCACAAACCACCTCATCCGTAAGGTTGTCGATGGAGGAGCTGACGTTGCAAGACTACTGTATCACCGGAGGTTTCGTAACCGGTGCCTTCCGTCCACACAAACATTTTGCTCTGCCGGTAGGTGCTTGAGGGACTACGGTGCACGTATAGCACCCTCACAATTTTGTAGCCGGGGCCGACAGTCGGCCTACAGTGTGGATGACAAAGAAAATTTGTTACGAATACTTGCGGAGGACCGAAGAATAAGCACCAGGTCTCTCCCTACTGTGGTCGGAATGTCACAATCTACTGTTTATACGATTACTGCACAGAAGCCAGTACCAACACTTTTGCAAGCAGAAGGTAAAAGCATTGTCACCCGACACTAACAAGCAGAGTCTGGATTTCTCCAAACTCATCCTACGGCGTCAGGGTCACGACTAACATGTTTCATGAACAGTACAGCTGACCAAACAAGCGTATTTTACGAAGAAGGGTACACTGAATTCACATAGATCGCACGAGTGAGCAGAAGAAAACCCCCACAGCACACTAGTATGAGAGTATCTGGTTTGGCATTATTGATTGGCATCTCATAGGGCAACATGTTCTATCATCAAAGCTGACAGCAGAGCGCTATCTGTTTTTCCTGGATGCTACATTACCGGAATTGTTGAAAGACGTTAGTTTGACCTCTCATGTGAACCATGCATGATGGAACCCTCGCCCACTTCAGCAGCACGGTGCGACGCCACCTCGACATTTCTTTCCCTTACAAATGGATTTGTCGTGGAGGCCCTGCAACCTTGCAGCTAGATCGCCAAACCTTAATTGACTGAATTTATTTTTGTGGGGCTACATGAAATCTGTGAGTTATGAAGGAGAGGTTGTTGATGGCAAAAGCCTTAGGAATACAACATGCATGTGAAATTACGCGACGATTTACAGACATGATGGAGAGTGCTCACCAATCTTTTCTGCAAGCCGGCCGATGTGACCGAGTGGTTCTAGGCGCTTCAGTCCGGAACTGCGCTGCTGCTTCGGTCGCAGGTTCGAATCCTGCCTCGGGCATGGATGTATGTGCTGTCCTTAGGTTAATTAGGTTTAAGTACTTCCAAGTCTAGGGGACTGATGAACTCAGATGTTAAGTCCCATAGTGCTTAGAGCCATTTGAACCACTTCCTCTCTGCGAAGAGTCGAACTCTGTCTCACACACACTGTGGCATTTCGAACAGTGCATATGAAACGCCACTGCAGCTTCTGGTAATATGTTGCTATGTTATTTCAAAATTTGTACAGTTGTATTGTATCTGTCTGGATTAACATAGACATAGCTGAGTACTAGTATTTTGTATTCCGATTCTTTTTACTCGCTCCTTAAGACTAAATGCACCACACAAAAACCAAATAATAAAACAAGCATACACAGGAATACTGTTCCTCCTCAATTTCCTTTCCCTATGACACCTAGCCGCGATATATAATACCGGCTGGCGAGAATGGAACGAGACAGATGTGGACGCCGTCATTTCTCTCATTTTCAAGGAGTCCGTGGCCACATTTCTCACCTTCTAATCGGCGGCATCGACTACCTACAACACTCGCATGTCGTGCGGTGTTGTTGAGCTGTACCCTCGGCCTATCTACATCTACATCTACATTACATCTACATGGATACTCCGCAAATCACATTTAAGTGCCTGGCAGAGGGTTTATCGAACCATCTTCACAATTCTCTATTATTCCAATCTCGTATAGCGCGCGGAAAGAATGAACACCTATATCTTTCCGTACGAGCTCTGATTTCCCTTATTTTATCGTGGTGATCGTTCCTCCCTATGTAGATACGTGTCAACGACATATTTTCGCATTCGGAGGAGAAAGTTTGTGATTGGAATTTTGTGAGAAGATTCCGTCGCAACGAAAAATGCCTTTCTTTTAACGATTTCCAGCCCAAATCCTGTATCATTTCTGTGACACTCTCTCCCATATTTCGCGATAATACAAAACGCGCTGCCTTTCTTTGAACTTTTTCGATGTACTCTGTTAGTCCTCTCTGGTAAGGATCCCACACTGCGCAGCAGTATTCTAAAAGAGGACGGACAAGTGTAGTGTAGGCAGTCTCCTTAGTAGATCTGTTACATTTCCAAGTATCCTGCCAATAAAACGCAGTCTTTGGTTTGCCTGTGTCGGCTCATAGAAACACCCGCCCACATTTCTCGATTTTATAACATTCAGTTGCATTGCTACTTAGTAACACACGAACATGGAGAAAAAGAATTTATGTTTGTAGCTCAATGTGTGCTACTTTGTACTAAATATTTTCTCCATTTACGACCCCCTCCCAAACACACACAATATATATATATATATATATATATATATATATATGTGTGTGTGTGTGTGTGTGTGTATACACTCCTGGAAATGGAAAAAAGAACACATTGACACCGGTGTGTCAGACCCACCATACTTGCTCCGGACACTGCGAGAGGGCTGTACAAGCAATGATCACACGCACGGCACAGCGGACACACCAGGAACCGCGGTGTTGGCCGTCGAATGGCGCTAGCTGCGCAGCATTTGTGCACCGCCGCCGTCAGTGTCAGCCAGTTTGCCGTGGCATACGGAGCTCCATCGCAGTCTTTAACACTGGTAGCATGCCGCGACAGCGTGGACGTGAACCGTGTGTGCAGTTGACGGACTTTGAGCGAGGGCGTATAGTGGGCATGCGGGAGGCCGGGTGGACGTACCGCCGAATTGCTCAACACGTGGGTCGTGAGATCTCCACAGTACATCGATGTTGTCGCCAGTGGTCGGCGGAAGGTGCACGTGCCCGTCGACCTGGGACCGGACCGCAGCGACACACGGATGCACGCCAAGACCGTAGGATCCTACACAGTGCCGTAGGGGACCGCACCGCCACTTCCCAGCAAATTAGGGACACTGTTGCTCCTGGGGTATCGGCGAGGACCATTCGCAACCGTCTCCATGAAGCTGGGCTACGGTCCCGCACACCGTTAGGCCATCTTCCGCTCACGCCCCAACATCGTGCAGCCCGCCTCCAGTGGTGTCGCGACAGGCGTGAATGGAGGGACGAATGGAGACGTGTCGTCTTCAGCGATGAGAGTCGCTTCTGCCTTGGTGCCAATGATGGTCGTATGCGTGTTTGGCGCCGTGCAGGTTAGCGCCACAATCAGGACTGCATACGACCGAGGCACACAGGGCCAACACCCGGCATCATGGTGTGGGGAGCGATCTCGTACACTGGCCGTACACCACTGGTGATCGTCGAGGGGACACTGAATAGTGCACGGAACATCCAAACCGTCATCGAACCCATCGTTCTACCATTCCTAGACCGGCAAGGGAACTTGCTGTTCCAACAGGACAATGCACGTCCGCATGTATCCCGTGCCACCCAACGTGCTCTAGAAGGTGTAAGTCAACTACCCTGGCCAGCAAGATCTCCGGATCTGTCCCCCATTGAGCATGTTTGGGACTGGATGAAGCGTCGTCTCACGCGGTCTGCACGTCCAGCACGAACGCTGGTCCAACTGAGACGCCAGGTGGAAATGGCATGGCAAGCCGTTCCACAGGACTACATCCAGCATCTCTACGATCGTCTCCATGGGAGAAGAGCAGCCTGCATTGCTGCGAAAGGTGGATATACACTGTACTAGTGCCGACGTTGTGCATGCTCTGTTGCCTGTGTCTATGTGCCTGTGGTTCTGTCAGTGTGATCATGTGATGTATCTGACCCCAGGAATGTGTCAATAAAGTTTCCCCTTCCTGGGACAATGAATTCACGGTGTTCTTATTTCAATTTCCAGGAGTGTATATAGGGTGGCAGGGTGGTCCATTGATAGTGAAGTGACCGGGCCAAATATCTCACGAAATAAGCATCAAACGGAAAAACTACAAAGAACGAAACTCGTCTATCTTGAAGGATGAAACCAGATGGCGCTATGGTTGGCCCGCTAGATGGCACTGCCATAGGCCAAACGGATATCAGCTGCGTTTTTTTAAAAATAGTAACCCCCATTTTTACTAGATATTCGTGTAGTACGTAAAGAAATATTAATCTTTTAGTTGGACCACTTCTTTCGCTTTTTGATAGATGGCGCTGTAGTAGTCACAAACGTATAAGTACGTGGTGTCACGTAACATTCCGCCAGTGCGGACGCTATTTGCTTCGTGATACATTACCCGTGTTAAAATTGACCGTTTACCAATTGCGGAAAAGGTCGATATCGTGTTGATGTATGGCTATTGTGATTAAAATGCCCAAAGGGCGTGTGCTATGTATGCTGCTCGGTATCCTGGACGACATCATCCGCGTGTCCGGACCGTTCGCCGGATAGTTACGTTATTTAAGGAAGCAGGAAGTTCTGAGCCACATGTGAAACGTCAACCACGACCTGCAACAAATGATAATGCCCAAGTAGGTGTTTTAGCTGCTGTCGCGGCTAATCCGCACATCGCAGTTGATATCCGTTTGACCTATGGTAGCGTCATCTAGCGGGCCAACCATAGCGCCATCTGGTTTCATCCTTCAAGCTAGACGAGTTTCGTTCTTTGTAGGTTTTCGTTTGACGCTTATTTCGTGAGATATTTGACCCGGTCACGCTCAATATATGTGTGTGTGTGGGTGTGTGTGTGTGTATGCGTAACTGGTATAGGTATACGTATTCAAATACAGAGATATGTAAACAGGCAGCATACGGTACTGCGGTTGGCTACGCCTATACAGGGTGTTACAAAAAGGTACGGCCAAACTTTCAGGAAACATCCCTCACTCACAAATAAAGAAAAAGTGTTATGTGGACATGTGTCCGGAAACGCTTAATTTCCAGTATGTACTGTACTTCCTCGATTCACTGCCAGTTGGCGCAATTGAAGGAAGGTAATGTTGCCTTCGGTGCTCGTGTTGACATGCGACTCATTGCTCTACAGTACTAGCAACAAGCACATCAGTACGTAGCATCAACAGGTCAGTGTTCATCACGAACGTGGTTTTGCAGTCAGTGCAATGTTTACAAATGCGGAGTTGGCAGATGCCCATTTGATGTATGGATTAGCACGGGGCAATAGCCGTGGCGCGGTACGTTTGTATCGAGACAGATTTCCAGAAAGAAGGTGTACCGACAGGAAGACGTTCGAAGCAATTGATCGGCGTCTTAGGGAGCACGGAACATTCCAGCCCATGACTCGCGACTGGGGAAGACCTAAAACGACGAGGACACCTGCAATGGACGAGGCAATTTTTCGTGCAGTTGACGATAACTCTAATGTCAGCGTCAGAGAAGTCGCTGCTGTACAAGGTAACGTTGACCACGTCAATGTATGGAGACTGCTACGGGAGAACCAGTTGTTTCCGTATCATGTACAGCGTGTGCAGGCACTATCAGCAGCTGATTGGCCTCCACGGGTACACTTCTGCGAATGGCTCATCTAACAATGTGTCAATCCTCATTTCAGTGCAGATGTTCTCTTTACGGATGAGGCTTCACTCCAACGTGATCAAATTGTAAATTTTCACAATCAACATGTGTGGGCTGACGAGAATCCGCACGCAATTGTGCAATCACGTCATCAACACAGATTTTCTGTGAACGTTTTGGCAGGCATTGTTGGTGATGTCTTGATTGGGCCCCATGTTCTTCCACCTACGCTCAATGGAGCACGTTATCATGATTTCATACGGGATACTCTACCTGTGCTGCTAGAACATGTGCCTTTACAAGTACGACACAACTTGTGGTTCATGCACGATGGAGCTCCTGCACATTTCAGTCGAAGTGTTCGTACGCTTCTCAACAACAGATTCGGTGACCGATGGATTGGTAGAGGCGGACTAATTCCATGGCCTCCGCGCTCTCCTGACCACAACCCTCTTGACTTTCATTTATGGGGGCATTTGAAAGCTCTTGTCTACGCAGCCCTGGTAAACAAAGTGTTTGAAGTCACGCTGGTACGTTCTGTTGCTGTGTGTTTCCATTCCATGATTAATGTGATTTGAAGAGAAGTAATGAAATGAGCTCTAACATGGAAAGTAAGCGTTTCCGGACACATGTCCATATAACATATTTTCTTTCTTTGTGTGTGAGGAATGTTTCCTGAAAGTTTGGCCGTACCTTTTGTAACACCCTGTATAAGACAACACGTGTCTGGCTCAGTTGTTAGATCCGTTACTGCTGCTACAGTGGCAGGTTATCAAGATTTAAGTGAATTTGAACGTGGTGCTACAGTCGGCGCACGAGCGATGGGACACAGCATCTCCGAGGTAGCGATGAAGTGGGAATTTTTCCGTACGACCATTTCACGAGCGTACCGTGAATATCAGGAATTCGGTAAAACATCAAATCTCCGACATCGCTGTGGCCGGAAAAAGATTCTCCAAGAAGGGGTCCAACGACGACTGAAGAAAATCGTTGAACGTGACAAAAGTGTAATCCTTCCGCATATTGCTGCGGATTTCAGTTCTGGACATCAACAAGTGTCAGCGTGCGAACCATTCAACGAAACATCATCGATATGGTCTTTCGGAGCTCAAGGTCTACTCATGTACCCTTGATGACTGTACGACAAAAAGTTTTACGCCTCGCCTGGGCCTGTCAACACCATTGGACTTTGGATGACTGGAAACATGTTGCCTGGTCTGACGATTCTCTTTTCAAATTGTATCGAGCGGGCGGACGTGTACGGGTATGGGGACAATCTCATGAATCCATGGACCCTGCATGTCAGCAGTTTACTGTTGAAGCTGGTGGAGGCTCCGTAGTGGTGTGCGGCATGTGCAGTTGGAGTGATATGGGACCCCTCATACGTCTAGATACTACTCTGACAAGTGACACGTACGTAAGCATCCTGTCTGATCCCCTGCATCATGTCCATTGCGCATTCCGACGGTGTCGGGCAGTTCCAGCAGGACAATGCGACACCCCTGCCGTCCAGAATTGTTACAGAATGGCTCGAGGAACACTCTTCTGTTCCGCTGACCACTAAACTCCCCAGATACGAACAATATTGGGCATATCTAGGATGCCTTGCAACGTGCTGTTCAGGAGAGATCTCCACCCCCTCGTACTCTTGGATTTATGGACAGGCCTGCAGTTTCTTCGGCTCTTCAGTAATATATATATTTCCATGTCAGGGTGGCTGCGACGTTGATGGTTTCCAACATTCCTGGCAAACAAACCACCATAGGTGAGTACTGTGTGTGTGCGTGTGTGTGTGTGTGTGTGTGTGTGTGTGTGTGTGTGTGTATGTGTGACGAAGCCAAGAAAAAAACACAACAGATAAGAAAGATGTACAAGAATATATTATTTTTGAACATTAACTGGACTTACGTAAAGATTTAGCTGCACTGTATCAAACCATATAGACTTCAGTGCCACCTCAACCCCTTATGCCAAATTTGTGTCACAAGACTGCTCTGATTTGGCTGCTTAATCATCGTCATCATAATCATCAGATGAGGAGGGGACCTGCCTGGCTCTGACGTACTAATCCATAATATATTGTATGTCTTATGTGCTGGACGACTGGCTCGATAATTCTATAAAGGCTACATCGTTCAAGTAACAAGTGCAAATGCACACATGCACACACACAAGATATATATATATATATATATATATATATATATATATATATATATATATATTACTTACCCAAATCACCAGTGGAGTGATGTCATTGAGATTAGGTGTAGTGCGTTCGTCCTGGGAACTAACGGTCTCTGCATCCAGTGAACTGGCTTCAGTGAAGATCTCATTCAAAGGTCTTGGGATCTGATAAGCATTCTGTGCACGTATAATCTATTTTTCAGCACATCATCATTGCTTAGGGGTATCGACTTCATCACCCCATCCAGCCTCCTGCGTCTGGAGCCGGAATTAACTCCATTAAAAAGGCAGTGAGCGAAAGGGCGGCGTTAATGTTGCGAGACATGGGGTTGCAGACGACGCGTCACTGGTTGCCGGAGTGGCAAGGTAGCAGGGTCGCCGCGAACCAGTCTGGCATTGTGCACGTGGGGAGAAAAGGGGGGAACCCATCCTCTGGTGACTACGACCGCTAGTCACCGGTCAACAAACGGGCAGAGTACATGACCGTGCCGCTCCATGTTCTGTGGCTTCTCAGATGCGACCTAGCGGCCGATAGCAGCCGGACAGAAGAAAACGCGCGATTTATTTTGTGCGCTACTGGCGTGCTTCTTCATTGACATAAACACACGAAAACGTTCATGCTCCATATTTAACAACATCGAACATCCCTCCATCGACACTACAATGTCTAAATAAATACACCACACAAAATTTCTACCAAAACATTCTTGTTACATGTTTACTAACGGCAAGTTTCTCTAACGCAATTAAACACTTCAGTAATTGCTTAAATAAGTAAACTGTCTTGAAATAAGTGGGTTATTACATTTTTACTTAGAACAGTTGGGCTGTTTTGAATTTCTCGCCATTTTTACTTAGCATAAGTGGAGTATAGCGTCATAGGGTGTCAAGGGCAAGTGGGTTTGGGACGTAATACGTGTTGCCATCTTTTGACCAGCTACCATATTGGTGACCTTTTGCCCATCTGCCATCTTGTCTACCATCTTGGTTACTCAAACATAGTTCAGCCATCCTGAACTTGAGGGAACCAATAGGATAACTGTACCTGGCCTAGAGGAGCGACGGAAGCCAGAGAATGGCCATATATCATCTTCGTCCCTCATGATACAAACGAAGATCGGATGCAAACAGACTCAGGACACGTACAGCCTACGTGCTAATGCACATCAAGAACACTTCCTATTATTTAATTCTTTAAAGTCATAGCCGAGGTCATCAAAACTTAAGATATCATGAAATTTTATTTTAGTTGTTCGAGACTACTATTTATTATGCATCAGCTAAAAATTACCCTTTGGTAATGAAAATGTAGTTGACTTTGCGAAACACCATTTTTTATTTCATGTGAAATCACACATTGTATTGTATTGTATGTTAACCGGGGGCCTAGAAACGACGGAGAGGCTCCGTCCCCGCCGCAGCCGCAGTGGTCCGCATCCCCACGACTACCGCAGTCCACTTCACCCCTCCGCCGCCCTACAGCGAACCCAGGGTTATAGTGCCGTTCGGCCCCTGGTGCACCCCCCAGGGAACGTCTCACATCAGACAAGTGTAACCCCTATGTTTGCGTGGTAGAGTAATGGTGGTGTACGCGTACGTGGAGAACTTGTTTGCGCAGCAACCGCCGACATAGTGTAACTGAGGCGGAATAAGGGGAACCAGCCTGCATTCGCCGAGGCAGATGGAAAACCGCCTAAAAACCATCCACAGACTGGCCGGTTCACCGGACCTCGACACAAATCCGCCGGGCGGATTCGTACCGGGGACCAGGCGCTCCTTCCCGCCCGGAAAGGCGTGCGTTAGACCGCACGGCCAATTAAATTTGTACTTGTATGAAACCAAATATGACGAAAATAACGTAAATGACACTAGAGCTCTCTCGACAGTTCATGCCCATAAGCATAAATTATAAGCATTTCTAAAAAAAAACACTCCAGAACATAAGTTGTAGTTTTCGTTTGATAGAGACAGTTCTTTAGTTTTTCACGTGAAGTCTGTCCTTTCGTCTATTCCATTTTCTTCGTTCTGAAAATGTTTCAGTGATTTACTATTTTAAGATTGTGATCACCTGTTATGCTGCGAAATGTGACATTGTTTTAATTTGAACATAATTTTATGTGAATATTTGACCAAAGACGACCAAAGCATGAAGAAAATAAATCTCAATTACGAACCAACAGAATGTCTCCACTCTTGTTAAGTTCAAGCCTGGTGCTCGCAGAGAATGTGGCCTTTTTGTGTACAGAATATCGGTAAAATATGAATATGAAGTTTTATTCAAGACTAATTTTTGGACACTCTTTTTTCCCACTGGAACAAAATAATAGCGTTGAGTTGCTAGAAGTCGTTTCGAATAATTATGATTTACATCAACAGTTAAGTTCAAAGGTGAATTATTTTGCAAACTTATTTTTAAATCTAAAGAAGGTAATGCTTAATTGAGGAGAGAATGATTTCAGTAGGAGGTATAATGGCTGGACAGCTCCTCATGAGTCTCAAATTTCGTTATTCACTGTTAAACAACGCTTGATGTGGTGTGAAAAGCGACGCCATTGGACAGTAGATGACTGGAAAGGTATGAACATGCAGTGATGAGTCACGCTATATCATGTGGAAATCCGTGCCTGTGTAGTGTCAAATGCGGAGTTCAGAGCAGGTGGTATTACAGTGTTTTTCGTTGCTTGGATGTGGTCCACTTATTGAGCTTAAGAAACGCCAAACGCGGAAGGTTATGAGCACATTTTACGCATTTTACGGAAGTCCGTATTGCATCATCCTGACACCTGTGAGGATATCGTTTGAGAGCAATAACATTCCTGAAATGGACTGGCCTGCCCAGAGTCCCAATCTGAGCCTAATAATATGGCTAGAATGTGGATTTCGCTCCAGACCCCACTGTCTAACATCATTACCTTCTCTTATTGCGGCTCTTGAGAAAGAATGGGGTGCCATTTCTCCACAAACATTCAGACAGCTCACTGAAACTGCCCCAGTAGAGTTCAGGCCATCATAAAGGCGAAGGGTAGACACACCACCTATTAATTTCCACTAATAGGTGTCCAGATTCGTTTGATCACATAGTATGCATTTACATCCGATCTTCATACCAATAGGATAATGATCCAAGTCTACAGTACCCTGGAGTACTTGCCATTTAGACCTTAGTTTAATGCAAGGAGAGTTTTAGGTCTAAATTCAGATTTTGCTGTACTAGGAGCTATAACCATTGCTACGGCGCCGTCATTCATTATGGTCAGTGATTTACTATCCAACAATGCAAAGCCAGATTCGCCCTTTGGATGTGTAGCTCCAACACTCGTGAGCATTATAGACTCCTTCTAATGTATAATGTTCGTTTGTTTTTTAAAACAAATCATTCACTTACATTCGTTTATCAGAGCTCATGGTGGAATTGTTGTGTACGACTTCAAACGCAAAGTTAAGGAGAGGTGGGCTGCAGAGTGGTGCGGCAGCTGCTATTGTAGGAAAGCTGGACAGGAGCAGAAATGGTTAGTAAACAAGTATGACGGCAGACAGAAGATTTACTGAACTTGTATTTCTCCAAGTGTACAAAGACTCATTACAAATGATGCAACAAAATATGGAGTCCAGCTTGTACAATAGCAACAACAATGGTGTTGAAGCCACGGCTAGGCGGCATCTGCGTGGGATCTCGTAGCAAAGTGGTTCCAAGCACCAGTGGGCTGAGTCGCTGCACCGACCGTCCTATATTGTGATGGCAATGTGTGTTTGTTTTTAACTCTGCCTGGGGTCAGTTGCCTTGCAACGGCCATTGCCGGTCCCAAGCCCAAAAGAGGAGGGTTGGGCATTGGGCTAGCAACACAATCCTGTAAAAAACTCTTTGTTACGAAAAACAAACTTGCCTCGGACGTGGATGTATACAGTGCAAAAATAGGAAGGAATGGAGGCAGTTTGTGGAAGCAGAGCGTGGTCTGCAGGGCCTGTGATCGCTGAATATCTGTCTATCTAATGTGTATGTTGTTGAAAGGTGGCAAGTCATTTGGTCTCGCCTTTCTTTCACCTAGTTCGTCACAGTTATGGACCATAAACAGACTAGCGCCCTCTTGTCACATTAAGGTGGCACTGTAAGCAGTTAAAAGAAAAACTACATATTACCAAGACGATATTTATGTCCGACTTCATCATAAAATACAATTTTAAAGGTAAAAGCGCAGACCATCGTCCAGTGTGGAGTTTTACTTAACTCTGACCTAAATTTAAATTCGCATATGGCAGTTTTTCAACCCCGCTGTGGCCATTGCGAAGTATCCCACCTCGGGAACAGTTCATTTCCGGAGGTACATTGCAGTCTCGCATTCTCTTTTTTAATACATTTTGAGCGATACATTACAGTCCCCACTTCGCTGTTCGCTTAGGAAAACGCTCGCCGAGCTCTTTTCCGGTCGAAGTATCACGGGGCACGCGAGAACTATGGGCCCCATAATGAACTCGTGACGTCACACGAGTTACCTTGGCCGCTATATATCGCGAACACTCGGCTCCGTGCAGAACCCATGGGAAATAAATATGTCAGTGAAAAGGTGCTCACTGAAGATCTTAAATTTATATATGATGATGGTATCTGTTCCTTCGGAGATGCCCGAAAGAACAGATAGTATATATACACTCCTGGAAATTGAAATAAGAACACCGTGAATTCATTGTCCCAGGAAGGGGAAACTTTATTGACACATTCCTGGGGTCAGATACATCACATTATCACACTGACAGAACCACAGGCACATAGACACAGGCAACAGAGCATGCACAATGTCGGCACTAGTACAGTGTATATCCACCTTTCGCAGCAATGCAGGCTGCTATTCTCCCATGGAGACGATCGTAGAGATGCTGGATGTAGTCCTGTGGAACGGCTTGCCATGCCATTTCCACCTGGCGCCTCAGTTGGACCAGCGTTCGTGCTGGACGTGCAGACCGCGTGAGACGACGCTTCATCCAGTCCCAAACATGCTCAATGGGGGACAGATCCGGAGATCTTGCTGGCCAGGGTAGTTGACTTACACCTTCTAGAGCACGTTGGGTGGCACGGGATACATGCGGACATGCATTGTCCTGTTGGAACAGCAAGTTCCCTTGCCGGTCTAGGAATGGTAGAACGATGGGTTCGATGACGGTTTGTATGTACCGTGCACTATTCAGTGTCCCCTCGACGATCACCAGTGGTGTACGGCCAGTGTAGGAGATCGCTCCCCACACCATGATGCCGGGTGTTGGCCCTGTGTGCCTCGGTCGTATGCAGTCCTGATTGTGGCGCTCACCTGCACGGCGCCAAACACGCATACGACCATCATTGGCACCAAGGCAGAAGCGACTCTCATCGCTGAAGACGACACGTCTCCATTCGTCCCTCCATTCACGCCTGTCGCGACACCACTGGAGGCGGGCTGCACGATGTTGGGGCGTGAGCGGAAGACGGCCTAACGGTGTGCGGGAACGTAGCCCAGCTTCATGGAGACGGTTGCGAATGGTCCTCGCCGATACCCCAGGAGCAACAGTGTCCCTAATTTGCTGGGAAGTGGCGGTGCGGTCCCCTACGGCACTGCGTAGGATCCTACGGTCTTGGCGTGCATCCGTGCGTCGCTGCGGTCCGGTCCCAGGTCGACGGGCACGTGCATCTTCCGCCGACCACTGGCGACAACATCGATGTACTGTGGAGACCTCACGCCCCACGTGTTGAGCAATTCGGCGGTACGTCCACCCGGCCTCCCGCATGCCCACTATACGCCCTCGCTCAAAGTCCGTCAACTGCACATACGGTTCACGTCCACGCTGTCGCGGCATGCTACCAGTGTTAAAGACTGCGATGGAGCTCCGTATGCCACGGCAAACTGGCTGACACTGACGGCGGCGGTGCACAAATGCTGCGCAGCTAGCGCCATTCGACGGCCAACACCGCGGTTCCTGGTGTGTCCGCTGTGCCTTGCGTGTGATCATTGCTTGTACAGCCCTCTCGCAGTGTCCGGAGCAAGTATGGTGGGTCTGACACACCGGTGTCAATGTGTTCTTTTTTCCATTTCCAGGAGTGTATATAAGGCTCACCGGCCATTTGACCATCTTCTTCTGTGCGGATGCACAAACAGTGCCCGAACTCTTACGAAAATCGGCAAATAGCCGCGAGTAATGAGTAAAATGGGTAGGAGCACTATGAATATAGTGCGGGACAATAAGTTAGGTATGTGGGTCTCACGGGAGGCGTGCCAGAGATAAGTCCCTGCATCGCATTATCCTCTGTGTCCTCGGTGGCTCAGATGGTCAGATGGATGCCGGCACGGGAGCTCAAAGTGTTCGGTTAGAGGGTTAGCTGCCCTCTGTAATAAAACAACTGGGTTAATGGATCAACGACGAACTTGAACAGGTATCTTACGACGTCCGCCCCGAGCAGATGCAACGAACGAAAGCGACCAAAATGAGACTAAAAAAAAAAAAACTGTTCTGTAAGCGGGAGATCCCGGGTTCGAGTCCCGGTCGGTGCACACATTTTCAACTGTCCCTGTCCCTGCATGCAGCTACGAGTATTCATTTCATTGATTTTAAATTTGTCGTGTGTTATCGAGAGCTTGCATGTACTTGAACTTGCAGTTAAGAATTAGTAACTGGTCTGAAATAGTAGCTCCCTCCGCTCCGGAGACGGCCGCTGGTACTCATAAGACCTGTAGTGTCACGTGCTATGACGCACGTGTTGCGGCCTGTCCCCTTCTTGGGCCTCGCTGTATCGTATGTAATGGGATTATCAGTTGGCCTGCAATTACAGCTAGTTTCACCCCATTGGACTTTTTTTGGGTAAACTTAAACATGAAGCCTACGCACAAGTTCTGACGATCCAAGAGGGTTTAAAACATCGCATTTTTACAGTGTGTGCAATGATTCCGAAGAAATCTCTTCAGCCTGTTCAGAAATCGTTGCACTGGCCACGGTAAATGTGTGTTGCAGCAGATAGCGGGCATTTGTAACACATTATGATGTAAATGGAATTTTAGGGGAGTGTTGGTGACCATATTCTTTTTCTTGCTTTTAACGAGGGACTTTTGCAACGTGACCCTGTACCTTGACATTAAACTCATGACTTGAAGTTGTTATTTAACTTTCCTCATACTTCAGTTGCTTGTTATACAAATCGATCCAATTTTTGACTACCACCTTTCTTTTAAGGTTCTACCAGAAACGAGATCAGACCGTTATCATAGTTAATCGGTGAATCATCCTTAGATTCCACTTCCACTGCCTTCTACTTGGTAAGTCGGTCCAGCCACATGTAGCCAAGAGTGATTAGTTCAGTTTTACATCAAACTTTTCTCCACTCTTTCACCTTGTGGAAGATTACTCTCTTTGCTCCGTCCAGCTGGAGCAACACGCCAGCCTGACGAAACAGTTTTATGTAACAACACGAAGACAGAAATTGTTTCTTGTTCAAAACAGGTAAATCCGAAGTTGTAAATATTGTAATTCCTCCCAAACTATTAATCGGGTTTTGAAGACTGGATTGGTTTATTTTATAACTAGAATACTAGCAGCAGAAATTACTATAATTCCGTTTGAAAAAGCGAAGTTGATACCAATACCTGTAATTACTATACCTATGAAAAGATCTTTATATAATTCATTTTGGTGAAAATAGACTAAGGTGTCTTAAACCGTTCAGGAAATGTCTAAGATGTACAGCTTAGCCGAATCACTATGTATACATTTATTTACTGAAGGCGAAAAAATTAAGAGACACAGTATTCTTAATGTTGGTTGTCAGTTTGTTGTTATAAGCCCAGCTAATTGGTTGATTTGTAACAGTATTTATTGGCTGCTGACTTTAGACCCATTTTTTACTCTCTGTTATTGTCACATGTTCGTTTTCTTATTTGTGAAGCAATTATTTACCGCATAGCCTCTTAGAGTAAACAATAAAATGCGACGTGACGCAGTTCATACCAGTCCAAGGGTATCCGTAGCGACTCACACAGTTGCTTAGCACAGTTCGAGAGCCGTTGAATGGCGAGCAACACGAATGTTTCCGTCCCTGTCCAGCAAATCTTAAGAAACACCTGTAATGCAGCAACACCGCGGAGCAACGATAGAAGTCAGAAGGTAAGTCATCGATAAACATCTGCGTTCTGCATATCCGTAGCACCTAAAACACAGCCATCAAATCGATTGCGTTTTCTGCAGACGCAGAACAGAAATTTTCACATGTTTATGAACATGGAGGTCTTCGACACAGCGTTTATACTCAGAGTAATTTGATCCTACCACCCAGTCATATACACTGTTTCTCGGGATTTGTCTTCGCCCCCCCCCCTCCCACCCATCTTCCCTTGCCTGTGGTATGTCATCTTCGTACCGACTTTTTAGTGCAGTTTCCAATGATTGTTAAGTGTTGTGCGTCTTTTCCGAAGCGTTGCGAATGGACATGATACTGTCGCTGGGTGTGATTTTTGTATCGCTTGTGAACAGAAACTAGACTGTCACCGTGTTTTTTTAATTCTCTGTCTACTATTTTCCCTGTCTGCTTCCGGTGTATTTTATTATCATCGCCCACCATTTGTTTTATGTTTTAACTTTACACAATTTTCCGCCGTTTTACAATTTCCGTCACCGTTTAATCGCCTGCTTTTCTTGTTTCTTTTCTTCTTCCGTTTTTAGAAAAGTCTGTAGGCTGAAGAGCAGCGTACTAAGCTGCTGCCAGCCCGCCCCCTTTGGGGGGGGGATCGAAATCCAATAAAGGAAAAAAAAGGATTTTTCTGAGGCAGTTTGTGTTGGATAAACATAAATTCTATAAATTTACAAAAATTCTAAATACAGGAAAGTCGGAAAACTGCAGATCCTACTATGTTTCCGTTCCAGGTGTCCTCTGATTTCGCTCGTATATATAAGGTTTAACAAGTCGAGATATCATCATGCTGTCTTGAAATACACGTTCTCAAAGCACATACTTACTTAAATAATGTCGTTTTTATAAGAAAAGCATCTACATCTACGTTCGATAAGCCATCTTAGGATGTGTAGCGGAGGGTAATTCGTGTACGAGTACCACTTCCCCCTTTTCCTGTTCCAGTCGCGCATGGCTTGCGGGAAGAACGATTGCCGGGAAGCCTCCGTGTGAGCTCCAGACTCTCCAATTTTATCTTGATAGTCTTTCTGCGAGATGTACGTAGGGGAAGATGTATGTTGGACGCAGATGATCGAACCGTTGAGCATCCTGAAAGCAATATCAGCATCATCAATCTCTGATGTGATTTAACTCTGTAAGGATCGAAGTCCCTAGCTGTCTATTCTGCATATTGTGATAATGTGTGTTGTCCAGGATTTAGGCGTATTTAATATAGTTCCTCAGGTTTACGTTTTACGGTAACTCTTTCCAAAGGGATCGTCTAGGGTTATGTTAGAGAATATACACTACTGGCCATTAAAATTCCTACACCAAGAAGAAATGCAGATGATAAACGGGTATTCAGTGGACAAATATATTATACTAGACTGACATGTGATTACATTTTCACGCAATCTGGGTGCATAAATCCTGAGAAATCAGTACCCAGAACAACCACCTCTGGCCGTAATAACGGCCTTGATACGCCTTGGCATTGAGTCAAACAGACCGTGGATGACGTGTACAGGTACAGCTGCCCATGCAGGATATGACAGTTCATTAAGAGTAGTGACTGGCGTATTGTGAGGAGCCAGTTGCTCGGCCACCGTTGACCAGACGTTTTCAGTTGGTGAGAATCTGGAGAATGTGCTGGTCAGGGCAGCAGTCGATCGAACATTTTCTGTATCCAGAAAGGCCTGTACAGGACCTGCAACATGCGATCGTGCATTATCCTGCTGAAATGTAGGGTTTCGCAGGGATCGAATGAAGGGTAGAGCCACGGGTCGTAACACATCTGAAATGTAACGTTCACTGTTCGAAGTGCCGTCAAGCGAACAAGAGGTGACCGAGACGTGTAACCAATGGCGCCCCATACTATCACGCCGGGTGATACGCCAGTGTGGCGATGACGGATACACGCTTTCAATGTGCGTTCACCGCGATGTCGCCAAACACAGATGCAACCATCATGATGCTGTAAACAGAACCTAGATTCATCCGAAAAAATGACGTTTTGCCATTCGTGCACCCAGGTTCGTCGTTGAGTACACCATCGCAGCCGCTCCTGTCTGTGATGCAGCGTCAAGGGTAACCGCAAACGTCCCCATGTGTTGACTCACGGATCGAGACGTGGCTGCACGATCCGTTACAGCCATGCAGATAAGATGCCTGTTATCACGACTGCTAGTGATACGAGGCCGTTGGGATCCAGCATGGCGTTCCGTATTACCCTCCTGAACCCACCGATTTCATATTCTGTTAACGGTCATTGGATCACGACCAACGCGAGCAGCAATGTCGCGATACGATAAACCGCAATCGCGATAGGCTACAATCCGACCTTTATCAAAGTCGGAAACGTGATGGTACGCATTTCTCCTCCTTACACGAGGCATCACAACGACGTTTCACCAGGCAACGCCCGTCAACTGCTGTTTGTGTATGAGAAATAGGTTGGAAACTTTCCTCAAATCAGCACGTTTTAGGTGTCGCCACCGCGCCAACCTTGTGAGAATGCTCTGAAAAGCTAATCATTTGCATATCACAGCATCTTCTTTCTGTCGGTTAAATTTCATGTCTGTAGCGCGTCATATTCGTGGTGTAGCGATTTTAATGGCCAGTAGTGTATACTGTCGACAAAGAAAATGAAACAAGAAGAAGGAGAGGAAATGAAACTTCACGCCTTGAGAAGATGTGTGGCGTTATTTCGGTGTTTACAAAATCGAGCCTAATTCACAAAGATCTTGGCATTATGAGCCCGGTTACCTCTTGCCCCTCTGGTCTGGATGTGTGCGCTTATTCGGCGTGACCGATGCCCTCGCTGTTTGGTCCCCTCCCCCATATCAACCAACTAACCAACCTGATCCGCCTGAGAAGGGTATCACGAAGCCGTTGTATCCTCTGCTGAGACAAGTTGGACAACTGTTGTCGCGCGGGATTAGCCGAGCGGTCTAAGGCGCTGCAGTCATGGACTGTGCGGCTGGTCCCGGCGGAGGTTCGAGTTCTCCCTCGGGCATGGGTGTGCATGTTTGTCCTTAGAATAATTTAGGTTAAGTAGTGTGTAAGCTTAGGGATTGATGACCTTAGTAGTTAAGTCTCATAAGATTTCACACACATTTCAACATTTTTGACAACTGTTGTAATTGTTCCTTGATATCCTAGATTGGCACTGTGATGATGACAAAATGGTTCCAATGGCTCTGAGCACTATGGGACATAACTTCTGAGGTCATCAGTGCCCTAGACTTAGAACTATTTAAACGTAACTAACCTAAGGACATCACACACATCCATGCCCGAGGCAGGATTCGAACCTGCGACCGTAGCGGTCTCGCGGCTCCAGACTGCAGCGCCTAGAACCGCTCGGCCACTCCGGCCGGCGCATGAGGACAGATCTGGAGATGTACTTCATCATCTTGCAGACAATTCATAGAGACACGTGCCATATGTGGACGAGCATTGTCCTGTTGATAAATGGCATCATGATACAGTTGTTTGAGAATTAACATTTGAGGACCCACGATATCAGTGACGTTCCGTTGTAGCGTCAGCGTTCCGTCAGTCACTACCAGCCACGGCCTGACGTCATATTCGATGGTCCCTCACACCATGACGCTACGAGTAACACCACTGTGCCTCTCCGAAACACTATAACAACAAAACCTCTCACCAGTTCACCGTCAAACTCTTCGACGATTGTCACCTGTGTTAGTGTAGACTTCGATTCATTGCTAATCTCAGTGCGACGCTTTTCGATAGCAGTCCAGGCTTCTCGGTCACGGCATCGCTCCAAAGGTCGCAGGTTCGAATCCTGCCTCGGGTATGGATGTGTGAGATGTCCTTAGGTTAGTTAGGTTTACGTAGTTCTAAGGGACTGATGACCTCAGATGTTAAGTCCCATAGTGCTTAAAGCCAATTGAAACTTTTGAACAACTCCAAAGGCAGCCGTTAGTGTTCTGGCGTTAACGGCACACTGCGCATGGGACGGCCGTTCCATAGTCTGGCTGCTGCTAGTCTCCGACCAGTGGTGTGGGATGGGACAGATTGTTGCTCGGAGTCCACTTCTTGTTCTCAGATGGCAGGTGCAGATGTGAAAGGGTTACGATGTGCTTGAATCATAATAAGACGATCCCTCTTTGTAGTGGTCACACGTGGTCGACAAGA
Source organism: Schistocerca piceifrons (assembly GCF_021461385.2). Lineage (NCBI taxonomy): Eukaryota > Metazoa > Arthropoda > Insecta > Orthoptera > Acrididae > Schistocerca > Schistocerca piceifrons. Next base: position 219,148,447 of record NC_060140.1, on the reverse strand, counting down.
ACGTTGACGACTATTATGCCTGCACTCACATTTCCACTACAGTCCAGCATCGACGCACTGTCATATGCGAATGGTCCACTAATCTGGATACTGTAAGATTCGACCAGCCGTTCAAATGGAAACCCACAAAGAGGCTGTTTGAATCTCTGTCGGATGCTGATGACGCTGTGTAACATGAGTACGCGCTCTCTCCATCTCATTCACAGTAATCACTCAACCTCTGAAGCTGTCCACGCCCCTTATATGCCCTAATAGGTCTGATAACAACACTAAACACGAACAATACTAATACACTGTCGTCACCATTCTAACTGGCACAGAGAGCTGCAAGTGTTTATCATTTTCAAACTCACCGATGGTGTTATCTACATTCATGCTCATAAATTAAGGATAATTGCAGAATGTGGTGCCACACAACGTGGAAGCCGGCCGCTGTGGCCGAGCGGTTCTAGGCACTTCAGTCTGGAACCGCGCTGCTGCTACGGTCGCAGGTTCGAATCCTGCCTCGGGCATGGATGTGTGTGATGACCTTAGGTTGGTTAGGTTTAAGTAGTTCTACGTCTAGGGGGCTGATGACCTCAGATGTTAAGTCTCATAGTGCTTAGAGCCATTTTGAACAACGTGGAACTACACAAAACTGGCGCTAATGGCATAGGCACATTGGGAACACACACAACACATCTCTGTAAGTCCACGGTATTGGTGATAAGTTGAGAAAACCGTCCCGATACACATGTGCTACAAAACGCCGCTGTTTCCTGCGCATGTACCCCGACATCAATATCGGATGTGATCACCATGCACATGTACACAGGCCACACAACGGGTTGGTATACTCTGGATCAGGTGGTCGAGCTGCTGCTGGCGTATAGCCTCCCATTCTTGCACCAGTGCCTGTCGGAGCTATTGAAGTGTCGTAGGGGTTTAAAGACGTACAGCGATACGTCGACCGAGAGCATCCCAGACGTGCTCGATGAGGTTTAGATCTGGAGAACAGGCAGGCCACTCCATTCGCCTGATATCTTCTGTTTCAAGGTACTCCTCCACGATGTCAACTCCGTGGGGCCGTGCGTTATCATCCATCATGAGGAAGTGGGGACCCACTACACCCCTGAAAAGGCGGACATACTGGTGCAAAATGACGTCCCGATACACCAGACCTGTTACAGTTCCTCTGTCAAAGACATGCAGGTGTGTACGTGCACCAATCATAATGCCACCCCACACCATCAAACCACGACCTCCATACAGGTCCCTTTCAAGGACATTAAGGGGTTGTTACCTGGTTCCTGGTTCACGCCAGATGAAACCCCGGCGAGAATCACTGTTCAGACTATACCTGGACTCGTCTGTGAACATAACCTTAGACCACTGTTCTAATGACCATGAACTGTGTTTTTGACACCAGGCTGTACAGGCTCTCCTGTGAGCAGGGGTCAGTGGAATGCACCTTGCAGGTCTCTCGGTGAATAAACCGTGTCTGTTCAGTCGTCTGCAGGCAACTGTTCCAGTGGGTGCGGTAATGTCCCGAGAAAGGCTGCCTGCTGTACTCCGTGGCCGACTGTGGTCACTGATGGTGAGATATCGGTCTTCTTGTGGTGTTGTACACTGTGGACGTCCCGTACTGTAGCGCCAGGACACGTTTCCTGTCTGCTGGAATCGTAGCAATAATCTTGAGATCACACTTTGTGGCACACGGAGGACCCGTGCTACGACTCGCCGTGTTTGACCAGCCTCCAGTCGCCCTAGCATTCTACCCCTCATAACGTCATCAATATGTGTTCTTTGAGCCATTTTCAACACACAGTCACCATTAGCACGTCTGAAAACGTCTGCACACTTAACTCGCTGCACCATACTCTGACATACACCAACACACCTCTGCATATGCGGACTGCTGCCAGCGCTACTGCGCGACGACCGCAGGTCAAATACACCACATGGTCATATCCCGAGGTGATTTAAACTCGCAAACCGCACATCAGAGCGTTGTTTCGCCATGTATCAGCATTATCCATAATTTATGAGCATGAGTGTAGATCTTTTTAGCCTGCATTCCTCAAATAGATCTTGGATGCCTTAATGAAGTCATAGCGTCTGCCACAACGTGTGCACATCTGTAGTCCCCTTCGTTTACTAGGTCTCATTAATCGAAGTTATAGTCCTAATAACACACTGAACAGTCACGTTTACATGACCACCGCCTACGTTCGGGGTTAACGCGCAATAACCACTCACATACGGCAGGTGGCAGAATCAGCAGTGAAGGTTATATAAAGCGTGTCGAGGGACGCGGAGAACATTTCTGAAACAGCTAAGTTTGTAAAATTTTCCCGTGCTGCTGTGGTTAAAGTATACCGTACTCCCCTAGCCACCAATCTGACCGAATATCAGCCCAATGGAGAATCTGTGGGACCACTTCGCTCGGGCTGTTTGCGCCCTAAATCCTCAACTGAGAAACCAAGCTCAGCTGGTCACGATACAGGAGTCGGCATGGCTGCACATCCATGTTGATATCTTGCAGAACCTCATTGACTCTCTCCTCCTGCACACCTGTCATCAGTCCGCACTGCAAAACGTGGTTATTAAGGCTTTTGACAAGTGATTCCTCTCTGACCTAGATAAAGGCGGTAAATGATTCGCATGTTTTTACCTGTTGTTGTTGTGGTGGTCTTCAGTCCTGAGACTGGTTTGATGCAGCTCTCCATGCTACTCTATCCTGTGCAAGCTTCTTCATCTCCCAGTACCTACTGCAACCAACATCCTTCTGAATCTGCTTAGTGTATTCATCTCTTGGTCTCCCCCTACGATTTTTACCCTCCACGCTCCCCTCCAATACTAAATCGGTGATCCCTTGATGCCTCAGAACATGTCCTACCAACCGATCCCTTCTTCTAGTTAAGTTGTGCCACAAACCCCTCTTCTCCCCAATTCTATTCAATACCTCCTCATCAGTTATATGATCTACCCATCTAATCTTCAGCATTCTTCTGTAGCACCACATTTCGAAAGCTTCTATTCTCTTCTTGTCCAAAATAGTTATCGTCCATGTTCCATACATGGCTACATTCCATACAAATAATTTCAGAAACGGCTTCCTGACACTTAAATCTATACTCGAAGTTAACAAATTTCTCTTCTTCAGAAACGCTTTCCTTGCCATTGCCAGTCTACATTTTATATCCTCTCTACTTCGACCGTCATCAGTTATTTTGCTCTCCAAATAGCAAAACTCCTTTACTACTTTAAGTGTCTCATTTCCTAATCTAATTTCGGCAGCATTACCCGATTTAATTCGACTACATTCCATTATCCTCGTTTTGCTTTTGTTGATGTTCATCTTATATTCTCCTTTCAAGGTACTGTCCATTCCGTTCAGCTGCACTTCCAAGTCCTGTACTGTCTCTGAGAGAATTACAATGTCATCGGAGAACCTCAAAGTTTTTATTTCTTTTCCATGGATCTTAATACTTACTCCGAATTTTTCTTTTGTTTCCTTTACTGCTTGCTCAATATACAGATTGAATAACATCGGGGAGAGGCTACAACCCTGTCTCACTCCCTTCCCAACCACTGCTTCCCTTTCATATCCCTCGACTCTTATAACTGCCATCTGGTTTCTGTACAGATTGTAAATAGCCTCTCACTCCCTATATTTTACCCCTGCCACCTTCAGAATTTGAAAGAGGGTATTCCAGTCAACATTGTCAAAAGCTTTCTCTAAGTCTCTAAGTTTTTACCTATGATGATAGAATGAAGGCTTTCACGACCGGATTTTTCAGCTGCCGAGAATTCTTCCGGGTTGTATGGCCGTGGTCCATGGAACTCTTCTATCCCTGACGTTTCGTCCAAAGCTACGTTGGACATCTTCGGAGGTGCTCCTGGTTGTACTGAGTCTTGCCGAATCAGAGATAGAAGAGTTCCATGGACCACGGCCATACAACCCGGAGGAATTCTTGGCAGCTTTACCTATGATGGATTTTATTTATATAAAAATATTAAAAAAAAAACTTTGATTAATTTAACACAGGAAAAACTTCACATGACTGATGACTGATCGATATTTCTAATTTTTGCCACTTTCCATTTTAATTGTTCCTTTTTGTCTTTTTTGGGAAGGAGAGTGCAAGATCCCGTTATACTAGAGTGCCGAGGCAATGCCCTGGTTGCGCGAAATTAGTGACGCTACTGGAGAGACGTGCTTTATTGCAGCACAGCGCTACGTGCAAGCAGCCTCCAGTTGCCACGGGTCTGCTTGCTGGTTTCACTGCTGCTGACGGGCAGGCAGGCGGCATTGTGCGCAGCGAGCTGGCTCAGCGGTGGCTACAGTTGAGCCCACACCACGCGGTCGCTGCGTGACAGCTGAGTTATCGCTGCAAGAATGCGTACAGCAGGGTCGGTGAACACACACATGAAACTATAGCCGTATATTGCTGACGTCGGTGTGACGTGGAACTTTATAATACGTAGCATGCTCTGGTATTATGACGGTCTAGAGGTTCAAAATCGATTCAGAAAATAGCGATCGACTGAAACCCACCTCGCTCTGTTCGTTCACTAAACTTAGACGGCAGCAGATATTGGCGCCCGGGTAGAGCCCGTGCTCTTTGAGTTCCGCAAGGCGTTCGAAACAGTTCCGACTGTCACGAAATGAACAAAATACGAGCGTACGGGATATCATACCAACTGAGTGATTGGTTTGAACAGCTCTTATTGTTAGCAAATAAAGCACAGCAACACCCTAGACCTATTAGTAACAAACTGAGCCGAATTTTTCGAATCAGTTAACGTCGAAAACATAACCAGCGATGACGAGGCTGTGATACCATCAATGACTATTGGTGGTACAAGAAATGGTTAGTAGATGTGACAAAGTACAAATAGCAGAGTATCTTAATAAGATAACATCAAATATTTAGCTCCGAAGTCGAAAATGTAGAGTAGAAGCGGACAAAACTTAAAAGGACTTTATAATATTCCTTAGACAAGTACACTACTGGCCATTGAAATTGCTACATCACGAAGATGACGTGCTACACATGTGAAATTTAACCGGCAGGAAGAAGATGCTGTGATATGCAAATGATTAGCTTTTCAGAGCATTCACACAACGTTGGCGCCGGTGGCGACACCTACAACGTGCTGACATGAGGAAAGTTTCCAACCGATTTATCATACACAAACAGCAGATGACCGGCGTTGCCTGGTGAAACGTTGTTGTGATGCCTCGTGTAAGGAGGAGAAGTGCGTACCGTCACTTTTCCGACTTTGATAAAGATCGGATTGTAGCCTATCGCGATTGCGGTTTATCGTATCGCGACATAGCTGCTCGCGTTGGTCGAGATCCAATGACTGTTAGCAGAATATGGAATCGGTGGATTCAGGAGGGTAATACGGAACGCCGTGCTGGACCCAACGGTCTCGTATCACTAGCAGTCAAGATGACAGGCATCTTATCCGCATGGCTGTAACGGATCGTGCAGCCACATCTCGATACCGGAGTCAACAGATGGGGACGTTTGCAAGACAACAACCATCTGCACGAACAGTTCGACGACGTTTGCAGCAGCATGGACTATCAGCTCGGAGACCATGGCTGTGGTTACCCTTGACGCTGCATCACAGACAGGAGCGCCTGCGATGGTGTACTCAACGACGAACCTGGGTGCACGAATGGCAAAACGTCATTTTTTCGGATGAATCCAGGTTCTGTTTACTGCATCATGATGGTCGCATCCGTGTTTGGCGACATCGCGGTGAACGCACATTGGAAGCGTGTATTCGTCATCGCCATACTGGCGTATCACCCGGCGTGATGGTATGGGGTACCATTGATTACACGTCTCGGTCACTTCTTGTTCGCATTGACGGCACTTTGAACAGTGGACGTTATATTTCAGATGTGTTACGACCCGTGGCTCTACCCTTCATTCTATCCCTGCGAAACCCTACATTTCAGCAGGATAATGCACGACCGCATGTTGCAGGTCCTGCCGGGACTTTCTGGATACAGAAAATGTTCGACTGCTGCGCTGGCTAGCACATTCTCCAGATCTCTCACCAATTAAAACGTCTGGTCAATGGTGGCCGAGCAACTGGCTCGTCACAATACGCCAGTCATTACTCTTGATGAACTGTGGTATCGTGTTGGAGCTGCATGGGCAGCTGTACCTGTACACGCCATCCAAGCTCTGTTTGACTCAATGCCCAGGCGTTTCAAGTCCGTTATTACGAATAGAGCTGGTTGTTCTGGGTACTGATTGCTCAGGATCTATGCACCCAAACTGCGTGAAAATGTAATCTCGTCAGGTCTAGTATAATATATTTGTCCAATGAATACCCGATTATAATCTGCATTTCTTCTTGGTGAAGCAATTTTAATGGCCAGTAGTGTATGTATCGACAAGGGTTGTGAGGAATGGCAAGTACCCATCGTGGTCTGAGTAGCGGCGTTAGAAAGTTGCAACGAAAGCAAAGAGAGATTCATCTTCAATTTAAGGGGACTGAAAGCCTATTTATCAAACAAAAGCTGAAAGAAGTGAAAATAGCGCAAGATGAAAAATGCGAGAAGCAGTGAATGCATTTCAACGTAAAGTTTTTCCAAATAAGCTTTACTAAAAATTCTAAAGGGTTTTGGTCTTCAGTAAAGTCAATAAGCAGATCGAAATCGTTAACTCAGTCGTTCAGTGTCCATACTGGCACCGAAACGCAAGATAACAGAGAGAATGCCGAAATAACTTAATTCAGTCTTCCGAAACTCTTTCATCAAGGAAGTTCGTACTATCGCTTCCTCTTTCAAGCATCGCTCGAACTTCGAAATTGCAGAAATTGAGATAAACTTTCGCGGAACAGAAAGTAAACTAAAACTTGTTAACAATGGCAAGGCGACTTCAGCGGTATTGAGATAGCCACTATACAGAACATCCTTTCTTTCAAACAGTAATTTATCTTAGATCGCTGGGCAACGAAGAGTACCCAGCAATCATATTAAAGGGCAGGTCATTTCCGTTTTCAAGAAGGGGCCTCGGACAAATGCACATAATTACAGGCCAATACCGCTGACAGAATTATGGAACCCGTTTTGTGCGCATGCATTATCACTTTTTTTGGAGTGCGAAAATCCTCTCTATAAAAATAAACCTTGACCTCGACAAAGAGAGATAATGTGAATCACAATTCTCTCCGTTCGTCCCTGAGACTCAAAGTGCCGCAAAGAAAGACACCCAGCTCGATACCGTGTTCGCTGATTTCCAGAAGACGTTCGGTACAGTTCGTCGCTGTTGCCTAGTGAACAAAATACCAGCATACGCAATATCAGACCAGCTGTGTGATGGGATTGGAGAACTTCGAACAAATAGAAAACAGCACGTCATTCTTAACGGAAGAGAAATATTCAGAAGTAAAAGTAATTTGAGGTTTACTGCAAGGGAGTACTATAGGAGCATTACCATTTATTATGCACTAGTGTGCAAAACTTAAGAACGAAAGTAACTTTCGCATAATGTGTCACTGCTAAATAACATACACTACTGGCCGTTAAAATTGCTACACACGAAAATGACATGCTACAGACGCGAAATTTTACCGACAGGAAGAAGATGCTGCGATATGCAAATGATTAGCTTTTCAGAGCATTCACACAAGGTTGGCGCCGGTGGCGACACCTACAACGTGCTGACATGAGGAAAGTTTCCAACCGATATCTCATAAAGAAACAGCAGTCGACCGGCGTTGCCTGGTGGAACGTTGTTGTGATGCCTCGTGTAAGGAGGAGAAATGCGTACCATCACGTTTCCGATTATGATAAAGGTCGGATTGTAGCCTATCGCATTTGCGGTTTATCGTATCGAGACATTGCTGCTCGCGTTGGTCGATATCCAATGACTGTTAGCGGAATATGGAATCGGTGGGTTCGGGAGGGTAATACGAAACGCCGTGCTGGATCCCAACGGTCTCGTATCACTAGCAGTCGAGATGACAGGCATCTCATACGCATGGCTGTAGCAGATCGTGCAGCCACGTCTCGATCCCTGAGTCAACAGATGGGGACGTTTGCAAGACAACAACCATCTGCACGAACAGTTCGACGACGTTTGCAGCAGCATGGACTATCAGCTCGGAGACCATGGCTGCGGTTACCCTTGACGCTGCATCACAGACAGGAGCGCCTGCGATGGTGTACTCAACGACGAACCTGGGTGCACGAATGGCAAAACGTCATTTTTTCGGATGAATCTAGGTTCTGTTTACAGCATCATGATGGTCGCATCCGTGTTTGGCAACATCGCGGTGAACGCACATTGGAAGCGTGTATTCATCATCGCCATACTGGCGTATCACCCGGCGTGATGGTATGGGGTGCCATTGGTAACACGTCTCGGTCACTTCTTGTTCGCATTGACGGCACTTTGAACAGTGGACGCTACATTTCAGATGTGTTACGACCCGTGGCTCTACCCATCATTCGATCCCTGCGAAACCCTACATTTCAGCAGGATAACGCACGACCGCATGTTGCAGGTTCTGTACGGGCCTTTCTGGATGCAGAAACAACTCACGCCACATGGCTCGGTGGGATTTAAGCCTGGGTAGACCATCCATTCGCTGACCATCTTCTCATTCCAAGAGACCCTCCACATGCCCTGTTCGCATTTCATCCATAAAAATGAAGTCAGGACGTCGACGCAGATGGGGGGCTGGGCTGGGAAAGTAGTCACAATAACCTTGCCCGTATGCATTTAGAGTTCAGTACGCCCATGACACATCTTTCCTCCCCACACCATTACACGTGAACCCGAAAACTATCATCTTCGTCAGTGTTCCTGGGTGCATTGCGTGTCCCCCCCCCCCTCGCCATATGAGGGCACAGCATTGTCGCACATGATCTTTTTAGTGGTTCTGGTGTTTCCGTGTGGGGAGGCATAATGTTGCTTGAGTGAGCTGAGCTCAAAATCTCTTAACACCGCGCGCTCACCGATCAACGTTATTAATGACACTGTTCTCCTTCAACATGTGCCTCTTTCCATGGGTGTAATCGATCCTAACTTCATTTTTATGGATGACGATCCGCGACCGCATCGAACAGCTAAGGTCGAGGAGCTCTTGGAACGGGAGTGTATTCAGCGAATGGATTGGCCTGCCAGCCGGCCGCGGTGGTCTAGCGGTTCTGGCGCTGCAGTTCGGAACCGCGGGACTGCTACGGTCGCAGGGTCGAATCCTGCCTCGGGCATGGGTGTGTGTGATGCCCTTAGGTTAGTTACGTTTAAGTAGTTCTAAGTTCTAGGGGACCTAAGATGTTGAGTCCCATAGTGCTCAGAGCCATTTGAACAATTTTTTGATTGGCCTGCCCATTCCCCTGACATAAATTCCAAATGGTTCAAATGGCTCAAAGCACTATGGGACTTAACATCGGAGGCCATCAGTCCCCTAGACTTAGAACTACCTAAACCTAACTAACCTGAACACATCACACACATCCATGCCCGAGGCAGGATTCGAGCCTGCGACCGTGGCAGCAGCGCGGTTCCGGACTGAGAACCGCTCGGCCACTCCAGCCGGCACTTAAATTCCATCTGACACCTGTGATATGCTTGGACAACATGGTTGTGGAGTAAAAGTTGAAATCTCCCCTTAGAAAAATTTATGAATGATTGGGCTGACAAACCCCTTTCGTTATTTGATTTTCAAACAGCTGAGCAAAACTGAACGTGCACAGACATTTCTCTCTTTACTTATTCATATCATCAATAAACTGAAACACAATATTTTTAGCACAACGCAATCTGACTTTCAATAATCCCTACAAAAGAATGGCCCTGACTAACAATAATCTATACCTTTCATGAATCACTTACCTCATAAAAAACTTCGTTACTCGAACTACTGCAATACAGCGAGTGCCAATACTGCCAACTAAATAAAAGATTCTATGGAAGACACTAACTACTGATAGGCATAGTTATCAAATGAAAGATTTTGATAGAGAACAAACAATGTATTTACCTTCATAGTGTTCTACAGTCTTACAAATTTACTCTTTCTGATTGACACACGTCCAGAACATCCGCTCTCAAAACTCCGCCATCTCTCTCCCCACATCGACCACTGCTGGCGGCTCACCTCCAACTGCGCAGCGCTACGCGCTGTTCACATCCCACTGCCCAACACTACAATAGCGAATATTCCTACAATGATAACCAGCCACAGACTGCACACAGCATAGCCAGTGATTTTCATACAGAGCGCTACGTGGCGTTACCAACATAAAAACCTAAACAGCCTACTTATGTATAGCACCTGTCGTAAAAATACTGCCAGTACTTACTTTATTAGGTCTTAGTCATTATTCTTTATTCATACTGTGACTAGAGCAATCTAATTTTCTTATTTAAAGTATTGTCATGATGTCACTCTGATGTGTGAAATGCTGCATGTGTGAAACACTGGTCCGATGTAAGAGAGGGCCTGATGGCCCTAATCTGATCAGGTTAAATAAATAAATAAATAAATAAATACACAGTGATTGATAAAATTAACTTAGTATTAAGAAAATAGTCTTAATCGCGTTTTTTTGGTTATTTAGTACCACACCTTGGTAGACGCGACGCCACCAGCAGTCGACCATATGTTCGCCGTGAAGATGGCCCCTGCGATGGGCTGAAACCGGTCGGCACTAAATAAATAAAAAAACGCGATTAGGATTGTTTTCTTAATATTAACCTGTGATATGCATTATGGGGACGTACTGCAGCACGACCACAAACAAGAACGACCATTTAGTAATTGACAACAACGGTGGTGGAGTAATAAAACGCCCAACCACTATAACTCCTTACGAAAACTCGAGGCTTGCATGAGAGAACGTTGCAGAGGATGCACTGCCGTTCGTGATGATCACACGCTCTATTAAGAACCATGTCCTGCAGTTTGTAATGTCCACGGGACCATAATGAATCGCTCTGATTTCAATGTAGTTATTGTCCCTGAAAAATGTGTCTCGTTTTGTCTCGGCTCGACGGTGATGGTTGTCCCAGTCGAGATGACGTGGAACGGCGTCTGTAGATCACGACAACGCCAATCTGTAACTATTATAAAAACAAAATCCTCGCGCGGTTTGGTTATTTTTCAGATACTATCTCTCAAAACTGATATCAACGTCTCGAAGGAGCAGCACGCAGGAGTGTATGCGCTGCTCTTGCTTGTAATTAAAGCAATGGTGTTCGATGTCCATCGATCTTCTCCACTTATAAATATAGCGACACTACCACTCGATAACGCGATGACTCCCTTGATCTGAAACGATAACCGAAAGTCCTTTGGGTGTCGCGACAGATTTTTCATTTACGCGAAATTGCTGACTGTAGTTCTTATGTCCGGTTTGAGGATGGGTATTCAAACGTTGAAAATATGTCTTGAATCATCAATCCATCACCCAAGCCGATGTCGCATCATGATTTTTGCGAGGATATTGAGTTGTTAATTATTATTCCATCGTCAAGGCGTCGCTACGTCGCGTATTCAACATCTACACGACGTAATTCCAGAGATAACACACCCTTGAGTAATGTTCAGAATGCGTCGTATTTCGGTGTAAGCTTATTGCTGTTTACAGTTAAATTGTCACTAAATCACTTTTCACTTTTATGTTATCCGAAGAATCAGTTAATTCTACAAATACACTTTAAAAATCCTTTAAATGATGTATATGACACGAAAGATTAAAGTTTAATTAAAGTTAATTGTTCTTCGTAATTATTTGTCCCTACACTGAGCACATACACCGATTTTTCGTTCAGGGAACTGCGTCTGTTAGCATCAGCAATTCTGGCCTTAACGATAGCTTCTGACAACACGGCACAAATGTAAGTTCTTCGTGATTGCTTTTATCTGTCGCCTACTCAAGTCTAATAATTGAGTTTATGTCGGCGATCAGTCTCTTCCTGTGTCCTTTGATGTTCGTGACTATTAAGTGTCAGGAAGGCTAAGTCCCATCACAAATCAGCAATCACACGAGTTATTTTTCTGTCACATATATCAACTATCCCGTTATCTGTCTAAACGGTAAAGATGGTTTTACTTCAGTCCGGGTTCTGACTAATACTTCCAACCGTAAAACTTTTAAACTTCAGATCGGTTTTAAAACAATCTAGCAGCGCTTAACATGCGTACTACTATTGCAAGAGTATAAGAGAGAAGTGAAGTTAACATACCCACCGCCCGACGCCCGAGTTACATTGTAGTCACAGCGAATTTACAGCTCGATGTGGCTATAACTCTCTTCTAGGATGAATGTTATCTTTGGTCAATTTAAGGTCTGGGCTTTAACCTTCGTAAATAATAATTTTTTGAATTCTTTCTTTAAAGTTTCTGTTTCGTACCATATGGTATTCTTTCATTCAGTCTTTTCTTTATGATAAGCATTAGTATTTACATAACATTCTTGTTAATCAAACTGTCAAGAGTGTAAATATTGTTGTCAGTAGCTGTCACCACTCTCAGGATGACTGATTTTTCTATTTCTTTTTGCAACAAAAGGGTGTTTATTATGGGTTCTGTAATTGGGGTGTTAAAAAAAGTGTCATTTGTGTACGATTCATTGAGTATTTCTTTCAGTTATCTTCTATATTAAAAAGTGGCAGAGCTTTCTACAAACAGTCTAAGATTCAAGAGCTGCATTACTTGGAAGCGACATATCAGGCGAAAGTTACTTTCCTCCTCATCAACAAAACATGCTGCACTGGCAGGTAGGCGTGCGATTCCTTCTCCAGATTCAAGACAAACGTTTGTCTAGCAAAATCAAATCTGCTGCATTTTGAAAACACGTGTGTGAAAACAAGCAGCTGGCAACACTGTCACATGTGCAGTATGTCGGAATGTACAGAGGAGCGTGTACCACCCCACCCTACCGTGACAACCTTCGTAGCTCAATGAGTACACCGCTAGGACATCAAACCCGCATCCACCATTGGAGCTATGGTTCGAGTTCTCGCCAGCTTCCTTTTTCATTTTTAGCCTTCCGTTCCCTAGTTCTCGTCGTTTATAAGCAGGTCATCGTTTTGTCACGTGACAATAGTCAACCACATGATAGTGGGATCCATTAAACTGCACGCAGTAGACATTCTACTAACCGCGCGGTGCCGGTCCTGTCAAGTTGATGTCGGCTGCTTCCTGGTGGAGTACACAAACGATGAATACGTCGATAGGCTTTTAGTGCTAGATGCATCCCATAACCAGGCTTCTTCTCCTGCTTGTGCATATGCTACACGGTACTGTCTATGGTGACATCCCCTTAAGGGTGATTTCGGCGCCTCGAGCAACCGATAATCTTCGTCCGCAAGTAAAAGACAGACGTCGTCCAAGGACTAGACGTACTCCACAGACAGAGGACGTGATTCTTGAAACCATTCACCAGTGACCTCGGCGCAGCACCCGTGATATTGTAAGATCGTTCCAGATATCTCAGAGACTCGTTGTTGGAGAGTTGCACCGTGAAAAACGGCATCCATATCTCTACACGTTAACTCAACACCAGAGGCCAGAAAGCCGCATTCGACGAATACAGTTTTGTGAATGGCTTTCGCACCAAGTGGAAAATAAGATCATTTTATAATTAACGTGATTTGGACTCTCGACTCTAGCTTCACACGTGAAGGTATTTTCAACCCCCGTATCAATCATTATTGGTCAGAACACAACCCACAGGTCATCCGTGAATGTGTCTTTCAATCGTGTTTTGGCGCAGACCCATGGCCTGGAATGGTGGATCTTACCTGTTGCCGGACAAATTGAATGGGACTCTATATCGAACGTTTGTTTGCAATACTTTGCCTGACGTATTAGAAAAAGGTTCCATTTCGTGTTTGGCAACGGCTATGGTTTCAGCATGATGGTGCACCATCACACTTCGAAATGAACGTGTAAAATGGATTGGTCGTGGCGCTGCAATTTGTGGGGACACCTAAAAGGACAAGTTTATATCGCTCCACCCATGGAAGTATAGGACCTAATAGCTCACGTGCTTGCAGCTTCGGTAATGGTGGTGCAGCTGCGTTGCATCAGGTCCAGCAAAGTATGATCCAGCGAGTGGCGAAGTGTTTGCAAACGCAAGGTGGTCGCTTTGAACGTCTTCTGTAAAGTGAACGTTCCTCGTACGTGTACATACGGACTCTGAGAAGATAAGCCTGGACATCAAACGTACAGAACAGAATTACTGTGTGTACAATAGTTTGCAATCTAGTGCAGCCTACCCATTGTTTTTTCTGTAATTCATTGTGTACAGACGATGTTATTGTATGCACTATTATTTTTTATTGGCTTTATTTTTGTCAAGGATGAAATGAAGTGGTCGTTTACGTCTGTAAGAGTTTCGTATTAGGTCTTAATTTTTAAATAAAGGTAACAGTAACAGAAAGAAATACGCAGAATGCCGCACTACGGAGGTGTAAACTGAATACGTTTGGATGCTTTAGCCGAAAAAAAGGAATGAATGCAAAAATGGTTCAAATGGCTCTGAGCACCATGGGACTTAACATCTGTGGTCATCAGTCCCCTAGAACAGAACTACTTAAACTTAACTAATCTAAAGACATCACACACATCCATGCCCGAGGCAGGATGCGAACCTGCGACCGTAGCGGTCCCGCGGTTCCGGACTGAGCGCCTAGAACCGCTAGACCACCGCGGCCGGCTGGAATGAATGCAACTCGAACATGGGTGAGTATGCATATTCGTTCCCCGCGGCATTGCCTCGTCTCACTCAGCTAATAGGACAGCTCTGGCACAGCGCAAAGTTCATGCTAACTGTTCTTGGCCTGACTCCACACATTTGTCAGAGTCTCGTTGTTTAAATCGCATTTCTATTAAACAGACGGGACTGGGTTTTACTAGATACACTTTTCTCTTGTATTGGAATGAGGACTCGCAAGCCTCACCTTGTACAAGCTCTTGCATACAGAGAAGTCGCATCGCTAGAAAATTCTTGCGAAATGCACTAAGACCTGCAGAGCATCTACACTTCGTACACCGCTTGTCAGTTGACTCTTAACATAAGCAAATGTTACGTATTGCGCATAGATAGCCCACTGTTGTATGGTTACAAGATTTCCGAACACGTCTTAGAGGCAGTCGCATCCATTAAACATCTGGAATTATGTGTATGGAACAGTTTCTTGTGGAACGACCACGTACAACTTATTTCAAGAAAAGCAGATGCCATACTGAGCTCCATTGGCAGAATCCTCAGGAAGTATAGCCTGCCCATGAAGGAAGTAGCTTGCAAAACGATCTTTCGATCGATGTTTGAGTACTGCACGTCAGTCTGAGGCCTGCACCTGAAAAAGATTGTTAGAGGAAACACAGATGATCCAAAGAAGAGCAGAACGTTTTGTCACATGTTCGTTTAGTAAGCGCAAAGGCGTCACATAGATGTTCGTTTATTTCCATTTCCACATGCTGCAACGGAGGCATTGTACATTACGGGACCGTTACTCTTAAAAATCCGCGAGCGTACTGTCATAAAAGAGTCAACCAATCTGTTGCTTACTACCACGTAGAACTCGCGAGAAGACCGTGAAGGTACAATTAACTATGTTCGAGGTCACACGGAGGCTTACCAAAAATCATTCCTTCTGAGCACCATTCTGTATTGGAACAGAAAAGGAAGTGGCAGTGGTATCCCCCGCCATACCCCATAAAGTGGCTTGCGGAGTTTGGATGCAGATATGTAGATAACGCACCGGTGGAAAGTTTTGTTTATTTCCTTCGCTCCGCCATGTGTGATGTAATAACATTTTTTCTGAAATGAAATGCACCTCTCTTTCAGTGACCACAGGTTGCTTTTTCGAATTGTGCTCGCATTACACACTTCACTTCTTATAAATTGACGTAAGTATACAGTGAGTCCACTTATGTCAGTCCACAGCTTCTTTGCAGCACTGGGAATCGAACCCTGGACCCCTACAAGGCAGACAGATACACTGACCGCCGAACTATGGGGCGTACTAATCAACAAATGCAATAGCTTAACAGAAAAAAGGCTTAACATTTTACAGAACATAATTCTTATATAGGAAAACAGCGATCTGTAATTATTGCAAATAAACTGGAAGCAGTCTTGATCGCTTAACTTTTTCAATGGTGACCGGTTTCGATCTTTTTATCAAATCATCTTCGGACCATAAATGTTTGCAGGAGGCGGTGGCGCATGGCAATCCTCTTGTTTGTGGCTGGTGTCGCAGGTCCGAAGATGATCTGATAAAAAGATCGATACCGGTCACCTTGAGCGATCAAGACTGCTTCCAGTTTATTTAGAAAAAAGAAGATGATAGTAAGCCTGAAAATCAAATATAGTAGATAGGCCTAATTTGCTATGAACACATCGAAAATAGAATCACACTAATAATGAAGTCACGGAGCCAGTTCCTCAGCATTTACTTTTTGAGAGCGACGAAGACAACGAGTATGGGAATCACAAAACAAATAAGCAGAAGAGTGACGTGGAGTAGTTTGGGTGAATTAAGTATTGTTTCCAAACACAGCTTCCGATGTGTCTGGAAAGGAACGGTGCGCATTACCACTTTCACTTATGGCTACGAGTAAAATGTTTTAAGTAGATTAATACACAGGTAAAAGTCCAGAGGAGTTAGGTCTGGGGAACGTGGTAGATTCTCCACAGCACCTCTACGGCCTATCCATCTTCCTGGTAGAGTTTCGTCGAGATACGCCCTAACACGATTTTGGTAGTGGGCTGGAGCACCATCTTGTTGAAAGTAAACTCTTCCGTCTCCACACAAGTCTCGGATGGCAGGTAAAATGGATGTCTGAAGCTTCTGAAGGTACACCTCACCGGTAACTGTGCCGTCAAAGAAGAATGGCCTTATCAAGTCCCGGTAAGACAACCTACACCACACATTTACTCCTGGCAAATTCACGGCTTTGTCTACATGGACGTTCGGATTTTAGGCGGCCCAGTATATACAATTGTGACGATTTACTGTACCATTGAGTTTGAACTGTGCCTCATCAGACCACACAATCATCTCTGCAAACTCTTCATCGTTGTGCACCATGTTAGTAAACCACTCGCAGTACGCCATTCTACGATCTGGGTCGTCCTCGTTCATTACGTGTGGCAATCATGGGATGTAGCATTTCCACTTTGCTGTCTTCAAAATTCACCGAACACTTGAGTGACACTCCAGTTTTACGGGCACACTGTCTCACAGACTTCTGTGGTGAGCGAGTGAATTGTTGTAATACACGACGGGAGTTACCTGGACTTGTTACTGTTACAGGTCGTCCAGATCGTTGTTTCTGTATATCTTTAACACAGTCTTCGGCTTCAAATTTGTCTCGAATGCGACGAATCGTTAAACGTGTCGGTGGCTCTGTTTGATACTCATTTCGCCATTGCCGTTGAACCTCATTAATGTTTTCGTACTTAAAATACCACTTCAAAACTGACTTCCTTTCATCGAATGTAAGCCTTGCGCCAGCCATGTTTACTCGAGTAACTAGGTGCAACTAAGAACAAAACACTGACAATCTGGCGACTGTCATCTGAAAAAACAAAACAACGCAATACAACGCTTGTGTGGCGATTGCCGGAACTACAAACTATTACACTACCACCACTCAATTAGTTTGCCGGTTATGGACTTTTAAACAGTGGATACTTTTTTTTGGACCCCTCTGTATATTGATATACTGTTGACTAAGTTGAACAGAACTGGGGGGAGGGGAAGGGGGCCGAGGGCAATTTGATGGTCTCTTTAATACCGGATAACACGTTCTGATTGTAGATAACATGAATGACAGTGGTTGTGAACGGCGAGTAAAAACTACCACAGAATGTATATGTTGGACAACAACTGCTGCAGCTGTAAGAGCACGCTGCAGCGGTGCAATTCACTAGAAAGATTCCTAATGCTGGTACTGCGAAATGCAAACCATACACTTGCAAAAGTCTCGAATGTGGTGACCAGTGCACCTCTGCATCAAGTCGAACAACGGACTTCTGTCTTCTTCTCATATCCGGAGCCATCTCCGCGCCCAGGTGTCGAATCGAAAACTCCTCAGTCGCGGCCACTGCATGAAAAACGAACTCTTCCCTTCACGTCAGCCGACTGATCGGATTCCCTCTTTCACAGCGACAGCCCTAATCGACATCTCTCCATCATGGCTACAGACCGAATCCTTTCTTCCTCACAGTTCACTCAAGTCCACAAAACACTCAACGTCACGCCGAGAAGGTAAAAACCACCAACTGAAAATCGTAGCGCTCACTTGCGCCAATCACGTATATCCCTGTGACCGTACAGCCTCCCTCCAGAAGATGGGCAAAATTCGTTCCTCCAACCGTAACACATCTCACGGCATCAAACAGACGTCCACTGTTACGCTCTGTGACGTCACAACCACCACCCCGAGGCCTACGAGAAAGACAGGCACGTACGTCACGATGGTAGGCCTACGCTCGCTCGCTCGCTCAACTCAACAGGTGAACTACGTTTCTACACCTGTTAACTCGTAACTAGGTGTGTGCGTACAAACGAGAATTGCATCTTCTACTGGAATTCGCTATTATGGACTCTTAGTGTTATTAGTCCTACAGTGAACAGAAAGTCCATGGGCCGACTTATAATTTGTTATGGCTATACTGGGGTACAATAAAATTAATATCATGCAAAAATGATTATCAGTTCCATAAGGCACCACATCTTGTATGAAATGAATACTATTAAGGAGAAGAGACTAAATGCTAAAAAGACGTTATACCATTTACACTCATGCTCATAAATTAAGAAGAATTACAAAATGTGGTGCCACGTGGCACTACACAAAACTAGCGCTAATAGCATAGGCACATGGGGAACACACACGACACAGATCTGTAAGTAAACGGTATTGATGATAAGTTGAGAAAACCGTCCCGAAATACATGTGCTACAAAACGCCACTGTTTGCTGTGCATGTACCCTCACATCATATGGGATATTATCACCATGCACACGTACACAGGCCGCACAACGGGTTGACGTACTCTGGATCAGGTGGTCGAGCAGCTGCTGAGGTATAGCCTCCCATTCTTGTACCCAGTGCCTGTCGGAGCTCCTGAAGTGTCCTCGGGGTTTGAAGACGTGCAGGGATACATCGACTGATAGCATCCCAGACGTGCTCGATGGGGTTTAGGTCTGGAGAACAGGCATACCACTCCATTCGTCTGATATCTTCTGTTTCAAGGTACTCCTCCACGATGGCAACTCCGTGGGGCCGTGCATTATCATCCATCACGAGGAAGGTGGGACCCACTGCACACCTGAAAAGGCGGACATACTGGTGGAAAATGACGTCCCGATACACCTGACCTGTTGCAGTTCCACTGTCAAAGACATGCAGGGGTGTACGTGCAGTAATCATAATCCCACCCCACACCATCAAACCACGACCTCCATACAAGTCCCTTTCAAGGACACTAAGGGGTTAGTATCTGCTTCCTGGTTCACACCAGATGAAAACCCGGCGAGAATCGCTGTTCAGACTATACCTGGACTCGTCTGTGATCATAACTTGGGACCACTGTTCCAATGACCATGTACTGTGATCTTGACACCAGACTTTACGAGCTCCCCTGTGAGCAGGTCTCCAGGCGAACAAACCATGTCAGTTCAGTCGTCTGTAGACTGTGTGTCTGGAGAAAACTGTTCCAGTGGCTGCAGTAAGGTCCCAAACAAGGCTACCTGCAGTACTCTATGGCCGTCTGCAGGCAATGATTTTGAGATATCGGTCTTCTTGTGGTGTTGTACACTGTGGACGTCCCGTACTGTAGCGCCTGGACACGTTTCCTGTCTGCTGGAATCGTTCCCATAATCTTGAGATCACGCTTTGTGGCACACGGAGGGCCCTTGCTACGATCTGCTGTGTTTGACCAGCCTCCAGTCGCCCTAGTATTCTACGCCTCATAATGTCATGAACATGTGTTCTTTGAGCCATTTTCAACACACAGTCACCATTAGCACGTCTGAAAACGTCTGCGCAGTTAGTCGCTACACTAACACACCTCTGCGTATGTAGACTGCTGCCAGCGCCACCGTGCGACGACCGCAGGTCAAATGCACAGCATGGTCATGTCCCGAGGTGATCTAAACCCACAAACCGCCCACCAGAGCGTTGTTTCACAATGTATCAGCGTTAATCTTAATTTATGAGCATGGGTGGATATCGAGTACTGATCTTAAATTAAATTTTGTTGTAGTACAGTTATCAGCAACGCTTCACAATAGCAGATTCCGGTAGAAGATGCAATTCTCAGTAGTGCGTCCACGCCCAGCTGCATTTTGGCTGCTGACCTGAGTGAGAGAGCGAGTTCAGTGTTACCTTCGTGACGTATGCGCACGCAGGAAGCAACACAGCTGGGATGCCCACATGACCCTGAAAAAAATGCGATAGCTATTCCGCCGATATGGCGTCGGGCGCCTTGCGGGCACTATATACCCTCGTTATTACCATTTTTGATCATACAGTGTTTCTAATCTAATGAAAGTGCCCTAATTATCTGTCCTGATTAAATGTGTACAGTGGAAGAAAGGCAGCTAAAAAGACATGCCGTCTTTCAAAGAGTAACAGATCTCCCAGTCGATCACTAATGATGAAATTTTTCATCATGTTGAAGTCAGCGATTTTTACATTATACTAAAAACCTCTCCTGGCTTCGTACGGATAGCACTCAAGATATATGGTCGGACGGCTTTTCTGGCGTAGCAGTAATAAATTATGCAAACAAACCTGCCACATGAATCAGCCTTTCTATTAGTGAAAACCATTATCAAAATCCCTGCAGTAGTTCCTGAGACCGACTTCACATCCACACAAAACTACACTAGACTTTAATTTATAATATACTGATGGAAAAAAATCTCTATACCAAAAAATTGTTAATCTAGTGTAATGAAATTTCTGGAATACATTTGTGTATGTAACATATTTAAGTGATTAACATTGCAAGATCACAGATTAATGTTAAGCACGAGATAAGCGATTGCAGTTCTGAACTGTTGGTACGTTAATAACTAGTGTAACGGTCAGAATGTTGAATTCAAGCATGCAAACGTACATGCATTGTATTGAACAGGTGCTGGATGTCAGTCTGTAGGATGGAGTTCCATGCCTGTTGCACCAGGTCGGTCAGTTCAGGAATGCTTAATGTGGTTTGTAGATTACATTGGAATTGTCGTTCAATGATGTCGCATATGTGCTCGATTGGAGACAGATCTGGTGATCTAGCAGGCCAAGGCAACATGTCGACACTCTGTAGAGCATGTTGGATTGTAACGGCGGTATGTGGGCGAACGTTATCCTGTTGGAAAACACCCCCTGCAATGCTGTTCACGAATGACAGCGCAGATGGTGGAATCACCAGATTGACGTACAAATTTGCTGTCACGGTGCGTGGGATAACAGACTACACTGTTGTCACACGAAATCGCGCACCAAACTATAAGTCACGGTGTAGGTCCTCTGTGTCTAGATGCTTGCTAGCAGGCCCCCAAATGACCTCCTTGTGACAACACACGGCCATCACTGAACACCGAGGCAGAGCCAGCTTTTATCAGAAAACTCAACAGACCTCCAACCTGTTCTCCAATGAACTTTCGCTTGACAACACCGAAGTCGCAGTTGGTGGTGATTTGGGGCCAATGGAATGCACGCTACTTGGCGCCAGGTTCGGAGCTGTCCTTGAAGTAAGCTATTTGTAACAGTTTGTTGTGTCACTTTGATGCCAACTGCTAGTCAGATTGCTACTGCAGATGCAGTACAATGTGCCAGAGCCACATGCTGAACATGATGGTCTTCCCTCCCGGCCACGTGGTCTTCCAGAGCCCGGTCTTCTTGAGACCGTACATTACCGTGACTACAGATGCCAGCAATCATGTAGAGTACATACATTCCTACCAAGTCCTTCTGCAATATCGCAGAAGGACCAAGCAGCTTCTCGTAGTTCTATTACACGACCTTGTTCAAACTCAGTGAGGTGCTGATAATGGCGTCTTTGTCGCCTCAAAGGCATTCTTGACCAACATCAACTCACTACGTCCAATCTCAAAGGTAACTAACGCTCATGACTGTTACAAAGACTATTTAAAGCAAACCTGATTTGCATCCTCATAGTGGCGCTACTAGTGCTACTCTTATGGGGCGAAATCTGAATAGGAATCATCTTTCAGATGTAGAAACACGTTACCAGCTTTCGTGTATGTTATCTCGCACAACTCCTTTTTGGTGTTGCGAATTTTTTTTCCGTCAGTGTATGTATAGACTGCAGTCAAGCTTCGCTGCTCTCTGGAGCTGCGACGGCTGTTTACTGAATTTCCCGGCAGTCACAACCTCCTCTGTAGCTCAACGTCTCCTCGCTCCTAAAACTGCCACGAGATGTCACTCCAAACATCAATTAAATATACAGGGCTATTACAAATGATTGAAGCGATTTCATAAATTCACTGTAGCTCCATTCATTGACATATGGCCACGACACACTACAGATACGTAGAAAAACTCATAAAGCTTTGTTCGGCTGAAGCCGCACTTCAGGTTTCTGCCGCCAGAGCGCTCGAGAGCGCAGTGAGACAAAATGGCGACAGGAGCCGAGAAAGCGTATGTCGTGCTTGAAATGCACTCACATCAGTCAGTCATAACAGTGCAACGACACTTCAGGACGAAGTTCAACAAAGATCCACCAACTGCTAACTCCATTCGGCGATGGTATGTGCAGTTTAAAGCTTCTGGATGCCTCTGTAAGGGGAAATCAATGGGTCGGCCTGCAGTGAGCGAAGAAACGGTTGAACGCGTGCGGGCAAGTTTCACGCGTAGCCCGCGGAAGTCGACGAATAAAGCAAGCAGGGAGCTAAACGTACCACAGCCGACGGTTTGGAAAATCTTACGGAAAAGGCTAAAGCAGAAGCCTTACTGTTTACAATTGCTACAAGCCCTGACACCCAATGACAAAGTCAAACGCTTTCAATTTTCGGCGCGGTTGCAACAGCTCATGGAAGAGGATGCGTTCAGTCGAAACTTGTTTTCAGTGATGAAGCAACATTTTTTCTTAATGGTGAAGTGAACAGACACAATGTGCGAATCTGGGCGGTAGAGAATCCTCACGCATTCGTGCAGCAAATTCGCAATTCACCAAAAGTTAACGTGTTTTGTGCAATCTCACGGTTTAAAGTTTACGGCCCCTTTTTCTTCTGCGAAAAAACGTTACAGGACACATGTATCTGGACATGCTGGAAAATTGGCTCATGCCACAACTGGAGACCGACAGCGCCGACTTTATCTTTCAACAGGATGATGCTCCACCACACTTCCATCATGATGTTCGGCATTTCTTAAACAGGAGATTGGAAAACTGATGGATCGGTCGTGGTGGAGATCATGATCAGCAATTCATGTCATGGCCTCCACGCTCTCCCGACTTAAGCCCGTGCAATTTCTTTCTGTGGAGTTACGTGAAAGATTCAGTGTTTAAACCTCCTCTACCAAGAAACGTGCCAGAACTGCGAGCTCGCATCAACGATGCTTTCGAACTCATTGATGGGGACATGCTGCGCCGAGTGTGGGAGGAACTTGATTATCGGCTTGATGTCTGCCGAATCACTAAAGGGGCACATATCGAACATTTGTGAATGCCTAAAAAAACTTTTTGAATTTTTTGTATGTGTGTGCAAAGCATTGTGAAAATATCTCAAATAATAAAGTTATTGTAGAGCTGTGAAATAGCTTCAATCATTTGTAATAACCCTGTATAACAGAGAACAATACGTCACAATTGACTTATATCAACGCCTGCATGCAGCTAGGGGTATTCATTTCATGTAATTTCAACAATATGTATGTTACACACTCTTCGTTCCTACAATTGTGTTTTATACACACAAATTTTACTGTGAATCAGTCTGTCCATTGGGAAAAACCGTACCAAAATGTCTACCGCACTTCCTGAGATTAGGCTTCACAAACAATAAGGCAAGAAAGGAAGAATGAATTGATTGTTGGTGTTAATAACGATCATCCTCCTTTACCTCCTCTGCATTACTGCAGACGACGTGTCACTGAGCACATTTGTTCTGTGTATGCAGTACACGTGAGGCGCCTAGTTGTTTCCACTGCGCTGTGTGGAATTCGAAGGTTCTGTTATAGTTCATTAACCTGCTGTCTTCAAGCTGATGTCCCCATTGCAGAAAACAGCACGCAGGTCGTAGGGTATGTATCTTGAGGCTGGAACTGACTTTCAGCGAGGTTCTGTTCTGAAATAATGTATCACTTCTTTGGGATGCCACTCGCGTATTTTAATATAGCCACACGAGAAGACTACATGATCTTAATACAGCACCTTCTGATACAGCAAAGTACATGATTAAACACAATGTTTACAAAAATGTATCTTTACACTATTTGTGGCACGCGTCTGTGCCTCATGACTACCGGAGTGAACCTTTTAATACTGAATACTGGCCGGCTGCGGTGGTCTTGCGGTTCTAGGCGCTCAGTCCGGAACCGCGCGACTGCTACGGTCGCAGGTTCGAATCCTGCCTCGGGCATGGATGTGTGTGATGTCCTTAGGTTAGTTAGGTTTAAGTAGTTCTAAGTTCTAGGGGACTGATGACCACAGATGTTAAGTCCCATAGTGCTCAGAGCCATTTGAACCATTTTGAACCATACTGAATACTGGCAAACACATCCTGCCACAGACAACATGACTGTACATCTCGACTGCCTAATCCAGAGTGACGAACAGGAACTTAAATAAAAATTGGAAACACATCCTACGACAGACAACATGTCTGTTCTTCTCGACTGCCTAATCCAGAGGGACGAACAGCCCGAAACACTTCGCACGCCATACCAGAAAAGGTGTGACCCAAACGCTTCCGAAGTGCTTCGTCTGCAATTTCGTCAGTCTTTTGCTTTTGATTTAAATTGTTTTTAATAATTCTAAAATGACTGATTGATAGTCAGCTGATGAGAGATATTTATATTAAAAAGTGAAGTCATTCCAATGAGTAGTTTAACTAATAATAATAACTATAACGTTTTGGCGCCCTTGCTCCGAACACAGCAGCCAATCACAGAGTAGTAGCATTATGCAGATGGTCTTTCTCACGGGAATGGTACCGAATCTAACATCTGTCACAGGTACCTCACACCACATTTCGTCATCTACACTCCTGGAAATTGAAATAAGAACACCGTGAATTCATTGTCCCAGGAAGGGGAAACTTTATTGACACATTCCTGGGGTCAGATACATCACATGATCACACTGACAGAACCACAGGCACATAGACACAGGCAACAGAGCATGCACAATGTCGGCACTAGTACAGTGTATATCCACCTTTCGCAGCAATGCAGGCTGCTATTCTCCCATGGAGACGATCGTAGAGATGCTGGATGTAGTCCTGTGGAACGGCTTGCCATGCCATTTCCACCTGGCACCTCAGTTGGACCAGCGTTCGTGCTGGACGTGCAGACCGCGTGAGACGACGCTTCATCCAGTCCCAAACATGCTCAATGGGGGACAGATCCGGAGATCTTGCTGGCCAGGGTAGTTGACTTACACCTTCTAGAGCACGTTGGGTGGCACGGGGTACATGCGGACGTGCATTGTCCCGTTGGAACAGTAAGTTCCCTTGCCGGTCTAGGAATGGTAGAACGATGGGTTCGATGACGGTTTGGATGTACCGTGCACTATTCAGTGTCCCCTCGACGATCACCAGTGGTGTACGGCCAGTGTAGGAGATCGCTCCCCACACCATGATGCCGGGTGTTGGCCCTGTGTGCCTCGGTCGTATGCAGTCCTGATTGTGGCGCTCACCTGCACGGCGCCAAACACGCATACGACCATCACTGGCACCAAGGCAGAAGCGACTCTCATCGCTGAAGACGACACGTCTCCATTCGTCCCTCCATTCACGCCTGTCGCGACACCACTGGAGGCGGGCTGCACGATGTTGGGGCGTGAGCGGAAGACGGCCTAACGGTGTGCGGGATCGTAGCCCAGCTTCATGGAGACGGTTGCGAATGGTCCTCGCCGATACCCCAGGAGCAACAGTGTCCCTAATTTGCTGGGAAGTGGCGGTGCGGTCCCCTACGGCACTGCGTAGGATCCTACGGTCTTGGCGTGCATCCGTGCGTCGCTGCAGTCCGGTCCCAGGTCGACGGGCACGTGCACCTTCCGCCGACCACTGGCGACAACATCGATGTACTGTGGAGACCTCACGCCCCACGTGTTGAGCAATTCGGCGGTACGTCCACCCGGCCTCCCGCATGCCCACTATACGCCCTCGCTCAAAGTCCGTCAACTGCACACACGGTTCACGTCCACGCTGTCGCGGCATGCTACCAGTGTTAAAGACTGCGATGGAGCTCCGTATGCCACGGCAAACTGGCTGACACTGACGGCGGCGGTGCACAAATGCTGCGCAGCTAGCGCCATTCGACGGCCAACACCGCGGTTCCTGGTGTGTCCGCTGTGCCGTGCGTGTGATCATTGCTTGTACAGCCCTCTCGCAGTGTCCGGAGCAAGTATGGTGGATCTGACACACCGGTGTCAATGTGTTCTTTTTTCCATTTCCAGGAGTGTATATATGTTTTGCATCTCCACTGCTCTGGGAACAGCTTCTTGGAGCCTAATATGATGGCTGACTAAGCCAGAAATATTACAACAGGCAGAAAAATTAGGTGGGAGCCTCTAATTTATTAAAATGAGTAGATAAAATTAAACAGTAACAGCCTAAATATCATTTTTTCCTTCTTGTTGGTGGTGAACGGTTTCAAGTATCATACCCACCATCTGACTAATATCAGTTTAGCCGAACTACTTGAGAAGCTGATTCTGTACTGCCAAAGGTTTGCAGTCACCTGTTATTGATCACTGATGTATTCAGACCAGTAAGCACTACAGAAGAATACAATAACTTGAAGAAATACATTAGTCCTGTCAACTGATGTTCCAAACTGCCATTTTCGTAACAAAATTGCGGTAGTTTTTCATTCTTAGCGGTTCTATATGTTGTTTGGGATGCTGAATCCGAAATTCACATTCGCTACCTTGTAGGAGGTAGGTTTCACAACAAATAAGGCAAAAAACCTCAAAATTTCCGCATTTATTTCAATATTTATAATTCCGTGTCTCAATGTGTATAAACGAAATCCTTATGGCATCGCTTTGTTGCTCGTCTGTTTGTCCGACTCTTAAGAACGCTTTGTCTCAGGAACCAGTAAACATACCAAGTTTAGATTTATGTCAGATATTAAAGTCTATGGACCCTTGTCGGTGTAACAGTTTTAAGCTTCTAAGTCAATGCAAGCAGAAGATACGGTCATTTATGCTATACATTTTGATACTCGAAAACTCACTCAGCATAACCCAGGTGAACAGGCCTTAGAGTGTCCCGACGAGGTCGCAGCTACATATGTCAACCCTACCTAAAGCTTTTCCAATCTCAAATATCGACTTCAAGTGCGGGCGTGCCACTTTCTT
The DNA here is from genome assembly GCF_021461385.2 of Schistocerca piceifrons. Taxonomy (NCBI): domain Eukaryota; kingdom Metazoa; phylum Arthropoda; class Insecta; order Orthoptera; family Acrididae; genus Schistocerca; species Schistocerca piceifrons. The sequence continues at coordinate 219,120,912 of NC_060140.1, read as the reverse complement.
CTCCGTGAGGTATTGAACGAGTACTTCACTATTTTTCCATATTACTTTCATCACGAACATTAATCTAAGATACATAATTTTCTTAGTCTATTTTACTTACGAATTACTCAATTTATAATAACTTCGTCGCGCGATGCAATAATCAAGAAAACAAACCATTCTTTTATCTATATAGAACGGTATAAGAACTCCGTCTCAGTACGATTATGAACGTTTGAAAAACAGCCAGCACCAACACAGCGGACCAAAACATTAGACGTAATATGCAACAGTACCTGTTAATAAACAGCAGTTCATCCTAAGCTGTAGTTACCAGATTGTTAAGTGAAACATGCCTGCTTTTTGAACAACTGAAAGGTAAAATCTGAAACATTCGACCGATATCTGGTTTATGTATACAGCTCTTATAACTTGGAACACCAGATATTCTCCGGCAAAATCATAAAAATATAATTGGACAGTGTTGCTTATCAGCGTTTTAGAGAAAACGTGGTGCCGCCAATATTTAGAAAATGGAAGACCTAGGCGATAATTTAGGATATTTTTAACCACTGGGAAAGAAAAAGTTCTTCATATTAACTGTTCTGTGTTATAAAACGGGAAATGCTTAAGACATTACTGATACCTATATTTGCGCCAGAAAACAACTTAAATAGAAAATAGTGCCAATCAGGCATTAAACGGATGTTAAAAATTCGAGCAAGTGGCTGTTACGGTAAGGAGTTAGCTCAAAAGCAATCACGGTGTTTAAGATAAGGAGAGTATTGATTATTGGTTTTTGATTATTTCATACTCTCTTAGAAGAACGATATTTTTGTTGTAACTTGCTTTGGAGTGTGTTTGTTTTTGACGCCCCCTGACGTTAAGTGCCTAGTATACATGTCTTATAGTTGTGTAGTGAGTGTGGGAGCCACAGAAGTCCGCTGCTACATCTTCGTTACTCCTACAGAAATCCTATCAGCCCTTGACTCCGCTTGGCGCAGCAGCTAGACACGTACAAAAAGAGAGAGATAGACGACAGCCTATTGTTTCCTGTCGGTGGCAGAATGCACTGCATCTGGGATAAGCTGACAGCCAGTCCCCATCCCCTCCCCCCCCCCCCCCCCCCCCCCCGTTTCCTGTCGTTGTAAACCAAACTGGTAAATTATGTTCCTATAATGCATCGAACAAGTTGATTCACATATGTAGATCTTTCGTTAAATACTAGCTTCTCTCTTATTTGCAAGGAAAGGTACGTTGGTAAAATTTCTCATTGTTCTGCAAGCAGAAGTAGTTTGAAAACTACACCTTTCTTTTTTTTTCTTCAAGAAACTCATTTTACAAGTGATAATAGGCGTGGCACAGTTACGTAAATTCAAACAGGTCACCCGAGCGAAAACATTTCCCAATGCGCTCTTCCAACTCCACGAATTGAAATGCTATCGCAGTGACTAAGAGATGCCATTGATAACAATGAAAGTATCATTTGTTGTGTTGAAACATACTATGTTGTAACGTCAGTCAAGTGTCAAACTGTCTGCTTTCTTTGTATGACTATTTAAAATAGTTATGTGTGCGGTCTATTGTAGTTGGATAAACTAAAATACCTCATAGTCACCAGCGGAAATTCTTCCAAACTTACTGAAAGTTTGTAAACAGTTAGTTTCAAAATTTTCATTATTTAAGACTTGTCTTGTTGAACTGAAACATGGCCGTATTTCTTTGGAAGGTAATCTGCATGACGTACGACCGAAATTTGCAACCACAATATCCAGAAAGTGCACGACATGAAATTGAATGATAGTGGAATAATCGTTTATGAATTACGAGATTCTATAGACGTATCATAAGAAAGAGTATTGTACATGAAGAATTAACTGCGAGAATACTTTGTGACTAATTTGCCGTATCCTGACCAACAGCAAATGCGAAGACGAGCTTCTCAGCTATGTTTGGATTGTTTCAAAAATTAATGAACAGATTTTGTATAGGGATCTGTTACTGCCAATGTATCGTGTGTCCATTACTTCACTCTAGAGATGAAACTCCACTGCTGCAGTGGGTCGAAGCTGGTGATCCTGAAACAAAAAGATCCCAGCACCAAATAGGCGAAGCCAGAGAAATTATGGCCAGTGTTTCTTGGGACGCAAAAAGAGTTCTTTTTGTTGAATATGCTTCTGTAGACGCTTAATAGTTACCTGTTCCCATGCCGCGGATACATCTGCTGGAGTACCACAGCGTACGCACTTATCGAGTCAAAAGTGGCTCACATGGCTCTGAGCACTATTGGATTCAACATCTGAGGTTATCAGTCCCCTAGAACTTAGAACTACTTAAACCTAACTAACCTAAGGACATCACACATATCCATGCCCGAGGCAGGATTCGAACCTGCGACCGTAGCAGTCAGTCGGTTCCGGACTGAAGTGCCTAGAACCGCACGGCCACTGCGGCCGGCTTATCGAGTCACTAAGTCATTCACCGACCAGCGATTTAACTTCTTTCTGTCCCAGGACTTCACACTACAGTGTCAAATAGCAGTATTAGTTCTCCTTTTCAGTTTCAAGTTATTATAACTTCAAGTTGCTGAGACACAGAAATTTACTTAAAAATCGAAGTTTTACGTATTTCATAAAAAATTAGTTTCCTGACACACTGTTTTCACGTATACGCTCATGTTCAGAAAAAAAAAACAGTACACCTTGAACGAATAGGGATAGGACGTTCATTTTCCAGGACATGTACATTCGCATGTTGTGCAGAAATGATTAACATTTCAGTCACCTCGGTTCTGTATGTGCCCTGTTGCCTAGTAGGCACAAGGTCCGTCATGGGGCCAGATAACTTGTTCTAATCATTATGACATCGACGCATATAAGGCGCGAATGGCGTCCTGTGGTATGCCGTCCACGCCACAGTCCATCTGCGGTGGTTGGCATTGGGCCGCAGTGCTGAATCCGTCGTTTCACCACACAGCACACATTTCGATTGGCCACAAGTCTGGTGATCGCGAGGGCCAGGGCAAAAGACTGAAAACCGAGCGAGGTGGCGCTATAGTTAGCACACTGGACTCGCATTCGGGAGGACGACGGTTCAATCCAGCGTCCGGCCATTCTGATTTAGGTTTTCTTGATTTTCCTAAATCGCTACAGGCAAATGCCTGGAAGGTTCCTTTGAAAGGGCACGGCCGACTTCCTTCCCCGTCCTTCCCTAATCCGATGAGACCGATGACCTCGCTGTCTGGTCTCCTCCCTCCAAACAACCCATCCCAAACCAATAGGCTAAAATCGAGTGACACCAAGAAGGCATCTGTTCGTGCAGCAACATGTGGTCGTGAATTGTTTTGCTGAAAAATGGCGTCTGGGGTGTTGTGCAGAAAGGGTATGGCTATGGGTTGCAGGATGTCATACGTGTCGGTCACACTGGTCACAATGCCCTGGATACGCACCAACTGTGATTTGCGTTTGTATGCAACAACACCCCACACGATAACGCCTTGAGTTGGCGCTGTATGTCTTGTGCAAGTTGCAAGTGCAGTTATTGTGATGCGCAGCGAATCAACAGAAACTGGATTCGTCCGATAACACTGTCTGATGCCGTCCCGTCCCCAGAGACGTCGTTTCATACACCGTTGCCGTCTATGATGTTTCTGCTCATTCGTCAAAGATAGGCGAATTATTTATTTTATTTTCTTTATTTATTTATTTCATTAACAGTATAGAGCAACCCACCGCCTTGAAATGTATTGTGACTCGGATGCTTCTGAATCTAATAGCAGAGACTTCTCATTGTTACAGTCTTATTGGTAAAAAGTTGTTAACGCTTTTTTTATATTATATAAAGAATATAATATATAAAGATTTCTCTGAGGTTACAGCGAATTGAGTGCTTAACAATTGTTAAAATGGTTCCATATACACTCCTGGAAATGGAAAAAAGAACACATTGACACCGGTGTGTCAGACCCACCATACTTGCTCCGGACACTGCGAGAGGGCTGTACAAGCAATGATCACACGCACGGCACAGCGGACACACTAGGAACCGCGGTGTTGGCCGTCGAATGGCGCTAGCTGCGCAGCATTTGTGCACCGCCGCCGTCAGTGTCAGCCAGTTTGCCGTGGCATACGGAGCTCCATCGCAGTCTTTAACACTGGTAGCATGCCGCGACAGCGTCGACGTGAACCGTGTGTGCAGTTGACGGACTTTGAGCGAGGGCGTATAGTGGGCACGCGGGAGGCCGGGTGGACGTACCGCCGAATTGCTCAACACGTGGGGCGTGAGGTCTCCACAGTACGGCGATGTTGTCGCCAGTGGTCGGCGGAAGGTGCACGTGCCCGTCGACCTGGGACCGGACCGCAGCGACGCACGGATGCACGCCAAGACCGTAGGATCCTACGCAGTGCCGTAGGGGACCGCACCGCCACTTCCCAGCAAATTAGGGACACTGTTGCTCCTGGGGTATCGGCGAGGACCATTCGCAACCGTCTCCATGAAGCTGGGCTACGGTCCCGCACACCGTTAGGCCATCTTCCGCTCACGCCCCAACATCGTGCAGCCCGCCTCCAGTGGTGTCGCGACAGGCGTGAATGGAGGGACGAATGGAGACGTGTCGTCTTCAGCGATGAGAGTCGCTTCTGCCTTGGTGCCAATGATGGTCGTATGCGTGTTTGGCGCCGTGCAGGTGAGCGCCACAATCAGGACTGCATACGACCGAGGCACACAGGGCCAACACCCGGCATCATGGTGTGGGGAGCGATCTCCTACACTGGCCGTACACCACTGGTGATCGTCGAGGGGACACTGAATAGTGCACGGAACATCCAAACCGTCATCGAACCCATCGTTCTACCATTCCTAGACCGGCAAGGGAACTTGCTGTTCCAACAGGACAATGCACGTCCGCATGTATCCCGTGCCACCCAACGTGCTCTAGAAGGTGTAAGTCAACTACCCTGGCCAGCAAGATCTCCGGATCTGTCCCCCATTGAGCATGTTTGGGACTGGATGAAGCGTCGTCTCACGCGGTCTGCACGTCCAGCACGAACGCTGGTCCAACTGAGGCGCCAGGCGGAAATGGCATGGCAAGCCGTTCCACAGGACTACATCCAGCATCTCTACGATCGTCTCCATGGGAGAATAGCAGCCTGCATTGCTGCGAAAGGTGGATATACACTGTACTAGTGCCGACATTGTGCATGCTCTGTTGCCTGTGTCTACGTGCCTGTGGTTCTGTCAGTGTGATCATGTGATGTATCTGACCCCAGGAATGTGTCAATAAAGTTTCCCCTTCCTGGGACAATGAATTCACGGTGTTCTTATTTCAATTTCCAGGAGTGTAATTTGTTACTACCTAGTTGATGAGAAGATAATTTATACAATGCAAATGTCAAAGAAAAATTAAAAAAATGTAACACAATGAGCGTGGTTAAGAATAATTTGTAATACAGGGTGATTCAAAAAGAATACCACAACTTTAAAAATTTGTATTTAATGAAAGAAACATAATATAACCTTCTGTTGTACATCATTACAAAGAGTATTTAAAAAGGTTTTTTTTCACTCAAAAACAAGTTCAGAGATGTTCAATATGGCCCCCTCCAGACACACGAGCAATATCAACCTGATACTCCAACTCGTTCCACACTCTCTGTTGCATATCAGGCGTAACAGTTTGGATAGCTGCTGTTATTTCTCGTTTCAAATCATCAATGGTGGCTGGGAGAGGTGGCCGAAACACCATATCCTTAACATACCCCCATAAGAAAAAATGGCAGGGGGTAAGATCAGGGCTTCTTGGAGGCCAATGATGACGTGCTCTGTCACGGGCTGCATGGCGGCCGATCCATCGCTTCGGGTAGTTGACGTTCAGGTAGTAACGGACAGATAAGTGCCAATGTGGTGGCGCTCCATCCTGCTGAAATATGAATTGTTGTGCTTCTTGTTCGAGCTGAGGGAACAGCCAATTCTCTAACATCTCCAGATACTGTAGTCCAGTTACAGTAGCAGCTTCGAAGAAAAAGGGACCAAAAACTTTATTGGCTGAAATGGCGAACAAATGGCTCCCTTAATTTGCCGACAGATAGTGCTTAGCTCTGCCTTTTGTCGTTGCAGAGTTTTAAATTCCTAAAGTTGTGGTATTCTTTTTGAATCACCCTGCATATAGAGGGAAATGATATGCTGTATTTGGATGAGTAATACAGTCTAAGTAGCATGTTGTTTAGTAATGGCCTATTTCTATCTGTTTCAGATGAGAAGGTCTCGGTACAACCTCGAGCTATTCTCATCTGAAATGGTTGCGCTAATGTATGTTTCTTCCCCATGAACCATGGACCTTGCCGTTGGTGGGGAAGCTTGCGTGCCTCAGCGACACAGATGGCCGTACCGTAGGTGCAACCACAACGGAGGGGTATCTCTTGAGAGGCCAGACAAACGTGTGGTTCCTGAAGAGGGGCAGCAGCCTTTTCAGTAGTTGCAGGGGCAACAGTCTGGATGATTGACTGATCTGGCCTTGTAACATTAACCAAAACGGCCTTGCTGTGCTGGTACTGCGAACGGCTGAAAGCAAGAGGAAACTACAGCCGTAATTTTTCCCGAGGACATGCAGCTTTACTGTATGATTAAATGATGATGGCGTCCTCTTGGGTAAAATATTCCGGAGGTAAAATAGTCCCCCATTCGGATCTCCGGGCGGGGACTACTCAAGAGGACGTCGTTATCAGGAGAAAGAAAACTGGCGTTCTACGGATCGGAGCGTGGAATGTCAGATACCTTAATCGGGCAGGTAGGTTAGAAAATTTAAAAAGGGAAATGGATAGGTTAAAGTTAGATATAGTAGGAATTAGTGAAGTTCGGTGGCAGGAGGAACAAGACTTTTGGTCAGGTGATTACAGGGTTATAAATACAAAATCAAATAGGGGTAATGCAGGAGTAGGTTTAATAATGAATAAAAAAAATAGGAGTGCGGGTTAGCTAATACAAACAGCATAGTGAACGCATTATTGTGGCCAAGATAGACACAAAGCCCATGCCTACTACAATAGTACAAGTTTATATGCCAACTAGCTCTGTAGATGATGAAGAAATTGATGAAATGTATGACGAGATAAAAGAAATTATTCAGGTAGCGAAGGGAGACGAAAATTTAATAGTCATGGGTGACTGGAATTCGTCAGTAGGAAAAGGGAGAGAAGGAAACATAGTAGGTGAATATGGATTGGGGGGAAGAAATGAAAGAGGAAGCCGCCTTGTAGAATTTTGCACAGAGCATAACGTAATCATAGCTAACACTTGGTTCAAAAATCATAAAAGAAGGTTGTATACCTGGAAGAATCCTGGAGATACTAAAAGGTATCAGATAGATTATATAATGGTAAGACAGAGATTTAGGAACCAGGTTTTAAATTGTAAGACATTTCCAGGGGCAGATGTGGACTCTGACCACAATCTATTGGTTATGACCTGTAGATTAAAACTGAAGAAACTGCAAAAAGGTGGGAATTTAAGGAGATGGGACCTGGATAAACTAAAAGAACCGGAGGTTGTACAGAGATTCAGGGAGAGCATAAGGGAGCAATTGACAGGAATGGGGGAAATAAATACAGTAGAAGAAGAATGGGTAGCTTTGAGGGATGAAGTAGTGAAGGCAGCAGAGGATCAAGTAGGTAAAAAGACGAGGGCTAGTAGAAATCCTTGGGTAACAGAAGAAATATTGAATTTAATTGATGAAAGGAGAAAATATAAAAATGCAGTAAGTGAAACAGGCAAAAAGGAATACAAACATCTCAAAAATGAGATCGACAGGAAGTGCAAAATGGCTAAGCAGGGATGGCTAGGGGACACATGTAAGGATGTAGAGGCTTGTCTCACTAGGGGTAAGATAGATACTGCCTACAGGAAAATTAAAGAGACCTTTGGAGAGAAGAGAACCACTTGTATGAATATCAAGAGCTCAGATGGCAACCCAGTTCTAAGCAAGGAAGGGAAGGCAGAAAGGTGGAAGGAGTATATAGAGGGTTTATACAAGGGCGATGTACTTGAGGACAATATTATGGAAATGGAAGAGGATGTAGATGAAGATGAAATGGGAGATATGATACTGCGTGAAGAGTTTGACAGAGCACTTAAAGACCTGAGTCGAAACAAGGCCCCGGGAGTAGACAACATTCCATTAGAACTACTGATGGCCTTGGGAGAGCCAGTCATGACAAAACTCTACCATCTGGTGAGCAAGATGTATGAGACAGCCGAAATACCCACAGACTTCAAGAAGAATATAATAATTCCAATCCCAAAGAAAGCAGGTGTTGACAGATGTGAAAATTATCGAACTATCAGTTTAATAAGTCACAGCTGGAAAATACTAACGCGAAGTCTTTACAGGCGAATGGAAAAACTGGTAGAAGCCGACCTCGGGGAAGATCATTTTGGATTCCGTAGAAATGTTGGAACACGTGAGGCAATACTAACCTTACGACTTATCTTAGAAGAAAGATTAAGAAAAGGCAAACCTACGTTTCTAGCATTTGTAGACTTAGAGAAAGCTTTTGACAACGTTAACTGGAATACTCTCTTTCGAATACTGAAGGTGAAAGGGGTAAAATACAGGGAGCGAAAGGATATTTACAATTTGTACAGAAACCAGTTGGCAGTTATAAGAGTCGAGGGGCATGAAAGGGAAGCAGTGGTTGGGAAAGGAGTGAGACTGGGTTGTACCCTCTCCCCGATGTTATTCAATCTGTATATTGAGCAAGCAGTAAAGGAAACAAAAGAAAAGTTCGGAGTAGGTATTAAAATTCATGGAGAAGAAGTAAAAACTTTGAGGTTCGTCGATGACATTGTAATTCTGTCAGAGACAGCAAAGGACTTGGTAGAGCAGTTGAACGGAATGGACAGTGTCTTGAAAGGAGGATATAAGATGAACATCAACAAAAGCAAAACGAGGATAATGGAATGTAGTCAAATTAAATCGGGTGATGCTGAGGGGATTAGATTAGGAAATGAGACACTTAAAGTAGTAAAGGAGTTTTGCTATTTGGGAAGCAAAATAACTGATGATGGTCGAAGTAGAGAGGATATAAAATGTAGACTGGCAATGGCAAGGAAATCGTTTCTGAAAAAGAGAAATTTGTTAACATCGAGTATAGATTTAAGTGTCAGGAAGTCGTTTCTGAAAGTATTTGTATGGAGTGTAGCCATGTATGGAAGTGAAACATGGACGATAACCAGTTTGGATAAGAAGAGAATAGAAGCTTTCGAAATGGGGTGCTACAGAAGAATGCTGAAGATAAGGTGGGTAGATCACGTAACTAATGAGGAGGTATTGAATAGGATTGGGGAGAAGAGAAGTTTGTGGCACAACTTGATTAGAAGAAGGGATCGGTTGGTAGGACATGTTTTGAGGCATCAAGGGATCACAAATTTAGCATTGGAGGACAGCGTGGAGGGTAAAAATCGTAGAGGGACACCAAGAGATCAATACACTAAGCAGATTCAGAAGGATGTAGGTTGCAGTAGGTACTGGGAGATGAAGAAACTTGCACAGGATAGAGTAGCATGGAGAGCTGCATCAAACCAGTCTCATGACTGAAGACCACAACAACAACAACGTATGTTTGCACAGATTATACAGATTAAATGTTGATTGAGCACTTCATACATGGAATACATGAATTTTAGCTTCACATGAGAAATACACTTATGTTTGTAACTTATTAGTTGAAATAGAATATAGTTCATTGCTACTTGAATGCATGATTCCTTAAATAACTTAATACATAGGCGAAGTAGCGGATGACGCGCACGTAATGCATGCCGTAATAAACGGGAACAGACTGTCACCCCTAATAGTGTACGATGTGTTCCACTTTTCCGCTGTTGCGTCAGAGCCGAGGAGGAGCAGATCTGTCCTGCAATGCCATACGGATGACGTGCGGATCTTCTCTGTGAGAAGGGGGAGCGGTAGTCTGGGCGCTGCGAGCTGACCCATCTCGTCGCGTTCTACGGCCTTCCGTGAGCCAATCTGTACACACCCGCTGCACTCCCGAAACACAGGGTTGTACACGAACAGCAATTTCCTGAGTGAATGCATTACACTCTCTCATGGCAATAATGCGCCCTCTTTCAAACTCACTTATTCGAAGGTATGGATCGCGCATACGTCTGCGAGGTACCCTGCACGTCTCCCCAAGTCACACTGATCCATTACCTTCGGTTTATAGCGACAACGAGAGCTGCAGGTACATTTTACCGGTAGGTGGTGTTGCGCCATGATATCGGCGTTGACTCTGAACCCGTGGGCCGGCATGGTTAAAATGCTAATCATTTCAGCAGAACGTAGTAATGTACATGTCTCGTGAATATGAACGTCCTATCTCTACTTCTTCAAGCTGTTCTGTTTTTTCTGAAAATGAGTACATTAAAAGAATTTAGCATAAACATCTTATTGGTAAATACGTAGTAAAATACTGCCTAAAGCAACAAAAGTAAGATGTTCATTATTGTAAATATTTTCGATATATTTTTTAACTACACGATTTTTCAGTGAACAATTTATAGTATATACAGGGTGGTCCATTGATAGTGACTGGGCCAAATATCTCACGAAATCAGCGTCAAACGAGAAAACCACAAAGAACGAAACTTGTTTAGCTTGAAGGAAGAAACCGGATGGAGCTATGGTTGGCCCGCTAGATGGCGCTGCCATAGGTCAAACGGACATCAACTGCGTTGTTTTAAATAGGAACCCCCATTTTTTATTACATATTCGTGTAGTACGTAAAGAAATGTGAATGTTTCAGTTGGACCACTTTTTTCGCTTTGTGATAGATGGCGCTGTAATAGTCACAAACATATTGCTTACAATTTTAGACGAACAGTTAGTAACAGGTAGGTTTTTTAAATTAAAATACAGAACTTAGGTACGTTTGAACATTTTATTTCGGTTGCTCCAATGTGATACATATACCTTTTTGAACTCATGATTTCTGAGAACGCATACTGTTACAGCGTGATTACCTTGTCTTTTTTTAATTTTGGAAGATGCAGTCTTTTTTATTTTGGGGTGTTATGCTTCCTAAAAAATTTTCTTGTGCAGATGCTCACCTTGACGTGTGGAGATAGATAGTTGCTCCAGCCAGTCTAGCCAATAGCCCTATGTGGGTATGATGGGTAATAATAATAGGACATCAAACTGTCACTGAAGTGCAGGGGAGTTACTTTCTGCCGACTTACAAGTGAAAAGCTGCTGGGAGAGACATAAAGACGGGTAATAATATTAAAACAGCGACCCATTGTCCCAGTGCTTGTATAAATCCATGCTCCCTACGTACAGGAGTCATGTAGCAACAGCATTGGGGAATGAAACACACTCATACCTATTTACGAGTCGCGGGTCATTTACCTGGCAACAGATTGTGCTAAATATATTGTGAGATATTTTTTGCGAATGTAACACCCATCATCTAACATGAACACGGCATCTCAAGACGAAATACTGGCCAGTCGCCTCCAGTGTAATGCAGTGCCATCTGCTGGGTGTATTGTGTACCTGAAGAGCCGACAGGCCGGAACCTTTCTTTGTACCTGTTGGTGGGGACTGACTAAGTCCCTACTTCCATTCGGCTGAATGCTCACGAGAGCGCCTGCCGCTAGTTGCTGACTATAGTCGGCTACTCCACCCCCGACATAGACTCCCAGTTTAAAAAAACCACATTACTCAATTCGAGATGAGGATGTTGTCCATACACCTCAAATTTTCCATGTAGAATTTGAATTCCTCCCTTTTATACGCTTTATTTTCAAAGAAGGAAAAAATTGGAGCCTAAACGCGCCTTCTCATCGCTAAAGTTGTAAGTAGGCTGGTTAGGTTTTTATGTTGTTAACTCCACGTAGCGCTCTGTATGAAAATCAGTGACTGTGCTGTGTGCAGTCTGTGGCTGGTTAGCATTGTTGGAATATTCGCAATTGTAGTGTTGGGCAGATGGATGAGCATAGGTCATAGTCAGGGCCATTGTTTTGTAGGGATTTTTTGAAAGTCAGATTGCGTTGCGCAAAAAATATTGTGTATCACTTTAGTGTTAGTCAGAATAAGTGTGGTGTCACCGCCAGACACCACACTTGCTAGGTGGTAGCCTTTAAATCGGCCGCGGTCCGTTAGTATACCTCGGACCCGCGTGTCGCCACTATCAGTGATTGCAGACCCAGCGCCACCACACGGCAGGTCTAGTCTAGAGAGACTCCCTAGCACTCGCCCCAATTGTACAGCCGACTCTGATAGCGATGGTTTACTGACTACGTACGCTCTCGTGTGCACAGACGACAGTTTAGCATAGCCTTCAGCTACGTCATTTGCTACGGCCTAGCAAGGCGCCATATTCAGTTATTATAAGTACTATCTTCAAGAATGTCTTCTGAACAGATAATATTGACTCATGTACCGTCAAGAGCGACGTTCATCATTAATGGATTAAAGTTAAGTATCAAACTAATTATGTCCGCTTTCTGAATTCTCATTCCTTGTCATGTTGCAGACCTCACGTCAGTATAGTTCTTCCCTCCTCACGCCAGCCTGCGTGAGCTAAAACGCGTGTACTTCGGCCTCCACTCGTAACACGGTGTTGGCGCTTCTGCTAACAAAAAAAATAAGAGTAATGTCTGAGTACGTTCAGTTTTGCTCAGCTGTTTGAAAATCAAATAACGTAGTTTATCAGCACAGTAATTCATAAATTTTTCAAAGGGGATGTTTCAAAGTATCGTTTCTCGTTGATTCTTAGTGTGACAATGCTGTACGATAGTATGGCATTGGCAATATTTCCTCAAAGTACTAATATTGTATGATCCAGTAAAAAGTTTGTTCACATCAGCGTAACATCTGTTACGTCCTGCATCACAGGGCTATAATATTAAACTCATTTTTGGCTTATTTCCGCCGGCATGTCACCTGGACACTGTAGCACTACAATTCGGATCGAGGTGTAGGAAGAATTAAGATGACTGCTGTTGCTGGAGGAAACATCGTAGTGATTTGGTCTGGTTTGTACTTGTTAGTTAATTGGCTCTCTATGTATGATAGTCGGATAAGCGTGTTGGTACTGGATTTTATTCTAAATAAATAACTACGCTACGCAGATGCGTACTATCATGTGGATATACTGTTCTACACGGAATAAGCCATCATTGTCGGTCCACTTCCGAAGAGTGGGTGGGGGAAAAATGAACAATACTATGACTAAACGCCAAATCTTTCCCCACTTTTCCAGTAGCTGTGAATTGTGTGTGGAGGTGTGAGGCTGTTGCATCAGTGTAAATGATTCAGTGGACAGTGTGCGTGCGCCGGCCGTTGTGGCCGCTATAAAGAGGCTGAGGTGCCTTTTTTCAGCACAAAATGGTAAGAAGCGTGTTACTGGTTAATCATCTCAAGCAAAATTCAGGAAAGAGGACCAGCATCTTTTAATGAACCTTTTTACGTGTCTGCACTCGGAGTATCCGTATACCAGCCAGTGTAAACAAATTAAAGAACACAAAATGCAGAAGAGAGTCGTCCTGTTAGTAAGCAGTAGCTACAAATTCATTTAACCTTAGAGAGCCTTCTCCACCAGACTTGACTGCCAGACCTCTCCGCCGGCCTATGTCACCGCCAGGATCGATCACCTGGTAGATGAGCTGAGGAATTTAGAAAGATACTGACCTGAACTTAGTCACAGGGGTGCGTCACAGATGTGCCGTCGGTGACTGATTCTGCAGCCTATTCAGCCTTCACCTACAGAGTAATATGGTGAGATCGATTTGTGATAGCAAGGTATGTAGGGACAGTAAAGTCATTTCAATAGAATTTAATAGCTTAAAGTTCCACTCTGAAGACTGGCCAAACGTGCAACGCATTTCCCTCTCTAGCGCTCTGTCTTTTAGACTAGCAGTATGACAATCACAGTACAGCTTTGCACATGTAATGTTTCATTTTGATACGCAATTATTAGAATCCTTAGAATAGAATTGCTATTGCTTGCCAGATGATTTACGAGTCACTTAAATATAATAAACCTAATTGTGATTCTTGTTTCATTTAGCAGTCATTGAATTTATAATGCATTATTTTGAAGGGTTTCTAATTAATGTCACATAACGGGACCAACTAGCGTGAATTGACACTTCACAGCCTGCGTTACATTACAATGTTATTTTTTACGTCATTTTATAGTTTTGTGGCAGGTCGAAATAGAACGCCTGTCGTGTAGTTGGTTTTATAGCTCTTTGCCAGCAGGGCACGTCTACTCCCGATCCATCCCCAGTTGTGTAGATGACAGCAAGTGAAACGGCGAAGGATGATGTCGACTAATTCGCATGAGGGGCAATTATCAGTGTCACTAATTCATACTTTGAGGAGCTTTTAGTTTGTTGCAATGGTATTTTTAACAAACCCGTACCATGTGGATGCAACGTCATATGTATGTATTTTGAAGGCTATGTTTGTTCAGTCTGACAATCGGTGGCCGTTTGCTTGAATTCTATATTGTTGGGAGCTTCCGGCTTTCTCCATTCACGCTGGAAATATCTTGTCAGATGGCCCCTCTTTTAGGAGACTAAGAAGTAGAATTACCTAGTACTTTTTAAATTGTAGTTAATTTTGTTTAGTTGAATGGTGGATGCATGGTTGCTGGGCGCACGGATTGGAAAAGGTTTTTGCGATAATGCGTGGTCTTTCGTTTAGCAGTGATATTATTTCCACGAAACACGCCATTGTTTTTCTGTTGAGGTGAAAAGTTCCAGCCCACCAGACTCCTTCAATTTGGTTAGGGTATCATAAGACAGCCTGAATAAGTCCACCTTTCATAAGTAACTGCTAGTTATTAGAACTAACCTGCTGTCTTGCAGCCAGCCGGGTGGCAGAGCGGTTCTAGGCGCTACAGTCTGGAGCCGCGCGACCACTACGGCCGCAGGTTCGAATCCTGCCTCGGGCATGGATGTGAGTGCTGTCCTTAGGTTTAAGTAGTTCTAAGTTCTAGGGGACTGATGACCTCAGAAGTTAAGTCCCATAGTGCTCAGAGCCATTTGAACCGTTTTGTTGTTGTCTTGCATTTTCGGAATTGGAAAGAACTGCGCGACATTGTATTCTTTGCAGAATGCGTAAGTGTTTGATTCTAATTTTTAGTTAAGTTCACGGAGCGCCAGTAATTTCCAACAGCTGACCGTTGTATTTTGATTGTGACATCAAATTTTGGCTGCTATCCGTGGAATGCACCAGCTTAAGATGACTGCCAGCGTTTTGTGACCGCCCACAACTGAGTTGTCTCTTTTCATGGGCGCTGTTTCGTCTTCATTCCTTATTACGACAGGGACGTCATCAATTTGGAAATTTGTGGTAAATTCTTATGGGACCGAACTGCTGTGGTCATCGGTCCCTAGGCTTACACACTACTTAATCTAATTTAAACTAACTTGCACTAAGGACAGGACAAAACACACACACACACACACACACACGCCAGAGAGGATTCGAACCTCCGACGAGAAGAACAGCGCGAACCGTGGCTAGGCGCCCCAGACCGAACGGCTACCCCGCGCAACGCGACGTCATCAGCATCTGCTCTTACGACTAATATTTGATCAGATGGAAACATCTGATGCCGTTTCGTTAAGATGTCGTAGCAACGACTCCCGCGACAGCATGAAAAGATGCATAGAAAGCGGACTCACCTGTGGCACACCCGGTTGTATGTTAAAAGATCTTGTTAGCTGTCCATTAACTTGCACCCTAGCAAATATGTCTGTGATCATATGCCGAATGACTTATTACATTCCCTTCCAGACCCACTTTTCCCATTATCCTCATTCTGTATTGATGGCCGATAACATCACAGGCGTTATGGAAATCAAAGAAAAAAGGCTCATTTGATGTTAGTCACAGCAGCTATTGAAATGACGTCTGTAATTTCAGAGACAGCTGACACTCTACTCCTTCCAGGGATCCAAACGTAATATTCTTGAATACTTTTTTAAGCAATTGGGTCATGCTGCCGTTACTTGTTCTGGTGACAGTTTGGCAGGCAAAGTTCAGCAGTGTAATAGGCAGCAGACTTTCGAAGGTTTCAGTCCGCTCTTCTTTGGTATGAAAAGTTTTGCACTGCATCTTGCTACACACACGGATGACCGAAAAATGATATTTAAAATGGCAGTAAAAGTTGTACCAATAATAGTCTATAATTTGTGATAAAACTGTTGGGAGTTCCGTCTGGTCCCGGAGATTTTTTGGGCTGGTAATTAAACAATGAGCTCAAATACTTCATCCACGCTAAACGCAGCTACCAATTCTCTTCTTGCCATCTTCAGTAATTTTTGTTTAGCAGTTGTATGGCTTCAGTTATGAATTCATCGCTGTGACACAGGGAGTAGAGGTTCTGCTAATGCTGTAGTATTTCATCCTCCATCTCGTTTTGGTGAGTGTATTTCCTCATCCTCTGTTTGCAATTCATCTAGGAACGTGCGTCAGCGGTTGGTTTGATGAGAATTTGCTTTGGATTTGATCTTCGAGCCATCTGTTTTCCTTTTATGGTAATAAGTTTCGCTTAATTCTCCTAATGTATTGTGTGTGTCGTTCGTAAGGTTGGGTTTTTCGTGAAGTTCTCTAAGGATGGCGAAGTAAAATTCCGTGGTTTTATTTACTTTATTGGTTTTATGTCCTCACTGAGTTATTAAATTTCGCAAGTATCTTTTAACGATCCGGGTCCACCACTCGTCTTTTGACGTGAAATGGTCGAGTGAACGTAGGTCGATGTTATTCTAACAGCGTCACGCGAGTCTTCATCTAGATGGGAGACGTTAAACATCCACTGGCCCAAAAATATTTTTGCGGGCTGTCTGTCAAAATTCCACGTGACAGATAACTCACAAAGATCTGGAAATAGAGCAGGGGTGACATCGGTACTGAGCACTCGTTGGCGAAAGTTCTCCGTTATTACATCCTATCAATCCTGCTAGCTGAAGTCGACAGCAGGAAAGTATATTTCACAGATGTGGGGTGTTTTCTCATGCGTCCTTCAACCGCAGATTTTTCACAAGGTCGTGCAACACTTCACAGTAGTTAAAATCCGACGCCTGGCCTTTCGCTTGAAGTAAACATTTGAAGTTACTTCATACAAGTGGATTAGGCAGGTTTTGTTCTGAGAAGTTAAATTATTAAAGCTTTAAACAAGGTAGCTCGTTCCGCCTTTGTCACTGCCTGACAGGGCTGTAACGTTTAGAAGGGTGACATTGCAAATTTTCCTCGCTGTTCCTCTTACCAATTCTAGTTTCTCAGGATCTGCAGCTGGGATACCTTAAAGCACAAGGATGGCCGTGCCTGTGTTTTCTTTGAGTGCGAAGTTCACGATCGTTTGAAATCTAGGTACATTTATTTGTTACACTTCTCCTAAAAGGATAATGTCGGCGTCAGACTCGTATACGAAATGCTGCAGCGCAGCTATTTTTAAATCAGACGTGATTCTATTAAAGTTCAGGGTAAGAACTCTGTTTGCCTAAGGCATTGTTTAATTAACTTGTTTTTCATTCAGTCGGATTATTTTATGTGCTCGTACCTTCCATCTGTGTGTCGTTCGCAGTATCGGGTGGTTTATTCATTTTTTCTTTTTGGTGCCGCTTGCATTGACTTGTGCTTTTGTACGACTACTTGCACTGGCGGCACATTGTTCTGCAGGCGAGGGTGACGGGAGTGACACTGACGTCTCGTTCCTTTTTTACGTAAGTGACTTCTCGTGCGTGCAAATCGGGTGTCTTTTCTTGCAGCTGGCCTGTGTTTACATTATGACTGTCACGGCTGGTCTGCGCGGAAGGCTGTCGATGGCAGGCTGGCACCAGACTGTTAGTGTGCTGTCATTAGTTGCAGCGACGTGTCGACGTGTTTGTTTTCCTTATTCGCGTGGTCCTGTTCGATGCGCTGGGCACACAGCGGCGGATAGCACGAGCGGAAGGCAACGCTGCGACACAATCTTGTCGTTCCGGTAACTGACTGAGTAGGCTTTTTTCATGTTAAAAATACGGTTCGGATTGTTATTCTGATTGATTACAACATTTAAATAGCAATCATTAAATATCAAGGTCTGTCACGTGATACAAAACTGTTATTGGCTGATGCCCTGGTGACGTCAGACTAGGAGTAAGACGAAGATATACGTGCTATAGGAGTGTTAGCCGAAGTTGCGAGATTATGTACTTGTTCTGCAAAACAATTTAGCTATTTGGTGATGGAAGACGCAGCTGCAACTTTTAAATAATAATAAAAAGGAATTTTGTGAACGCTAATTGTGTAAGCCTTGCGAAAGTTGATGCATCTATGCTCCACCCATTTAGAGCGGCTATATGCGCAACGACTGACATTCTTTTCGCTGCTGCCTGCAACATGATTAAACTCGCTCGAAAGTAATTGTAGAACTTTTGCAAATTGCTACGTGTATTATAAGTAGACTGTCGACTATCAGTCACGAGCTACGATTCAAAGCACAATAAAATTATTCTTGGCAAAACTTAGTGTTGATTTCCTGTGTATAAGACACTAAGCCGTTGTTTTGCGTCCAGCTGGCGGTAGCGGGTCCGACTAGATAAAGAAGCCACATGATCGATCCTCGAAACGTCATACATTTTTAAGTTTTATACGAAATACGAAAATAGTATTAGCAAGAACTGATTGTAGCAGTTGTTCATTGTGAGATGGACTACATATAGAGTCACATTAATCTGTCTGAAAATGGATAACAAAGGAAAATTTACTTTTTTGGACAGATGACCAGTAGTGAGCCCCACAGTACAACGCGATGTAGGACGATGAGGTTATACGAAGAGATAAAACGTGTAGAACATGCAGGTGGCAGAAATGTAAGGGCTGTGATGTTTGAGTGTAGACTAATGTTACCGTATGGAGCACACTTACCTCATCTTTATGTAAGATCATGAAACTCCAAAAGTTTAAACAATAAGGACAGTACGAAGATAAAACAGCACGAAGATAAAAAAATTGTTTCTAACAAAGCAAAAAGTGTGGGGTCACATGAACGAGAAAATATATTTTTGAACGTGACGTGTGTGAATAGCGATGTAAGCGCATGTAAAAAGCAAGGAAAGTACAAAAACAATATTCTCGGTGTGGTTAAGTTTCGTAATTGCGATTTGGTTTTCATATGAGAGGACTGTGAAGTCGTCTTACAAATAAGTTGAAAAGTTCTTTCGGGTTAGACGAATCTAACCCGAAAGAACTTTTTAACTTATTTGTAAGACGACTTCACAGTCGATATATGGATATCATGTAATAAAATTCGACGATCTACTGCTCTAACAACCTTTTTTTTATCTCATTTTGTTCGCTTCATCTGCTCGGGGCGGACGTCGTTGGACATCCGTTTAAGTTCGTTGTTGATCGATTAGCTCAGTTTTTTTATTACAGAGGCCTGGTAACCCTCTGACCGAACACGCTGAGCTACCGTGCCGGCTGCAACAACTGAGCTACCGAATAATATCGAGGTGTAGTAGGGTGCAAATCGTTCAAATGGCTCTGAGCACTATGCGACTTAACTTCTGAGGTCATCAGTCGCCTAGAACTTAGAACTAATTATACCTAAATAACCTAGGGACATCACACACATCCATGCCCGAGGCAGGATTCGAACGTGCAACCGTAGCAGTCGCCCGGTTCCAGACTGTAGCGCCTAGAACCGCAAGGCCACTTCGGCCGGCTGTAGTAGGGTAAAGCGATAATTTCCACTAGTAGTTTAATTTACACTAGTAGTTTAATTTACACTAGTAGTTTAATTTACACTAGTAGTTTAATTTACACTAGTAGTTTAATTTACACTAGTAGTTTAATTTACACTAGTAGTTTAATTTACACTAGTAGTTTAATTTACACTAGTAGTTTAATTTACACTAGTAGTTTAATTTACACTAGTAGTTTAATTTACACTAGTAGTTTAATTTACACTAGTAGTTTAATTTACACTAGTAGTTTAATTTACACTAGTAGTTTAATTTACACTAGTAGTTTAATTTACACTAGTAGTTTAATTTACACTAGTAGTTTAATTTACACTAGTAGTTTAATTTACACTAGTAGTTTAATTTACACTAGTAGTTTAATTTACACTAGTAGTTTAATTTACACTAGTAGTTTAATTTACACTAGTAGTTTAATTTACACTAGTAGTTTAATTTACACTAGTAGTTTAATTTACACTAGTAGTTTAATTTACACTAGTAGTTTAATTTACACTAGTAGTTTAATTTACACTAGTAGTTTAATTTACACTAGTAGTTTAATTTACACTAGTAGTTTAATTTACACTAGTAGTTTAATTTACACTAGTAGTTTAATTTACACTAGTAGTTTAATTTACACTAGTAGTTTAATTTACACTAGTAGTTTAATTTACACTAGTAGTTTAATTTACACTAGTAGTTTAATTTACACTAGTAGTTTAATTTACACTAGTAGTTTAATTTACACTAGTAGTTTAATTTACACTAGTAGTTTAATTTACACTAGTAGTTTAATTTACACTAGTAGTTTAATTTACACTAGTAGTTTAATTTACACTAGTAGTTTAATTTACACTAGTAGTTTAATTTACACTAGTAGTTTAATTTACACTAGTAGTTTAATTTACACTAGTAGTTTAATTTACACTAGTAGTTTAATTTACACTAGTAGTTTAATTTACACTAGTAGTTTAATTTACACTAGTAGTTTAATTTACACTAGTAGTTTAATTTACACTAGTAGTTTAATTTACACTAGTAGTTTAATTTACACTAGTAGTTTAATTTACACTAGTAGTTTAATTTACACTAGTAGTTTAATTTACACTAGTAGTTTAATTTACACTAGTAGTTTAATTTACACTAGTAGTTTAATTTACACTAGTAGTTTAATTTACACTAGTAGTTTAATTTACACTAGTAGTTTAATTTACACTAGTAGTTTAATTTACACTAGTAGTTTAATTTACACTAGTAGTTTAATTTACACTAGTAGTTTAATTTACACTAGTAGTTTAATTTACACTAGTAGTTTAATTTACACTAGTAGTTTAATTTACACTAGTAGTTTAATTTACACTAGTAGTTTAATTTACACTAGTAGTTTAATTTACACTAGTAGTTTAATTTACACTAGTAGTTTAATTTACACTAGTAGTTTAATTTACACTAGTAGTTTAATTTACACTAGTAGTTTAATTTACACTAGTAGTTTAATTTACACTAGTAGTTTAATTTACACTAGTAGTTTAATTTACACTAGTAGTTTAATTTACACTAGTAGTTTAATTTACACTAGTAGTTTAATTTACACTAGTAGTTTAATTTACACTAGTAGTTTAATTTACACTAGTAGTTTAATTTACACTAGTAGTTTAATTTACACTAGTAGTTTAATTTACACTAGTAGTTTAATTTACACTAGTAGTTTAATTTTGCTATCCTTCGTTGTAATAGTGGGAGAGCATATCTCTGTGGTAAGTTAATGTTAAGTTCACAGTGCAACACATTTTTAATTAAGTTAGTGAAATTGTGCGTCGACGTGGTGGCAATTTGCAGGTAGAGTACAACCACATTTTACGCATCTTCTGTCTGGAACACTCAAACAACTTTGCAGGAGTGTTTATAGATATATTTGAACAGTATAATACTACACACCATTTGTAACTCATTTTCCGAAACGTAAATTCCAAAGCAAGACATCATTCTGAATTAACATTATGACTGTAGGAGCAGCGAGCTAGCCAGTGACGCCACTTGCATCACGTGACTCGAATGTAGCGTTTTAACAAGCTTTCAAATTATGTGAATTTCTTTCAAGTTTTAATAAAAGAATACCGAATTTCGAGACGAAAAAAGCTTGTTAGGAGCATAAAATGACATAATTTGTCATTGCAGAAGCAATGAAAAAAGCATGCCAAATTCAGAAGAAACGCAAAATCCCCAAAACTGGCTGAGTTTCATGGAAGCTCTAAATTTAGTGCGGACATCAACGCGAGACGCTTTTAATAGTTTCCACAAAGAAATATTCCCCCAGGGGGTCCACAACTCTTCTGTGGATCCGTGCGTAGCGAGCACGGGACCTCGAGCTAATGTGGCCCTCCTTCCTTTCCGGGCTGCATACCCTCCCTTTCCGCATCCTTCCCCGTCCTCTATCTTCGCCCCCCCCCCCCTCACCGCTGGCTCTTTCTTTCCCTTTCTCCCCCTCTGGGAGTATGGTTTGTGCCTACGTCCAGAGACGGACGCTCGAAACTGTTACAAATTCCTTGCTTTCTATACTTGCAAGTTTTCGTCCTTCCTCTGTCCTTCTCTTTTCCTTCCCTCTTCTCTTTGCCCTTTTCTCTGCTGCGGCGTTTGAGACCCCTCTTCTTTCCTTTCCCTTTCTCTTTTTTCCTCCCTGTGCGTGTCTGAAGGCCGACCCACGCACTTCCATGCGTAGCCGGTGACGGGGTAACGCGTAATTCCCCGCCCCGGGTAGACAGGTAGGACACGTACGTACCCCCTGGTAACAGCCAGGCCCAGGGAGGGGTGATTACCGGAGCTGATACCTCCCGAAAGTGCCGATTGGTCCCTCCGTCCGTTTCTCGGGAGGTGTGACCTGGGGTGTGAACAATCACCTAAGGCGGGAGTGCCCTCAGAGAGGGCCCCCACATAGGAGGAGCGCGCAATCGGAGACGCCGGTAATCATGGGGGAATTCTTCCGCAGTGGTATCCTCATCTTCCACCATGTCTGCTCACAAGTGTAAGTTCACTGAGTCTCAGCCACAGACAGTTCTTCCATCGTTGCCACAGTTCCTTGTTGTTTCTCGGTCTGACGAAGGTCACGACTTCTCCACGGTCAACCCTTTCATTATTCAGAAAGGTGTCGACGCAATTGCAGGTCCTGTAAAGTCTTGTTCCAGATTACGGAATGGCACCTTGTTGTTAGAAACAGTCTGTGCCCTCCAGGCACAAAAATTGCTGCGTACTTCACTGCTCCACACCTTCCCTGTCCAGGTGGAAGCGCACCGCACCTTAAATTCCTCGCGTGGAGTCGTTTATACTTGCTCCCTCAACGGATTGTCCAACGAGGAAATTCAACACTACCTGTCTGACCAGGGCGTAATGGCTGTTCAGTCATGAAACGGGTTGACACGAACATCATTCCAACCCGTACTGTCTTCTTGACAGTTGACAAAGTTCAACTCCCATCGAAAATCAAAGCAGGCTATGAGATAATTTCCGTTTGCCCTTACGTCCCAAACCCTACGCGTTGCTATCGGTGTCAGCGGTTCAATCACACCAGCCAGTCCTGTTCCAATCCGGCCAAATGTGTTACATGTGGCAAGGATGCCCATGAGGGTGCTTGTCCTCCTCCATCCCCTCGCTGCATCAACTGTATGGGTGACCACGCTGCTTCCTCTCGAGATTGCCCCGTTTTTAAGGATGAAAAGCTCATCCAGGAAATTAGAGTAAAGGAAAAGGTGTCAAACTTTGCTGCTCGAAAATTATTCGCCAGTCGACAGCCCACCGTGCCTCAGACAGGAAAATACAGCACTGTCCTTGCTTCTCCTCGGCCAAAAAAGGAGGCGGCCACGCAGACTTGCGACCTCAGCTTTAGTGCCACGGTCGTCAGATCGGCCAGCGCAAAGATCGCCCGTTCAACCTCACCACTTTCGCCTGCCCACTCTCTGGCTCACCCTTCGTCGGGTTCTGCTAAATCTCGAGCCCAAAAGTCAGACACCAAGACTTCGAAAAAAGAGCATACTCGTGAAGAATTTTTACGTACTGCAACTTCCCAATCATCGGTTCCTCCTTCATCCAAACATCATACTTCCAAGAAGGCTACGAAGAAACACAGTTCCTCTCCTTCTCCACCAAGGCGTGTCCCATCTACAGCACCACCTGGCGGAAATCGCCCTCGGCCGTCTTCTGTGTCGCCGAGGCGCACTGCTGGCAGCCGATCAACCGGCCAATCGCTGGTGGCAGGAGCTGCTCCTGACCAACCTATGGATCAGGATCTTCTGCCTTCGGCTGAATGCCATTCCATGCCGTCGGTCGCAAGCTCTGAGCAGTGGTTGAGTTGACAGTGACCTTGGTCACATTCCTCCATTTTCTGTTCACCCTATGTCCATTATCCACTGGAATATCCGCGGTATTCGAGCCAATCGGGATGAATTGTCGATACTCTTACGATCCTACTCGCCGGTCATCTTCTGTCTTCAGGAAACAAAGCTGCATCCCCATGACCGCTTTGTTCTCCCTCATTTTCAGTCTGTCCGATATGATCTCCCCTCTGTTGAAGGCACTCAAGCACATGGAGGACTCACGATTCTTCTCCATGAAACTCTCCATTATCACCCAAGCCATTTAAACACTTCCTTCCAAGCTGTCGCCGTCTGTCTTTCCCTTTCTGGATACACGTTCTCTCTTTGTACTGTATACAGTCTATCGTCCACACCAATGGCACGAGCTGATCTCCTTCATCTTCTTGGTCAGCTTCCACCCCCCTATTTGCTGGTTGGGGACTTCAATGCCCACCACCCGCTTTGGGGATCTCCACATCCTTGTCCACGTGGCTCACTATTGCTAGACGTCTTCCACCAAGCGGATCTAGTTTGCCTCAACACTGGGGTCCCTACATTTTTGTCTGCCTCCACGACAAATTTATCTCATTTGGACCTTTCAGTCGGTACTGTTCCGCTAGCTCGGTGCTTCGAATGTTCGCCCTTGATGATACACACTCGAGTGACCACTTTCCATGTGTCCTTAGACTGCAGCCTCAACTGCCATACATGCGCCCGCGACGCTGGAAGTTTGCCCAAGCTGATTGGACACTTTTTTCGTCTCTAGCGGCATTCGATGACCGTCACTTTCCCAGCGTCGACGATGAGGTCAAACACATTACCGACGTTATTCTTACAGCTGCGGAACGCTCAATACCACGCACCTCCGAATTGCCCCGGCGCCCCCCAGTTCCTTGGTGGAACGAGGCATGCCGTGATGCAATACGTGAGTGGCGACGTGCCCTCCGCGTTTTCCGCCACCATCCTACTTTGGCCAACTGTATCCGCTATAAGCAGTTCCGTGCGCGATGCCGTCGTGTCATCCGCGATAGCAAGAAGGCAAGCTGGAAATTCTTTATTAGCTCATTTAACACCTTCTCTCCCTCCTCGGAAGTTTGGAGTCGGCTTCGACGGTTCTCAGGCGCGCCTAGTTTCTCCCCGGTCTCTGGGCTCACTGTCGCTCATGATACATTAGTGGACCCCGTCGCAATTTCTAACTCATTGGGTCAGCACTTTGCTGAGATTATGAGCTCTTCAGATTACCCGCCAGCGTTTCTCCCGAAGAAACGTGCAGCGGAAGTGAGACATCTTGCTTTAGCCTCTCAAAATCGCGAAAGCTAAAATACTGTTTTCTCCATGCGGGAACTACAACATGCACTCTCTTCTTGTCGCTCCTCCGCCCCAGGACCGGATGGTATCCACGTCCAAATGTTGCTGCATTTATCAACCCATAGTCTGCGTTACCTCCTTCGCCTTTATAATCGAATTTGGACCGACAGTACTTTTCCCCGACGATGGCGGGAAGCTATCGTCGTTCCTGTTCCGAAACCTGGAAAGGACAAACATCTCCCCTCTAGCTATCGCCCCATTTCTCTCACGAGTAGTGTCTGTAAGGTTTTGGAGCGTATGGTGAATTACCGTTTAGCTTGGTGGCTGGAATCCCGCAGTCTTTTAACGACTGCCCAATGCGGATTCCGAAAGCATCGTTCTGCAGTTGACCATCTTGTTGCTCTCTCCACTTATATCATGAACAATTTTCTCCGGAAACGCCAAACAGTAGCAATAATTTTTGATCTGGAGAGAGCATACGATACCTGTTGGAGGACAGGCATCCTCCGCAAACTTTTCTCTTGGGGCTTTCGAGGTCGGCTGCCCCTTTTTCTTCGCGAATTTATGGCAGAGCGCACATTTAGGGTGCGAGTGAACATTACTCTCTCCCGTACTTTCTCCCAAGAAAACGAGGTACCCCAGGGCTCCGTGCTGAGTGTTGTACTGTTTGCCATTGCCATAAATCCAATTATGGATTGTCTTCTTCCTGATGTCTCGGGCTCCCTCTTTGTGGACGATTTTGCGATCTACTACAGCTCTCAACGGACCAGCCTTCTTGAACGACGTCTTCAAGGATGTCTCGATCGCCTCCACTCTTGGAGCGTCGAAACCGGCTTCCGTTTTTCTCCCAGTAATACCGTTTGTTCATTTTTGGCGACGTAAGGCGTTTCTTCCGCCCTCCTTACATCTAGGTCCTGTCAACCTTCCGTTTTCAGACGTCGCTAAATTCTTGGGTCTTATGTTTGACAGAAAACTGTGCTGGCCCTCCCATGTTTCCTATCTTTTGGCTCGCTGTCTGCGATCCCTCAACACCCTCCGTGTCCTGAATGGTACCTCCTGGGGAGCGGACCGAGTGGTCCTTCTCCGCCTCTATCGCGCCTTAGTGCGCTCGAAATTGGACTATGGAAGCATAGTCTACTCCCCCCTGCGGGTTCGGGGCTAAGAATAGGCCCGCGGTATTCCTGCCTGTCGTAAGAGGCGACTAAAAGGAGTCTCAAACGTTTCGGCCTTCTGTGATGGTCCCCTCTTGGGTTTGACCTCCTTTTTTTTCCAAATTTCCGTTGTTAGTGCGTGCCATTTGGGGAAGGACACCTTACGTGGCGTTTTTCTATTGGTCCATCATGCTCCACCATCTTGCATGTTACCTATTGTCGTGTGGGGGGGACTACGCCCAACATCTTCTGGGTTGTCTCCTTCTCGCCTTGTGCGCACTCTTCTTCTTAGCGCCTACGACAACTGTGGACCCTTTCAACACCTAAAATCCAGCACGGTAGCCAGTCCGTTGTGGTGTGGTCGTCATGTACCCTCTTGGTGGTAGCCCCCTGACCACGCAGGGATCGCACTACAGATGCCAGATCTGTTTCCTCCCCATGCATGCCAAGGAGTATGTGCCCATCTTGTCTGGGGCACGGGGACTCCGGGCAACGGGATATCGGCCAGGTACCCGTTGCTTTGGCTGGGTGGCGCCCTTGGGGAGAGCCCTCGTTCGGAGTAGGTGGCATCTGGGCGGATGTGGCGCAATGAAGCGCAATAAATCACACCAAGCTGGTGGTCGCACGGCCACCAGCGTCTCTAAGCGTGGTAGGGTAGACTTTGATGCTGCACAATATGGCCCTCAGTCGTTCCCCTCGTTGGCTGCGCCATGGGAGGGACGCCGATCTAGTGCCAAGCGGGAGCCTTACGTACCGCAATACCTTGTCTGCAGCAGGACTGATGGTGACTCCTTTCTTACGACGAAGCCTCTGTTTTTTGTGGAACACCTGGAGGATAAGTTTGGGGAAGTGGCGGGGTTGTCTAAAATGAGGAATGGGTCCATCCTCCTCAAGACGTCCTCCCCAGCCCAGTCACGAGCGTTGCTCTTGTGTGATAAGCTGGGTGACGTCCCTGTTACCGTCACTCCCCGCAGTAGTTTAAATATAGTCCAGGGGATTATTTACCATCGTGATCTCTTGTTACAATCCGATGACGAGCTGAGAGCCGACTTGGAAAGACGTGGTGTACATTTTGTCCGTCGTGTACATAGAGGACCCAAGACTAACAGGGTGGCCACCGGTGCCTTTATCTTGGCCTTTGAGGGTGATGTCTTGCCCGAGAAGGTCAAGGTGATGGTTTACCGTTGCGACGTGAATCCATACGTCCCTCCCCCCGATGCGGTGCTTCCAGTGCTGGAAGTTTGGGCATATGTCCTCCCGTTGCCCATCCAGCGCTACATGTCGAGATTGCGGACGCCCCTCTCATCCCGATTCTCCATGTGCGCCTCCACCTGTATGTGTCAGCTGTGGGGAGCACCACTCTCCATGCTCGCCGGATTGCCCCGTTCTTCATAAGGAGCGGAAGATCATGGAATTTAAGACCCTGGACCGGCTTACTTATCGAGAGGCAAAACTGAAATATGAAAGGTTGTATCCTGCTTCCATTCGAACATCTTATGCTGCAGCCACGTTATCTTCGCCCACGCGAGCGACGGTTGTCGCCTCATCTGTGACGCCTTCAGTGGGCCCTCGGGGCCGTGTATCTCTGTCTGCCCCCCTCGTGTCTGGGGGCAAGCCTTCCTCTGTTGCCCCCTTAGCAGTTGGGGGGCAAACCCTCTTCTGTCGCTCCCCCCACACTCACTTCGGGAGTGACATCTGCTCCACAACCGGGAGGCTCGATCCCTCCCCCTCCTTCTCCACCGGCGTTGCCTCCGCCAGTTCCTCTCTTGCAGAAGGGGTCCCTCGGGGCTCTCCCTTCCTCCGTTTCTTCTCCTTCTCAGCCAAACGTCAGCCAGTGGCTGAAGGTTCCGCCACCTGCTGGTCGTAGGGCTTCTGCATCGTCGTCAGCCTCCAACACTCCTTCAGAGAAGTTCTCCCAGCCCTCTCACCCTAAGGGCCGACGTGAGAAGAAGGAACGGCATGTGTCCAAGAAGGACGTTCCGGCGGTTTCAGCACTGCCTGCTGTACATAGTGCTGGCTCTGGGGATGAGGTGGAGATCCCGCCTCTGCCGCGGATCTCGCCCTCATGGAACCCTTGGGGGCCTCTCCTATGGACTCGGCTGACTCTCCCCCGGTGGCGGCAGTTGGCTCTGAAGCGCTGTCTGCCTCTTAGTCGCATTCACGCCCTCCCAGTCCCTTCCTGCTTCCATTCTCCAATGGAACTGCGGCGGTTATTTCCGCCACCTGCCTGAGCTCCAGATGCTTCTGAGTGATTCCTCTGTTCTCTGCATTGCTCTGCAGGAAACTTGGTTTCCTGCACTGCGGACCCCCGCCCTTCGCGGTTATCGGGGATACTATAAGAACCGTGCTGCAGGTGGGTTTGCCTCTTTGTTCACCACTCTGTCTATAGCTCGCCAGTACCCCTTCAGATGCCTTTAGAGGCAGTTGCTGCCAGGTTTGAGCTCTCGCCGGCTATTACTGTTTGCTCTGTTTACATTCCTCCGGATGGGGAGCTCCCCCGACATGTCTTGGCTGCGCTGCTGGCTCAACTCCCGCCACCATTGCTGCTTCTGGGCGATTTCAATGCCCACAACCCTCTATGGGGTGGGACTGTCTCTGATGACCGCGGTCGGGCCGTGGAGCATTTGTTGGCTCAGCTCGACCTTAGCCTCTTGAACACCGGTGCTCCCACGCATTTGTGTTGCCCATGGCTCATTCTCGGCCATCGATCTCTCTCTTTGCAGCCCCGGACTTGTCCCATCCCTCCACTG
Organism: Schistocerca piceifrons; assembly: GCF_021461385.2. NCBI lineage: Eukaryota > Metazoa > Arthropoda > Insecta > Orthoptera > Acrididae > Schistocerca > Schistocerca piceifrons. Next base: position 219,091,641 of record NC_060140.1, on the reverse strand, counting down.
GAGGGTGCACCCTGACCTGTGCGGTAGTGACCATTTTCCCATCTATTTGTCACTACCCCAGTGTCGTTCTTCTGGGAGCCTGCCCCACTGGGCTCTCCATAGGGCTGACTGGGTGGCTTTTACTTCCGCTGCAACCATTGAGTCTCCCCCACAGGGTGACATTGACGAGGTGGTCCGCGTCTTAACCACGTCAATTATTTCCGCGGCCGAGGCTGCCATCCCCCCCTCTTCTGGCCTCCCTCGGAGGAAGGCTGTATCCTGGTGGTCGCCGGAGATTGCTGAGGCTATTCGCGACCGTCGGCGGGCTCTCCAGCGTCATAGGCGGCACCCGTCTCTCGAGACCCTCATCGCCTTTAAGAGGCTCCGTGCCTTGGCCCGTCGTCTTATTGCACGGCGTAAGCAGGAGTCCTGGGAGAGGTATGTCTCATCCTTGGGCTCCCATGTCTCCCCCTCGCTCGTGTGGTCCCGGATCCGGCGGATTTATGGATACCAGACCCCTATGGGTGTCCCTGGGATCTCCTTGGACGGCGCTGTCTGCATGGACGCTGCCGCCATTGCTGAACGCCTTGCTGCGCACTTTGCTAAGAGCTCTGCAACTGCAACTTATCCCCCCGCCTTTCGCTCTCTCAAGGAGCGAGCCGAGCAGACGCCGTTATCGTTCTGCACGCGTTGTCCTGAAAAATACAATGCTCCTTTCAGCGAGAGGGAATTCCTCGCTGCCCTCGCCGATTGCCCTGATACAGCACCAGGACCGGACTGCATCCACGCACAGATGCTGAATCATCTCTCCAGGGACTGCCAGAGACACATCCTCACCATCTTTAACCGCATTTGGAGCGAGGGCGTGTTCCCGTTGCAATGGCGAGAGGGTCTTATTGTCCCCATCTTGAAGCCCGGTGCGGACCCACTGGCGGTGGACAGCTATCGTCCCATTACCCTCACCAATGTTTTGTGCAAATTGCTCAAACGTATGGTGGGGCGGCGTTTGTGTTGGGTCCTTGAGTCGCGCGGTCTCCTCGCTCCATCCCAGGGTGGCTTCCGTCGGGGCCGGTCTGCCACGGACAATTTGGTGTGGCTGGAATCTGTTATTCGTACGGCCTTTGCCCAACGTCAGCATCTCGTTGCTGTATTTTTCGATCTGCGGAAGGCGTATGACACCACTTGGAGGCATCATATCCTCGCCACGTTGCATGAGTGGGGTCTTCGTGGTCGGCTCCCGGCTTTTCTTCAAACCTTTTTATTGCGCCGCTCTTTCCGGGTGCAAGTCGGTGCCACCTCTAGTTCCTCTTATATACAGGAAAATGGGGTCCTGCAGGGCTCAGTGTTGAGCGTCTCCTTATTTCTAGTGGCCATTAATGGTCTGGCTGCAGCAGTGGGGTCGTCGGTGTCTCCTTCTTTGTATGCCGACGACTTCTGCATCTCATTTAGCTCCACGACTATGGGAGTCGCCGAACGCAGGCTGCAAGTCGCCATTCGCAAGGCAGCATCATGGGCTCTGACTCATGGTTTTCAGTTCTCTGCTGCCAAGACTCGAGTTATGCACTTCTGCAGGCGTCGGACGGTCCACCCTCCTCCTGAACTTTACCTCGACGGCCACCTGCTTGAAGTGGTGGACACTTGCCGCTTCTTGGGACTCGTGTTTGATGCCCGGCTCACATGGGTTCCTCATGTTACTCAGCTGAAGCAAAAATGCTGGTGGCACCTCAACGCCCTCCGCTGCCTTAGCCACACGTCTTGGGGTGCAGATCGCTGCATGCTGCTGCGATTGTACAGAGCCCTTGTGCAGTCCCGGCTTGATTATGGGAGCCTGGCCTATGGGTCTGCGTCACCCTCAGTGTTGAAGTTGTTAGACCCCATACACCGCTGTGGGGTTCGGCTTGCAACTGGCGCTTTTCGCACCAGCCCCGTGGATAGTCTACTGGTGGAGGCCGGGGTTCCCCCGCTGCGGATTCGCCGCCATCGTCTGCTCGCCGACTATGCTGTCCACGTGCATTGCTCGCCAGGCCATCCCAATCGTCGCCTGCTTTTCCCTGCCATGGTCCTCCATCTGCCCGAACGGCGACCTAGGTCTGGGCTTTCCGTAGCTGTCCGTGTCCAGTCCCTGCTGTCAGAACTGGGGTCATTCCCTCTTCTGCCTCCCTTCCGGGTCCGTACACCTACGCCTCCCTGGTGTCTGTCCCAGCCATCCGTCCGTCTGGACTTGGCACAGGGACCCAAGGACTCGGTTCCGCCTGTGCCACTCCTTTGCCGTTTTCTTGCGCTCCTCGCCTCATTTTCGGACTGTGAGACTGTCTACACTGATGGTTCCCTGGTTGATGGTCGCACTGCCTATGCTTTTGCTCACGCTGCCCATGTTGAGCAGCGCTCCTTGCCGGCTGGCTGCAGTATTTTTACTGCAGAGCTGGTGGCCATATTGCGCACTCTTGAGCATATGCCTTCCTGCTCAGGTAGGTCCATCGTCATCTGCAGTGACTCCCTGTGCAGCCTCCAGGTCATCGACTGCTGCTATCCCTCTTCTCCTCTGGGTCCTCTATTCAGGAGTCTGTTTCCGCCATTGCCCATTCTGGTCGTTCGGTCGTCTTGGTTTGGACGCCAGGTCATGTTGGCATCCCGGGGAACGAACATGTTGACAGGCTAGCCAAAGGGGCGATCGACGCCCCAGTTTTGGAGATCGGCCTCACAGCTCGCGATCAGCAGCTGGTGTTGCGCCGTAAGGTGCTTGGGGTGTGGTCTGCTGAGTGGCGAGGCATGACAGCGCCTAATAAACTGCGGGCTGTCAAGGAGACGACCGATGTGTGGCGCTCCTCCCTGTGGTCTTCTCGCAGGGACTCTGTTATCCTGTGTCGGCTCCGCATCGGCCATACATACCTGACGCACGGCTATCTTTTGCGTCAGGAGGATCCCCCCCCTGTGTCGGTGTGGGTCCCGGCTGACGGTCGCCCACATTTTATTGGAGTGTCCCCGACTGCGCCCCCTCCGGCAGTCTTTTAATCTGCCGGGCACTTTGCCTTTGATTTTATGCGACGATGCCTCCATGACTGACACTGTTTTACATTTTATCCATGCTAGTCCTTTTTATGGTTCTATTTAGGGGGGCCTGCACCTTTCCCATTCTGTGTCTTTTGTCCTCGCGTCTCCCAATATTTGTTTTGTTTTGGTGTGTCGTCGGATGGTTGACTCTTTCCCCTTTGTTTTGTTCTTGTGGTCAGTCAACCAGTCTCCTGCCATCTTCTTTTCTTCTGTTTCTTTCTGTCTGGTGTTCGTCTGTACTCTTCTTTTCTGTAGTGTTCGTCGCCTAATTTTTGTTCTTTAGTGCCTGGGGGGGGAGTCTCCTTCCCCTTGGGGTTTTATCTGCTCCGCGACTTTGTCTCGCCCGTTTTTGGAATGGGGGACTGATGACCTTAGCTGTTTAGTCCCCCTTAAACTTCCCAACAACCACCACCACCATAGTCTACTCCTCTGCTCGGCCGTCTATTCTTCGGCGTCTCAACTCTATCCACCGCCGTGGATTACGTTTAGTGTCTGGAGCTTTTTACACCAGCCCTGTTGAAAGCCTTTATGCTAAGACTGCTGAACCTCCGCTGTCCAATCGGCGAGCAGTCCTTCCGAGTCGTTATGCTAGCCATCTGTCTTCCATGCCTGCTAATCCAGCCCATGACATTTTTTTCGACGCCTCCTTTGATGTAGGATACGCAGGCCACCCCTCCTCCCTACTACCACCGGGAGTCCGCTTCCGTCAACTGCTCCATTCTCTTTCCTTCCGCTTTCCTAAAACCTTCTTGACAACTTGAGGTACAGCACCATCTTGGCTCCGTCCCCGGATCTACCTGCTCCGTGACCTTTGTCGATTTCTCAAGGAAGGTACCCCTTCACTTGTTTATCGTCGGGCATTTGCTGCTCTATGTGCACAAGTGACAGAAGCCACATTTATTTACACCGACGGCTCGAAAACATCGTTAGGTGTAGGGAGTGCCTATATTGTTGGCGACACCCCAAATAGATTTCGGCTTTCCGACCAGTGTTCGGTTTATACTGCGGAGCTTTACGCTGTTATCCAGGCTGTCCACTACATCCGCCGCCATCAGCGGATACAGTACGTAACCTGCTCAGATTCTCTCAGCTCTCTCCTCAGTCTCCAAGCTCTTTACCCTGTGCACCCTCTGGTCCACCGGATTCAGGACTGTCTGCGCTTGCTCCACCTGGGGGGGCGTCTCGGTGGCGTTCCTCTGGCTCCCGGGACACGTTGGTATCTGTGGAAATGAAGCGGCCGATATTGCAGCCAAGGCTGCAGTCTCTCTTCTTCGGCCAGCTATTCAATCGATTCCCTTCGCCGATCTACGGAGCGTTTTATGTCGTCGAGTTGTTCTTTTATGGCACGCGCGTTGATCGACACTTCCCCATAATAAATTGCGGGACGTGAAAGCTTTTCCTTGTGCTTGGACCTCTTCCTCCCGAACGCGTCGTCGGGAGGAGGTAATTTTAACTAGACTCCGGATAGGGCACTGTCTTTTTAGCCATCGACATCTTTTAAGCGGCGATCCTCCCCCACTCTGCCCCCACTGCTCTCAGCTGTGGACGGTAAGACACCTTTTGAGTGCCCTTATTTTAATCCGTTACGCTCCCATCTACAGCTATCGCCTGATATCTCGTCGATTTTAGCAGATGACACGCGCTCAGCTGACCGCGTTCTCAAGTTTATTAGTGCCAGTGAAATGACGTCAGTCATTTGAAGCTTTTTTTGGGGACAACCAACTCCTTTCTGTAGTGGATTTTTAAGCCTTCCTTCTGCTTTTAGTTTCTCCAATTTTATGACTTTCGTTCCCATTGGTGCTGGTTTCCATTTTCGGTTTTTTACTGTTTCCTAAGTCACGGACCGGGCGCTAATGACCATAGCAGTTTTGCGCCCTAAAACCAAAACCAAAAAACAAAGAAATATTGTCTCAAAATATGGTAGAAAACCCAAAGAGATTCTGGTCGTATGTAACGTACACCAGTGGCAAAAAACAGTCAATACCGTCACTGCGCGATAGTGATGGAAATGTTACCGATGATTGTGCCACTAAAGTGGAGTTACTAGATACAGTTTTCCGTAATTCCTTCACGAAATAAGACGAAGTAAATATTCCAGAATTCGAAACCAGAACAGCTGTTAGCATGAGTGACATAAAAGTAGATATCTTAAGTGTTGCGAAACAACTCAAATAACTTAAGAAAGGCAAGTTTTCCGGTCCATATGGTATACCAATCAGGTTCCTCTGAGTATGCTGACACAATAGCGCCTTTCTTAGCAATCATATACAACCACTCACTTGACGAAAGGTCTGTTCCTGAAGACTGGAAAGTAGCACAGGTCACACCAATATTCAAGAAAGGAAATAGGAGTAACCCATTGAATTACACACCCATATCACTGACCTCAATTTGTAGTAGGATTTAGGAGCACATACTGTACTCGAATATTATGAATCACCTTGAAGAAAATGACTTATTGATACATAACCAACACTGATTCAGGAAATATCGTTCTTTTGCAACACAGCTAGTTCTGTATTCCCATGATGTAATGAGTGCTGTCGACAAGGGATCTCAGATCGATTCCATATTCCTAGATTTCCAGAAGGCTTTTGATACCGTTCCTCACAAGCGACTATTAACCAAATTGCGTGCATATGGAGTATCGTCTCAGTTGCGTGACTGGATTCGTGATTTCCTCTTAGTGATGTCACAGTACGTAGTGATAGACGGTAATCATCTAGTAGAAGAGAAATATCTGGCGTTCCGCAAGGTTGTCATAGGCCCTCTGCTGTTCCTGATTTATATAAATGATCTAGGTGATAATCTGAGCAGCCCCCTTAGATTTTTTGCAGATGACGCTGTAATTTACCGTCTAGTAAAATCATCAGACTATCAATTCCAATTAGAAAATGATCTATAGAGAATTTCTGTATGGCGCGAAAAGTGGCAGTTAGCACTAAACTAAGAAAAGTGCGAGGTCATCCACATGGGTACTAAAAGAAATCAGAAATTTTGGGTATACGATAAATCGCACAAATCTAAGGGCTTTCAATTCGACTAAATACCTAGGAATTACAATTACAAGCAACTTAAATTGGAAAGACCACGCTTTGTTGTCAGAACACTTAGAAGATGCGACAAACCCACTAAAGGGACAGCTTACATTACACTTGCCCTTCCTCCGCTGGAATATTGCTGCGCGGTATGGGATCCTTACCGGGTAGGATTGACGGAGGACATCAAAACAGTGCAAAGAAGGGCTGCTTGTTTCGTGTTATCGCGATATAGGGGTGAGAGTGTCACTGATATGATACGCGAGTTGGGGTGGCAGTCACTGTAACAAAGGCGGTTTTCTTATCGGCGAGATATTTACGAAATTTCAATCACCAACATACTCTTCCGAATGAGTAAATATTTTGTTGACGCCTACCTACGTAGGGAGAAATGATGATCATAATAAGAGAAATCAGAGCTCTAACGGAAAGATTCAGGTGTTCCTTTTACTCACACGCCATTCGAGAGTGGAATGGTAGAGTAGTAGTATCATCTGCCAGGCACTTAAGTGTGAATTGCAGAGTAACCATGTAGATGTAGATGTAAGCTAGCTGCCATTTAAGCCTGCCAGGCAGGCAGGCAAGCTGCCGATCGTTATCTGCAGAACGGGCTGGCTGCTCCGCTCCCATCCAAGCCAAACTGTTCCAAAGAGAAACACTCAAACAGGCAACAGAAAACTTGCTTGCCTGCTCACCTTGCCGTGGTACTACGCTACATAGCAGTTTAATCTTTACCCTCTCACTGCAGTGTCATGAGAAGGGTCCGTACGTTTTTTACCCGAGCATCGCTAAAAGGAGGTCAGTTTGCTACATATACATTCATTCTGGGCCACTGTAGCCCAGAAAATTACGGTTTTTGTTTGTCCTTTTTTCTTTTTCGCCGTATTACGGACTTATGTATTTCGGTACGAACGGTTATGCCTGCAACTTCACCCTCTTTCGACTAGTACTGGCCGTCCTCATCTCGAACCATCAGGTCATCTGTAATACAGGTTTCCTGTAGTAATCAGAACATCTCTGAAAGACAAGATCCTTTACACTTAAGTACCTGAACAAGACTATTGTAGTGCAACGCCAAGTAAGATTTTGGACGTCTAGTTTCTGTAACATTTGTGTTTTTCAGCCAAATATGACCACAGTTATAAGAATTTTAATTACTTTTTACAGGGTGTATATTGCGCGTTCGCTGGATTCATTTTAAGTGGACAAAATAGTTCATTCCAAATTCCCTAAATGTATTTTAGTAAACACGAAGTTCTTTTTAATGTAATGTTAATTTAAAAGTACGTGTCTGAAAGCAGAAGCTCTTCTTCGACACTAAGCTTTCTTCGCATTGCGCCGCTTATCACCAGAATATGGCTTTTTAATATCCGCTGCGCCATGTTTTTGTTCCTGTTTCAGTCCGTTTGCCCTTAATTTAGAAGGCCTATATACTGATAGATGGCCTGAAGTCCCTAGCACACACTTCCACACACGTGTTAGCTACTAAGCTTTTGTCCTCTTTCAAAAATTTATGGAGTGAGAAAACTGTTGGTTAAATTTACAAACATGTCGCAACATACTCGAGATTCCCGAATGAGCGCTTAGTGACTTTTTACACAATATGTGTTGCGACACACCTACCAATTTATTTGAAGCTGCCTCATAAAAACACAACTACTTTTCCCCAGCTGGACTTGGGCTCTGTATCATTCCCAAATTCCTAATTTCTCCTCAGTCTCCTTTAAGTTTGGGTTGTTCGTTTTGCGGCTCCCACAGTTTAGGTAGCTGAGCTGCAGTGAAACTACCTAAGCACATACCTGTCTATTCTGCAGTCACGCTGGATTGATAGCGCAACCTGTGATCAGGTGCAGCAGGCTGAATGGATCCCGTGAAACTTGGGAGGCTTGCGGGAACCCAAGATGGCCTCCTTCAACTAATACTGTGCTCCAGTACACATGCGCTCTTGTCTGCGTTGCTGCAGGTTGAGCTGCTTTAACGGTTGCGGCGTAGATAGGGGCAGGCAGGCTGGAAGAAGAATTTGTACACCTCTGGTCAGTGACAACAGTATTATCATCTTATACTGTCAGGCGTAGGTTCTTCAATGTCCTTTGTAGACGACTGTCAGGTTTCAGTAACGCAATCATCGGAAATATTCGACTGGTACGTTCGTCTCTTAGTAGCTCCCACTGAAGCAACGGTATACAGTGTTCGACGTCGGATTTGCTTTTAAGCGGCGGAAAATCTTTAGGATATGTCCAACTGTTTTGATTTTCATTGATTTCAGGTGATTGATTTTCATTTACGAGATCTGCTAGGGTTAGTTTTTTTCTGCTGCTGTAGAGAGTTTTGCAAAACGAAAACATGTTTAGGACTGTTTTGACGAACGTGACCCCACTCATTACACATAAAGCACGCAAAAATTTGGCCTGACTATGAAACCTGCACCTTGTATCCCGCAGCCATGATATGTGACAGAATATTGACTGTTATCTACATTTCTGCAGACGGCACGCCACTGAAAACTTGCAATCTACGTTGACTAGACCAGCGTTGATTTCTAAAGTTTTTTACTTCGTCACATTTGGTTAGCACTTCTTTAAGATAGGAATTTCTGGGAGAGATTAGACACGAATAACATTGTAATCAGCCTTTCCGCTGTTAACAGAAACATACTTACTGTTCCCTTCACGGTCATGAAAGTCGTTTCCGCTTCTGTGCTTCAATAGCCGGTCCGATAACACAGGATTCAGCAGTTTCGAGAAGAAGCTGTACTGTTCCAGGTCGTAATAAGCTGCGTAATCTTGATCCCTTGTGATTACTCCTACATCCACTACCCAGTCGTGAACTTCCAGTGAACTTGGTCGAACAGCATATTCATTGGCAGAACACTTAAGTGCAACTGGTCCTATTCTGGAGTATTGCTGTGCGGTGTGGGATCCGCATCAGGTGGGACTGACAGATGACATCGAAAAAGTACAAAGAAGGGCAGCTCGTTTCGTATTATCACGAAATAGGGGAGATAGTGTCACAGAAATGATACGTGAATTGGAGTGGCAATCATTAAAACAAAGGTGTTTTTCGTTGCGACGGGATCTTCTCATGAAATTTCAATCACCAGTTTTCTCCTCCGATTGCGAAAACATTCTGTTGGTACCAACCTACATAGGGAGACATGATCATCACGATAAAACAGAAATCAGGGCTCGCACAGGAAAATTTAAGTGCTCGTTTTTCCCGCGTGCCGTTCAAGAGTGGAACGGTAGAGAGATAGCTTGAAGGTGGTTCATTGAACCCTCTACCAGGCACTTTATTGTGAATAGCATAGTAATCACGTAGATGTAGATGTAGACGGATTGATCTCATTTACAAATAGACCATCACACCAGCAGCTTTATCCCCTGTCAGCTTGAAACTATATGTACATCAACTGACAGCGCAAACTGTACATCTGCATATTTTAAGCATTAACCAATGTATTACCCCAACTTTCAGTTACTTATTACATGTAATAGGTATAAGCTTCAGAACCCCACGCTTTGGAAAGTTTACTCTCATCCGATCACTCCTTTCACCCTCTCTCTACCTCCTTTCTCATCCTTTCCCTGCACCTCCAGCCTTTTATCCCTGTCTTTGAATCCCAATCAAAAGTGTTATTTATGTATAGTTTTACGACAGTTGCCAACATAATTATTGTACTTAGTTTGCTACATGTCGCCTGATTATATAAACGACTGTGAGATTTAAGCTACATAACTTGACACAGTCGGATTTATATACCATCTGAAATATATATTCCAACACATGGATTCAGCACCTCAAAACGAAGATCTCCACAATCCTTTAAAACTTATTCTGAAATAATAATGTTTTTATGATGTATATTCTTTGTACTTTGTGATAATACACTCCTGGAAATTGAAATAAGAACACCGTGAATTCATTGTCCCAGGAAGGGGAAACTTTATTGACACATTCCTGGGGTCAGATACATCACATGATCACACTGACAAAACCACAGGCACATACACAGGCAACAGAGCATGCACAATGTCGGCACTAGTACAGTGTATATCCATCTTTCGCAGCAATGCAGGCTGCTATTCTCCCATGGAGACGATCGTAGAGATGCTGGATGTAGTCCTGTGGAACGGCTTGCCATGCCATTTCCACCTGGCGCCTCAGTTGGACCAGCGTTCGTGCTGGACGTGCAGACCGCGTGAGACGACGCTTCATCCAGTCCCAAACATGCTCAATGGGGAACAGATCCGGAGATCTTGCTGGCCAGGGTAGTTGACTTACACCTTCTAGAGCACGTTGGGTGGCACGGGATACATGCGGACGTGCATTGTCCTGTTGGAACAGCAAGTTCCCTTGCCGGTCTAGGAATGGTAGAACGATGGGTTCGATGACGGTTTGGATGTACCGTGCACTATTCAGTGTCCCCTCGACGATCACCAGTGGTGTACGGCCAGTGTAGGAGATCGCTCCCCACACCATGATGCCGGGTGTTGGCCCTGTGTGCCTCGGTCGTATGCAGTCCTGATTGTGGCGCTCACCTGCACGGCGCCAAACACGCATACGACCATCATTGGCACCAAGGCAGAAGCGACTCTCATCGCTGAAGACGACACGTCTCCATTCGTCCCTCCATTCACGCCTGTCGCGACACCACTGGAGGCGGGCTGCACGATGTTGGGGCGTGAGCGGAAGACGGCCTAACGGTGTGCGGGACCGTAGCCCAGCTTCATGGAGACGGTTGCGAATGGTCCTCGCCGATACCCCAGGAGCAACAGTGTCCCTAATTTGCTGGGAAGTGGCGGTGCGGTCCCCTACGGCACTGCGTAGGATCCTACGGTCTTGGCGTGCATCCGTGCGTCGCTGCGGTCCGGTCCCAGGTCGACGGGCACGTGCACCTTCCGCCGACCACTGGCGACAACATCGATGTACTGTGGAGACCTCACGCCCCACGTGTTGAGCAATTCGGCGGTACGTCCACCCGGCCTCCCGCATGCCCACTATACGCCCTCGCTCAAAGTCCGTCAACTGCACATATGGTTCACGTCCACGCTGTCGCGGCATGCTACCAGTGTTAAAGACTGCGATGGAGCTCCGTATGCCACGGCAAACTGGCTGACACTGACGGCGGCGGTGCACAAATGCTGCGCAGCTAGCGCCATTCGACGGCCAACACCGCGGTTCCTGGTGTGTCCGCTGTGCCGTGCGTGTGATCATTGCTTGTACAGCCCTCTCGCAGTGTCCGGAGCAAGTATGGTGGGTCTGACACACCGGTGTCAATGTGTTCTTTTTTCCATTTCCAGGAGTGTATTTCTTTTGCTATATATTCCTTGCACCTAGTAGTTGCCACACGCCATCTTCGTTTACAAAATATGACACCTTACGAGTGATGCGTTACGAAAGTGATAGGAACCTATGACCACAGGAGGTATTTATTCTATTTTACTCTTTATTTTTACTGTTAGATATACATTTAGTTTTTAGCTTAACCCCCACCAAAAAAAAAAATACGTCAGTGGCACAAGTTCCTCCAAAAAATCGTAAAAGAACACAAACATATGTCATCTTAACAAATGTAAATCCACCTGATGATGGAGATTTAAATCTCCGAAACGTATCGTGAGGATAACAGTGACTAGTAACAGTAAATGTGCTGTTTCATTCGAGGTTAATAGAGAATAAACGCTCAGCAACACGGAAGACAAAACAAGTCACACACACACACACACACACACACACACACACACACACACACACGGAGAGAGAGTGAAACACGATATGTAAACGTGACTTGTCAACAACGCTAGATGCTAGAGTACACACAGCCTGTCCCCGCACTGCCGCTTTTACGTGCGGTTTCCGCGATCTGTGGAAAGCATGCAAGACTGGTGTATCTATACTACTATTTAAAGACAAGCTGTAGTTCAACGTTGCTATGTCGAAAAGTTCTTGACCAATTTACTTCAAAATCTTACGTGATACTCCAAGAAACGTTGGGACGGATTAGCCTACATATTTTTAAATATATGTGCTTTATACACACATTGTGAAATGGAAAAGGTTGTAACGAAAGTCTCGAAAAGTTCATGACGAATTACTTCAAATTTTTGTACAATACTCTAATAAAAGTACAGACGGACTTAATGCAACTTCTTAAAAGATATATATGGTATATAAATATATATATACTATATAAATATAAAGCATATAAGTATGTACTACATAAAGGGCAAAAATGGTTAGCACAAGATTCGAAAGATTCCTGACCAACTTACTTCAAAATTTTATATAGTAGTCTAAAAAACGTTTGATCAAAAGCATTTCAGCAAAAATCTCGGAAATTTCTTGACCAGTTCATTTCAGATTTCTATGTGATACTCTAATAAATGTTCGGACACACAGGCTACATATTTTTTCATATATACAGTACATAAATCTAGACTACCATATAAAGACAAGTCGTTATTTAAAGTTGTTACCAAAATTCTACAAAAGTTGTAGATAGATTTACTTCAAGTTTTTAGACGACGCTCTAATAAACGTCCAGACAGACATAGGCTATACATTGTTAATATCTAGAGGAAAGTTCCAAAAAATCTGGAAAATTTCTTGATCGATTTACTTCGTTTTCATATGGAACTCTAATGAAAATTCCAGCAAACATAGGATACATACTTTTCAATGCACATGTTATTTAAATATATATCTTATCCATAAAGGGAGAACGTTGTTAACAAAAATCTCGAAATGAATACTTGCACCGCAGTTATTGCGGAAATGGAAAGTGCTGCTGAAGTGTCGGTTTCACAGAATGGATTCGTAGTCACAGTCTTGTATTGTTAGCCAATAAACAGATTGTAGTAATACTTAGAAAGAATATGGTTTTGCAAACATGCAATTTTTTTGCATGGCACAATGCCTATTGACATTAACATACTAAAAGTAGGGTAAATTAGAATGTCAGTGATGTTTCTTGCAGGATTCTAGTGTGAGTAGTTTACGAGATAATTTCCCACACCGACACTCGTTTTTGCCATTCAACCTGCGTAGTTGCTAGGTACGATACTGTTAAGTTTGCTTGTGTGTTTCTTGAGTGCACGCGACTTGCTAATCAGTTATTGTGTAACAGTCCGAACAGTAGGTTGTGAGTGGACAATGGAATTTACCAAAGCAGAAAAAGCCGACATGCTCATGGTGTATGGAGTGTAGGAAGAATGTAGTTCGCTCCAGTACAGTGTATGTGGAAAGATATCCCAACACATGCCAATTACACCCGATAATACGCAACGACATGTTAATGCAGCCTGTTCAGACATCTCCGCTGAAATTTTAGCACGTGTGCAGCAGTCGTTCAGTACCAGACTGGAAATATGTGTTGCTGCTGTGATGATCAATTGTCTCGTTACTAGTCAGAACCCACATAACTAAGGTACGCACTTAGGGTCTTTAGTGTGTGCTACTACAGGTATTGTGCAAGTGTCGACGTGGATCTTTTCAAAATACGGTATCTCGTAAATGACTCGCAATAGAATCCTGCAACAAACACCACTGATATTCTAATTTACTGTAATTTTAGTTTGTTAATGTCAATAGCCATTGTTCCATTTAAAAGTTGTATGTTTGAAAAAACTCTTTCTAATTATTATTAGAATCTGTTTATTGGCTACAATACGAGCCCCTGACTACTAATCCATTCTGTGAAAACCGGATATCATTAGCACTTTTCATTTCCGCAATATTTGCGGTGGGAGTTTTAGATGATTCAACATAAAGAGATAACGTTCTTAGCAAAAATTTCGAGAACCTCTTGACCGATTTATTTCAGATTTTCACACGATACTCTAATAAAGGTTCGGATAGTCAGAGGCTACACATTTTTTAATATATCTAACACATACAGCAATTTTGTTAGCAAAATTCTCGAAAAATTCTTCACCGATTTAGTTCACATTTTTACACGATCCTCTAATAAACATTTGGACACACACTGGCTGTATGTTTTTTAAAAAACATTAATATTCAAATATATATTTCATATATAGAGGTATAGTTGTTTGAGAAAAACCTCAAAAAGTTCTTGACAGTTTTATTTAAAATTGTTGCGTATACTCCACTACCATTCAGATCAGATGGACGTAGGGTATATATTTTTTCTAATCGACAATGTACAGATTTTCTATTAAAACTGACTGCCAAACAAAAAATGCTGTGCTGTGAAATTGTGCGGTTTTGTTTTCTTTCCCTCAGTTTTAGCTTAGATATCAGTGCATGTAAGTTATTAGACAACTTCTTTCTTACATATATAGTGTTGTGTACATAGTTCCGCGTAGCCAGCGCGTACACAACTTTCCCACTAGAGCGCGCCCCGCTAAGCACAATAGTGCAGGTGCAGTGTTCGTCTGTCTCCACACAGAGATGGTGCTGCCATAGAGACGGACCAAATTCTGCTTCCGCCGATCCGGGTATTAATATGTAACGCAGCCAATGAGATTGCTGCTTACGTAGAACCTTCTCTCCTCGTGGATCACACTCGCGCAGTGATACATGAATGCGTGAGGTATTATAACGAGTGTACAGACCTCCAATTATTCAGTCTGAACCAGTCTGAACCAGTCTGAACCAGTCTGAACCAGTCTGAACCAGTCTGAACCAGTCTGAACCAGTCTGAACCAGTCTGAACCAGTCTGAACCAGTCTGAACCAGTCTGAACCAGTCTGAACCAGTCTGAACCAGTCTGAACCAGTCTGAACCAGTCTGAACCAGTCTGAACCAGTCTGAACCAGTCTGAACCAGTCTGAACCAGTCTGAACCAGTCTGAACCGCCCCCTGCGGGTTCAGGGGTTAGAATAGGCCCGCAGTATTCCTGCCTGTCGTAAGAGGCAACTAAAAGGAGTCTCAAATGTTTCGGCCTTATGTGATGGTCCCCTCTCGGGTTTAACCTCCCTCTTTCCCTAATTATTCCGAAGAGTGAGCCAATTGGGGAAGGGCGCCTTACATGGTGCACTGTATCCATCGTGCATTGAGACCTTCAGCCAGCTTTTTCGTCGTTGCAATGGTGTCCCACTCGTTTTCCGTCTCTTGGGCGGGGATACGTCACTGAGTGCGATTACCACACTGCACTCTGCAGTGTTGCTTTTAACTGCGACGACGACCTTGGACTTTTTTGCACCTAAGATCCAGCACGGTAGCCAGACCGTTGTGGTGGGGCTGCCATGTACCCTCTTGGTTGTAGCCCCCTGACAACACAGGGATCGCTCTACTGATGCCTGCGCCGTTCACTCCCCACGTATGCCAAGGAGTAGATGCCCATCTCCCTGGGGCATCAAGACTCCCGGCAATGGCCATCCTGCCAGGTGGCTATTGCTGTGACTGGGTGGCGCCCGTGGGGAGGGCCCATGGTCGGAGTAGGTGGCATCAGGGCAGATGACCCGCAATGAAGTGTGGTACATCATCTCTCGCTGGTGGGCCTCCACCAGCAGTCTCTAAGCGATCGAGGTCTAACCTCAACGGGAAGAAATTTGATCAGAGATCGTTTCCCTCCCTAGCTACTCCATGGGAGGAACGTCTTGCTAAAGAAGGCAGTGGAGAATATTCACCCCGGTACCTCGTGGACACGCGGGTTGATGGAGAATCGTTTATGTCAACCAAGCCCCAGTTTTTTGTGGAGCATTTAGAGGACAAGTTCGGGGAGGTGGAGGGCTTGTCCAAAATGCGCTCTGGGTCGGTTCTCATCAAAACAGCATCCTCTGCCCAGTCACGGAGGTTGCTCACTTGTGACAAGTTGGGGGATGTTTCCGTCACCATCACTCCCTATAAAAGTTTAAACATGGTCCAGGGTATTATATTCCGCAGGGATCTTCTTCTGCAGTCCGACGATGAACTACGCTCCTACCTAGAACGACGAGGTGTTCACTTCGTCCGGCGCGTCCATTGGGGTTCGAGGGATAATCAGGTGGCCACCGGTGCCTTCATCTTGGCCTTTGAGGGTGATGTCTTACCCGAAAAGGTTAAGGTGATGGTTTACCGTTGTGATGTGAAGCCATATATCCCTCCTCTGATGCGGTGTTTTAAATGCTGGAAGTTCGGGTACATGTCATCTCGCTGTAGTTCCAGCATCACGTGTCGGGATTGTGGACGTCCTTCGCATCCTGATACTCCATGTGCCCCGCCTCCTATCTGTGTTAACTGCGGAGAACACCATTCCCCCTGCTCGCCGGACTGTAGGATCTTCCAGAAAGAACGGAAGATAATGGAATATAAAACCCTGGACCGCCTGACCTACTCTGAGGCCAGGCGGAAATATGAGACTCCATCCTGTGCCAATGACGTCAACATACGCCGCTGCTGCAACGACGGTTCTTCCATCTCCTGTGTCGTCCCATATGGTTGGTTCTATGATTGGTCAGCATCCAAAAGCCCCCTTGATTGTGGGGGGCACTTCACACCCTGTTGCTCCTGCTCCATCTTCTCCAGGAGCAACACCCTCCCAACCATCGGGGACATCAGCTCCCCCTTCCCAGCCGGAGAAGCGTAAGACTTCTTCGGCTACTCTCGCCAGGAAGGGATCCCTTGGGGACCTCCCTTCGCAAGTTCCGACCAGTGGAAAAGCAGACGCCCGCAAGTGGTTGAAACAACCACCAGTCCCTGGTTGTAGGGCCTCACGGTCGTCGTCTGTCCCTGAGACTGACCCAGTGAAGCCCATGAAGCCTGAACCACGGAAGGCACAGCACGACAAGCAGAGAAAGAAGAAAGTCCCCAAGACCAACGATATTGCAGTGGCACCCATCCCACCACTACCTACAAGCTCTGCCTCTGAGGCCGAGATGGAGATTCTGGCGTCCGCTGAGGACCTCGATCTCGCCGGTCCCTCGGACGCAATCGATGGCATTTGCACGGGTGCTCCATCGGAGGCAGCAGGTGAACCAGCGGCGTAACATGACTTCCCAGTCCCGTCACGCCCTTCCCAGCCATGGACAACACCATCCTCCAGTGGAACTGCAGCGGTTTCTTCCACCATCTAGCTGAGCTCCGCCAACTTATCGGCCTTCACCCTTTCTTCTGCATTGCTCTTCAGGAAACTTGGTTTCCAGCAATGCGAACCCCCGCCCTCCGTGGCTATCAGGGTTATTATAAGAACCGAGCAGCTTATGAAAGGACGTCTGGTGGCGTCTGCCTATATGTCCTTCACACTCTGCACAGCGAGTCTGTCCCTCTCCAAACACCTTTAGAGGCTGTCGCTGTTCGGGTGTGGACGCCACAGGCTGTAACCGTCTGCAGTCTTTACCTTCCACCAGATGGTGATGTCTCGCAGCATGTCCTGGCTGCACTGGTAGCCCAATTGCCGCCACCTTTCTTGCTATTGGGCGACTTCAACGCCCATAACTCTCTGTGGGGTGGGTCAGTGGCAACAGGTCGAGGCGCCATCGTTGAGCATTTATTGTCGCAGCTCGATCTCTCCCTGTTAAATGATGGTGCCTTCACACACTTCAGTGTGGCGCATGGCACATACTCCGCCATTGACCTTTCAATCTGTAGCCCTAGCCTCTTACCGTCTGTCCAATGGAGTGTGCATGACGACCTGTGTGGTAGTGACCACTTTCCGACCTTTCTGTCACTACCACAGCGTCACTCTTCTGGGCGCCCCAGCAGATGGGCTATGAATAAGGCTGACTGGGACTTGTTCTCCTCCACTGCCGCTATTGAGCCTCTCTCTACTGATGACATTGATGCGGTGGTTCAATCGGTCACTACCGGCATCGTTACTGCCGCCGAATCTGCCATTCGCCGTTCTTCTGGGTCCCCTCGGTGGAGGGCTGTGCCTTGGTGGTCGCCTGAGATCGCTGAAGCGATTAAAGATCGCCGGCGGGCGCTCCAGCGTCACAAGCGCCATCCCTCCATAAACCACATTATCGCCTTCAAACGGCTGCGTGCGCGGGCCCGCCTCCTTATCCGCCAAGGCAAGAAGGAGTGCTGGGAGCGGTATGTGTCCACCATTGGCCTCCATGTCACTCCATCGCAGGTCTGGGCAAAGATTCGACGCGTCTACGGCTATTGGACCCCTGTCATCGTCCCTGCGCTCTCACTGAATGGCGCAGTTTGTACTGATTCCAATGTCATTGCAAACCGCTTAGCAGAGCATTTTGCTAAGAGTTCCGCTTCTGCGAATCCCTTTCAGGCCTTCCACTCCATTCAAGAGCAGATGGAATGTCGGAGCCTTTCGTTTCGCACCCACCACCCAGAATCTTACAATGCTCCATTCAGTGAGTGGGAATTTCGCAGTGCCCTAGCCGCTTGCCCTGATACCGCTCCTGGGCCAGATGGCATCCGCTGTCAGATGCTGAAACACCTTTCAGTGGACTGCCAGTGACGCCTCCTCGATCTTTACAACCGTCTTTGGGTCGAGGGGGAGTTTCCGTCGCAATGGCGGGACAGCATTGTCATCCCCGTTTTGAAACCTGGAAAGAACCCTCTGGAGGTGGACAGCTACCGTCCCATTAGCCTCACCAACGTTCTTTGCAAGTTGCTTGAACGGATGGTGAGCCGGCGCTTAAATTCTGTACTGGAGTCTCGGGGCCTTCTGGCTCCGTCTCAGGGTGGGTTCCGTAAAGGCCGCTCCGCCACCGACAATCTGGTGAGCCTGGAGTCGCCCATCCGTACTGCCTTTGCCCGCCGTCAGCACCTGGTCGCTGTCTTTTTCGACATGTGGAAGGCGTACGATACGACATGGCGTCATCACATCCTTTCTACGCTTCATGGATGGGGTCTTCGGGGTCCTCTGCCGATTTTTATCCGCAATTTTCTGTCGTATCGTACCTTCCGTGTGCAAGTCGCGGCCTCATATAGTTCCTCCCACGTCCAGGAGACCGGTGTGCCACAGGGTTCTGTTTTAAGTGTCTGCCTGTTTTTAATAGCCATTAACGGGCTCGCTGCAGCCGTTGGAAATTCTGCCTCCGCTTCCCTGTATGCTGACGACTTCTGCCTTTACTACAGCTCTACTGGCATTGCAGCTGTTGAACGTCAGCTACAGGGCGCTATCCGCAAGGCGCAGTCTTGGGCTGTAGCTCATGGGTTCCAGTTTTTGGCAGCCAAGACCTGCGTTATGCATTTCTGCCGGCGACGTACTGTCGACCCGGAGCCGCAGCTTTCTCTTAACGGCGAACTTCTTTCAGTGGTGGAATCACACAGGTTTTTGGGGGTGGTTTTCGATGCCCGGTTGACTTGGCTGCCTCATATCCGGCAGCTCAAACAGGCGTGTTGGCGGCATCTAAACGCTCTGCGATGCTTGAGCCACACCCGCTGGGGCGCCGACCGATCTACCCTGTTGCGGCTCTACCAGGCGTTAATCCAGACCCGTCTGGATTATGGGAGCCTGGCTTATGGCTCAGCATCCCCATCTGCGTTGCGGGTGCTGGACCCTATCCTCCATAGCGGGATACGCCTTGCCACTGGTGCTTTCCGCACCAGCCCTGTGGACAGCATACTAGTGGAGGCAGGTGTCTCTCCACTGCGGTTACGACGCCAACAATTACTGGCTGCTTATGCTGCCCATGTTTTTAGCTTGCCCGGGCATCCAAATTACCGTGTCCTGTTCCCGCAGTCAGTCGTCCATCTGCCAGACCGTCGGCCCCTGTCGGGTTTTCCGATCGCCGTACGCGTCAAGGAGCTTCTCTCCGGGCTTGGGTTTTTCCCTGTTCCACCTCCTTTCCGGGCACCTCTGCGTACACCCCCGTGGAGTGTGCCTCGCCCTTGCCTTCAGCTCGACTTGGCACAGGGCCCGAAGGACTCAGTCCCTCCAAAGGGCCTTCCGCCGCCGCTTTTATTCCATCCTTGCCACGTATCAGGGCTCTGGCATAGTTTACACTGACTGCTCGATGGTCGCTGATCGAGTCGGTTATGCGCTAACTCTAGGGGCCCATTCCGAACAACGTTCCTTGCCAGCTGGCTGCAGCGTTTACACTGCTGAGCTGGTCGCCATCTTTCGTGCCCTAGAGTATATCTGCTCCTGCTCAGGTGAGTCCTTCGTTATCTGTAGCGATTCCCTGAGCAGTTTACGAGCTCTCGACCAGTGTTTCCCTCGTTCCCGTCAGGTGATGGCTATCCAGGAGTCCCTGTCTACTCTTCACCGTTGCGGCCGCTCTGTGGTCTTTGTTTGGACCCCAGGCCATGTTGGGATCCCCGGGAATGAGAATGTTGACCACCTGGCGAAAGAGGCCACCAGTCAACCTCCTCTGAAGATTGGCCTCCCGGCGACTGATTTGCGGGCCCTATTACGCCGCAAAATTTTCGATTTATGGGACGCTGAATGGCGCCACCTGCCCGTACCAAACAAACTCCGTCGTATCAAGGCGTCGACGACTGTGTGGCAGTCGTCCATTCCGGTCTCCCGCCAGGTGTCTGTTGTCCTCTGCCAGCTGCGCATTGGACACACTCGGCTGACACACGGCCACTTATTGCGCCGTGAGGACCCACCTCTGTGTCGCTGCGGCTCCGTTTTCTCTGTGGTGCACATTTTATTGGAGTGTCCGCTTTTAGCTGTGCTCAGGCAGACGTTCGCACTGCCTGGCATGCTCCCTGCCCTTTTATCTGATGACCCTGCTATGGCTGGCTTAGTTTTACGTTTTATTCTGGCAGGGGTTTTTTATCATTTAATCTGAGTGTTCGTGTTTTATTTTATTGTTTTGTGTTGATTCTGGCTTTTGGCCTACGGTTTTAAACTCTGTTTTTAATGTGTTCTCGGTGGTTGGCTTTTCCTTTTTTTGTTCCTCTGGTCGGCCAGCCACCGTCACACTCTGTGTGATTTACTTCGTTTTGCCTGGTCTTTATCTCCATTTCTCTTGTTCTGTGTCGTCTGTGTTCTGTTCTGTTAATCGTTTTTATTCTCTGTGGGTGTTTTTAGGATTTGGAAAAAGGGACCGATGACCGTAGCAGTCTGGTCCCTTTAATCCCACAAACCAACCAACGTGTCTGGACGTGTCTGGACGTGTCTGGACGTGTCTGGACGTGTCTGGACGTGTCTGGACGTGTCTGGACGCACCCACATGCCTTGCGCATACTGTGGCATTAAGTAGTCAGGCCTGCAAGATGAGTGGTCTGCCAAGCGAGTGGATTCATTCTTATTTATCGAGTAGCATGAACTCTGGTACTCACAATTAAGTTACAAATTTTCCTCCTGTATGAATAATACGCAACGGAAACGCACTTCTGACTATCAGTGATTTACAGAACTCTGACTGTTCACTACGCACTGGCAATACCACATTTTCTTTTTGTCTTTTATTTAACGGCTTTTATAAACACGTGGCCACTGCACTGAATAAGTGTGGCGCGCACACATTATAAATTCGTGACATCATGACAACATACAATTCGAAGGAAAAGTCCACCAATCTTTTTCTTTTCACTATCTTATTTATTCCGATAAATTCTATAACCTTAACACACAAATTCTATAACCTACAACAATAACACATGAGAAATTCCGCCCAGTGGGCATGACTTTACATTGGTGAATCTCTATATTATGGTCTCGTAATTATTTAACGCTACAGTGCACTTTCTGGATAGGATGGTGGATCTTTTATTATACCTCACACTTCGACTCTCACAATCATCATCACGAGACTTTCCTCCAGACCGAGCGGTACCGAATCAGCAAGCATAACCCACTAATCTTTTGAAACTACCTTGCTACTCTCCCATGCAAACCACACATACCCAAATTACATGACATACACCACACTACGACATGGAATACAAAACACTAGTCACAACACTATCACTTTCAGCTTTCCCAGTTTCACACGACACTGCCCCACTTTGTAATTCTACTTTCCTACTATGAACTCTGGAGATATATGCACGTCTTCTTGTGCAATGCAAGCCAAGTGGCGTTGCTGGATAGACGACCGACTCACCTTGCTTCTCTCTGAGTTTGAATCTAGCGTCCTCAACTGATACCATGGACGAGTACTTCTCTTTATTCTTTGTCTCATACACAGATTGAGACTCACACAGTACTCACCACGTGGAAGTACTCGTCTCTAATTTCAAGTCCTGCACACGCCATTTCTTAAATATTTCAACTTATGGTACACACGCTGTTTCTTAAATATTTCAACTTATTGTACACATGCTAGTAATTCAGCTTAACTTAAGCACACTGAATTACTTCTACTTATTGCTACACGTGGTTTCATTGTGACAATTGGTCACTTCCGAAGATTACTACAATCCCATTAATATTACCTGCCTGACATTTAATTCTCCCCACAAAAGTTCCTGAAATAGAGAAATTATTATTTCAAATTACTCTTAAATATTCCACATGCATACCATGTCTCCACTCTTTTGTCATTACGGAGCACAACTAAAACAGGTCTTAACAGCACAATATCCAGCGGCAGAGTGCTGAAACATGGCCATTCTCCAGGTTCTCTCACACCTCTGTCGAAGTGGGGGAGCACCTTGCTACTGTATTGGTCAGCCACATTTCAGGTGCTCAAAGCTCAGGTAAATTTCATCTCTTTGGTCTCACCAAAGGTGGCCAAAGGATCGTCTCAAAGATGATCATATATTAACATTCACTATCTGTGGTTAGCACACGACCATACAGTCATTCATTCATTTCACAGATCTCACCAAACTGGATGTAGGGGTTTACTTTGTGGGGTGCACATGTGATCAATTAAATAAATAAATTGTCATTCTTTCCCACACTGGTATCCGGCTTCGCTGTATTAATTGAAATTGAGTTATTTTACAAAAAAAATGTGTTGTTCTGACAAAAATAATGAAGTATGTTGTACCTATTTTCAATGTCGGGCGGTACTGTACACTTCCATCACCGGCTACCCGTGCAGAAAAAATGGCACGGTACTATCCTTGCAATGCAAGGGTAGTTCCGAACATTTTTTAAGAAAACTGTATTAGAACAAACGTAGCAAGTCATCAAAATAACCAGGAGGAGACCTTAGCCCCTGGTGACCTCAAATAAACGACCAAATGCTGTTACTTTACCAAGTTATTGACACTGTTCTTGCATTATTGTACTCTCCACAATCCGGAGTAACGTACACATACATATTTACAACAATCCAACATGACAAATAAAACATTACATCACACAAATAAAAAATTACGTTGAGATAAAAATTTGCTTAGTTACTGGGATCTTCGTTATTTTTATGAGTAATTCAAACTTCACTAATTCTATGAAAAATAAAAAAAATACTAATTGTACTCATTAAATTTTAAGTAGCTCACCGTCCAAGCACAGAACGAGTAATCTGACATTCATAAATTGCGTTGTAATAATCTTTACATGGCAATGTCTAAATACAAAACAAAATCAACAAAAGAAAAAATTTCGTACACTAGTTACACGTAGAATGTCAGGGTCCATACCATTACTCTAAAATATACATCAAACCTACAGAGAAATAAAACTGAGAAGAAAAACAATGAAATATACCACAAGTTACATACTGGTTACGTAATATAGTTCGTCTAAGACATCGTCATACCTCATTAACTATCATCACCTAAGCAATTGCCACAACTACTCGACAGTGAGTTTAACCTTATCCTTATCCACCAATACAAATACCTGTTGCTGAGCCAGTCAGTCCATCAACTTTGATCAATACACGCAGTAAATAGTTTAGCAATAAGTGCTTGAATCCACCAGTGGCTCTCGTATCTTACTCTACTGCTCATTTCTCTGTTGTCACACATTTAGACAAGAACTTGCATTTCGACTAGCCTTCGTTACACTTTAATGTGAAATATCACCACTGTGATAATGAAAATACGTGGCTTCAGTCAACACACCAACAAGATCATTACTGTCCACGACATCAAAATGCATCAATTAATTCCGATATTTGTGCAATGCAAACTCTTGTCTCCTGTGACAACCTTACTGACCTATACAACAAGAGCCGCTACGTTAGTATTACGCCACTGGCTAATAATTAAAGCATCATTGTACCAAATTTTCTAATAAACATGCTACGTGAAATGTTAGCCCAGAACAAACAAACAAAAAAACACTAACTATTCTAAACACAAATGTTAATGAAATACAATTTCACTTGCTGTCCCGTCAGAAATGAAACATATAAAAAAATTTACACAATTACAAGTACAAATACATTATTCCCTATCTTGCGAGTCACACGGAATCATTTCATTCTGTGATTTTCTTGGGGTCAAAAAAGTTGCTGACAGGTTCCCCAGAAACACTGTCTCGGTGTCAAAGCTCTCCCATGGTTACCTGGACGAAAGTCTTTAAGTCACTCAAATCGGCATTTTGAACACGCACTGAACAGTAAACTGTATCTCACATTAAACACAAATGTTATAGTCACTCTCAGAGTACCATCCACCCGAATCTGGTAGTCCAGAAATAGCCCTACAACTACTATTACCCACGGTTCTGTCCTTTCAGTTCATGGTGTAATTAAAAGTCGTAAGTTACAACAAACAGCACTTATTCCCGCACCAATTCAAGAAATGTCTCCTACTACAGACGCCAATGTCAATGTCCCACTCTAGTTTCTTGCGTTCATACAATAATTAGTCACCAAACGACAACTGTCCTCTTTAAGGATACCAAGCGTCCCACATGCAATTCACAAAGCACACTTAACAAGTCACTGCCAAAGGTTTATGGATCCCACCGTTCAGTGGTCAAGACAAAACAAAACAACAAAAATCTTTTCCACCACTCACAAAGTGGGAACACCAGTCCTTCACTTTCCACCTTATGGAGACATACGAGCAGTCATCTTGTTTCACGGCTCCGCAGTCCAGTACTAGTTAATAGCTGCTGGTAAAAAATGCCCGCCGGACTCTGCCGCGCGTTGTTCATTCTGCCGTCGCTCCGCCGTTGAGCAGAAGAAACCACCCGCTGTTGCCTCCGCGGGATACTTTCCCCAGTCATAAGGGTGGCGGAACTTATGAATGGCCAGTGGTACGTGCGTGTCGCCCCAGGCCATTGACCTGCTGTAGCGGGCGCGTGGAGTGTACCCCGACCGGCAGTGGAATGGGGAGTGCCGCAGCTTTGTCACCTCTCCCATGGCCACGTCAGCTTCGCCCCGCTAGCGGTATGGGCGTTACAACACCCAATCAGTCAGACCCTTCCGTGCATCTCGCAACATTACAGACAAAAGGATATTCTTACAGTATTTAAGTACTCATTGATTACATGTATGATCTATTAGATACATTGGTAATAAAAGAATCTTTGTTCTAAAAAAAACATAAAATCATACACCCTAGTTTTCTACACATACAACAACACTTATCCCTTTTCTATATACAGCCCATACTTGTGCTACTGATTGTACCTGTCGTCTCTCATACAAAACGTGAAAGTGTTAAAAAAAAAAGGAATAAGAAACAATCTATACAGCTCATAATTACAATATCAAATAGTAGGCTACTCTAACATCCTATCACAGTGAAAATATTAGAAACTGTTGATTCTAAAACTACAATATACAATGAATCTTTGTGCTTGTGACAGACTGAAATTAATACCCCTTTAAAGTGTTCTAACAAAAAAAAAGAAATAATCTACACAGCTCACAATTACCTACCACATGTTATTAAATAGTAAACTACTTTAACATCCTAACACAATAAACATTTTAGAAACTGATGACTCTAAATCTACAACGTACAATGCACCTTTGTGCTTGTGACAGACTGAAATTAGTATCTCTTTATATATTTTACCTTTTTATTATATATAACATTTCTAGGACATGTATGAACTATCCACATGTCAGATCCTGACCTGCCATCGAGGTTCATCCAAATCAAACAATGGCACAATCATGTTTTAGTTATGGATCGGTAGCATCCCCTTTACAGGAGTGTGCGCATTGATCACACTACTCTACGACTCTCACTCACCAGACATCACATTTTCCTTCTCATTCAATTCATTAATACACTAACAGAATAGGTCTAGAAGTCAGCTAACCTTAACACCACCACACTCACGACAACATACCATACCTTTGCTCCCTTATACTCAACCACATAACACATGAAGCTGTTTCGGAGATAGCTTTCCAGTCTCCGAATTCGTCCTTTCACTCTGGCACCTCTCTCCATCGGCTTACCCTGCATTCACTTTACCGATTATTCATCGTGCTAAATATCAACTTAGAATTGCGACATTTCATCTAAGAACAAAAAATACGCAAATTATTCATCCTGCAAAATAACTGTACACATTCTTGGTACCGTTTTGATTAGTTATACTGGTACCAGGCTTCAACAACAACAACCACAACAAAAATTATTTTTTTCACATAGCAACTGCTATGGTACGAATTAGATTTACACTTATATTACATCTTACGTCAGTATTCCACAATGTTCACCGTCTGGATCTCATACTCCCTTTGTCCTTTCACGTTGTGCAGTTGTCCTCATCTCTTCATTCGTATTTCGGCTCTCCGTCCGTCCATTACTCCATTTCCTGGTCTTCCTTCGCCATTCGCATCTATCTCGATTGCAGCATACACCGGCCTCTCTGTAACATACATCTAAGACATCTCCACATTATTCAGTTCTACTCACCTTTATTTACCACTGTTGCATCACGTCGAATCTCTCTTTATTAATCACACTGCTTCACGTCGCTTCTCTCCTTAAATATCACCTTTATCCACTACTATTTATCACGTCGCTTCTCTATCTACCATCTTTATCCACGCATTAATCATCACGTCGTTTCTGCTTGATCCTTATTCATATGACAAAAAATACGTACATACACCACTCTGTCGACTCCTGTTCATGACTCATTCGACCAGTCTATTCCGTCATACTTCCTGACATCCCGCCTGAAAATTGTTATGTTCGATTTGACCCTGCACAACGTTACACACCACAAATAAATACACTATCTACCATAAATTGCCTACTTTAGATCTATCCTTAACTTTTCCATAATTTGATGTTAGAAATGTGATGAAGCCCACGAGATTGTTTTCCCTTGATCGTCTCAATCAGTACAGCATTTTCATGGACAATCCATCTCACTCTGAATGGTCCATTATACGCCGTAAAGAATTTGCTAGTTAGGAATCTGTGCTTCTTTGATAATCGATGAGTTTTAATTAGAACCTTGTCTCCCACTGCCAATTTGATCTTACGGATCTTTCCTTTCTGCTTCTCCTGCCTATCCTTAGCTGCTTTCTTAATACGCTCTATCACAACCTTGACAATTTCTGTGTGCCTCTGCTTTCCTGATCGCGGAAAATCTACCAGCTCCCTGACTCGATCTGGTGGTGGTTCATTCTCTAGTACCGTAATTGGTGATAAACCACTTGCTCCATGTGGTAGCTCATTGAGGATCTCCTGAAAATCTTTGAGAAAAATACTCCAACTTCTGTGTTGCCTATGGCAATAGATCTTACACAATTTTCCCAGTTCTTTTACCACTCTTTCACTGGGGTTACTTGCAGCATGGTATCGGGATATGAACACCGGTTTTATCCTTCTTCTCTTCAGTGTGGTTAGCCATTGTCTGGATCTATATTGTGGTCCATTGTCAGCTATGAACTTTTCTACAGTTCCTACTTCTCGCAAAAAGTTTATAACGATCGCTGTTGCCACTGTCCTTCCCGTCGCATGTTTCAATGCGGAAAAAGTCACATACTTTGACACCAATTCCACTGCTACTAAAACATATCTATATCCCTGCACTGACTTAGGTAGCGGGCCAAACAAATCTGTTGCTCCGAATTCCCTCAATCTACCTGGCACTATCGGAAAAAGCGGTGCTTTGCATGAGATAGTTAACGATTTTGCCTTCTGGCACAATTTGCAACTACCAAGCACGTTCTTGATCCTCCTCTCCATACTAATGAAATAAACTGATTCCCTTAACTTCTTACAGCATTTCCTTGCCCCGTAATGCCCGTAACTTAGGTGCGTGTACCAGATCAACTTGTTGACTATTTCATTTGGTATACACAACACCCAGTCCTGTGTGTTCGGATTTCTACGGTAGAAGAGGACCCCGTTCTGAATTGTATAAAAGCGCGCTATATTGGCATCTAAGTTCGCTCTAACTCTGTCCTTCACCATTCTCCATGGCGCGTCTTTATCCTGCTCTTTCGCGATATTTGTGAGTACCGCCCCTATGTATTTTTCGAACGGCACGCCCTGCATATACAATATATCATATCTGTTCTCGTTTACCTCATCAAAGCATTGACCATGACCTACTGGGTTCCTTGACAACGCATCTGCCACTATATTCTGTGGCCCAGGAATATACATGACCGAAAACTGAAACTCCTGTTAATAGAGTGCCCACCTAGCGAGTCGTCTATGGTTAAGTTTGGCCGACATCAGAAACTGTAGTGACTTGTGGTCAGTATAGATTTTAGTATGCCTTCCATACAAATAGTATCTAAACTTACTAAAACCCCATACTATTGCCAAAGCTTCAAGCTCAGTTACCGTGTAATTTGTCTCAGCTTTGCTAAGCACTCGGCTCGCATATGCAATAGGTTGCTGTATTACTTCTCCTCCTTGCTCTTGCTCTTGGAACAATGTTACCCCAAGTCCACTACGGGAACTGTCCGTGGCCATACAAAACTCTTTCCCTAGGTCTGGATGCCCGAGAAGAGGTGCCGATAGCAGTGCCTTCTTTAACGCCTCATGCTCTTCCTGTGCGACAGGGTCCCAATTCCATACCGTTTTCTTTCCAGTCAGCTGACATAGTCTGGGTGTCGCTGCACCCCCAATCTTAATGAACCTCCTGTAAAAATTGATTAATCCTAAATAACCCCGTAGATGACGTTTTGTTCTTGGCACCGGAAAATCTCTGATTGCTTCGAGTTTGTCTGGATTTGGTCTTATTCACTCTGGTATCACAATGTGACCTAGAAATTAGATTTCTTTTCGTCCAAATTCTGACTTTCCCAAATTCACGGTTACCCCATGTCTCTCCAATGCACCGAGCAATATGCTTAACGTTCTGTTGCGGTCTTCCCAGTTGCTTTCGGCTATCAGGACATCATCCACGTACTGTTACCTTATCTTTTATTTCATTAGGAATGACAGTATTTAGCGCTCTGATAAATGCCGCGGATGATACATTTAACCCAAATGGTAGCTTCCGGAATTGATACGATTTCCCGTAGCACAAGAAAGCAGTGTATTTTCTACACCCCCTAACTAACTCCACCTGCCAGAAACTCATTCTCAAATCAACTGAGCTGAGAACTCTGATCCCGTGGAACTTTTGTAGCAATTCAAGTGTCAGCGGCCGATCTGTCTCTGGCTCTATTATCTTATTAATCCTTCTTGCGTCCAAAACTAATCTAATTGACCCATCCTTTTTTTCAACACAAACTAAAGGGCTGTTGTACGGACTGGATGCTGGTTCGATAATCCCTTGTTGTAGCATGCTTTCGATCTCAGCTTCCACTCTTTCTTTGTACACAACAGGTATCGGGTACACTTGGACCCTAAATTGACCTTGAATCTATACACAAAATTTCTTATTGTACCCGCAGCATGTTTAAATACCTTTCTATTCTCGTATAAAATTTTCTGCAATTCCCCGTAGACCGTGGTCCCTCGTAAATGCCAGATTTTCTCCCTGATCTCCTCCTCGAAACATTTATGAATTTCCTTCTTCTCTTGTTCGAACCCCGTATTCTGTGCCTGTCTACCGGACTTTACCGCCAGACATAATGCTAAGTGTGCGTTATCTTTAGCATATAAGCAATCGTCGAATCTTAATGTAATTTCCTCCGAATCTCGTTTCAACTCCATCGAACCATTTCTCATGTTAACGACTGCTTTATATTGGTTAAAAAAATTAACGCCTAATATCCCATCAACAGTTAGAGATGACACAATCATGAACACTGTACTAAACCTCTTCGCCAGGCACACAGTCTACCTGCGCTTGTAACTTCACCTCAATTCCCTTTCCTGTAATTGTCCCTCTCACTGTTGTCCTTTGCAATGGCAACGTTGGCCATGGTTTTGTAAGACTACAACACTTAAACACATCTTCCCTCAAAACACTCATTACACTGCCTGTGTCGATGACACAAGGTACGATTATATTATTTATTCCTACGGTAATTATTGGGTGGACTTCACTCCCCACATCTCCTACCTCCTTTAACAGATTCTCCCTTAGTTTTCCGTAATCGATATACCTAATATTTACATCATTAATAGTCCTGGTTTGTACCCGTCTATCATGTAGTCACCTTCTTGTCCCTCCGTCATTGTGACAGTGATTGTCCTGTCGTGAACCCAATGACTGCCTATCCTCTCTTCGCCCATCATTTTCATTTTCCCTTCTTCCATCTCTGTCCCATCTTCTATTTTCCCGGTTTGCTGGTCGATATCCCTATGAATTCTGCCCCCTATTTCCTCGCCATCTTCCATTTCGGTCATTCCTCTGATTCCATGCTCTCCTGTCATTCTGATAGTTTTTGCCGTTCCTATCCTCAACTCTGTCTGACCTACGAGTCATGTCGCCGTTCATAATGTTGCTCTCATTATCCAGTTCCTGTAACAAGTGCTGAAATGACGCGGAATCGTCTAAGCCTCTGCCTGCTATCACTATCTCTCTGCGCAATCTCACTGGCAACTTCGTTATACAGATCCTAATGAGCTCCCCAGTTTCGTATGGCACATCCAAATACCTATTTCGTCTCAGCATTTCCTGATAGCACGACACTGGATCTCTTATACCACCTTCGTTACAATTTGGCATCATCAATATGCTTTGCTTAACCTGGTCCTGCTTACTTTTCGACCAGAATTCATTTAAAAACTTGTCACAAAATATCTTGTAGCTACTACAGTCTTTAATAACTTCCTGCATTTTCGCTCTAGCCTCGTCCCTCAAATGGTTACACACAAACTTCATTTTGAGGAGCGGTCCCCACGATGAAGGTAATGAATCTTGAAATTGAGACAGCCACAGGCAT
The DNA here is from genome assembly GCF_021461385.2 of Schistocerca piceifrons. Taxonomy (NCBI): domain Eukaryota; kingdom Metazoa; phylum Arthropoda; class Insecta; order Orthoptera; family Acrididae; genus Schistocerca; species Schistocerca piceifrons. The sequence goes on along the minus strand of NC_060140.1, from coordinate 219,060,587 downwards.
GGATGTTGGTAATTATCAGGATCCGGAAAACAAGTGTACGTTTGTACCGACACGAAGTGCCTCCTACATTCTTCTTCCGCGTTTATGTTTTCCGACCTTGGACTATACCCAGTTGGGTTTGCCACCTGTTTTATCCGACACAACCGTTCTTCTAACTCTGAGTTCGTCTTCCTCTTTCTGCCTATTTTCGTGTTTGAATTTATCTCACTCACCCTCTGCAGTCTACCTGGTGGTGTTTCACCTTCACTTCTGCACGCTAATTGCAACTGTGCAAGTTCTTCAATATGTTTCCTATCTGTTTCTAATTGTGCCTCTTTAAACTTTAGTAGTGATTGTATCTCCTCCTGGTCCGCATAAACCTCTCGCTGCGTACTGTCAGAGCCTGTTTCGCCTCTCATACTGATCTTTTCTACATCTGCGCTAATCGTATTCACTCTGACCACTACCTCCGCAACTTCATCCCTGTGTTTATTTAGCGCCACTTCCTGCCGGGTGACTTGAGCTTCCAGGCTGTCTAATGCCCCTTGTTTATCTGCAAGTAAGTCCTCCACTATCTCTTTGATTCGTTCATCTGGCAACACGTCCCTACGTTCTGTAATATCGCTCTCTATTGCACTTATTCGTACCTCCAAATTACTGGCTTTTTCTTTCACGGCATCACATACTTGCTTCAACGCATCCAGATTCTTCTCCCCCTCATCTAACCGATTATTAACTGCGGACAGACGCTCATCGATAACTGTGTGTAGCTTCCTCATTGCCTCTTTATTTCCCTTATCCATTGCCTCCAGTCTTTCCTTATTTGCTTCCAATCTTTCCTTAGTCTCCCTATCTCTCTCCTTATTATCTCTATCCATCGCTTCCAATCTTTCCTTATTTGCGTCCAATCTTTCCTTATTCTCCCTATCCATCGCTTCCAATCTTTCCTTATTATCTCTATCCATCGCATCCAATCTTTCCTTATTCTCCCTGTCTCTCTCCTTATTATCTCTATTCATCGCTTCTAATCTTTCCTTATTACCTTTATTCATCGCTTCCAATCTTTACTTATTATCTCTATCCATCCTCTGTAAAAACTGCAGTAGCACACTGTCATTTGCTACTTTCGGTGCGCTCACCTCGTTCGCCTGAGAAACCGTAGCTTCGCTAAGGGTAGCTGCACTTTCACTGCATACCTGACCCAATCCCGGCTCGCCCGCGTCGTCGGGAAAAGCCCCTGATTGTGAACAAAGCCCGCCGCTCAAAGGATCACCTAGCAGCGGGCCACTGAACAATTCAGCCCCTTCAGGGTGTTTGCCGTTCCCGCTCATTAGCCCATGGTCGACACCTACTTCCTGCTGCACTGCTACGTTCACCCCAGAATCGCTATTCTCCATGGTGACTACACTTTTCGACTGCGACCTAGTTACTACGGACATTACGTAAAAAAAAAAAAAAAATTTATACAACAATCATCCAGCCTTGGACGATATAGCAATTAATTACATAAAAAAATAAAAGATCCTCACCAATCCAGAAAGAAATTGCAAACAGAAACAATTTTACTTCTTAGCGCTGTCACGATACAATCCATAAAAAAAACCTTAACAGCAAACCCTAACAGCAAAACCTCCTGGCAGGGTCGAAATTATGAGAGGCACCCACATGCCTTGCGCATACTGTGGCATTAAGCAGTCAGGCCTGCAAGATGAGTGGTCTGCCAAGCGAGTGGATTCATTCTTATTTATCGAGTAACATGAACTCTCGTACTCACAATTAAGTTACAAATTTTCCTCCTGTATGAATAATACGCAACGGAAACGCACATCTATCAGTGATTTACAGAACTCTGACTGTTCACTACGCACTGGCAATACCACATTTTCTTTTTGTCTTTTATTTAATGGCTTTTATCAACACGTGGCCACTGCACTGAATAAGTATGGCACGCACACATTATAATTCGGGACATCATGACAACATACAATTCGAAGGATAAGTCCACCAATCTTTTTCTTTTCACTATCTTATTTATTCCGATAAATTCTATAACCTAAACACACAAATTCTACAAACTACAACAATAACACATGAGAAATTCCGCCCGGTGGGCATGGCTTTACATTGGTGAATCTCTATATTATGGTCTCGTAATTATTTAACGCTACAGTGCACTTTCTGGATAGGATGGTGGATCTTTTATTATACCTCACACTTCGACTCTCACAATCATCATCACGAGACTTTCCTCCAGACCGAGCGGTACCGAATCAGCAAGCATAACCCACTAATCTCTTGAAACTACCTTGCTACTCTCCCATGCAAACCACACATACCCAAATTACATGACATACACCACACTACGACATGGAATACAAAACACTAAATAGTCACAACACTATCACTTTCAGCTTTCCCAGTTTCACACGACACTGCCCCACTTTGTAATTCTACTTTCCTACTATGAACTCTGGAGATATATGCACGTCTTCTTGTGCAATGCAAGCCAAGTGGCGTTGCTGGATACACGACCGACTCACCTTGCTTCTGAGTTTGAATCTAGCGTCACATGGAATCATATCACGCAAAGTAATATTAAGAACGTATTCATCACACACGAGTCCTCAACTGATAACATGGACGAGTACTAGTCTTTATCCTTTGTCTCATACACAGATTGAGACTCACACAGTACTCACCACGTGGAATTACTCGTCTCTAATTTCAAGTCCTGCACATGCCATTTCTTAAATATTTCAACTTATGGTACACACGCTGTTTCTTAAATATTTCAACTTATTGTACACACGCTAGTAATTCAGCTTAACTTAAGCACACGGAAGTATTTCAACTTATTGCTACACATGGTTTCATTGTGACCATTGGTCACTTCCGAGTATTACTACAATCCCATTAATATTACCTGCCTGACATTTAATTCTCCCCACAAAAGTTCCTGAAATAGAGAAATTATTATTTCAAATTACTCTTAAATATTCCACATGCATACCATGTCTCCACTCTTTTGTCATTACGGAGCACAACTAAAACAGGTCTTAACAGCACAAGATCCAGCGGCAGAGTGCTGAAACATGGCCGTTCTCCAGGTTCTCTCACACCTCTGTCGAAGTGGGGAGCACCTTGCTACCGTATTGGTCAGCCACATTTCAGGCACTCAAAGCTCAGGTAAATTTCATCTCTTTGGTCCCACCAAAGGTGGCCAAAGGATCGTCTCAAAGATGATCATATACACTCCTGGAAATTGAAATAAGAACACCGTGAATTCATTGTCCCAGGAAGGGGAAACTTTATTGACACATTCCTGGGGTCAGATACATCACATGATCACACTGACAGAACCACAGGCACATAGACACAGGCAACAGAGCATGCACAATGTCGGCACTAGTACAGTGTATATCCACCTTTCGCGCAATGCAGGCTGCTATTCTCCCATGGAGACGATCGTAGAGATACTGGATGTAGTCCTGTGGAACGGCTTGCCATGCCATTTCCACCTGGCGCCTCAGTTGGACCAGCGTACGTGCTGGACGTGCAGACCGCGTGAGACGACGCTTCATCCAGTCCCAAACATGCTCAATGGGGGACAGATCCGGAGATCTTGCTGGCCAGAGTAGTTGACTTACACCTTCTAGAGCACGTTGGGTGGCACGGGATACATGCGGACGTGCATTGTCCTGTTGGAACAGCAAGTTCCCTTGTCGGTCTAGGAATGGTAGAACGATGGGTTCGATGACGGTTTGGATGTACCGTGCACTATTCAGTGTCCCCTCGACGATCACCAGTGGTGTACGGCCAGTGTAGGAGATCGCTCCCCACACCATGATGCCGGGTGTTGGCCCTGTGTGCCTCGGTCGTATGCAGTCCTGATTGTGGCGCTCACCTGCACGGCGCCAAACACGCATACGACCATCATTGGCACCAAGGCAGAAGCGACTCTCATCGCTGAAGACGACACGTCTCCATTCGTCCCTCCATTCACGCCTGTCGCGACACCACTGGAGGCGGGCTGCACGATGTTGGGGCGTGAGCGGAAGACGGCCTAACGGTGTGCAGGACCGTAGCCCAGCTTCATGGAGACGGTTGCGAATGGTCCTCGCCGATACCCCAGGAGCAACAGTGTCCCTAATTTGCTGGGAAGTGGCGGTGCGGTCCCCTATGGCACTGCGTAGGATCCTACGGTCTTGGCGTGCATCCGTGCGTCGCTGCGGTCCGGTCCCAGGTCGACGGGCACGTGCACCTTCCGCCGACCACTGGCGACAACATCGATGTACTGTGGAGACCTCACGCCCCACGTGTTGAGCAATTCGGCGGTATGTCCACCCGGCCTCCCGCATGCCCACTATACGCCCTCACTCAAAGTCGGTCAACTGCACATACGGTTCACGTCCACGCTGTCGCAGCATGCTACCAGTGTTAAAGACTGCGATGGAGCTCCGTATGCCACGGCAAACCGGCTGACACTGACGGCGGCGGTGCACAAATGCTGCGCAGCTAGCGCCATTCGACGGCCAACACCGCGGTTCCTGGTGTGTCCGCTGTGCCGTGCGTGTGATCATTGCTTGTACAGCCCTCTCGCAGTGTCCAGAGCAAGTATGGTGGGTCTGACAAACCGGTGTCAATGTGTTCTTCTTTCCATTTCCAGGAGTGTATTAACATTCGCTATCTGTGGTTAGCACACGACCATACATTCATTCATTTCACAGATCTCACCAAACTGGACGTAGGGGTTTACTTTGTGGGGTGCACATGTGATCAATTAAATAAATAGTCATTCTTTCCCACACTGGTATCCGGCTTCGCTGTATTAATTGAAATTGAGTTATTTTACAAAAAAAGTGTTGTTCTGACAAAAATAATGAAGTATGTTGTACCTATTTTCAATGTCGGGCAGTGCTGTACCCTTTCACTGAACCCGGTCTGAACCCGGTCTGAACCCGGTCTGAACCCGGTCTGAACCCGGTCTGAACCCGGTCTGAACCCGGTCTGAACCCGGTCTGAACCCGGTCTGAACCCGGTCTGAACCCGGTCTGAACCCGGTCTGAACCCGGTCTGAACCCGGTCTGAACCCGGTCTGAACCCGGTCTGAACCCGGTCTGAACCCGGTCTGAACCCGGTCTGAACCCGGTCTGAACCCGGTCTGAACCCGGTCTGAACCCGGTCTGAACCCGGTCTGAACCCGGTCTGAACCCGGTCTGAACCCGGTCTGAACCCGGTCTGAACCCGGTCTGAACCCGGTCTGAACCCGGTCTGAACCCGGTCTGAACCCGGTCTGAACCCGGTCTGAACCCGGTCTGAACCCGGTCTGAACCCGGTCTGAACCCGGTCTGAACCCGGTCTGAACCCGGTCTGAACCCGGTCTGAACCCGGTCTGAACCCGGTCTGAACCCGGTCTGAACCCGGTCTGAACCCGGTCTGAACCCGGTCTGAACCCGGTCTGAACCCGGTCTGAACCCGGTCTGAACCCGGTCTGAACCCGGTCTGAACCCGGTCTGAACCCGGTCTGAACCCGGTCTGAACCCGGTCTGAACCCGGTCTGAACCCGGTCTGAACCCGGTCTGAACCCGGTCTGAACCCGGTCTGAACCCGGTCTGAACCCGGTCTGAACCCGGTCTGAACCCGGTCTGAACCCGGTCTGAACCCGGTCTGAACCCGGTCTGAACCCGGTCTGAACCCGGTCTGAACCCGGTCTGAACCCGGTCTGAACCCGGTCTGAACCCGGTCTGAACCCGGTCTGAACCCGGTCTGAACCCGGTCTGAACCCGGTCTGAACCCGGTCTGAACCCGGTCTGAACCCGGTCTGAACCCGGTCTGAACCCGGTCTGAACCCGGTCTGAACCCGGTCTGAACCCGGTCTGAACCCGGTCTGAACCCGGTCTGAACCCGGTCTGAACCCGGTCTGAACCCGGTCTGAACCCGGTCTGAACCCGGTCTGAACCCGGTCTGAACCCGGTCTGAACCCGGTCTGAACCCGGTCTGAACCCGGTCTGAACCCGGTCTGAACCCGGTCTGAACCCGGTCTGAACCCGGTCTGAACCCGGTCTGAACCCGGTCTGAACCCGGTCTCTCCATATTCCTGTACATAGCCATGAAGATAAATGTATAGACACCTTTGGCAAGTATCAGAGATAAATGTGAGAATAAAATTAACGTACCAATACCAAAGGAACTTGTCAATTGTAAATAGCATCCAGAACCATGTTAAGTAATTTTTATGCTTGTTATTATTTGAATAAATGTGTGTGAAAATTAATCAAGTTCTGTTTAAAGTTGGTCAGCGTCAATCTGCTACTCTAAGTGTGCAAGTGGCATTTCTATCGTCTGACCTAACGGCAGAAGATAAACACTCGACGATAAGACCACGAGACATATTGTTGACACTCGCCTACTTCGTTAGAGCGACAAGTCAAATAATCTGACGGTATGTGTACCGAAGGTCTTACAGTACGCACACCACATATAGTCTTGCTCCTTGTATGTAATATTAAACAAGTACTGTAAGCACAACAGCGTGCCGTTTTGTTTCATTTGTTCCAGTCAGTTTTAAGAGGAAGCAGAATTGTTTCATTTATGACTATGTTCTTATGATTAGAATATTACTATGGAATCTGAATCATTCGAAACCTTATATTCCTAACCGTTCACAGATTAGAATACGAGAAATATTGTCACTGAAGCTATTATCATCACAGGTCCAGCAACTGGAGATCTCTCCTGTACCCCTTGTATTAATGATCCCAACCGATTTACCCATTCATTTTAAGTGACGTCATCTCGCAATTGAGGTTTCATTTGCAGTAACAATAAACAAGGCTCAAGGTCAGAGATTGAGGGAAGAGGAGATGGATAAAGATGGGGAGGGGGACAAAATGGACCTAGAGAGGAAGGAGGAGACGGACAGAGAGATATGTGAGGAAGAGATGGAGAGAGACTGGGTGAGAGGGAGAAATGGATAGTGAGAGGGGGAGGGGGAGAGAAGGAAGAGATGTACCAAGGGAGAGGGAGGAGGGGATAGTGAGAGGGGAGACAAAGATAGGGGGAGGAAGAGCTGGACAAAGATAGGGGGAGGAAGAGCTGGACAAAGATAGGGGGAGGAAGAGCTGGACAAAGATAGGGGGAGGAAGAGATTATGACGTATATACAATATCCGTTCATATTTAGCAATTTCAAAGCATTGCTGGGTTCACTAGTACTTTAAAGAAACAAACAAGGTCCATTGCTAACTTTCTGGTTTGTGCCCCAACGCAAAACGTTGTTCGAATTGAGCGATATACTGCGAGTCCATCTGGCTATGTGATTCGGTAACTAAGGCGGGGGAAAAAGAGGCGAGCCAACTCAACAGGCAGTATGCGTATTAAAGCGATTTCCAACAGATGTCCGTTTTCAGAAAACCGCTACTTTAAGAAGGTGGCGTATCAAATTCTTCTTCCTCAGGCCTAGAAGTAAACTGTAATGAAGTTGTGAGACTGTTAGCTACACCTCTCCGAAAATAAACTGATTATGGAGGATATCAACAAAATTAAGGTCATACAAGCCAATTGAAACATTCGATTAATTCAAAATTATATAAATCTCTAAGATTCGTAAATAGCATTTTTTGGGGCTATTATGAAAAACCTATATGAATAATTTCACAGTACTGTGAGAAGTGTTAGCGCTACATCAAAAATACACTTCAGATTTTAGGAAATCTACTGGAAAGAACAACGTGCCTGAAAAGCAAGTGCAAGGAATCGAAAATCATTGGAGTTTTCTGTTATTTTCCTGTTTTGTTTGCAAGTGTTCGAATTACGCGCGAGTTGTTGACAGTCAAGCAATTCAAAGGCGTCCCATACGAACTCGTTATTCAGTGATGCCACCCGAGGAGTAATGTTTTTCACTTTGCATTAAAAAAGAAACATCTACACATACCTAACCAAGTGAGCTATACCTTTGGAATGTAATATCTGTTTTCAAGAACTATCCACGCCGTTCAACGTCTTAAAGTCCTTTGCTGTCTCTCACTGAATTACAACGTCAACGGCAAACCTCAAATTTTTACTTTCTTATCCCTGAACTTTAATTCCCTTTCCAAATTCCCCTTTGTTTCCTTCACAGCTTGCACAACATACAGACCCAATAACATTGGAGATGGGCTACAAGACTAAGAAACGACACATTAAAAGCAGTAGAAGGGGGCTGTTATTCCGACAACGTCATAAGTGACGAAGGAGAAAGAAAATAAAAATACAGTTCAATTTGCTAGTATTCGCTACCATACATCTCTGTCCATGACTACAGCACTTACACCGCATAGTCACCCATAAGAGAAATACCGATGTGAAACTCTTATTAACGATCGTTTCCGGTATACGAAACAAACGGACTCGGCATTATGCGTACAGCACTCATAGTAGCAGCTGACATCAGCAGTTCCTACACAACTAACGCTTTGCCCAAGCGTCAAGGACCCAACTAAGTTGTATGAGCGGGTGGAGCCGTGTGTAAGCATGTGTGGTCCGGGCTCTGTTACAGAGCTACCTCGTGGCAGAGCCGTCTGTTTACTGTCAGATCTTGCAGCGGACCAGTACATATAGATATGCTAGAAACGTTTTGGGGTAATATCGATAAAAATATTTTTCTTTCCTCCTATGGACGCCGTTAGAAGGCCACATCCCAATACTCTGTTTTATCTTTTCGTCTGGTATTCCTTCTTCTCCTCACTGTGTTGTTTTCTCCTCTTTTCAGTTCAATTCAAACCTGTTTTCTTCTCGTTCCCGCTCGGAATCTCTCCACATGTATCACTTTCATACTAAAAGTGTGCCTTTCTGTTGTTTCTTCTTCTCTTAAGTAGATACTTTGTATAAGTTTCTTGGTCTCCTGAATCCACCTTGCAGTTGACTTCTTTTGCCAAAGATATCTGAGGATCAGTTTATATGATCTGTTCTCATCTATCCTGCATAAATAAGCAAAGGATATCAGTCTCGTCTTTCTTATTGTTTGTTACTTTTTCTATATTATTTTATATTTACTTATTAATTTCCGAGGAGCCTTTCGTTTTTAGTAGACTAAGGATTTTCCCTGTAATTCTTCTTTCCAAAGATTTTAATTTAGCCAACTTGTAATCTAATACTAGGCGTTCACTAGCATGCAGGTATTCTCGTTTCAACCCTGTACTTCAGTGCTTCATTGTAAAGTTCTCAGACAATTATTTTATTATAAACCTTACCTGTAATACCATAAGGTGTTTCTTGCTTAAGGGACTTTTCTTGTATAGCAGATTTCTCTAAATTACTTTCATTCCTCAGATTTTTTACTTACTTATTGGATCAATATCTGTTACCAAAAATTTTGGAGAAATTTTTTTGTAGTTTGTCATAAATTTTGTTTTTCTTCAGAGATTCTTCAATTTGTTTTGTTGGCTACCTCCTGCGAAAGATTCAGGTGCATCTCTGTATTTGTCAGACTTTATGAAAGTACAGCAGAAGCGTCAGAAAATGTGAGACAACTTTCTTGAACACCTCAGTCCTTTCTCCCCAGCTTTATTGGTGAAATTTGATACCCTGACAACTATTCAATCGCCGCGCGGGATTAGCCGAGCGGTAAAAGGCGCTGCAGTCATGGACTGTGCGGCTGGTCCCGGCGGAGGTTCGAGTCCTCCATCGGGCATGGGTGTGTGTGTGTGTGTGTGTGTTTGTCCTTAGGATAATTTAGGTTAAGTAGTGTGTAAGCTTAGGGACTGATGACCTTAGCAGTTAAGTCCCATAAGATTTCACACACAAATTATAAACTATTCAATCTACATTCTTACGGTTTCCCCAATAAAACTTATTGTAGATAAGTTTAAAATGTAGTTTTCACGGAGTATTATCGTTACTTCAGATTTTCTTTCTGATGCTAACTTCCATTTGTAAAAAAAAAGTGTAGTGCAAGAAGTGTCTCTGCCGCGTCTTGTGCATAATGTTGAGTCATTTCCATGTCACTAGGTATACCATAAACTTGCGTGTAGTAAATATGTTGACTAAATCAAATGGTACTTTTGCTACCATAATCGGCACCTTTGTTCAATACATGCTTAAAAAGTACTAATCCTCATCCGTCTGAAAGAACGAAAGTGTGTCTAAATAAGAGAGGCGGGTTTGAAAGGGAGGAGTGACAACGAGTTGGTGAAATAGGCGGGAATCATGATAGCATTTTGAACAAAACTCTTTTTGGACCTTCGGCTGCGTCAGAGTGAAACAATGAAGCACTTATACAACCAGCGTATCGACGACTGTTGGTTTTCTTCGAAGCGCCTAACATACTGAATTCTGGGGATAGTCCTCTCTATACATAGGGTGCCTCTCCTAAGAGTCAATTGTCACTTGATAACCGATATAAGATGGTGTCTACCCTAAGAGTCGTCAGGCGCTTTTTCTCTGTTATTTCGGCGGATATTTGGAATTTCGTTTTTGCAACGTGTAGGTGGAATCAGCCCAGACAAATAGTCTTTCATGCAATGCCCAGTGTCGATGGAAAGCTTCGGTTTGTCTGCCATTACAAATAAAATTATTTTTAGAGTGACACTTTTCGCGCCCATTCGATAGAGGTGTCCCGCACAAGTCTACTCCAGTAATCGCTTTATCGAAATTTATTAACAGAGTAAAATACGAAGAATAGCCGGTACTCCAGCACGGACAGCACCGACCTGAGCTTCGCTGACTGCTGCAGCCAAGCTTGGAACGCTACTACGAACATCGGACTAGACTAGCCTGGTAGCGCTCTATCGAATAGGCACATAAAATTTCGCTTTAAGAATCATTTTATTTGTAACAGCATAGAAACCAACGCTTTCCTTCGACGCTGGACGTCGCATGAAAGACTTGACACACAGTATCGTTTGGACTGACTCCAGTTATGCAATGCGAAAACTAAATTGCAAATATCTGCTGAAACACTAAAGAAAATGCGACTGACGACTCTTAAGAGAGACGCCGTCATATATCGGTTATCAGATAACTGACGAGACGCCATTGCACAGTGCAAAGTCAATACGTCAAGGGAGGGGTGGCTGCACTTCGAGTTGCTATACAGGGTGATCCATTGATCGTGACCAGGCCAAATATCTCACGAAATAAGCGGCAAACGAAAAAACCACAAAGAACTAAACTTGTCTACCTTGAAGGGGGAAACCAGATGGCGCTATGGTTGACCCGCTACATGGCGCTGCCATAGGTGAAACGGATATCAGCTGCGTTTTTTTAAATAGGAACCCTCATTTTCTATTACATATTCGTGTAGTACGCAAAGAAATATTAATGTTTCAGTTGGAAAATTTTTTCGCTTTGTCATAGATGGCGCTGTAATAGTCACAAACATATGGCTCACAATTTTAGACGAACAGTTGGTAACAGGTAGGTTTTGAAATTAAAATACAGAACGTAGGTACGTTTGAACATTTTTTCGGTTGTTACAATGTGATACACGTACCTTTGTGAACTTATCATTTCTGAGAACGCATGCTGTTACAGCGCGGTTACCTGTAAATACATTAATGCAATAAATGCTCAAAATGATGTCCGTCAACCTCAATGCATTTGGCAATACGTGTAACGACATTCATCTCAACAGCGAGTAGTTCGCCTTCCATAATGTTCGCACATGCATTGACAATACACTGACGCGTGTTGTCAGGCGTTGTCGGTGGGTCACGATAGCAAATATCCTTCAACTTTCCCCACAGAAAGAAATCCGGGGACGTCAGATCCGGTGAACGTGCGGACCATAGTATGGTGCTTCGACGACCAATCCACCTGTCATGAAATTTGCTATTAAATACCGCTTCAACCGCACGCAAGCTATGTGCCGGACATCCATCATGTTGGAAGTACGTCGCCATTCTGTCATGCACTTAAACATCTTGTAATAACATCGGTGCAATATTGCGTTGGAAATCAACATTCACTGCACCATTTAGATTGCCATCGATAAAATGGGGGCCAATTATCCTTCCTCAAAAAACGCCGCACCATACATTAGCCCGCCAAGGTCGCCGATGATCCACTTGTCGCAGCCATCGTGGATTTTCCGTTGCCCAGTAGTGCATATTATGCCGGTTTACGTTACCGCTGTTGGTGAATGACGCTTCGTCGCTAAATAGAACGCGTGCAAAAAATCTGTCATCGTCCTGTAATTTCTCTTGTGCCCAGTGGCAGAACTGTACACGAAGTTGTCGCCATGCAATTCCTGGTGCATAGAAATATGGTACGGGTGCAATCGATGTTGATGTAGCATTCTCAACACCGACGTTTTTGAAATTCCCGATTCTCGCGCAATTTGTCTGCTACTGATGTGCGGATTAGCCGTGACAGCAGCTAAAACACCTACTTGGGCATCATCATTTGTTGTAGGTCGTGGTTAATGTTTCACATGTGGCTGAACACTTCCTGTTTCCTTAAATAACGTAACTATCCGGCGAACGGTCCGGACACTTGGATTATGTCGTCCATGATACAGAGCAGCATACATAGCAGACGCCCGTTGCGCATTTTGATCATAATAGCCATACATCAAGACGATATCGACCTTTTCCGCAATTGGTAAACGGTCCATTTTAACACCGGTATGTGTCACGAAGCAAAGACCGTCCGCACTGGCGGAATGTTACGTGATACCACGTACTTATACGTTTGTGACTACTACAGCGCCATCTATAACAAAGAGAAAGAAGTGGTCCAACTAAAAGATTAATATTTCTTTACGTACTACACGAATATCTAGTAAAAATGGGGGTTCCTATTTTTAAAAAAAACGCAGCTGATATCCGTTTGGCCTGTGGCAGTGCCATCAAGCGGGCCAATCATAGCGCCATCTGGTTTCCCCCTTCAAGCTAGACGAGTTTCGTTCTTTGTAGTTTTTTCGTTTGATGCTTATTTCGTGAGATATTTGGCCCGGTCACTATCAATGGACCACCCTGTATAATATATCGGAATGTAACGTCGGTTGTCACCTGATAACCGAAATATATCGGTGGAGGAACATCCCCAGAAACCAGCAGTTTAGACGTCCAGAAGAGGATTTTTCAAAGACAGTCGAAAAGTCAGATGTATAGTGTTTAAGCGTTTCATAATGACGTGATTTAACATCGAAAGGATTCTTATTCAGATTTACTCTGATCGTGGAAATCTGGAGACTAACACAGGGTGAATCACTTATAACTTGCACCGCAGATACTGCGAAAATGGAAAGTGCTATTGTGCGGTTTTCACAGAACGATTTGACAGTCAGGGGATCGTATTGTTAGCCAATCAACAGGTTGTGATAATACATACAAAGTGTATTTTTTGTGCAAATATGGATTTCTTTAAAGAAAACAATGCCTACTGACATTAACGAACTAAAAATAGGGTAAATTAGAATGTCATGGGTGTTTGTTACAGGATTATAGTGCCAGTCGTTTACGAGATAACGTATTTTCAAAGACTTCCACGCTGACACTTTCACGATACCTGTGGTAGTACACACTAAAGAACAACACAAAATAATACATTATTTATGTGGATTCTGACCAATAATGAGACAACTGACTGTCGCAAGTTTTGTTTACAATGACCTCCGGCAGCTGCTGCATAAGTTTTAGCATTTCAGCGGAGATGTCAGAGCAGATTGCAGTAATACATCGTTGTATTTCATCGGGTGTAATTTGCATCTCCTTGAAGACAGCGTCTGTTAGTTTTCCTGGTCAGGCGTCTGAGCAACACACGGTCTTCCTCGGTCCACAGTCCGTGGCGCTAAGGATCCTGGCTCGGCAGCGCGACGATACATAGGTTGGATGACTTGACCATCTTCAGTCTGGAAACATCTGATACAGCCGCGCAGCCTCGTGTCCATTACCATTCGTGCGGCCATATGTAAAAATGTTTGCCTGATCGTGAAATGAAAATACTGCCATGTTTGAACAAAGCACTTTCAATTAACTCACTGCTGTAGTACATGTACACAGTGGACACGTTGAAGATAGGCGAATGACGAATGTTAACTCGTCCCCTTGGCAACACAACGCCGTATGGGATATAATGATTCAAACGTGTGCATAGATAAGTGAAGTCGTTGGGTTAATAACTCCCAAAGTTTTAAATGTTTTTGAAACATCCTGTATAATGAAGACTTCGAAAGTTTCAAATGGTTCAAATGGCTCTGAGCACTATGGGACTTAACTACTGAGGTCATCAGTCCCCTAGAACTTGGAACTACTTAAACCTAACCAACCTAAGGGCATCACACACATCCATGCCCGAGGCAGGATTCGAACCTGCGGCCGTATCGGCCGCGCGGTTCGAGACTGAAGCGCCTAGAGCCGCTCGGCAGCTCGGCCACAGCGGCCGGCTCGAAAGTTTCAACACGAGCAGTAGAACCGACATACAATTCGGCTAAAGACTGCAATGAACTGAACAGAATATTCAGAATAAAGTCTTTCTCGGCAAAGTACATCTAGTACTCCACGTACTGCATATAGGCGACAATGAAAACTGCTGATAGCGTCCGTTATGTTGCATTAGAAGTATTGAGTGCAAAACAGCTCGCCACTATGATCACAAGAATTGCACAAAGTGGATCATAGATGAACTCACTGAGAGGTGTGACAGCCGTTAGAACGAGCAGCGTGGTAATCAATCTTCCATAACGCACATGTCAGACTCACATGAGATGAAGCTGCAGATTGCAAGAATATGATATGCAACGCAAGTGAACAATTTGTCCTGCAAATTAAAGTGAAAGTGGTAGTGTGTAACCAAAACTGGTGTGATGATATATTCCGTAGTCAGAAAATTAATTAATAATTTCTACTTAGATGTTTATCATAGTTAAATAACTGAGGAAAGATGGTCTGGAATTATTTATTAGCAAGCATTGAACCGAGAAAAAACACGCTAATTTACACTGAAATGTTTCCGCTGTTCGTATCATATTTCAAGTTTATCATCCTCTGCTCTGTAACCCGTTCGTGAGATGATAAACATCTCTCTTAGGGTCTCTGCAAGATCTTTTAAATGGATGAGTACTGAGGTGGGTACTGCCAAAGATAGGTATAACAACAGATAAAATATTATTCAAATTTCCATTCAAGATTTCTTCGCGAGTTGTCTCACAGGTAGTATGGTTTCTTGATATAAGAACGTAAGCTTCCGCGGCCGATGTCATATTGATTAAAATTCTTCTCGGTATTATGCCGCGTCATTGCTAAAAACTAAGATCAACAATAAACTAAAACCAGCGTTTGGGCCGAATTGCAAACGGCCTTCCTCAGGGCACGACACAGTCGTTGCAATTCGGCCGAAACGTTGGTTTTAGTTTGTTATTGTTGTTAGTTTTTAGCAATGACGCGGCATAATACCCAGAAGAATTTTAATCAGTATGGGTTCTTGTTTCTCAACTTCCTTTGTTTCTGGTCTTCCCGATGAGCCTCTTGTAGATTACTGAAGTCTATGGCTTCCTTGACATATAGGTAAGTCTTGCATCTTTTAGGTATTAGTCCTTATTTCCTTTCTTCCTTTGGGATCCACCGAATAAAGTTTTTGTCCCAGTGGTAATGGCATATGCACCTCTTAAACCATCGACGAAATACACACCTGACGTTACGTTCTCCTCGAATCTCCTTCCTCATTGCACACCATATGTGTATTTATTTTTATTGTCCCCACAGTCATGGGTATGTGAAACATGAGACACTTCAAAAAAAATTCTTCTTCTAGTGCTTATGTTTCTCCTTAACTGTTTATCTAACAGTCCAGATAAAACTGAAACCATTTCTGTTGTTGAGTATTTCAATGTTCTCTTTGTTGGTCAGCATTAATCGTTTACTTCGGGGTCCAGCACTTGGTCTGTGGCACACTGGTATGGTCAACTATGCCATTCTACCATTCCGTATCAATTTACATCTAGTACCATGATGTGCGACCATTTCTTTCCCAAATTGTCGCGTAACTAATATAACATCAGAATATAAAGACCCATCAGATCAGAGTAATTAACCAAAACTGAGAAATGAAATTCATATCAAGGCCAGTGACTGTTGGTACTTAGTTATCGCAATTTATATTTTTATACGTCTTTTTATAAAGTATATTATTCTCTTTCTTGCCTTTCTTCAGTCCTACAATGGATTATCCTATTCCAGCTTTATCAAATGTTACTTCTAGCACGTTGCCAAATAACTATTCTGTTACCTACCCTTCTGGTTTCCCATTAGAGCATTTCCATGTAGGTAATGCAGCTGGTGAAGTTATCATCCCCTCTGATGTTAATTATGTAATTGACATAATATTCCAGTAACCACATGACCGTGTTATTTTTTATGATAGGATATCATCTGAAGGCAGGCAGAAATAAACGACTGTCGTGTGGTTGATTTCGGTGTTCACTATCAGCGAGGCACATTTGTTTCTGGTCTATTTCCAGTTACATAGATGACGACAGCAATTGAAACGGTATAGAAGGGTGTCAACTAATTCGCATGAGGGGCATTTATCCGTGTCACTAACTCCTATTTTCTGAAGCTTTTAGTTTGTTGCAATGGTATTGTTAACGACCTTGTACCATGTGGATGTAGCATCAAATGTGCGAATTTTTAAGGTTATGCTTGTACACACAGTTTCCTAGGCAGTGTCTGGTTACTTCAGTTCTATAATGTTGGAAGTTTCCGGCTTTTCCATTCAGGCTGGAAATCTCTTGTCAGATGGTTTCTCTTTAGGAGACTAGCGTCTATGTAACTGGCTTAGAAGTGGAATACCCTAACATGTTTCAACTTTTAAACAGTTTTGCTTATGTCGAATAGTGGATGCATGCTTGATGGGCGCACTGTTTGGAAAAGCTTTGTTGTCATAATGCCTGGACTTGTGTTTAGTTGTGTTATTATACTTTCGAGGAAAACGCCTTGCTTTTCTGATGATGCGAACGAGTTTAAGACCTCGAGACTCCTTCGATTTGGCTAGGGTATCGTACGACAGCCTGAAATGTTTCCCTCTCTTACACATCTGCTAGTTAATAGCAGTATCCTGTTGTCTTGCATTTCTGGAGTTGGAAAGAACTCCCCTACATAGTATGCTTGCAGAACACATAAGTGTTTATGATTCTAACTAAGCTCACGGCGTGCCATTTACTTTCCATAACTGATCCTTGCATATTGTTTATGACAAATTTCCAATTTTTAGCTGCCATCTGTAGAGGGAACCTGCCTAAGACGACTCGTAGCGTTTTGTAATCATCCACTATTCGTGCCCACAGTATACCTAGATAGTCAAATCCCGTGATGTTTAGGATTTTAAATATACTTCACTCAGTTGCCCCTTTTCATGAGCGATATTTCGTCTTCATTCCTTATTAGGACAGTGACATCAGCACCTGCTCTTACGAGTGACATTTGATCACACTTCGAAATAGCTGATACTGTTTCGTTAAGAAGCAGTAGCAACGGCTCTATTGTCAATACGAAAGGAAGCATAGAAAACGGACTCCCTTGTGGCACACACCGTCGTATGTTAGTTTCCCATTTATTTGCGCCCTAGCAGAGATGCCAGCGATCATACTCTGAATGATTCTTATTACATTCTCCTGCTTTTACTATTATCCTCATTACGTACTGATGGCCGATAAGATGAAAAAATAGGAGCATTTGATGTTGGTCACAGAAGCCACTGAAATTATATCTTGAATTTCAGAGAAATCACACCTTCTACGAGACAAAACTGATGGTTTTTGGTTACCTTTTAAGCAAGTGGGTCATCCTGCTGTTAATTACTCTGGCGATAGTTCTGTAGTCAAAGTTCAGCTCTTCTTTGGCACAAAAACAATTTTGCCCTCTTTAACACCGTTAGGCACAATCCCGCCATGAATGAACGAAAAATGACATTTAAAATGGCAGTAAGAGCAGTCCAAACAATAATCGAGAACTTGTGGTAAAAATCTTTGGGAATTCCATTCGGGCCTGGAGCTTTGTGGGCTGATAATTCAACAATCCACGCTAAATTCACCTACAAATTCTCTATTGTCATCTTCAGTAATTTGTTTGTTTAGCAGCTGTATCGCTTCAGCTATGAATTCTTCATTGTGCGACACATGGAGCAGCACTTCTGGTAGTGCTCTCGTATTTCATTCATTACCTCGTTTTGGTGAGTTAGTGTGTTTTCCCATGCTCTCTTTGCTACTCGTTTGGGAACGTGCGTCTGCGGTTAGTGTAATGTTTGATGAGGTCTCGGTTTTTTCTATGAATTTTGCTTCGAATTTGATCCTCAGGTCATCTGACTGTTTCCTACTTATGGTAATGGGCTTCGTTTTAATTCTCATTATCTGTTGCATGTGGTTTTTTTAAATGTTGGGCTTTTCGTAAAGTTCTCAAAGGTCGGCGAAGTAAAATTCCATTATTTTATTTACTTCATTGGTTTTATGTCTTCCATGAGTTATTACATATGCTCGGAGCGACTTTTAGCAATTCGGGTCCACGAGTGGGCTTCTAACGTGAAGTTGTCGATTGAACGTGAGCAGTTGGTCTATTTTGTTCTGACAGCGTCACGTAAATCTTCGTCACCTAGATGGGAGACGTTTAACATCCACTGACCTCTATGCAGTTTTGTGGGTTGTTTTTCAAGGTTCAACGTAACAGATAACGCACAGTTATTTGCAAATGGAGCAGGGGTAACTTCAGTACAGAGAAATCGTTGACGAATGTTCTATGTTATGTACATTATGTCAATCCGGTTAGCTATGGTCGATATCAGGAAAGTTTATTTCACAGATTTGAGGTATTTCAACTTCCATTCATCCTTGAGCAGCAAGTTCTTCACAAGGTCTTTTGTTTGAAGTACACAGTTAAAGATGTATCCCATAAGTAGATTAGGTGGATTTTGTCTGAGAAGATGAGGTATTTCATCTTTAAAGAAGGCAGATCGTTCCGCCGTTATGGCTCTGCCTGATGTGGCCGTAAACGTTTAGACGGATGACATCGCAAATTTTGCACGCTATTTCTCTCCCGGGCTCTACTTTCTCAATATCTCTAATTAGGATACTTTCAAACACAAGGATGGTCGTGTTCCTGTTTTCTTCGAGCGCAAAGTTTAGGATTGTTCGTCACAACATTTGTGGGGCGCCCTGTAATTACGGTCACGAGTAACAATTCGCGTAGTCATTTTGTGAGATATTTATCAATCATTGCTGTTGCCTCCAAGTCAATGTGAATACGTCGCGGTCACTAAGTAGTAAGTTTCAAGGATGAGGTTTAAAATGGTTCAAATGGCTCTGAACACTATGGGACTTAACATCTGAGGTCATCAGTCCCCTAGAACTTAGAACTACTTAAACCTAACTAACCTAAGGAAATCACACACATCCATGCCCGAGGCAGGATTCTAAACTGCGACCGTAGCGGTCGCGCGGTTCCAGACTGTAGCGCCTAGAACCGCTTGGCCACTCCGGCCGGCAAGGGTGAGATTACGGAAATGTGTGACCAATACATACACAGTAAGGAAGCTACGAGGGTAATCCCAAAACTGTCTCCTATTTTTATAAGTACATAGACCTGTTTATTTCTACAAAGAATTACATTAGTTTACAGCTTGAACATTTAGCTATTTTTCGACATAATCACCATTTCTATCGATGCATTTTTGTAGACGCTGTGGCAGTTTTTGTATGCCGATGTCATACCAGCTTGCCACCATGCTGTTCAGAAAGTTCTGAACCTCTTCATTCACCTCGTTGTCGGAGCTGAATCGCTGGGACCACAATTAAAGCTGACAGGTACTGTGAGACTCTGAAAAAACTCAAACGGCCTATTCACAACCGGAGAGCAACAGTTCCAGTGGAACGTAATCACCCACCCACCCTATAGTCCTGACTTGGCATCCAGTGACTTATCACCTGTTCCCAAAGTTAAAACAACATTTGGCCGGAAAGCGAGTCAGCTGCAACGACGAGGTGAAGGAAGAGGTTCATAACTTTCTGAACAGCATTGCGACGAGCTGGTATGACATGAGCATACAAAAACTGCCACAGCATCTACAAAAATGCATCTACAAAAATGCATCGACAGAAATAATTACGTCGAAAAATAGCCAAATGTTGAAGCTGTAAACTGATGTAAGCCATTGTAGAAATACAGGTCTATGTACTTATAAAAAAATGGGAGACCTTAATTTTGGGATTACCCTCGTACAATGCCGTAGAATGTACAGCTGTTGTTTCACAGGCAGTAAGTTCCTGTCCTCATAATGAAGGTCTACGTTGAAATTCATGTACGCCTGGTTACAGAATGCTAAACGAAGAGAGTTGTATGCGACACTTGCATATATCATGTCTCTTTATCTGAGTTCGTAAGACCAACAATACTGTCCTCTGTTTTCCTGTTTTGATGTAGCCATTACCTAAGACAAATAACAGATAAATAGTTTGGCCATGCACAAGTTTCTTAGCGCTATTTACAGCCATAATGACATACTTCTCAGCTTGTTCGCGGAAACCTCTTCGTGAACTGCAGTGTGTACCAGACGCAGAGCTTTGCCAAGAAATACCTACGCGTAGGAAAAGAGACGCGGAGTATCCACAAAAGATGTAATTGCTGTCGCCGAAACACTGTGAATGTTAGGCTCTTTGGGGTACCGCCATGAGTACGTTATTCTGAGTTTCGTTCAGTAGTTATCTCTCTAAGTGCTTACACTCACCGAGAATTCAAGACTGATCAAAGCGAACGGAAATATTGTGAACAACCATGTTGTATTGATTAGGTTAAAAATAGGGGAGACCGGGGCATATTTGCATGGATTTCTTTTCGGAATTTTAAAAATTTTTTTTGTTCGACTTATCTTTTTTAAAATTACATCTACATCCACATTTACATACATACTCCGCAATCCACCATACAGTGCGTGGCGGAGGGTACCTCGTACCACAACTAGTATCTTCTCTCCCTGTTCCACTCCCAAACAGAACGAGGGAAAAATGACTGCCTATATGCCTCTGTACGAGCCCTAATCTTTCTTATCTTATCTTTGTGGTCTTTCCGCAAAATGTAAGTTGGCGGCAGTAAAATTGTACTGCAATCAGCCTCAAATGCTGGTTCTCTACATTTCCTCAGTAGCGATTCACGAAAAGAACGCCACCTTTCCTCCATTTCCGTAACGCTCGCGTGATGATCGAACCTACCTGTAACAAATCTAGCAGCCCGCCTCTGAATTGCTTCTATGTCCTCCCTCAATCCTACCTGATAGGGATCCCAAACGCTCGAGCAGTACTCAAAATAGGTCGTATTAGTGTTTTATAAGCGGTCTCCTTTACAGATGAACCACATCTTCCCAAAATTCTACCAATGAACCGAAGACGACCATCCGCCTTTCCCACAGCTGCCATTACATGCTTGTCCCACTTCATATCGCTCTGCAATGTTACGCCCAAATATTTAATCGACGTGACTGTGTCAAGCGCTACACTACTAATGGAGTATTCAAACATTACGGAATTCTTTTCTCTATTCATCTGCATTAATTTACATTTATCTATATTTAGAGTTAGCTGCCGTTCTTTACACCAATCACAAATCCTGTCCAAGTCACCTTGTATCCTCCTACAGTCACTCATCATCAGCAAACAGCTGCACATTGCTATCCACTCTATCCAAAAGATCATTTATGTAGATAGAAAACAGCGGACCTACCACACTTCCCTGGGGCACTCCACATGATACACTCACCTCCGATGAACATTACCATCGAGGACAACGTACTGGGTTCTATTACTTAAGAAGTCTTTGAGCCACTCACAAATTTGGGAACCAATCCCATATGCTCGTACCTTAGTTAGGAGTCTGCAGTGGGACACCGAGTCAAACGCTTTCCGGAAGTCAAGGAATATGGCATCCGTCTGATACCCTTCATCCATGGTTCGCAAGATATCATGTGAAAAAAGGGCGAGTTGCGTTTCGCAGGAGCGACGCTTTCTAAAGCCGTGCTGATGCATGGACAGCAACTTCTGTCTCAAGGAAATTCATTATATTCGAACTGAGAATATGTTCGAAAATCCTGCAACAAACCGATGTTAAGGATATTGGTCTGTAATTTTGAGGATCCGTCCTTCTACTCTTCTTATATACAGGCGCCAGCTGCGCTTTTTTCCAGTCGCTCGGGACTTTACGCTGGGCAAGAGATTCGCGATAAATGCAAGCTAAGTAAGGAGCCAATGCAGTAGAGTTCTCTCTGTAAAACCGAATTGGAATCCCATCAGGACCTGGCGATTTATTTTCAACCCATTCAGCTGCTTCACAACCCTAGGGATGTCTATCACTATGTCCTCCATACGGGAATCTGTACGAGACTCAAACGGCGGTATGTTTGTACTATCCTCCTGCGTGAAAGATTTCTCAAATGCTAAATTTTAATTTCAGCTTTCGTTTTGCTGTCTTCCGTTGCCAAGCCAGACTGATCAATGAGTGACTGGATGGAAGCCTTCGACCCACTTACCGATTTTACATAAGACCAGAATTTCCTTCGATTTTCAGCAAGATCTTTTGCTAAGATATAACGGTGGTAGTGGTTGTATGCTTCGCGCATCGCTCTTTTTACACCAGCACGAATCTCTACTAACTTTTGCCTGTCCTCATTCTCCCAATCATTCTTGTACCGCGAGTGCAACTGTCTTCGCTTCCTAAGCATTCTCCGAATTGCGCTGTTAAACCACGATGGGTCTTTTCTGTCCGTAAGCCGCTTTTTCGGCACATACTTGTCCAATGCGTGATTTACAATATGTTTAAAATTTGCCCATAATTCTTCCACGTTCATCGTACCGGAAGTAAATGAAGTCGATTCATTAACTAAATGGGATGCTAACAACTGCTTATCTGCTCTTTCGAGTAAGAATACTCTCCTAGCCTTCTTGGCCGACTTTTTAACTTTCGTAACCATAGTCGTAATGACAACATCATGATCACTAATCTGTCTCAACACTGACACCGTCGATGAGGTCTGGTCTGTTCGTGGCTACCAGATCTAAGATATTTCCATTACGCGTTGGCTGTCGATTTAGCTGCTGAAGGCAGTTTTCGCATAATGTGTTCAAAAGTATTTCACACGACGCCTTGTCTGTACCACCTGTACTGTATCCATAGACATCCCAGTCTATACTAGGTAGTTTGAATTCGCCACTGACTAATATAGCACGATCCGGGTACTTTTGCGATACAGAGTGTAGACTCCCTTTGAATGATTCTAGAAGTGTCACGGTGGAACCTGGTGGCCGGTAATAATACCCAACAATTAACTTCCTAGCCCTGTTAAACGTGTCCAGATAACTTCACAATCACATTCTACTTTGACCTCAGTAGACACAATATTTTTGTCACCTGCAATGAAGACACCACCTCCTACGGTGTCTAATCTGTCTTTCTGATACACGTTCCAACCCTCACTAAATATTTCAGAACTTCCTATCTCAGGGTTCAGCCAGGTCTCAGTCCCGAGAATAATTTACGCTCCACACGCTTCCTGGAGGGCAGTAAATTCGGTAACTTTATTCCGACCACTCTGAGAATTTATTGCTAATATCTTGATAACTGAAGTGTCTTTACACTGAGCGCGTCCTGATTTCCCTGCCTGCACGTCGACTGGTGAGTGTTCATCAGGACACCTCGCACTACTGCCTAGCCTAAAAAAAACGCATGTGCACGCCACAAGTACTCTGCTACCCCAGTAGCCGCTTCCTTTTTAGTCTTATAACATGGTTATTAAACTAGATCTTGGTATATATTCTTCTAACTCAACATTACATTTAAGAGTGCAAAATAATCCAGATACAGTTAAGATTATGTATCCCGAATAAATTTTGAACTGTCAAGATTGCTAAAAGCATTTATTCATATAGGTTGCCGGCTTCAGCATTTCTCTGTTGCCATTTTCGGTACTATATTTACATAATTACACGATCTTACCCTTCGGACAATACGAGATGATAAACAATGTAAGTCTATGTTGGTATTGTGAACTATACTAGAAGTCGGCATGTCAATTTTAAAAGAACAGCTATTTACACACATGTTTTTGCGTCAATTACAAGTGCTCACATTCATCGCCACTTTACTTTGAGCTGTAAAGTGGTGATGATTGTGAGCACTTGTAATCGACGCAAAAACATGTGTGTAAATAGCTGTTCTTTTAAATCTGACGTGCAGGCTTCTAGTGTACTCACGATACCAACGTGGATACACACTGTATAGCACCACTTACAATACTGAAGAAGAAGAAGACTGTGTAATGTTGTAAACATGGATCCAAAAATGGCAACAGAGAATTGCCGAAACCAGTCATCTATACGAATAAATGATGTTAGCAATCTTGACTGTTAATAATTTATTCAGTATTCATACTACATTCCTGACGATGTCAGAAATGTACGTTTAAGTTTATTTGTATCACATCTTGTAAGAGGGTAGTTTGTTTGATTGGTTTGAAGCGAGGTCATCGGTCCCATCGGATTACGGAGGGAAGGGGAAGGAAGTTGGCCGTGCCCTTTCAAAGGAACCATCCCGGCATTTGCCTTAAGTGATTTAAGGAAGTCACGGAAAACCTAAATCAGGTGGGCTGGACACGGGTTTGTACCGTCGTCCTCCCGAATGCGAGTCCAGCGTGCTAACCACTGAGCGACCTCGCTCGATGTAAGACGATAATGTCGGCAGCTATTTTTAAATTAGACGTAATTCTGTCAATGTTCAGGGTAAGAACTGTGTGTGGCTAAGACATATCAAAATGGTTCAAATGGCTCTGAGAACTATGGGACTCAACTGCTGAGGTCATAAGTCCCCTAGAACTACTTAAACCTAACTAACCTAAGGACATCACACACATCCATGCCCGAGGCAGGATTCGAACCTGCGACCGTAGCAGTCGCGCGGCTCCGGACTGAGCGCCTAGAACCGCTAGACCACCGCGGCCGGCTAAGACATTATTTAATTAGCTAATTTTACACTGTCACATTAAGTCCTCGTACCACTCCATTTGTGTGTCCTTGGCAGCGTCGGATTCGTGACTTTCATTTTCCTTCCCTTTGGATGTTTTAGTCAAGTTTTTCTTTTTGGTGACGTTTGCATTGGTTTGTATTCCGTACGACTAGGTGGACTGGCGCTGCGTCGTTCTATAAATGAACGTGATAGGTGCGCCATACAGACGACCTGCTCATTTTCTAAGTGAATGACTTCTCGTGCATGCAAATCGGGTTTCTTTTTTGCAGCTGGTCTGTGTTTACATTATGACTCTCATTTACCTCCTGTTTGTGTGCAATGGCTGCACTGCTCCGAAGGTTGTCGACGGTTGTCTGGCACTAGGATGTTCGTGTACGCTCATTAGGCGACGTGACGCATTTGTTTTCCTTACTCGCGTGCTCGAGTTCCATTCGCTGGGCCACGTGTCGGCGGGCAGCACGAACGGAAGGCAATGGCGCGACATTATGTTGTCATTTCGGTAGCTGGTTGAATTTCTGTGCCATGGAGTCAGTGGCAACTGTATTGTCTAATACCGTGTCAGATGCAGGTTCTTGAGAGCCCTTTTTAGACGACTGTCCGGTTTCAGTAATCTCATCGTCGGAACTATTCCCCTTGCTCGTTCTCCATGCCCGTTCGTCGACTCCTGGTAGCTCACTGGAGCAACTGTTCTAGGTATAGATTGTTGCCAGTGGCGAAAAATCTTGGAGACGTAATATGTCAGATTTTTCATTTTCATTTATTTCAGGTGACTGTTTTTCAGTTAAAAGATCTGTCAGGATTACTTTCTGTAGGGTGTAGAGAGTTTTGTAAAACGGCGTTTGGGACAGTTTTGACGTTCATTACATATAAAGCACGTAAAACCTTGGACTGACTGTGAAACCTGCAGCTTGTATCCCACAACCATGATATGTGACGGAATATTGACTTTTGCCGGCCGGTGTGGCCGTGCGGTTCTAGGCGCTTCAGTCTGGAACCGCGTGACCGCTACGGTCGCAGGTTAGAGTCCAGCCTCGGGCATGGATGTGTGTGATGTCCTTAGGTTAGTTAGGTTTAAGTAGTTCTAAGTTCTAGGGGACTGATGACCACATATGTTAATTCCCATAGTGCTCAGAGCCATTTGAACCATTTTTTATTGACTTTTACCTACATTTCTACAAACGGCACGCCGCTGAAAACTTGCAACCCACAGCATGTTGACTGAACCAACGTTCATTTCTATGTTTCTAGCTTCGTCGGAGTGGGTATTAAAATCCATGGAGAAGAAATAAAAACTTTGAGGTTCACCGATGACATTGTAATTCTGTCAGAGCCAGCAAAGGACTTGGAAGAGCAGTTGAACGGAATGGACATTGTCTTGAAAGATGAACATCAACAAAAGCAAAACGAGAGTAATGGAATGTAGCCGAATTAAGGCGGGTGATGCTGAGGGAATTGATTAAGAAATGAGACACTTAAAGCAGTAAAGGAGTTTTGCTATTTGGGGAGCAAAATAACTGATGATGGTCGAAGTAGAGAGGATATAAAATGTAGACTGGCAATGGCAAGGAAAGCGTTTCTGAAGAAGAGAAATTTGTTAACATCGAGTATAGATTTAAGTGTCAGGAAGTCGTTTCTGAAAGTATTTGTATGGAGTGTAGCCATGTATGGAAGTGAAACATGGGCGATAAATAGTTTAGACAAGAAGAGAAAAGAAGCTTTCGAAATGGAGTGCTACAGAAGAATGCTGAAGATTAGATGGGTAGATCACATAACGAATGACGAGGTACTGAAAAGGATTGGGGAGAAGAGGTGTTTGCGGCACAACTTGACTAAAAAAAGGGATCGGTTGGTAGGACGTGTTCTGAGGCATCAAGGGATCACCAATTTAGTATTGGAGCGCAGCGTGGAGAGTAAAAATCATAGAGGGAGACCAAGAGATGAATACACTAAGCAGATTCAGAAGGATGTAGGTTGCAGTAAGTACTGGGAGATGAAGAAGCTTGCACAGGATAGAGTAGCATGGAGAGCTGCATCAAACCAGTCTCAGGACTGAAGACCACAACAACAACAGCTTCGTCATAAGTGATAAGCACTTCTTTAATAAAGGAATTTCTGACTTCATGGGGGAGCTTAAAGACACAAGTAACTTTACAATCAGCGCCTGTTCTGGTAAGAGAAACAGTACTTACAGTTCCGTCGCGATGGCGAAATTAAGTTCCGCTTCCGCGCTCAACAGCCGGTCCAGTAATACAGGATTCAGAAGTGTCACGAAGAAGCTGTACTGTTCCAATTCATAGTTAGCCGGGTGAGATTCATCGCTTGTGATTCCTACCACACCCACTATTCATTCGTGAACTTCTAGCGAACTTAGTTGAACGGCACGTTGAAACACGTATGTAACGCAGCAGCGATGGCGAGGCATTGTAGCATCTGTGACCAGAGAGTTTGCGCTTGACCGCGCGAGTGTTGCGAGCGGTTCTCAGTCTGTCAGTAGTCGTTGCGAGTCTGTAGCTCTGTCTAGTTGAGAGCAGTACTCTGTCAGTAGTCGTCGCGTGCAGTACGCTAATAGTCGTCATGCAGA
The DNA here is from genome assembly GCF_021461385.2 of Schistocerca piceifrons. Taxonomy (NCBI): domain Eukaryota; kingdom Metazoa; phylum Arthropoda; class Insecta; order Orthoptera; family Acrididae; genus Schistocerca; species Schistocerca piceifrons. The sequence goes on along the minus strand of NC_060140.1, from coordinate 219,033,057 downwards.
GCGGTCGGTCAGTAGTAGCAGCCCAGTGCGGTTGTGTGATGTAGGCGGTCGGCAACACTGGTCAAGATGGTGAATAAGGTATACTGTTAATTAATATAATCATTAGATAATGAAAAATTTTATTTATTGTAATTATTCTCCAACAAGTCCCCCAATAATAATTTTTATTTCAAAAGCATTTTTTCAAAAATTTAATTTTTTATTGAACTAAAGATTTCGTTGCACTTCCCATTTCATTCCACTTCTTTTGAAGAAAAATTTCACTAGAATCACAAAAAAAGAGAATATTATTATTTGCAATGCAGTTCCTCCAAGCGGTGCGCAACAACAAGAGCAGAAATGTGACATCCATTTATTCTGAGGTAAGACTTTAATTCTGATTGTTTTGCACAGGGCCAAAGACCGATATTTCGGTTTAATTGTATTTTCTTGTCACTGAACGGACTTTAAATTTTTTTATGAAAAACTTATATTTGAGTCAGATTGCGAATTTCACATTTTGTTGCCATTGTCAGTACATTTCATTGTGGGCAGGTTACGCTTAGCGCAATGTCCATTAGCATTCATAATTAAATATTGTCGTGTTTCTTTCTTTCAAATTTTTGTGGGGAGGTTACACTCGGCTCCCATTTGTATTAAGTATTGTCATTTATTTCATTTATTTCTTTTAAATTACGGTGGGGAGGTTACACTTGGCGACACCCAGTCCAGGATCGAATTTCGTTGAGAGTCTTTTGAGCAACAGTCAGATATCTGCTCTTATTTGCTTAGATATAATTAGGATTTGGCGCTACGCTTTTATTAACTTGTGACTTTCTTTCTACAGGTCAACAGCAACTCGTTGCTCTGTTGTATTTGTGTGTTGCTTTTGCATTGTGCTTATTTATTTTGTGAAAAATTGTGACTATTGTAAAAATGCCGCGAAAGACTGTGAATAGTGTATCGCGAGGTATTTTGAATGAAATTACCGACTTAAACAGCGTGACCGATAGTAATTGTGACACGCAGTGTAATGATGACAATCCTGCGTTCACTAACAGTCAGTGCATTCCAACCACTAGTGATGACTTTTACCCTGATAATGAACAAACGAACTCAATTGTCTCGTTTGTTAATTTGACGACAATTGATGACGCAGAACGCTCTATTGTAATGAGCGCTGCCCGGCTTAACACACCCGATTTGTAAAAACTCAAGTAACGAACAGACAAATTTGTCTAATGAAAATGAACAGATCACACAAAGTAGGACGGATTTATTTAATTCCGAAACAATGACTGATAGTGTACATTTGACTGGCAAACCTTTTTCTAAAATACAGAATGACCAAATGGTCACACAGAGCATGACAATTGCATGTACTCCATCACAGAGCACTGAGAATGCAACTGCTACTTTTGATTTGAATCAATTTATGGCAATGCTACAATTTAAGAACGACCTTACTGTAAATTGCAAACAACTTAGTGTAGATGTCAAACAACTAGATAAAAAACAAGACAATAATAAAGCGGATCTCAAACAACAACTTAATGAACAGGTCAAACAACTTAGGGAAGATAACAAACACTTAAATGAGAAACTTGACAATAATGACGAAAATCTCAAACAACTTAGTGAACAGGTCAGACAACAGAATGAAAAATTAGACGACAATTCCAGACAGCTTAGTGAACAAATTAGAGCCGTTGCCGCGCAGTGCCATGACACTAAGGAACAGTTGAGCGTGGAAATTGAGGCTTGTTCACAAAAAAATAGCGAAGAAATTAAGTCTGTTGCGCAAGAATTAAGGGAAATGCAGACAGCCGCAACAGAAACACTCAGAGACGAAATTAGCGGAGTCGCTAAACAATGCTCTGAAAAAGCTACACAATTACGGGACGAGTTTAAAGCAATAACGGTAGAACTTTCGCGCACAATGGACGCAAAGATAGACGCGAAATTCGAACAGCAGAACACTCAGATTAATGAGCGCTTTAATCAGCACATACAGAACAGTGATACGCGTTTCCGCAAATTTATTCAAGATCAAAACAAAGTAAAACGACAAGTCATGGAAACAATCACTGCACAAAGACAAGAAGACAAACGTAAAATGTTCGCGAAAGCGAAGACATACGTAGACAATAATATTACTACAGTGTCCGACAAAATTAATACCATAGAACAATTGAACGCGGAATTACGGGATGAAATTTCTGATCTTAAATCAAAAACAGATACACACACAGTAAATATTCAAACAGTGACGGACAGACTCGAACAATTAGAACTAACACAGGATTCAGATGTTGTCAAAATTGACGTTAAAAAACTGAACGAAACTACACGTAAGTTGCAAAAACAGATTAATGCGTCTGATTCTAAAACCGATGAACAAGCAAAAATACTGACTGAAAAATATGATGAATTAGCCAGTCGTATTGATGCTATTGAAAGTGCTAATGACAATAAATCAGACGATACTTCACCGGTTTCATTTAACCAAACACCTGAATTTCAAAATTTACAGCAGACAATTAATGAGATCGATTCATCTAACAACACGTTACGTAGGAAGTTGTCAAATTTACAACAAGAAGTAACAGAGATGAAAAGCATTTCAGTTAATAATAACATACAACAGACACCACTTTATGAACATGTGTCAGACTCACGCAGCGCGTATAATTTGGGTAATCTACAGAGAGTACGGGACTTAGATTCTGATCAACCACAGTTCAATAGATTCTCTTACGATTCTGAACCTGTTCCATCACACAGAGATGATAATTTCGACTACAAACATTTTCTGTCAGTGAGAAAGTTTAAGGTTTTCAAAAACGATAGAACGCAGATTCACCCACTGGATTGGATTCAACAATTTAGCTTTGCTCTTCCACCGACTTGGCCTGTTACGCATAAACTTGAATTTATTTGCAGCTTTTTGGAAGGCGAACCGGCAACTCGTATGAGACCGATCGCGAGGCAATGCTACTCAGTAGAGGAATTTCAGAATGCATTTCTGTCAGCGTACTGGTCGAAGACGACACAGCGCGGAATCAAAGATCAGTTAATTAGTTTGCCGAATTACGAGAACTCAAATTTTCCCAGTGTGACGCAATTTTTTGAGCATATGGTACAACAAAACCAATACCTGAGTGAACCGTACAGTGAATCCGCACTTATACAATTATGCATTTCCAAATTACCACGGTCTTTACGAGTGTCACTTCTAACGGGTCAGCAAAAAGAAAATATTTCAGCATTCAGAGATTTGTTACAGCTCTTGGAAGTACAGCAATCTGATTATTCTTTTGTAAACAAAAACTTTTCGTGTAACAACCAAGGTCAACAACAGTACTACAATTATGATCAGGGACGTAATTTCAATAGGAAAGATAACAGACGCTTTAGGAACGACAACTACCAAAACTTTAATAACAGTCAAAATTCTAATTATCAATACCGTCAAAATTTTCAGCAACAGGAACAACACTTTAGTAACAATAGAGGTGTTTCACAACAACAACATCAAAACCAGCCGGTTAGCATACCTAACCAACAATGGAATACACAAGGTCAACCAGGCTTTAATGTTTCGCCGCGTGGACGTATAGCCCCTGGTCCAACAAATAGTAACGCACGGCAGCAAGGAAACAATTACGTACAGAGAAGACAGTATTTCAATGCCTATCGTAATGCACCGTATAGGAATGACTATCACGACAGACGTAAAAACGATGAGCAGAATTATCAGCGTACATATAATAACAGTCGGTCTCACCAGCAACAAAATAATCAACAAGGACCTATTCTCATGAATGAACCCGACAGTAGGTACCATCCAGAGCATAACACGTCTGGAAGAAGTAATAGGACAGTTCGAATAGTCGAAATGCCACAGAACCCTCCTAATAATAATAACACGTCAGATAGAATCTGACTAGATAATGTACAGGACGCATCTTGCAATAATACAAGCACTACCTTTGACACGCAAAATGTTGTTCACGAAAATGTAATTACTTTTGACATCAGAGACACTCTTTTACAGGAAAGACCAGTTGTTCAGAAAACTATTTCACATCCTGTTATCGAAATCAAAATTGGTTCATCGAAATTCTCAGCAGTAATTGATTCCGGCTCACCGATATCAGTAATAAATGAAGAGACTTTTAATGAGTGCAACAAAGAGAATACCTATCCGACACTACCTTTAGGCAAAACAAAAGTGAAAGGAGCAGTATCGAGTAAAGGTGTAGACGTTAAATTACAGGCGCATTTATCATTTTGTATTGGAGGTCATACTTTCCACTCTAATTTTTGGATTGTTCCTTTATTGACAACAGACATTATTTTAGGCACGAATTTTCTGGTACAACACGACGCAGTTATCGATTTTCAAAATTCTTATTTAATGTTAAAGGATGAAAATGTGCAATTGGCTTTAGAATTTCAGCACTCTTTATCTGCGGAAGAACAAACAATTAACCGTACAGAGGTCATTTCCGCAACACGTGACATAGACTGTAATCCCACATTGTACACGGATACGTACGTACACAACTATAATACTCCAGACGAAGTGGACTACGACGTAATACAAATGATTTCCGATAAAGTTAGACAAAGCAGTGCAACTACAGACGACGAACGAACGCAATTACATAAAATTCTTTTACAGCAAGCTCCAGTTTTTGACAACATTCCTGGTACTATGTCCGGCTTTATGTATGAATTTCAAGTCAAACCGCACGACACATTTAAAGCAAAGCATTATCCCATTCCGTATATTCACAGAGAACAAGTTAAAAAAGAATTGCAGGATATGCTCGATCAAGGAATTATTGAACCAGCAGTTAGTCCGTACATAAACCCGCTGCATATTGTTAAGAAAAAAGATGGCTCACTTCGCCTTGTACTTGATTCACGTCACATTAATGACATTATTAATGAAACAGATCGACCACAGACATTAGAGGAACTTCTACAGAAATTTCACGGTACAGCTATTTATTCTACACTAGATTTGAAATCGGGATTTTGGCAAATTCAACTTCATCCAAATTGCAGAAAATATACAGCTTTTCTCTGTTTCGGCGACTGTTATCAATTTTGCAAACTACCGTTCGGCTTAACTATTTCTTCTGCAGCTTTTATTCGCGGTTTGAACACTATACTTCCGACAGAACTTAAAGACAGAATTACGACGTATGTAGACGACATTCTTATCGCAGAAGCTAACTGGTCCGAACACAATATGATTCTTGAACAACTGTTACAAACTTTTCATGCACAAGGACTTACAGTTAATCTCAGTAAATCGCACTTTGGCAAAACTTCTATAAAATTTCTTGGACACGTAATTTCAGCAGAAGGCATTGCACCTGATCCGGAAAAACTTCAAGCTCTACGTGACATTACCGTTCCTACGACAAAGAAGGAATTACGCAGTTTTTTGGGCTTAATTAACTTTTTTCGTAAATTTATTCATCACTCTGCTTTAGACACACCCAGATTGTGCCAATTAACAGGTAAAAACAGTATTTGGTCTTGGGATAAGCAAGCACACTCTGAATTCATGAACCTGAAACATGCTCTGTTGAATGCTCCACTTTTATCACACCCAGATCTTACTAGAAATTTTTCCATTGCTACCGACAGTTCCAACACCGCTTTAGGCGTACATATTTTCCAGGAAATTGAAGAAGATGGTTCAATAGTAATTAAAAACATCGCATTTGCAAGTCGCATTCTGTCACCTGCTGAGCGAAATTATTCTGTTACAGAACTTGAAACATTATGTGTTGTATGGGCTTCCACGAGATTTAGACACTTTCTTTATGGCAGACATACTACCGTCTACACAGACCACAGAGCAATACAATTTTTACTTTCGGCTAAATTCACTCACGACAGGTTAAGTAGATGGAAACTGTATTTACAGGAATTTAATTTTACGATTGTTCACATTCCCGGCACACAAAATGTTATAGCAGACGCACTATCGCGTTCTCTCGGCAACAATCAGCAAGACGTAGCAACCCACTTCTGCAAAGCAAATTTCAGTGTCATGTACATTCAACAAGTTGCATTTGAAAACTTTATTTCATCATCATTACAGGACATAGCACGAGAACAAAATAAAGACAATGTGTGGAAAGAAATTAAACACCTTTGGCAAGATAAGAATAATGTTACGATTAGGAACCACTACACTGTACGCAATGACATTTTGTTTCGCCGCTCTCATCCTGACAGCAACAATTGGTTATTATGCATTCCTGACGAACTGGTTAACAAACTAATTTGGTACACTCATTTAAGTTACGCACATTACGGAGCACGAAAATGTTTTCTTATACTGAGACAGAACTGTTATTTTACCAACATGGAGAAACGTATACGACGAGTTTTAGCGTCTTGTAAAATTTGCCAGAAAGCTAAATCAGACACCACTTCACATATTCCTCCATTATATCCCATTATACCTGTTAAATTAAGACATATGGCCGCTGTAGATATTTTTGGTCCGATTCCCAGAACTAACAGAGGTTTTTGCTACATATTTGTCGCTGTTGAGCTCACTTCAAAATTTGTTACTTTCACTCCATTACGCAAAGCTACTGCTAAAACTGTTTCGAAAGCATTTGTAAAACATTTTCTATCTCATGTAGGGCATGTAATGAAAGTAATTTCTGACAATGGATCTCAATTTCGTAGTAGCGTATGGACACGCATGTTACGAGCCAGAAACATTTCTCCGATCTATATATCCAAGTACCACGCTTCTTCGAACCCTTGTGAAAGATTAATGAAAGAAATTGGTAAGCTGTGCCGAATATACTGCCACAAAAGACATATTGATTGGGATACATACATACTCTCATTCCAAGATGTAATTAATTCCATACCAAATGAATCCACTATGCTATCTCCGTCTGTTATACTGAAAAATGCTGAACCACCTAACAAAATTAAAGAATTAATAACATTTCCTACATCTCGTCGATTACGACACCACGAAATAATTGACATTGCGCTGAACAACATCAAACGTGCCGCAGAGCGCCGGAGAAGACAGCAAAAACAGGTTTGTACACGCCGCGACTTTCACGTTGGACAGAAGATATTGATACGTACACACTATTTATCCAGTAAATTAAAAGGTAAGTGCAGTAAATTTGAACTTCTATACGCAGGTCCATATCGGATTCGCAGCATCCCTCACCCCAATGTTGTACACGTCGAAACTTTGAGAACTAGAAAATCCAAAGGCAATCACCACATCTCAAACATTAAACCGTTTATTGAGTGAAACCACTGTATGATTCAACACACTATGATGCCATTTACTAATGCAATTATTTCACCTGACTAATTACTGATGATTATCGTATTTTTTCTTGGCAAGTGCCCGGCAAGGTAAGGTTAGCAGGTCGCTTTTCTTGTCGTTACACATCAGACCGTGCATATTTTTTCAGACACACTTACGTATTTTATGACTAATTATGCAATGTTAGCTAATGACATGTTAATTTCATTACATTTTTTTCCATTAAAGGCTTTAATTCTCGCCTCTATTAACTACACTCTATACAAGCTGAACACAACGAACGTCACATTTGTCTTTTTATGTACGATTGTATTCCAGTTTTGTTAGTATGCACTGTGAAATAGTTAGGATATAACACACACCAGTTAACTTTGACATTTTTTGCTTTATGACATCTCAAGATCGTGACTGTTTCACATTTTTTGCTGCTGCATCGTATTATTCTGTGTACATTTTTGCATCTGAATACTGTCAATGTCTTTGACATATTACGTTTTCTGTCATGTTATGCTGTATGCTTAATTGTGTCACCATAAACCAGTCATTATTTAGTGGGTATATGATTTAAATGCAAGACATTAATCTTTGTTCATGAATTTCAGAAAGGAATGATGATTCTAAGAAATAAATTTAGCATAAATGGGAATTTCACCTAGGGAATAAACAAAAGATGCAATAACTTTATGGGGAAGAGTAAATGGATCAGGATTAACAAGCATTAACAAGAATATACTATACTCACCGTAGAATAGCAGTCTTAACTAATTTTTTCTTTCAGAATACAAGGTGATTGATGCAGGCTGTCAGACTGAACTACACATCTTAGTTTTAGTGATGAAATATGCTAGAGATAAGGAATAGTTGTATAATGAGTAATGAAGTGATTTTTTTTTGCAGATGATAATGAATACTGATGAATAATGATGAAGGAAATGGTATTATGAATAATGAAGTTTTTCTTTACAGGTGATGATAATAGTGAAGTTATGATGATGTGGATAATGAAGTTTTTTTCTTTACAGATGAAGATAATGTTGAAGTTATGTATTTATGCTACGTAGTTATTTAAGTATTTGTTGCAGTTTGTTTTGACAGCAGGTGTTACATTGCATAGTAGGATGACAGAAAGTTTTGGAAAGGACAGCTATGGAACACATTTTTATACACATTTCACTACCTGTTAATTCGAGGTTCACTACTTTTCAGCATACTAATGCGTTTCTTCTTTCAGGTCAATAATCCATTTTGTATTTTTTCAAGAGAAGCTTTTCATGATACTTGCTAAACCTGTTACTTATTATACCTGTTCTAATACTTGCATTTTTATTTTTTACCCATTTGTGTTTATCATTTATAAATGTGATCACATATAATGCCTTGTTCCATAATCTTGCTACAGTTGACTCATGACGAATGACGTTACCTATCCTCATTTGCAGCAATAGGTCAAAAGCAAATAGTGTTATGCCTCAGCAATTAATTATCGATCCCAACGCAATGCATTGCTAACAAAAAAATGTATTACCAGTCCCAAGTAGTGATACCAGTTTATGATAATTCTGAATAATACTGATTAGCTCTGAATAGTATGTCACTTCAGTAATGACTTCTTAATGAGACAAAAAAAAAGTATATATATAAAATAATGTTTTGTCACTGGCTAATAACTGCCACTGTTTATTGTAATGAGACTACTTATAATGCCTGTGATTATTAATGCTTTGACTGTAATTAACTGATTTTAATAATGACTTTGTAATGATCTGAATACTACTGAAGGAGAAACACTGTTTATTGTAATGAGACTACTTATAATGCCTGTGATTATTAATGCTTTGACTGTAATTAACTGATTTTAATAATGACTTTGTAATGATCTGAATACTACTGAAGGAGAAACACTGTTTATTGTAATGAGACTACTTATAATGCCTGTGATTATTAATGCTATGACTGTAATTAACTGATTTTTAATAATGACTTCGTAATAATCTGAATAATACTGAATGATGATTCTATTCAATATTTGCTGGCCACTGAGTGCCAATAATTAATGTCACTTGAAGAATTGTTATTAATTATGCCATTAATTAGCCCTTTTTTTCCATGTTGAGTTTTCATGTTTTGGTTAATGGCCAATGAGTGCCAATAATTTGTATCACTCAATGTATTATGTTAATGCTAGGCCAATAATTGACTCTCCTTTTCAACTAAGACTTCTGATGAACATTATTCTGTCATACTAAATATACTTTGTAACTGGCCAAGGACCGCCACTGTTTATTGTAATACGATTACCCATGATGCCAGCTAGTGATTCTTAATAGATTGGAATGACACATAATTAATTAACTATGGTACTGTTTAATAATGCTTTGTAATTAGGAGAAGACTAATAATTCTTACTATTGGAATGACAAATGATTAATTAACGACAAATGATTAATTAACTGTAATTAGACAAATGATTAATTAACGACAAATGATTAATTAACTGTAATTAGGAGAAGGTTAATGATCCTTAATTACACTCTGTAACTGAAAAGAATGCGATTATTTAATAATGCTTTGTAACCAGGAAAAGAAGGCTACTGATTCCATGTAAAACAATTAATGAACATTTTTCTGTAATACTACATACTTGGTACAGAAATGTTCAATAACTGGGCTATGAATGCCACAAACTATCAATGAAGACTGTAATTGTCAATATTATGTGACATAATGTCCTTCTCCTCATAAGCTAACTACCCTGAATTACTGCAATGTCCATTTGTCCTGTTTATCCTAGTACTCATGGAGCACTATCTTTGGTTTTGCACTAATTCTACGTTGGTGTGCCTTGTAAGAGCGTGGTGTTGACACGACATGCTGTCCACCACCGTGAGCAATGAAGACGTTATTATGGTCCCACTGTTTGGTGTACCTAATGTACTGCCAAAATGAAAACATGGAATATTATTACGACAATTCAGTGTCTTGGCTACACTGATAAATTCTGATGGGGAAAAGAACTTCAAGTTGTGTCACTTGGTGTTGTACTTCGGTGGAAAGATATGGACTTTCAGAACAGCTGTGTGCAATCTAAAGTGCTACAACCATGATGCAATCCTTCCCTTTCCTATCCTAATTCTTGTCACATAAGGAAAATAATTTTTTGGTAACATTATTTATGTTCATGGCTATACATTTTTTTTTAGATTTGCTGAACTCCAGTGCGAGTACACTTATGTCACTGGTCGACATGATGTTTTGCCATTATGTTTATTTGTTGTGAAAATGCTAAAGACATTTCTTCAGTGCGTGTGCACTTTGGACGTGATTTTTTTTTTGCCATTATATTTATTTATTGCCAAAATGCTAAAGACTTTTTTTCGATTTGTTCTGAAGTACAGTATATGTACACTCTTGTCTTTTATATTGTATATACATTTTTATTTTTATGATATGTTCTCAACTGCAGTGCATGTGCACTCATGTCACTTGTCAACATAATATTTTTTGCCAGTCTGTTTATTTGTTCTGAATATGCTAAAGAATTTTTTCAGTGCCTGTGCACTTTGTTATCTGTCAAATAATTTGTATATACATTTTTCTGATTTGTTACTATGTTTTCTACTCACATTTTGTCTTTGTGTGATATATCTTGTACTTAGTGCGTGTGCACAACATTTACTTTATGTACTACATCTAAATATTCTGTAAATTGTAGAAGTTTATTAATTAATTAAAAAATTTTGCCGCGATTGGCAAGTCCAAATGACTCACCATCGCTGCCAAATTTTTGCCCCCCCCCAGTGGAGGGTTATGAAACACGTATGTAACGCAGCAGCGATGGCGAGGCATTGTAGCATCTGTGACCAGAGTGTTTGCGCTTGACCGCGCGAGTGTTGCGAGCGGTTCTCAGTCTGTCAGTAGTCGTTGCGAGTCTGTAGCTCTGTCTAGTTGAGAGCAGTACTCTGTCAGTAGTCGTCGCGTGCAGTACGCTAATAGTCGTCATGCAGAGCGGTCGGTCAGTAGTAGCAGCCCAGTGCGGTTGTGTGATGTAGGCGGTCGGCAACACTGGTCAAGATGGTGAATAAGGTATACTGTTAATTAATATAATCATTAGATAATGAAAAATTTTATTTATTGTAATTATTCTCCAACAAGTCCCCCAATAATAATTTTTATTTCAAAAGCATTTTTTCAAAAATTTAATTTTTTATTGAACTAAAGATTTCGTTGCACTTCCCATTTCATTCCACTTCTTTTGAAGAAAAATTTCACTAGAATCACAAAAAAAGAGAATATTATTATTTGCAATGCAGTTCCTCCAAGCGGTGCGCAACAACAAGAACAGAAATGTGACATCCATTTATTCTGAGGTAAGACTTTAATTCTGATTGTTTTGCACAGGGCCAAAGACCGATATTTCGGTTTAATTGTATTTTCTTGTCACTGAACGGACTTTAAATTTTTTTATGAAAAACTTATATTTGAGTCAGATTGCGAATTTCACATTTTGTTGCCATTGTCAGTACATTTCATTGTGGGCAGGTTACGCTTAGCGCAATGTCCATTAGCATTCATAATTAAATATTGTCGTGTTTCTTTCTTTCAAATTTTTGTGGGGAGGTTACACTCGGCTCCCATTTGTATTAAGTATTGTCATTTATTTCTTTTAAATTACGGTGGGGAGGTTACAACGTGTAGACTTATCGAACTCGAATTGCAGGGTATGTTTCCTTGGAACCTTGACAGACAGTCTGCTTCTTAACGCGAGGGGTAACTGCGAATGACCGCTCAACAATACGGTAGACAAAACAAGTCTGTCACACACACACACACACACACACACACACACACACACACACACACACACAGAGAGAGAGAGAGAGAGAGAGAGAGAGAGAGAGAGAGAGAGAGAGAGAGAGGGGGGGAGGGGGGATGTAGAAGTAAAAATTGTCAACAACGATAGACGCTCGAGTATACCTAACGTCTGCGCATTGCCGCATCTCAAACGGAATTGTATCGGGTATGGTTGTACTTGCGGGTTCCGCGACAAGCGGCTTACCAAGACTTGTGTGTGTGTGTGTGTGTGTGTGTGTGTGTGTGTGTGAATTCCTGAGGGACCAAACTGCTGAGGTCATCGGTCCCTAGACGTACACAGTACTTAGACTTATGCTAAGAACAACACTCACAGACATGCCCGAGAAAGGACTCGAACCTCAGGCGGGAGTCGCCGCGCAATCCGTGACATAGCGCCTGTGACCGCGCGGCCACCCCGCGCTGCATACCAAGACTGACTTTATACAGGGTGGAGTAAATAAAAGTGGCCTGGAAGACAAGGTTACAAAGGAACACAGCAGATAAAAGGAAATACAGTACTAATCTGACTACACCAGATGTTGAAAGTGGCCACTACTCATCTTTCTGCACTTTTGGGCCCTGGTCAGCACGTTGGTGAAAACGGATCGAAGCTAGACTGCTGGAATTGCAGCAATCTCATCCTGAATGTTCTGCTGCAGTTCTTGTAGACTGTGAGGGTTGTTGCGATACACCTAGAATTGAGGGGACGCCACACAAAGTAATGGCACACTGACGGATCAGGTGACCGGGGTGGCCGGCTAAGGCCGCAACCAGACTTAACTCCGCTAACAATTCCGTCAGACGTGAAGATTGTGTAAATGAGCTCCAAAATTCGGCCGGCTTTATGGGCAGTTGCGCCATCCTGTTGGAAGTAACTGTACGTGTCTTCCTCCTCCGTTAAATCTGCCACAAGCTTTTTCAAAATAGCGTCAATGTAACGTACCGAAATCACCGTCTGATGAAAGAAGCTGGGACCAGTAATGGGGCGTGTAGACATTGACACAAAACTCCAGCTTTCTGATCAACCAATGGTGTTTCGTGGAAGTTACGTAGATTCTTCTCTTCCCAGAATCTGTGATTGTTAGTTGACATAACCACTCAGGTGAAACCAGGCTCCAATCCATTCGTTATTATCTCAAATCACAAAACTGGAGGCACTCGTTTTAAAGCATGAACAACACAAGGACGCACGTATAGGTCCAAAAGTGGAGCATTCGTCCGCATGATTGACGTTAGGCGTCGGGTTGATTTCGTAGACTCTGAAGCATTTTCTGGTGAAATGTAGCCGTATTTTCTGATGTGCGGGCACGTTTCGGAATGTTTTTTGATTTGCTCAAAACAGATCCTGTCTGACACTATTTTCGGGCTAAGCATTGCATGCCATTCTTTGCTGGCACCTTGACACAATTATACTCGTCAGCAAACAACTAACTACACAGTTTCCACGACTTCGTTGTCACGTTAAATTTCCACAAAGAACACCCGCTGCTCCACTGTGTTATCGTCCCCTTTGGACTGCTGCGCGAACACTGACACAGCCCACACTACGCTCTAAACCGGTGTGGATCACGTGGCGGGCGTACACGTGGTGTGGTTGTAAGCATACATTACCGTCCAGTAGTAGCCACACGTTCTGGCCACTTTGTATTTGCCCCATTCTGTACTCATTCTGTACTTTTACAGAAACAAGAATGCCCACGCCTACCTTTGACTTTCGCCCGAACACACAAAATAGTTCGAATTGCACGACAAACTTCAAGTCAATTTGGCTATGTAATTCGGTCCCTAAAGCGAGAGGAAAAGAAGCGAGCCACAACCGGCGCTACGGCTATTACTGTATGTTCAAACAGACGTTCGTTTTAAGAAAACCACTACCTAAAGAATGACGCGTATCGAATTTTTCCCCAGGCCTGCAAGTAAACAGTAGTGAAGTTGTGCATTTGTTAGCTTCACGTCCTCGAAATTAAACTGAATATCAGGGAATATTAACAAAATTAAAGCCCTGTAAGCTACCTGAAGCATTTTATAAATTCAAAATTACGGGTATCCCTAAGATCCACAAATAGCATGTTTTCTGGGACTGTTACGCGAAAGCTATATGGATAAGTTCACGGTACTGCAATGACTAATAGTTACCGCTACTGCAAAAATACACCTTAGTTTTTAAGAAATTCACTGGAAACGACAATGGCCTGGAAAGCACGCTCAAGGAATCGAAAAATCATTGGATCTTTCTCTGCGGTTTCTGTGTTGTCTGTAAGTAATCGAATTACGTGCGAGTTTTCGACAGTGCAACAATTCAGGGGCGTCCTATCCGAGCTCTTTATTCATTTGCACCATCCGAGAACGAATGTCTCTCGCTTTGCATCAAAAAAGAAACCGCTTCACATACCTAACCAATTGAGCTATATCTTTGGAATGTATTATCCATCTTGTAATCTGTTTTCAAGACTCATATGTGCAATTCAACGTCTCTTCCAAGTTCCCTCACTGAATTACAGCGTCATTGACAGGCCTCAAATTTTTAACTTCTTATCCCCGAACTTTCCATTTCAAAATTCTCCTTAGTTTCCTTCATAGCTTCCACAAATAAGACTGAATAACGTTGGAGGTAGGCTACAAGATTAGGAAATGACACGTTAAAAGTAATAGATGAGGTTTTGTTATTTCGACAGCAAAATACCGGGTGATCAAAAAGTCAGTATAAATTTGAAAACTGAATAAATCACGGGATAATGTAGATAGCGAGATACAAATTGACACACATGCTTGGAATGACGTGGGGTTTTATTAGAACCAAAAAATACAAAAATTCAAAAAATGGCGCTTCATCTGATCAGAATATCAATAATTAGCATAACAAAGTAAGACAAACCAAAGATGTTTTTTTACAGGAAATGCTCAATATGTCCACCATCATTCTTCAACAATAGCTGTAGTCGAGGAATAATGTTGTGAACAGCACTGTAAAGGAGTTATGGCGAGGCATTGGCGTCGGATGTTGTCTTCCAGCATCCCTAGAGGTGTCGGTCGATCACGATACATTTGCGACTTCAGGTAACCCTAAAGCCAATAATCGCGCGGACTGAGGTCTGGGGACCTGGGAGGCCAAGCATGACGAAAGTGGCGGCTTAGCACACGATCATCACCAAACGACGCACGCAAGAGATCTTTCACGCGTCTAGCAATATGGGGTGGAGCGCCATCCTGCATAAACATCGTACGTTCTAGCAGGTGTTAATCAGCCAGGCTAGGGATGATGCGATTCTGTAACATATCGGCGTACATCTCACCCGTCACGTTAGCAGTTACAAAACCAGAATCACGCATTTCCTCGAAGACAAAAGGCCCGATAACGGTAGATGTGGTAATCCAACCCATACCGTGACTTTCTCGTCGTGCAATGGAGTTTCCACGACAGTTCTAGGATTTTCGGTAGCCCAAATTCTGCAGTTGTGGGCGTTGACAGACCCTAGGAGCGTGAAATAAGCTTCGTCAGTCCACAACACGTTACTCAACCAATCGTCATCTTCCCCCATCTTTTGAAACGCCCACACCGCAAATGCCCTCGGCTACACTAAATCGCCAGGTAACAGTTCATGATGCCGATGGATTTTGTACGGATAGCATCGGAGGGTACGCCTCAGTGCCAACCAAACAGTAGTGTATGGGATGCCGGTGCGACGTGCGACTGCACGAGCGCTGACTTCCCCATGCACAGACGAACCCGCTGCAGTCTCCATTTCTTCCTGAACTGTCTCAGCAGCATTACGCCTTGTGCTCGGTCGGCCACTTCGGGGTCTATCGTCTAAACAATCCGTGGCTTCGAACTTCGAAATCATTCTCGCCACAGCTGCATTTGTCAACGGACCTTTACCTGTTCGAATCCCCTTCCTATAGCGATAGGATCGTAACGCTGAACTAGCACATTACCCATTCTGATAATACAGCTTCACTAAAAGCGTCTTTTCAGGTAAAGTCAACATGCTGCGACTGCTGGCGCATCTGATTCCCTCGCTCTCATTACAGCTCCTTTTATACGCGATTGTCATGCGCAGTCACTGACGTTTTGCTGTCCGGCGCCATCTGTCGGACATTTTGTGAACTGTTTCTTTTTTTTTTGTTCTAATAAAACCTCATGTCATTCCAAGCATGTGTGTCAATTTTTACCTATCTACATTATTCCGTGGTTTATTAAGTTTTCAAATTTATACTGACTTTTTGATCACCCGGTAAGTGGCGAAGTAGAGAGGAAATAAAAATGCAGTGGGGCGTCTCAGTTTGGTAATATTCACTACCATACATCTGTCCTTGACTGCAGCACAAACAACGGATAGTCACCCATAAGATAAATGGCGATGTGAAAGCCTTATTGACGATAGTTTCCGTGATATGAAACAAACAGGGCGCGGCATGACGCGCACAGGCCTCTGAGTAGCGCCTGATGCCAGCAGTCCCCACACAACTGACGCTTTGCCCAAGCGTCAAGGACCCAACCAAGTTGTTTAAGCGGGTGGAGCCGTGTAGAAGCGTGTGTGCACCGGAGTCTGCGACAGAGCTACCTCGTGGCAGAGCCATCTGTCTACTGTCCGACCGTGCAGCGGACAAGTACAGACGTGCTAGAAACGTTTCGGGGAAATATCGATAAAATTTTTTTCTTTCCTCTTGTGTAGGCCGTTAGAAGACCACATCCCCATGT
Source organism: Schistocerca piceifrons (assembly GCF_021461385.2). Classification (NCBI taxonomy): domain Eukaryota; kingdom Metazoa; phylum Arthropoda; class Insecta; order Orthoptera; family Acrididae; genus Schistocerca; species Schistocerca piceifrons. The sequence goes on along the minus strand of NC_060140.1, from coordinate 219,016,189 downwards.
TCCGTTTTATCTTCTTTTCGCCCAGTATCCATTCCTCTTCTCACTGTGTTGTTTTCTCCTCTTTTCAATCCATTTCGAACCTGTTTTCTTTTCGGCCATGCACGGAATCTTTCCATATGCATCACTTCCATTCAAAAATTGTGCCTTCTGTTTCTTCTTCTCTTAAGTAGTTACTTTGTATGACTTAATTGGTCTCCTGAATCCACCTTGCAGTTGACTTCTTTTGCCAAAGATAGCTGAGGATCAGTTTATATGATCTGTTGCCGTGTGGAATTAACCGACCGGTCTTAGGCGCTGCAGTCATGGACTGTGCGGCTGGTCCCGGCGGAGGTCCGAATCCTCCCTCGGGCATGGGTATGTATGTTTGCCCTTACGACAATTTAGGTTAAGTAGTGTGTAAGCTTTGGGACTGATGACCTTAGCAGTTAAGTCCCATAAGATTCAACACACATTTGAACATTTTTTTTATCTGTTCTATATACATTACTGGCCATTAAAATTGCCACACCACGAAGATGACGTGCTACAGACGCGAAATTTAACCGACGGGAAGAAGACGCTGTGTATGCAAATGATTAGCTTTTCAGAGAATTCACACAAGATTGGCGCCGTTGGAAACACCGACAACGTGCTGACATGAGGAAAGTTTCCAACCGATTTCTCATACACAAACAGCAGTTGATCATAGTTGCCTGATGAAACGTTGTTGTGATACCTCGTGTAAGGAGGAGAAATGCGTACCATCGCGTTTCCGACTTTGATAAAGGTCGGATTGTAGCCTATCGCGATTGCGGTTTATCGTATCGCGACATTGCTGCTCGCATTGGTTGAGATTCAATGACTGTTAGCAGAATATGGAATCGGTGGTGCTGGATCCCAACGGCCTAGTATCACTAGCAGTCGAGATGACAGGCATCTTATCCGCATGGCTGTAACGGATCGTCCAGCCACGTCTCGATCCCTGAGTCAACAGATGGGGACGTTTGCAAGACAACAAACATCTGCACGAACAATTGGACGACGTTTGCAGCAGCATGGACTATCAGCTCGGAGACCATGGCTACGGTTACCCTTGACGCTGCATCACTGACAGGAGCGCCTACGATGGTGTACGCGACGAACCTGGGTGCACGAATTTCCTAATGTCATTTTTTCGGATGAATCCAGGTTCTGTTTGCAGCATCATGATGGTCGCATCCGTGTTTGGCAACATCACGGTGAACGCACATTGGGAGCGTGTATTCGTCATCGCTATAATGGCGTATCACCCGGCGTGATGGTATGAGGTGCCATTGGTTACACGTCTCGGTCACCTCTTGTTCGCATTGACGGCACTTTGGACAGTCGACGTTACATTTCAGATGTGTTACGACCCGTGGCTCTACCCTTCATTAGATCCCTGCGGAATCCTACATTTCAGTAGGATAATGCACGACCGCATGTTGCAGGTCCTGTACGGGCCTTTCTGGATACAGAAAATGTTCGACTGCTGCCCTGACCTGCACATTGTCCAGATTGAAAACGTCTGGTCAATGGTGTCCCAGCCACTGGCTCGTCACAATACACCAGTCACTACTCTTGATGAACTGTGGCATGGGCAGTTGTACCTGTACACGACATTTATGCTCTGTTTGACTCAATGCCCAGGCGTATTAAGGCCGTTATTACGGCCAGAGGTGGTTGTTCTGGGTACTGATTTCCCAGGATCTATGCAAATGTAATCACATGTCAGTTCTAGTATAATATATTTGTCCAATGAATACCCGTTTATCATCTGCATTTCTTCTTGGTGTAGCAATTTTAATTGCCAGTAGTGTAAATAAACAAAGAATACCAGTCTCCTATTTCTTATTGTTTCTGTTACATTTTCCACATTATTTTACATTAGTTATTAATTTCCAATTGGCCTGTCGTTTTTAGTGCGCTAAACATTTTCCCTGTAATTCTTCTATCCAATGTTTCTAACTCAGCCAACTTGTACTACAGCACTAGGCGTTGACCGGCATGCAGGTATTCTGGTTTCTCCTCTGTTCCTTAGTGCTTTATTGTAGAGTTCTCAGATAATTATTTTGTTATATTCTTCGTAATACCACAAGGTATTTTCTGGTTAAGGAACTTCCTTGTATAGCAGATTTTCCTAAATCTCTTTTAATCCTCCCATATTTTACTTATTTATTTGACCAATATCAGTTACCAAAAATTATGGAGAACTTTTTTGAAGTTTGTCATAAATTTTGTTTTCTCTGCAGAGATTCCTAAGCTTGTTTTGTTGGCTATCTCCTGAAAAAGATTCAGCTGCGTCACTGTATTTGTCAGACTTGATCAATGTACTCCAAAAGCATCAGAAAATGTTTCACAACTTTCTTGAACTCTCTCTCCCCAGATTTACTGGTGGAATTTGATGTCCTGACAACTATTGATTCCACATTCTTACGGTTCCCTCCATAAAACTTATTGTAAATAAATTTTAAAATATAGTTTTCATGGATTATTTTCATTACTTAAGATTTTCTTTCTAACTCACATTTGTAAGAAAAAGATTAGTGCAAGTGCTTCTGCCGCGTCTTGCTCATAGTGTTTTCAGTTGAGTCATCTCTATGCCAATAGAGAAACTTGCGTGCAGTAAATATGTTGGCTAAACCAATGCTACCATTATCGGCACCGTTTGTTCAGTACATGCTTAAAAAGTACTGATCCTCATCCGTCCGAAGGTACGAAAGGGTGTGTCTAAATAAGAGAGGTGGATTTGACAGGGGGGAGTGACAGCGAGGTGGAGAAAGAGGCAGGAACTATGGCAGCATTTTGAACAAAACTCTTTTCTACATCTACATCTACATTTATACTCCGCAAGCCACCCAACGGTGTGTGGCGGAGGGCACTTTACGTGCCACTGTCATTACCTCCCTTTCCTGTTCCAGTCGCGTATGGTTCGCGGGAAGAACGACTGTCTGAAAGCCTCCGTGCGCGCTCTAATCTCTCTAATTTTACATTCGTGATCTCCTCGGGAGGTATAAGTAGGGGGAAGCAATATATTCGATACCTCATCCAGAAACGCACCCTCTCGAAACCTGGCGAGCAAGCTACACCGCGATGCAGAGCGCCTCTCTTGCAGAGTCTGCCACTTGAGTTTATTAAACATCTCCGTAACACTATCACGGTTACCAAATAACCCTGTGACGAAACGCGCCGCTCTTCTTTGGATCTTCTCTATCTTCTCCGTCAGACCGATCTGGTACGGATCCCACACTGATGAGCAATACTCAAGTATAGGTCGAACGAGTGTTTTGTAAGCCACCTCCTTTGTTGATGGACTACATTTTCTAAGCACTCTCCCAATGAATCTCAACCTGGTACCCGCCTTACCAACAATTAATTTTATATGATCATTCCACTTCAAATCGTTCCGCACGCATACTCACAGATATTTTACAGAAGTAACTGCTACCAGTGTTTGTTCCGCTATCATATAATCATACAATAAAGGATCCTTCTTTCTGTGTCTTCGCAATACATTACATTCGTCTGTGTTAAGGGTCAGTTGCCACTCCCTGCACCAAGTGCCTATCCGCTGCAGATCTTCCTGCATTTCGCTACAATTTTCTAATGCTGCAACTTCTCTGTATACTACAGCATCATCCGCGAAAAGCCGCATGGAACTTCCGACACTATCTACTAGGTCATTTATATATATATTGTGAAAAGCAATGGTCCCATAACACTCCCCTGTGGCACGCCAGAGGTTACTTGGATCTTCGGCTGCGTCAGAGTGAAACACTGAACAGTTATATGACCGGTGTGTCGACGACTATTGATCCTCTTCGGAACGACTAACATATTGGATTCTGAGCATGGTTTTCCCTATATATACACTATGTGATCAAAAGTATCAAGAAACCTGACTGAAAATGACTTACAAATTCGTGCCGCCGTCCATCGGTAATGTTGGAATTCAATATGGTGTTGGCCCACCCTTTGCCTTTATGACAGCTTCCACTAACGCAGGCATATGTTCTATCAGGTGCTGGAAGGTTTCCTGGGAATGGCAGCACGCTCTTCACGGAATGCTGAATTGAGGAGAGGTATCGACGTCGTTCGGTGAGGCCTGGCACGAAGTCGGCGTTCCAAGTCAGGACTCTGTGCAGGCCAGTCCATGACTGGGGTGTTACAGTCGTGTAACCACTCCGCCAGAGGCCATGCATTATGAACAGGTGCTCGATTGTGTTGAAAGATGCAATCGCCATCCCCGAATTGATCAACAGTGGGAAGCAAGGAGGTGCTTAAGACATCAATGTAGGCCTGTGCTGTGATAGTGCCACGCAAAACAATAAGGGGTGCAAGCCCTGCCATGAAAAACATGACCACACCATAACATCACCGCCTTCGATTTTAATGTTGGCACTACACACGCTGACGGATGACGTTCACCGCGCATTCGCCATAACCACACCCTGCTATCGAATCGCCACATGATGTACCGTGATTCGTCATTCCACACAACGTTTCTCCACTGTTCAATCGTACTTATCCCAAGCGAGGCTTAGTTTGGCATTTACCGGCGTGATGTGTGGCTTATGAGCAGCCCGTCGACCATGAAGTCGAAGTTTTCTCACCTCCACCTAGTAGTACTTGCAGTGGATCCTGATGCAGTTTGGAATTCCTGTGTGATGGTCTGGATAGATGTCTGCCTATTACTCGTTACGACCCTCTTAAACTGTCAGTGGTCTGTCAGTCAGCAGACGAGGTCAGTCTGTATGCCTTTGTGCCGTACGTGTCCCTTCACGTTTCCACTTCACTATCAGATCTTAAACGGTGGACTTAGGAATGTTTAGGAGTCTCGAAATTTCGCGTACAGACGTATGACACAAGTGAAACCCATTCACCTTACCACGTTCGAAGTCCGTGAGTTCCGCGAAGAGCCCCAGTCTGCTCTCTCAAGATGTCTAATGACTATTGAGGTCGTAGATATGGAGCACCTAATATGAAAAACGTATGGTTTTGGTGGTGTCCGGATACTTGTGATCACATAGTGTAGGTGTCTCTTAGAAGAGTCAATTGTCACCTGATAACCGATATAAGACGGTGTCTCTCCTAAGTCAGTCCCTAAGCTTACACACTACTTAAGCTAAATTATCCTAAGGACAAACAAACACACACACACACACACACACACACACACACACACACACACACACACACACCCATGCCCGAGGGAAGACTCGAACCTCCGCCGTGACCAGCCGCACAGTCCATGCGTGCAGCGCCCTAGACCGCGCGGCCCCATTATAAATAAAATTATTCTTAAGGCGAAGTTTTACATGCCCATTCGATAGAGGAGTCCTGCACAACCCTACTCCGATATTCGCTCTATCGAAATGTATTAACAGAGACAGTAAAACATGAAGAATAACCAGTACTCCAGCAACGACAGCTCTGCCCTGAGTCGCGCTGACTGCTACGGCAAAGCATGCAGCGCTACTACGACTATCGGACTAGACTGATCCGGTAACGCTCTATCGAATAGACACGTAAAATTTCGCTTTAAGAATCATTTTATTTGTATCAGGAAACAAACCGACGTTTTCTGCTGAAACTGGGCGTCGCATAAAAGACTTGACATGCAGTATCGTTGGGACTGACTCCTGCTACGCAGTGCGAAAACTAAATTGCAAGTAAAACAATAAACTGGTAGCAAAGATCGCAGGAATTCTTTTTATTTCATGATTACCGGTTTCGGCGAAACTAAAGCCGCTATCATCGGATCCAGGGAGGACAGAAAACACTATAAAAGTGGGCTTGGATCCCATTTATATAACATGTATACATATAAATTTAGTTACATACCTTAGGACACATACAGGTTACAACATCAAGGCAAACAATGATATTAATAGTTGCCCATAACACGCACACCTTACAAAACTGTCGTAAGTAGCACATGGTAGGCGTCCAAGAGAGATGGCATTATAAATGTTCAAGCGCAAGCTAGATACTACCGCAACTCCGGCTCTGTTCTTACACTACAGGCCGCGTCGCGAGATGGCGCTAGCAGAAGAGGCGCCAATGAATGTCACAGCTCGCGTCAAAACAGGCTCTGCGTGAATGGTAACACTACGTCATTATGTACCTAAATTTATGTGTATACATGTTATAGAAGTGGAATCCAAGCCCACTTTTATTGTGTTTTCTGCAGTCCCTAGATCCGATGATGGAGGCTTTAGTTTCGCCGAAACCGGTAATTTAATTATGGAATAAAATGAATTCCTGCGATCTTGGCTACCAGTTTATTGCTTTACAAGCATCTGGGTCGCTCCCACATGAGCACAATGTGCTCCCTACTTAAGTGCAAGTATCTATTGAAACACCAGAGAATATACGCCTGGCGACTCTTAACACACACACACACACACACACACACACACACACACACACACACACACACACACACAGAGTCTTATATGGGTTATCAAGTGACAACTGACGAGAGGCCATTGGACAGTGCAAAGTCAATTTGTCTATGGAGGAGTGGCTGCACTTCGAACTGCTATATAATATATCGGAATGTAACGTCGATTGCCACCTGATAACCGAAATATATCGGTGGGAGAACATCCGCAGAAACCAGCAGTTTAGACGTCCAGAAGAGGATTTCTTCAAAGACGGTCGAAAAGTCAGATGTATAGTGTTTAAGCGTTTCATAATGACGTAATTAACCACGAAAGCGTTTTTATTCAGATTTAGTATGATCTTGGAAATCTTGCACAGGGTGGCTCACTTAAAACTGCAAAGCAAATATTGCGAATATGGAAAGTGCTATTGATGTGCGGTTTTCACAGAACTGTTCCGTACTCAGGGGCTCCTATTGTTAGCCAATCAACAACTTGTGATAATACTTACAAAGTGTACTTTTTGTGCAAACATGGTATTTTTTAAAGGAAACAATGCCTACTGACATTAACGAACTGAAAATAGGGTAAATTAGAATGTCAGTGGTGTTTGTAACAGGATTCTATTGCCAGTCGTTTACGAGATAACGTATTTTTAAAGGTTCCTACGCTGACATTTATACGATACCTGTGGTAGCACTCACTAAAAAACAACACAAAAGCATACATTATTTATGCGGACTCTGACCAATAATGAGACAACTGTCACAGGTTGTGTTCAAAATGACCTCCGGCAGCGGAAATACACGCCTCCAGTCTGGTATGGAACTACTGCTGCATAAGTTCTAGCATTTCAGCGCAGATGCCCTAGCAAGCTGCAGTAATACGTCGTTGTATATCATCGGGTGTAGTTGGCATCTCCTTGAAGACAGCGTCTGTTAGTTTTCCGCACAGAAAAAGTCCACCGACATCAAATACAGGGAGCAGACCGACCACGGTACAGGTCCTCTGCGTCCAACCCAGTGATATGGAAATCATTCGTAGAGTGATTCTGTAGTACTTCTTGCATTAATGGCTGGACAGCCATCGTTTTGGTACCGGAGGTTCCTACTAGCCTGTAGAGCAACAACTTTTAGCATCCGTGGTAGACGGTCTATTAGAAGGCTTCGATACTTGTGCGCATTCAGTGTTCCGTCCAGGAAAAGCGGGCCTATGAGCTGGTTTTCTATCCCTTGCCCTACGTTTACACTCCATAGATGTTGACGTTCCATCTGACGAAGCCAAAAGGGATTGTCAAGACTGTCACAGACCAATAGTGTATGTTTGGGAAGTTTACCTGTCCATGATTGGTAAACATGGCTTCGTTACTAAACAACATACATGATACATCTGGAATATCCCGTCTTAATGACCTAAGTCGAAACAAGGCCCCGGAAGTAGACAACATTCCATTAGAACTACTGACAGCCTTGGAATAGCCAGGCCTGACAAAACTCTACCATCTGGTAGCCAAGATGTATGAGACACGCGAAATACCCTCAGACTTCAAGAAGAATATAATAATTCCAATTCCAAAGAAAGCAGGTGTTTACAGATGTGAAAATTACCGAACTATCTGTTTAATAAGCCACGGCTGCAAAATACTAACACGAATTCTTTACAGACGAATAGAAAAACTGGTAGAAGCCTACCTCGGCGAAGATCAGTTTGGATTACGTAGAAATGTTGGAACACGTGAGGCAATACTGACGCCACGACTTATCTTAGAAAAAAGGAAAGGTAAACCTACGTTTCTAACATTTGTAGACTTAGAGAAAGCTTTTGACAATGTTGACTGGAATACTCTCTTTCAAATTCTGAAGGTGGCAGGGGTAAAATACAAGGAGCGAAAGGCTATTTACAATTTGTACAGAAACAAGATGGCAGTTATAAGAGCCGAGGGACACGAAAGGGAAGCAGTGGTTGGGAAGGGAGTGAGACAGGGTTGTATCTAAGTCGATAACATATTAGACCTTCTGGTGGCAAACAGACCCGAACTATCTGAAACAGTTAACTCAGAACAGGGAATCAGTGATCATAAAGCGGTTACTGCATCGATGATTTCAGCCGTAAATAGAAATATTAAAAAAGGTGGGAAGATTTTTCTCTTTAGCAGAAGTGACAAAAAGCAGACTTCAGAGTACTTGACGGCTAAACACGCTAGTTTTGTCTCAAGTACAGATAGTGTTGAGGATCAGTGGCCAAAGTTCAAAACCATCGTGCAATATGCATTAGATGAGTATGCCAAGCAAGATCGTAAGAGATGGAAAAGAGCTACCGTGGTACAACAGCCGAGTTAGAAAACTGCTGCGGAAGCAAAGGATACTTCACAGCAAACATAAACATAGCAAAGCCTTGCAGACAAGCAAAAACTACGCGAAGCGAAATGTAGTGTGAGGAGGGCTATGCGAGAGGCGTTCAATGAATTCGAAAGTAAAGTTCTATGTACTGACTTGGCAGGAAATCCTAAGAAATTTTCGTCTGATGTCAAAGCGGTAGGTGGCTCAAAACAAAATGTCCAGACACTCTGTGACCAAAATGGTACTGAAACAGAGGATGAGAGACTAAAGGCCGAAATACTAAATATCTTTTTCCAAAGCTGTTTCACAGTGGAAGACTGCACTGTAGTTCCTTCTTTAGATTGTCGCACAGATGAAAAAATGGTAGATATCGAAATAGATGACAGAGGGACAGAAAAACAATTAAAATCGTTCAAGAGGAAAGGCCGCTGGACCTGATGGGATACCAGTTCGATTTTACACAGAGTACGCGAAGGAACTTGTCCCCCTTCTTGCAGCGGTGTACCGTAGGTCTCTAGAAGAGAGTAGCGTTCAAAAGAATTGGAAAACGGCACAGGTCATCCCCGTTTTCAAGAAGGGACGTTGAACAGATGTGCAGAACTATAGACTTATATCTCTAACGTCGATCAGTTGTAGCATTTTGGAACACGTATTATGTTAGAGTATGACTTTTCTGGAGACTAGAAATCTACTCTGTAGGAATCAGCATGGATTTTGAAAAAGACGATCGTGTGAATCCCAGCTCGCGCTATTCGTCCATGAGATTCAGAGGGCCATAGACACGGGTTCCCAGGTAGATGCCGTGTTTCTTGACCTCCGCAAGGCGTTCGATACAGTTCCCCACAGTCGTTTAATGAACAAAGAGCATACGGAGAATCAGACCAATTGTGTATTGGATTGAAGAGTTCCTAGATAACAGAACGCAGCATGTCATTCTCAATGCAGAGAAGTCTTCAGAAGTAAGAGTGATTTCAGGCGTGCCGCAGGGGAGTCTCGTAGGACCGTTGCTATTCACAATATACATAAATGACCTTCTGGATAACATCGGAAGTTCACTGAGGCCTTTGGCGGATGATGCTGTAGTATATGGAGAGATTGTAACAATGGAAAATTGTACTGAAATGCAGGAGGATCTGCAACCTATTGACGCATGGTGCAGGGAATGGCAACTGAATCTCAATGTAGACAAGTGTAATGTGCTACGAATACATAGAAAGAAAGATCCCTTATCATTTAGCTACAATATAGCAGGTTAGCAACTGGAAGCAGTTAGTTCTATAAATTATATGGGAGTAGGCATTAGGAGAGATTTAAAATGGAATGATCATGTAATCTTGATCGTCGGTGAAGCAGATGCCAGACTGAGATTCATTGGAAAAATCCTAAGGAAATGCAATCCGAAAACAAAGGAAGTAGGTTACAGTACACTTGTTCGCCCACTGCTTGAATATTGCTCACCAGTGTGGGATCCGTACCAGATAGGGTTGATAGAAGAGATAGAGAGAGAAGATTCAACGGAGAGCAGCGCTCTTCGTTACAGGATCATTTAGTAATCGCGAAAGCGTTACGGAGATGATAAATAAACTCTAGTGGAAGACTCTGCAAGAGAGACGCTCAGTAGCTCGGTACGGGCTTTTGTTGAAGTTTTGAGAACATACCCTCACCGAGGAGTCAAGCAGTATATTGCTCCCTCCTACATATATCTCGAAGAGACCATAAGAATAAAATAAGAGAGATTAGAGCCCACACAGATGCATACCGACAATCTTTCTTTCCACGAGCAATACGAGACTGGAATAGAAGGGAGAACCGATAGATGTACTCAAAGTACCTTCCGCCACACACCGTCAGGTGGCTTGCGGAGTATGGATGTAGATGTAGATCCCCGATGTTATTCAGTCTGTATATTGAGCCAGCAGTAAAGGAAGCAAAAGAAAAATTCGGAGTAGGAATTAAAATCCATGGAGAAGAAATAAAAACTTTGAGGTTCGCCGATGACATTGTAATTCTGTCAGACAGCAAAGGACCTGGAAGAACAGTTGAACGGTATGGACAGTGTCTTGAAAGGAGGATATAAAATGAACATCAACAAAAGCAAAACGAGGTTAATGGAACGTAGTCGAACTAAGTCGGGTGATGCTGAGGGAATTAGATTAGAAAATGACACTCAAAGCAGTAAATGAGTTCTGCTATTTGGGGAGCAAAATAACTCATGATGGTCGAAGTAGAGAGGATATAAAATGTAGACTGAAAATGGCAAGGAATGCGTTTCTTAGGAAGAGAAATTTATTAACATCGAGTATAGATTTAAGTGTCAGGAAGTCGTTTCTGAAAGTATTTGTATGGAGTGTAGCCATGTATGGAAGTGAAACGTGGACGATAAATAGTTTAGGCAAGAAGAGAATAGCTTTCTAAATGTGGTGCTACAGAAGAATGCTGAAGATTTGATGGGTAGGTCACATAATTAATGAGGAGGTATTGAATAGAACTGGAGAGAACAGAAATTTGTAGCACAACGTGACTAGAAGACGGGATCGGTTGGTAGGGCATATTCTGAGGCATTAAGGGATCACCAATTTAGTATTGGAGGGCAGCGTGGAGGGTAAAACTCGTAGAGGGAGGCCAAGAGATGAGTACACTAAACAGATTCAGAAGGATGTAGGCTGGAGTAGGTACTGGGAGATGAAGAAGCTTGTACAGGATAGAGTAGCATGGAGAGCTGCATCAAACCAGTCTCTGGATTGAAGACCACAAGCCGGCCGATGTGTCCGAGCGGTTCTAGGCACTTCAGTCTGGAACCGCGCGACCGCTACGGTCGCAGGTTCGAGTTCTGCCTGGGGCATGGACGTGTGTGATGTCCTTAGGTTAGTTAGGTTTAAGTAGTTCTAAGTTCTAGGGGACTGATGACCACAGATGTTAAGTCCCATAGTGCTCAGAGCCATTTGAACCATTTGAGGGCCTGTGTCATGCAGCCCACATAACACAACTGTCGAGCAGTTCCTTCCTCAAGCCAATTCACGGCCGCACACAGCAGGGGCAATGAAGACGCTCCCGCAGTGTTTCCGATGAGAAGTGTTTGATCACCCACGGCCGGCCGAAGTGGCCGTGCGGTTAAAGGCGCTGCAGTCTGGAACCGCAAGACCGCTCCGGTCGCAGGTTCGAATCCTGCCTCGGGCATGGATGTTTGTGATGTCCTTAGGTTAGTTCGGTTTAACTAGTTCTAAGTTCTAGGGGACTAATGACCTCAGCAGTTGAGTCCCATAGTGCTCAGAGCCATTTGAACCATTTGATCACCCACAATACAGTCCGTAATTGGCTCCCCCTGAGTCTCATCTCTGCTCACAAGAACCGCTGAAGACAACAACAACAATGTCCAAGTACACAAGTTAACGCGATTTTCGTAATTGTTTCAATGCAGCTTTGTTGGTGAGAGAAGTGATAGGGATGGAACGTATGTCGATGGAGAATGCGTAGGAGACTCAAGCCAGCTCATCGTGCGATTCCGCTGGAGCTAACGCGCGGGTCAACATCGACAGCAGGGAGAACATTAATTTCACCCTCTTCTGTCGTCACTTGTTTCCTTCCGTTATGTTGTCTAGGAGCTCCACTGCCATTTTAACGTAACTTGTGGAAGAGGTTGATAAATAACTGCCTAGATGGATGACGTCTATTGCGATATCTTGTCGCATACACCGTACAAGAACGAACTGCATTCTTCCTACGCTCTCCATACGCTAAGTGCATGTAAGTCTTTTCTGCACTACGAAATCTCATTGTCCACTCACGACCTACTACTTGGACGGTCGAAAACTGACTAGCATTGCATTCAAGGAATACATAAGCACACTGTAAGCAAACATAACAACATCGTACCTAGCAACCACGCAGATTGACTGGCACAAAGAAGTGTCGGCGTGGAAACTATTCAAAATTCGATATCTCGTGAAAGACCGGCACTAGAATCTTGCAACACACCACTGACATTCTAATTTACTCTACTTTTAGTTTGTTAATGCCAACAGGCACTGTTCCGTTTAAAGAAGTGTACGTTTGCACAAAAAAATACACCGTCTAAGTGTTATTACAATCTGTGTTTTGGCTAACTTTACGAACGTCTACTGCTAATCTGTTCATGAAAACTGCACATCAATAGCACTTTCCATTTCCGCAATATCTAAGGTGCGAGTTTTAGGTGATTTACCCTGTATAGTGATATTTCCCAGGGGCTGACAGGTAATCATTGGAAAATAAGCTGTGAGAGTCGTACTGGAAATGACGGTGGCTGATCACGTTGTCAACATCACGTGTCACTGTTTCGGAGACATCACTAAAAACGCTAGAGGCCAGGTTCACGTCCATGTTTGTGTTTAGGGAAGATCGTGCGCGGCACAAGAGCCGATGGCGGCCTCGTGCCTAGGTGAATGAAATGCCAGTGGCCGGCTGGCTCGCTAACGACTCTCAACACTGGGGAGGGATCGTCGAAAACACTGCGGCCTCACCTGGCTTACGTAAGATCTACATTAGCCGGCGTCTGTAATAACTCTGTAGCGACGTCACAAGAAACGAAATGGAAATCATGACTTTCGTTTTAAACGGCAACTGAACCAAGAGTTCATGGATGTTGGTAAGAGGTGGCCGTAATAACTCCGCGTCGATTAGGGGTCATAGTGCACGGCAAGGACTCCTGGCAGACAAATGGGTGGATTTTTCCACGAGGACGGTAGGCACGTGTGAAATGATTCATTTACAAGAGGACTTGTGCCTTCTCGACACTACCGATTTCGTCGAAAGTTATGACAGTAGTGAAAGTTTCTGAGATGGGAGCTCCAGATGGCCAAGTGTTGACAAAAAATGGCACCTTTGACACGGGTCGGGCGACACATGAGCCGTTTACGTTAGGGTAGTTCACAGGCAGAGATCAGCACCTCCGAAACAACACAGAACTGTAATTTTAGAGTTGTGTGGTAGAGTCCCTATGCAGAAATGTTTCTTTTTATTTTCAACTTTTACGTTACTTACATTGCACGTAAACCGAAATAATGCTCAACACTCTGTATTTATTAATATTTTCATAAAATGTTTGAAAAGGAAAGGCAGAGGGAAATTTGGAATTGCAAATAAATTTCCAAGAAAGTTTTACTTGCAGTGTCCACAAGGACCCTGCAAATGACTTTCCAAGAAGAGATTGTGATTCGTATTCCGTTACTTTCATTTTGACCTTTGAACAGCCCTAGGCAGCCATACGTTAACAATAGGTTACCGGTGCTGTTATGGAACTTTTGTTCAAAAAGCAGTGGATGAGTACGCGGAAAAATACAGGAATGCCGTTATTACTTCATCAGAATCTGGGCAACTTACAAGAGCTTTATACAATAGTTTTTTGAATGATGTAATAAATAAAATAAATGTCGTGTGACTAGGACCTCCCGTCTGGTAGATCGTTCGCTGGATGCAAGTCTTTCGATTTGACGCCACTTCGGCGACTTGCGCGCCGATGGGCATGAAATGATGATGATTAGGACAACACAACACCCAGTCATTGAGTGGAGAAAATCTCCGACCCAGCCGGGAATCTAAGCCGGGCCCTTAGGATTGACGTTCTGTCACGCTGACCACTTTTTTTTAATCTCCTTTTGTTCGTTTTAGTTTTTTGTATCTGTTCTGGGCGGACGTTGAAAGACACACGTTTCAGTTCGTTGTTGATCCATTAACTCAGTTTTATTACCGTACCGGTACTCAGCTACCGGGGGTGGACGAATGGTGTAATGAAGCCCTACGAGTAGGAGGACAAATTTCTTCAGTTAATTGACTTATGGGGATGACAAACAAATTCACAATTACACGACCAGATTTTTCAAGATGAAGAATATTTGCCATTGTAGAGTATTAACGTAATTGTCTCAAATGCACATCGTTAGTGTAACTGTACGATGCCTATTTTTGTCGTTATCTACATAATTTGATCAAAAACGTTCAAAACTAATCTTAGGTAATATAGAGAGATAAAGAAATCACATCCCGAGAAGATTGCATCAAAATGCATTCTACTGTATACCGCCAGCTATTCTTACCAAGTCCGCAGCTCGTGGTCGTGCGGTAGAGTTCTCGCTTCCCGCGCCAGGTTCCTGGGTTCGATTCCCGGCGGGGACGGGGATTTTCTCTGCCTCGTGATGATTGGGTGTTGTGTGATGTCCTTAGGTTAGTTAGGTTTAACTAGTTTTAAGTTCTAGGGGACTGATTACCATAGATGTTAAGTCCCACAGTGCTCAGTCATTTGAACCATTTTTTTATTCTTACCAACATTTGGCGAAATGCTTCATTACACGTGGTTTTCTGACACACTATGCGATGAGATACACCTTTAATGAATGTAAACTATGTTTGTTTTTCTACAGAAGATTTAAAACAACTATGTAGTTATAAAAAAGTGGTGCTTAAAATGTGTGATAGATGCCGAGAAAATTACCACTTTCCCTGTTTTTACGATATCACCCAGGACAAGTAAATCATCAACTTTCAAGTAACAAACGTGTCTAATTTTATAAATGGAGTTCTCCTGTACCCCCTTAGAATCATTCCTCGAAATTTTGTCAGTCTTCGAAGGCTGGCGCGCTGCCAAGATGGACTCACCGCCTTATCGGCGGGGTCAAAGGTCAAGCGCTCAGAGAGCTGACGTAACATGCTGTTGCATACTCTATGCCGACAGATTCGAGATGTACGCTTACAGGTTCTCAGCTACGCTACAAATCTTTGGGCTACGCTACAGGTCAATTTATTTGTGAAAATACAATGTACAATCTCCTACAAATTTAACATATTCACAAGTACCTTTACCTTTAATCCATATAAAAACAGTTTCATTAACAGATAGCTTACGTCTATTACGTGTATACAAGGAAAAGGGTGAGGGTGACATATATGTTGATTTGCCGAAGTCTTTATTAGCATTTTCAGTAACATGATATGTTCGGTATGCTATGATGTCACGATCAACAAAACTTTCCAGTCCGGATACATTGGGAACGCCTGTTCCACCACGTACAACAGCGACTGTTAGCCATCCATTTCCGTGGGTAAACGAATCGTTGATGTCGATGCTGAAGTTCAGTCTGCATCCACAAAAGACTGCAGGTCCGTCCAGTAGAGCGTGTGCAGCGACAGATTTGATCGTATTCTTTTTCTTGTCGGCGGCAGATGTGGTCATTTCAACGTCTTCTATTGTTTTATATATAGTTTGTCTTGCACGACGAGTGCGCCTGTATCTTCTGTATGGCAATGCTAATAAAGACTTCGGCAAATCAACATATATGTCACCCTCACCCTTTTCCTTGTATACACGTAATAGACGTAAGCTATCTGTTAATGAAACTGTTTTTATATGGATTAAAGGTAAAGGTACTTGTGAATATGTTAAATTTGTAGGAGATTCCCAATTTTTCTTAGTCTTTCTTTTTTATGGCTTTAATTAATATATTAATAAGTACTATATACTGAGCGCTATTTAAATTTATTTGCAAATCGCTACGTGGAATCTACGTTGACACACATCCCTCAGGGCCCAGCTGATTCGCCCCCTAAATGCTATTTTTTTTAATCGGTTGGCCATCTGGAGCTCCCACAGTAGAGGGTCACTGCCGCAGTTAGCCAGACCAAACATTGGCCAACGCGTCACTTTCGCTGACATCAGCATTGGCGCTATCACTCCGGGAATCCCACTGTGCACAGACAGGTGTGCTTGTTATGTTTTGATGACGTCAGCACCAGCACTACCTTATTTCCAAGGTCATTCCAGGAACCACATTTGGTCTCGGGCGCCACCATCTCTCCAAAATTTAGCAATATGCAAAGCACTCCATCTCCTATTGTAATGTACCAAATGTAAGCTGATTGGTGGACCATTATGCAGGTCTTATCGTGTGCATATAATACGCTTGCTGCAACACAGCCCATGTTCCAGATGCACAACACACAAGTTGTTCTTGACTGACCAAAACGTCTAGAATATTGCTTCTAGGCTTTTCATAACTGGAATCTCCCTGGGAGTTTAACGTATCAGTAATAATGAGTGGGGCAGGTTGCACTGTTGTATTTTGTCCTCAGTACATTGCATTATGCTGGAGAAGTGAATTCGAATGTGTGGAGAAACTTCCAACTGTTAGAACACAGAATATGTTCCAAAACCTTAAAAACAACTCTCCAGTCTTTGGACAATGATACTGCAGAACCTGTTTCTGCAGAATCAATCGTTGTATAATACTTATTGTGGAGTCATATCGATTGGTCCATTCGTCATCTTGTTACAACAAAATTGTAGTACGCTTCACATACGAGGGCTGTCAAGAAAGTAAGTTCCGATCGGTCGCGAAATGGAAACCACTGGGAAAATCCGGTAAAGATTTGCATAGATGTGTTGGTCAGTGTCTCTAGTATGCTTGTCAATCGTGTCGCGTCGCTCTTTTCAGTTTTGAGTTAACAGTTAGCACGTAAAGATACATAGGGAATAGAGTCTCCCGCCAAGTATGAGGGCCTGTGTCCGCCGGCCGCGGTGGTCTCGCGGTTAAGGCGCTCAGTCCGGAACCGCGCGACTGCTACGGTCGCAGGTTCGAATCCTGCCTCGGGCATGGATGTGTGTGATGTCCTTAGGTTAGTTAGGTTTAAGTAGTTCTAAGTTCTAGGGGACTGATGACCTCAGATGTTAAGTCCCATAGTGCTCAGAGCCATTTGAACCATTTGAGGGCCTGTGTCATGCAGCCCACATAACACAACTGTCGAGCAGTTCCTTCCTCATGCCAATTCACGGCCGCACACTGCAGGGGCAATGAAGACGCTCCCGCAGTGTTTCCGATGAGAAGTGTTTGATCACCCACAATACAGTCCGTAATTGGCTCCCCCTGAGTCTCATATCTGCTCACAAGAACCGCTGGCTATGAAGACAAATTTTTTCCACAGACAACGAGCTGCAGACCAGTGGCCGAAAGCACAGGCGGCTGCTTTCTGTGACGAGGATATTGGAAAGTTGATACAACACCGCGACAACACTCGAAGTTGGAGCGCTGACTATGTAGAGAAGTAGGTGGAAGGTGTACCTAACTGTTGCAAATAAAATGTTTCTGGTTTTCACTGTGGTTTCCGTTTCGCACCCGATCAAAACTTACTTTCTGTATAACCCTCGTACAATAGTAAGTGCATGTTCTAGTAACTTGTAATATAAACAGTTCGCTTTAGTAGCTCTATAAGGTGTTGTAGGTTAGGGGCTTATTACTCCAGTATACAAACTGCAGAACACAACAAATAGATTGGCATTTCTCTGTATGCAGAGAGGCTTCCCATTGGAATATGGCAGCAGGCTGCTATGGAGCGATTCCGAATTACCGCTACCAGCAGTCATTTCATCAGTTCTAAACTCTACAAGTAGCTGTTATGTTGCGAGAGCCAGAACATGTAGTTACACGCCTTGGGGTAGAATACCACAGCATTCAGAATTAAATAAGAGTACAATAGGGTCCTGTAACTGGGAATGGGACGGATCATTTGTTTTGATCCTGTGCAAGACTCCGTAAGTGTATTGTTGTTGTTGTTGTGGTCTTCAGTCCTGAGACTGGTTTGATGCAGCTCTCCATGCTACTCTATCCTGTGCAAGCTTTTTCATCTCCCAGTACCTACTGCAACCTACATCCTTCTGAATCTGCTTAGTGTATTCATCTCTTGGTCTCCCTCTACGATTTTTACCCTCCACGCTGCCCTCCAATACTAAATTGGTGATCCCTTGATGCCTCAGAACATGTCCTACCAACCGATCCCTTCTTCTGGTCAAGTTGTGCCACAAACTTCTCTTCTCCCCAATCCTATTCAATACTTCCTCATTAGTTACGTGATCTACCCATCTAATCTTCAGCATTCTTCTGTAACACCACATTTCGAAAGCTTCTATTCTCTTCTTGTCCAAACTATATTATATGTATTATATACCACAAAACATTATTTACGATGTGCCTCACTATTACGTGCTAACGACTTCCAGTGACGTCAATTAACGAATAACTAGCATAACAGCTGCTGCATGGCGTTTAACATCATTTCTGCTTTTTGTCTGCAGATAAACCAATAACGATATCGTATCTGCATACCGCTTTAATGAGCTACTCCGACGCCAACAAATGTGACACAGAAGTGCTACGCTAAAACAAGGGCAAAACATTAGTGGCAGGGTAGTGGGCTTACGAAAATACTTTTGATATGAAACTGATATCCAAATTAATTAAATTGATCAATTAATCACCCCAACCTCACCCACCCCCGCTCACTCCTGCCCACGATCGCACGCACCCCCATCCCCGGCTGATATCACGTGTTTTCTCAGCTGCACGTGTACCCCAGATCCCTTCTCCCACCTCCCCCCTCCTTACCCCGTCTCCCTCCAACCTACCCTATTGCCGGAAATTTTGAATTTTGACAGGAGCTTCGAATTTTGGCGGAAAGTTCGAATTTTCGTGGGAACTTCTTTGTCCCTATACCCTGGAGTTGACGGGAGATTAAAATTGCCGGTACCCTTTCCGGGACTCGAACCCTGGTCCTCCTGGGTGGAAAGCCCAAGTGCACTCCCCAAACACAATTAAACCACCACAGGTGCTTGTAATTGACGGGAAATTAAAAAGAGGTGCTCTTTCTGGGATTCCTGGTGCTGTAGGACAGAAAGCCCAAGTGCATTCGCAACAGATGGAAACTGTCCAGATGCGGGAGAATAAGGTTAGGTTAGTGCACTTTATTTTGGTCAGGAAACTAACACAAAGTACGATACTAATTACGTAATTAATCACAAAGATTGGGCCTAATTACACAACTATATGCATAGCGATACACAAGGACGGCATAAAAGCACAATGTAGCTTAAAAACTGACAATACCATACAACTAGTGCTATCTTAGTGGGAAAAAATTTCGCAATACCACTCGAAACTAGCGACAGACACACTCCATATTTACCCTACACCTACAAGCTGCCGGGAAAAAGGCGGTGGTGTAAGGTACTATATTCTTTTTGGTGGGAAATACGTTCAACTGACGAGATGCTCATGTTGTATGGAGGCTAGTTTAAAAAGTGTATTACCTGTAAGCATAAAGTATCTATCGCTGTTTGACGTTAGATTTCGCTACAGATTCCTGCTCGAAAACCATCCTATAGCCCAGGTAATCAAAGCCAATACACGCTACCACAACTGATGGGAAAAAAAAGTTTGTCATAGTTGTAATTACACTTCGAAACTGTCGTGAAAAAACCAGCACCCATAATGAACGGGTCATGATGCAGCACATGTGCTGGGGGACAATCGTCATCCTAAAAGACTGCAAAGCGCAGAGGGAGTGGGAGTTGAACACGCGTTCTTCTCCATGTATAATCACAAACTGCCAAAAACCAAGGCCTTCGTCTAAAATATAGCGACAGAGTCCCCACAGGCCAGCCCCCCCCCAACCCCCCCCCCCCGGACAGAGAGCAGCTGTGTCCGGCCACTACCACAGCAGACACGTCCCCCCTCCCCCTCGCTCGCAGCAGCCCGCCATTCAGCGATGGAGAACAATTGTATTTGAAGTCAAGGTATCTATAATCAAGCATCTATTAAAAAAAAGCAAAAACACATCTGCGACCATAAACGCTACTGGCCATGAAAATTGCTACACCACGAAGATGACGTGCTACAGACGCGAAATTTAACCGACAGGAAGATGATGTTGTGTATGCAAATGATTAGCTTTTCAGAGCATTCACACAAGGTTGGTGCCGTTGGTGACACCTACAACGTGCTGACATGAGGAAAGTTTCCAACCGATTTCTCATACACAAACAGCAGTTGACCGGCGATGCTGGTGAAACGTTGTTGTGACGCCTCGTGTAAGGAGGATAAATGCGCACCATCACGTTTCCGACTTTGATAAAGGTCGGATCGTAGCCTATTGCGATTCCGGTTTATCGTGTCGCGACATTGCTGTTAGCGTTGGTCGAGATCCAATGACTGTTAGCAGAATATGGAATCAGTGGGTTCAGGAGGCTAATACGGAACGCCGTGCTGGACCCCAACTGCCTCGTATCACTAGCAGGCGAGATGACAGGCATCTTATCCACATGGCTGTAACGGATCGTGCAGTCACCTCTCGATCCCTGAGTCAACAGATGGGGACGTTTGCAAGACAACATCCATCTGCATGATCAGTTCGAAGACGTTCGCAGCAGCATGGACTATCAGCTCGGAGACCATGGCTGGGGTTACCCTTGACGCTGCATCACAGACAGGAGCGCCTGCGATGGTGTACTTATCGACGAACCTGGGTGCACGAATGGCAAAACGTCATTTTTTTGGATGAATCCAGGTTCTGTTTACAGCATCATGATGGTCGCATCCGCGTTTGGCAACATCGCGGTTAACGCAGATTGGAAGCGTTTATTCGTCATCGCCATACTGGCGTATCACCCGGCGTGATGGTATGGGGTGCCATTGGTTACACGTCTCGGTCACCTCTTGTTCGCATTGAAGGCACTTTGAACAGTCGACGTTACATTCAGACGTGTTACGGCCCGTGGCTCTACCCTTCATTCGATACCTGCGAAACCCTACATTTCAGCAGGATAATGCACGACCGCATGTTGCAGGTCCTGTACGGGCCTTTCTGGATACAGAAAATGTTCGACTGCTGCAGTGGCTAGGACATTCTCCAGATCTCTCACCAATTGAAAACGTCTGGTCAGTGGTGGCCGAGCAACTTGCTCGTCACAACATGCCAGTCACTACTCTTGATGAACTGTGGTATCGTGTTGAAGCTGCATGGGCAGCTGTACCTGTACATCCAAGCTCTGTTTGACTCAATGCCCAGGCGTATCAAGGTCGTTATTACGGCCGGAGGTGTTTGTTCCGGGTACTGATTTCTCAAGGTCTATGCACCCAAATTGCGTAAAAATGTAATCACATGTCAATTCTAGTATGGAGGGTACTCCGGCTGCAATGTATTGCTCACGGTTTGTCGAACTTCGTGCGCGACTTGCCAGTCACACCTTTATTTACACTGATGGCTCCAAAACTGACGATGGTGTCGGCTGTGCCTTTGTCGTCGGGGCCGGCACCTTTAAATACCGGCTCCTCGACCAGTGTTCCAGCTTTACGGCCGAGCTTTTTGCTCTCCATCAGGCCGTTCAGTATGCCCGCCGCCACCGCCACTCATCGTATGTACTCTGCTCTGATTCACTCAGTGCTCTTCAGAGCCTTGGAGCTCCACATCCGGTCCATCCCTTGGTGCAACGGATGCAGCAGCCCCTCCATTCTTCTGCTGCTGATGGCTCTCCTGTCAGCTTTCTGTGGGTTCCCGATCATGTAGGAGTGCCTGGGAATGAGGCTGCTGATGCTGCAGCCAAGGCTGCAATCCTCCTGCCTCGGCCAGCCTCCCATTGTGTTCCGTCATCTGACATTAGTGGGGTTGTTTGTAGGAAGCTTGTGTCTTTGTGGTGGGATACTTGGTCATCACTTCAAGGAAACAAGCTCCGGGCAGTAAAACCGTTCCCAACTGCTTGGACAACCTCCTCCCGACCATCTCGGCGAGATGAGGTCCTTCTGACCAGGTTGCGGATTGGGCATTGCCGGTTTAGCCACCGCTACCTGCTCTCCGGTGACCCAGCCCCGCAGTGCCCTTGTGGTCATGAATTAACAGTGCGCTATGTTTTATTGTCGTGTCCCCGTTTTAGTCAATCTCGTGTTGTCCTGTCTCTGCCATCTACTTTACAGGATATTTTAGCTGATGACTCTCGAGCAGCTGCTCGTGTTCTTCGTTTCATTACTTTGACTGGCTTGTCCAAAGACATCTAACTCCTTCACTTATTTTATCTGCATCTTTGTAAGAACTTTTTGGTGTCCTGTCCCCCCCCCCCTTGGGTTTTACTAGATTCTATGTGCTCTAACAATTGTGACTGGGCGCTAATGACCCCAGTAGTTGAGCGCCCTTAAACCTCAAACAAACAAACAAAAAGTTCTAGTATAATATGTTTGTCCAATGAATACCCGTTTATCATCTGCATTTCTTCTTGGTGTAGCAATTTTAATGGCCAGTAGTGTAGGTAACGTCCATTTTTCTGTTTTATGAACAAAATCGGTATACTTTTTACGATCGACAGCAGTCGCATCCAATTATTTTGTTACGTCCAGCGAAGTGTACCGCCAGCGATCACAAATGATCAGCAGAGACATGTCGACCCTGCGTAAAATTAGAAGATGCGAGAACTATCGATCACCACAGAATGTCCTCATTATTTCGGAACCGTCATCATAGTAAAGAAAAAGCGAGAATTTAAACTCCAAAGGAAGAAAGTTCTATGTCAACAATTTCTTCCAGCTTTTTGAACAAATTACACGACCTGAGAGCGTCTCTCGCGCTCATGCTCTGCAAATAAACTCTCTTGCTTGTGTGTATTACAAAAAATGCAAACAATGCAGACAATCTTTGACACCATTGGCACACATGTCGGAAGAAAACACATTCACTTAACGTTTGACAACAAGAAACTATAATTCAAGAGAATTTAGCTGTTTTGTACACTGACAGGTTCCCTTTTAACAATGTGATGCTGTATCATACTAGCGTTTATGAAACAAACCGTGAGAGCCTATCTCACCCTGTGTAGGTGGGAGATTGAAATTTCGTTAAAAGATATCGCCGCAACGAAGAACAAAGGAAAACTTGTCAGGCAACATTCCGTGGTGCGCTAGCCATCTCTTCCGCCCGCTAGGCGGCACGTCATTGAAATCAATTTGATAGGCTGATTAATTAAATTGATCATGAGAGTCACTTTGTATGGTGAGTAACCTTTTTTTCAGCAGTCGGATTACACTCGCCAATTAGGACAACTGGGGATCTATGGAGGGAACACGATGTTCTTTTCGATGAACACTGTTGAGAAATGACAGCTGAAGCTAACCACAGAGGGATTCTACACCCCAAACATACATTTCGCGTAAGGACCCGCGCTGTTAGAAAACACGATCATAACGCCGATGCTACCATCACCCTGCATAAAAAGCGGTCTTGAGTCCACATACACACATGGTCGCTGATAGTGTTCAGCTTTCAGGCAGAAATGCTGTCCGAAATGATGTCTGCAGTTTGGAATCAAGTATATTCATTCAACCAAATATTTACACCGGATCCTGTAGAGACGTCATTTAATGATTACAGCCATTGGTGAATCATTTTCGTGCCAATCTCGTATCTTGAAACGAGTAACCGTTTTTTTTTTTTTCGATTCTGTCTGCTAAGGATCCCATGCACCAAGAATTCCAGCGCTATTTTTATACAAACCCACTGCATCTTGTAACTGCTACTAAGTCTCTGTCCCGCCCTTCCTGTAACTCAGCCCATTTGGTCGTCCCAATTTGTCTGACCTGTACGGAAATCGGAGAGCGCTGTATCTAAGACCTTCTGCATCCTGTGCGGAAACAGGACGAGTTGAGTCAATGCAACAGGAGCGTCTTTTGACCACTCGGTGGAAATGGGAACATGGTGTCATAGCTCCACCAACCGTTTCCAGTGTATAAGACCAGTGCCAAACGAAGTTTTTCCCCGCAACACGAGGTAGTAGAAGAGATAGTATGAGAAGTTAGGGTGGTGTTTCTTGTTTGGAAAATAAGGAAGACTACACATCGTAGATGGCATGGAGGAAGGACAAAGATTTTACGACACATCTCCAAACTACATACAGGTCGTCCGAAGGAGATGTGTGTCTCTCAGGGTGCACTCATGTCTATCACCCAAACATATGTGGATATCCTATTAAATATACAGGTATTAGTTCATTAGAGCTGGTTGTTCGTGGTCGAAGACGCTTCCACAGACCGGTGTAAAGTTTCATCACCTGTGCTGTAGGATGACCATATGTCACAGACTATCAATCACACGAGAGGGTTCCTGTACTGCTCCTTCGTAAGCAGTTAAATACATTGTTTTTTTCAGTTGTAACACGCCCAATCAGTGTACACTGCCATACACAATTGTTTCTACCATGACTTAGAGACTCATGTCAGCTGCTGCTAAACCGACATTAACATGTTTCGATCCTCTGGCTCACAGAAAACTGAACATCACATGGCATAAACTATACAGCTACCACACCACAGGCTGGCAGAAATAAAACACAGATGCGATGTTTCACATTGACAAAAAGTGGAAGACATCGTAACATACGGAAGCTGAAAGAGTTTGCAGTATTCCAGAGATATTCTAACAACTATTCGAAGGTGATTACCTGTATAGTTAATCTCATCTTCCCATAGAAAGGGCAGCGTATGTCTCGGTGCTCCGTTTCGAAAAGCATTGTTCCTTCATTTTGCAGTCATGAACATGATTACTGTTCCAGTGTTGACCATCGCCGGAAGATGCTGTTCACAACACGCATGAGGTAGCACAAATAAAGAGGTACTGTTATCTTATTGGTGTAAAAATTTTTTTAAAAAATACATGTGTAGGGCATCGCAACATACGGAAATAGGACGAGTCTGTAGCAATGAGGAACACTTCCAAACAACTGTATTAAGGTGATGACCTCTACATTTAATGCCATACTCCACAGAGACAAGTAGCAGATATCCAGTGTTCCGTCGAAGTTCCCTCCATCTCAACGGAGTGGTGTCAGTAAATCATTGTTGGGGAAATCTTGTGCTCTTGGATGGGTGTGGGGCAGCAGATACAGCCTCGGTTCGCACTGTTCCTACACGAAACGTGGAATGTAGCGGTCTACTTCTGGTCAGCTGCTGGGAACGTTGGTCAAAGACAATGCGAGCAGATCTTTTGGTCTCTAACTTTATCCTAAAAATACGAGAATGCCTTGTGACTCCCGTCCACATAGAGAAAAATCGCCAGTTACGCACTATGATCGAAGTGCTAGAGATATGTAGGTCACTGTGTGGTATACTTTGGTATATACGTTCGAGAATTAACAATGGATGGACATACTGCACAGTCATCTGCTTACATTAGCGATGGTACACGCGAAGTGGTGGAGGGGCTTTTTAGCGATGATACAGAAATTGGTAAGCATGCTGCCGCGTCATTGGTCGGTGTTGAAATTACGATAAAATTGCTAAAATTGATTGCACTATCAACTATGATGCTTATTATTACAGTACATCGACGGTGTCTTTTCCATCCCAACAGCCCAGGTACGCTGTTGATTACCACATAATGTGATTTACATTGTGCAATGTCTAGTTTCCTGGGGGAGTCAATGGACCAAACGTGTTAATGTCAGTTTACAATCTGACACAGATGTCGAAGTCGTGGCGGAAAAAAAAGTATGTATATGCTCTATGCCGGAACATAGACGGTATTCGTTTTCGATATATCAGAAGCGAGAGATGCGGTAAAAATCTATTGGATTAAATCAATGGCGCTTTTATAGTTCGTAATTTTCCACTGCTGGATGGTACAGAATAACGATTATAGAATATTTGGGTGATAGACATGAATGGATCCTGAGGATCGCAGATCTGCTTCGATGTTGAGTCTTGTAAGTAGGCTGTTTAGGTTTTTATGTTGCTAACACCACGTAGCGTTCTCTGCTGTGTGAAGTCTGTGGCTGGTTTGCATTGTTGGAATATTTGATATTGTAGTGTTGGGCAGTTGGCTGTTAACAGCGCATAGCGTTGCGCAGCAGTGTTGCCAATTTAGCGACTTTGTCGCTAGAAATGGAGACTTTTGCCTTCGTCTTAGCGACAGAAAAAACTTTTTAGCGACAGAAAAAAACTTTTTAGCGACAAAAATTATTTAGCGACTTATCTGGCGACTTTTGGAGTACTGACGACTTTTGAAATACAAATCAAAACTACTCTGGGCCAGTATTTTCATTAACAAAACTAAGATTTTATCTATAGAATGGGTACTACACCGACTTTGTTTTAGATTTACTAAGTTAAATTAAGTTCTTAACAGGTCATGTAGCATTGTACAGCATTTAGTAAACCTTGAAACCTCCCCTTAGAAAAATTTATGAATTACTGTGCTGATAAACCCCTTACGTTATTTGACTTTAAAACCGCTGAGCAAAACTGAACGTACTCAGACATTTCTCTCTTTACTTATTCTGATCAACACTAAACTGACACACAATATTTTTTGCGCAACGCAGTCTGACTTTCAATAACCCCTACAAAAGAATGGCCCTGACTAACAATAACCTATACCTGTCATGAATCACTTACCTCACAAAAATCTTCGTTACTCGAACTACTGCAATACAGCGAGCGCCACTACTGCCAGCTAAATAAAAGATTCTAACTACTGAAGGGACTAACTATTGATAGACATAGTTAGCAAATGAAAGATTTTGATAAAGAACAAACAATGTATTTACCTTAATAATGTTCAAAAGTCATAATATATATATATATATATATCAGTTCATGACATCCAGTCTTACAAATTTACTGTCTCTGATGGACACACGTCCAGATCATCCGCTCTCAAAACTCCGCCGTCTCTCTCCCCACATCCACCTCTGCTGGCGGCTCACCTCCAACTGCGCAACGCCACAATAGCGAATATTACTACAATGTCAACCAGCCACAGAGTGCACACAGTACAGCCAGTGATTTTCATACACAGCGCTACGTGGCGTTATCAATATAAAAACCTAAACAGCCTACTTACAACCTGAATGTGGGAATTGCCTACAGAGTAAGAAAACCTTGACTGTAGAACAATTCATTATTCATTACTCACTAGCCTGTTATCGTCGATAGCGTATCGATCTATAATTCAACTTTTGACCTCCCTTTATTTTTTGAATTGACAAACATACGTAATATTAAGTATAATAAAATACATTTCTGTCCAGCAACCTCTAATTTTTCGAAATGTTAACTCGCCGTCAAGTTATTACCACATGCACAGTGGTAACGCAAGAACAATTCGGTGGAGGTATCTCAGACATTATTACGTTTTAAACAGTGAATGATAGGACTGATATCGAGTTACCGAGTGAGTAGACTGTTTCATGACCTCTAGTTCGCCTGAGTTTTAATGTATTTTCCGTGATTATAACTTATGTTGTGGTGGCTTAGATAATGGATTTACCGCAGAAAAAGAAGCTGTACGCTCAAAAATATCGAGATGCGTGGGAAGCAGAACCTGAATTCAATGGGTGGCTGAAACCAGTCGTTGGAGACTTATCCAAGGCAAGATGTCAAGTATGTGCAACAGAGTTACATGCTAATTTGTGTGATATTAGAAACTATTAAGCATAAACAAAAAATTGATTTAAAAAAACACAAACCACCTTACCTGTGAAAATTGTTCCGAAAACTACAGTTAGAATAGCAAGCAAAGCGGAAGGCGCCCTTTCTTTCTTTCTTGCTGAAAATTGTTCTATTTCAGCTGTAGATCATTTAGGAATACTATGCAAGAAGGTGATGAGGGCGCTAAAAACATGCAATTACATCGTTCAAAGTGCACTAACATTATAACTGAAGTTTTGGCTCCATATTTTACACAATCATTGGTTGAAGATATAAGTAACCAAAAATTCTGTGTACTAATAGACGAATCCACAGATGTATCAATATCTAAAACGCTAGGTATTGTTATACGGTACTATAGTGTAAACTTCCAAACCATTAGATCAGCATTTCTCAAACTCGCTGTAGTAGAAACTGTAGAAGCAAGAAATCTGGCTGCTGTTCTTCTGAATTCTTTGAAAGATCTCGAACTTCCAATCGCTAATATGGTAGGAATTGGCACAGATAATGCTTCTGCAATGGTTGGAATAAACAATGGGCTTTTCGAACAACTCAAGAGAGAATACGTTTGAAGCATTTGGTATTGATCTGTTGCATTTGTCACTCTCTTCAGCTTGCAGTTTCGCACGCCTCAGTGAATACCATACCTAGAAACATAGTTTCTTGTACGGGAAACCTACAATTGGTTCTCCATTTCACCCAAAAGACAAGAGGAATATAAAAAGGTGTATGAGACAATAAATTGTGGAAAGCAGCCACTAAAAATTTTGAAGGTCTGTGCAACACGTTGGCTTTCAATTGAACCAGCAATACGAAGAATTCTGGAGCAGTGGGAAGAACTAAAGCTACATTTTTCACTTGCCATTGTTCAAGACAGTTGCTACTCTGCCGATCTTTTGTGCAAGATGTATTGTGACGACTCAAATCATCTTTACATGTTTTACCTTAAACGTGCTTTAAAAGACGTACAAATAGCAATAAAAGCTTTTGAAGGAGAAGACAATGACCCCACTAAATTACTAGATACACTTGTATTTCTCATGCAGTCACTCGGACAAAACATAGTTTATCCAACTGTTGATTTGTTAACACCAGTTCCAAGCGAATGTACGAGGGCCGTTCAGAAAGTAACCTCCGGTTGATTTAAAAAAATACACCAAGTTAAATAAAAATATTTTAATATATACATCTTACAACTACATCTTTGCACTATTTTTCTACATAGTCTCCATAGCGATTGAGGCACTTATCGTATCTCTCCACAAGCTTTGAAATTCCTTCTGCATAAAAATCACCCGCTTGTGCCTGGAGCCAGCCTGTGACCGCATCTTTGAGCTCTTCGACGTCATCAAACCGCTGTGACCCGAGCCATTTCTTCAAATGCATGAAGAGGTGATAATCACTTGGCGCCAGGTCTGGGCTGTAAGGTGGATGATTGATAACGTCCCACTTGAAGGACTCAAGAAGGGCCGTCGTTCTGCGAGCAGAGTGAGGACGGGCGTTATCGTGCAAAAAAACGATACCGGAAGTCAGCATACCACGGCGTTTGTTCTGTATAGCCCGTCGTAACTTTTTTATTGTTTCACAGTACACGTCTTGATTAATGGTCGTACCACGTTCCATGAATTCAACCAACAACACCCCTTTGGCATCCCAAAAGACCGTTGCCATCAGTTTTCTGGCAGAAAAATCTTGCGAGGCTTTTCTTGGTTTGGTAGGCGAATTTGAATGTGCCCACATCTTTGATTGTTCTTTTGTCTCAGGGTTCACGTACTTAATCCAGGTTTCGTCACTGGTCACGATTCTGTTTAACAATGGTTCTCCTTCGTCCTCATAACGTGACAGAAAGTCTAATGCAGAGGCCATTCTTCGAGTTTTGTGGTGGTCGGTAAGAATTTTGGGCACCCATCGTGCACAGAACTTACGGTAACCCAATCTTGCTGTCACTATCTCGTACAAGAGAGTCTTAGAAATCTGTGGAAAACCAGTAGACAACTCCGACATTGAGAAACGTCGATTTTCACGAACTTTTGCATCAACTGTCTGAACGAGTTCGTCAGTCACCAATGATGGTCTACCACTCCTCTCTTCATCATGAACGTTTTCTCGTCCACTTTTAAATAAACGTACCCATTCACGGACAACTCCTTCACTCATAATTCTTGGTCCGTACACGGCACAAAGCTCACGATGAATAGCTGCTGCAGAATATCCTTTGGCTGTAAAAAACCTTATGACAGCACGCACTTCACATTTGGCGGGGTTTTCTATTGCAGCACACATTTCAAACTGCCACAAAAACTAAACTAGCGCAGGTACGACGTTCACTCGACCACAGCTTGATGCCGACTGACGTGTTGAGTGCGTGAACGCACAGATGGCGTCGCTACTCCCCCCACAACCCGCACTGTGACCAATCGGAGGTTACTTTCTGAACCGCCCTCGTATGTACGCAAATCCGAACCTTGGCTTTATGTTTGAACAGAAATTGTCTGAGTCAAGTTTGTCTGAAGAAAATAAAGTTTATTTGAAGAAGAGATGCATTCAGTTTAGTCTGAAACTCATAAAAGAAGTTCAACAAAGATTGCCAGGTAGCGTTACGATCCTGAAAAAAATGTCAATGCTGACTGTTGAAGAAACACTAAAAGTGAATAAAAATAATGCTGTAGCGGATGTAGCCAAAGAATTGGGCTTTAGTGGCGATTTATTAGACGGTATGCTGCAAGAATGGCATAATATCAACTTCGGTGGAATAACACTACTAACACTGTTAGATTTTGGAGTGTATAAAAATGCCGCAGGGAGAATCCTTTTTCTTTGATTTCACAGCTAGCAATGACTGTTCTATGCCTACTGCATAGATTATCGTTAAAGACAATTAATGCTTTGATGATATTGAGAGACCAGCTGAAGAAACAAAATGAAGATTGTACATATTTTGACATACCGTCAGACGTATTGGAGCTTATTGGAACGAACAAAAGTTACTCTTTTGCGACGAAACCAGTCGAACTGCAACATCATCTTTTGAGCGACGTTCAACCCTCTACATCAACTACAGTTCTGTCAGAGCATGAAACAGAAGAGTTATTCGATCTTCTGAGTGACGACGATGAATAGCTCACATACCGGTATGTATATATTTTGTAACCTAATTTGAGTTCTTGCATTCTTTTGTTACAAATATAGTTCTATATTTGACTACTGTGATTGAAACAACTTATGTGTTGCGTCAATTATGATAACATGTTTAATTAAACTTAGCGTATTTTATATGTATGTTGTTGCAAGCGATGCGTCATTTAATTAAGACAATATAGCAATTACGTATGAGACAATTTTTATTAATATTTTATTAATATTTTATTACCCCCCCCCTAACTTATTGCACCATTCACAGCACGAAATTTTCAGTACACCCCTAGTAAAATCAGTTTCAGTGACTTTCTAGCGACTTTTTATATTGAATCTAGCGACTCGGGTTTTTTTAGAGTTGGCAATATTGTTGCGCAGTTGGAGGTGAGCCGCCAGCAGTGGTGGCTGTGGGGAGAGAAATGGCAGAATTTTAAGAGCGGACGATCCGGACGTGTGTCCATCAGAAAGAGTATATTTGTAATACTGGATATCATGAACTGATATATATATATATATATATATATATATATATATATATATATATATATATATATATATATATATGATGACTTTGGAACATTATTAAGGTAAATACATTGCTTGTTCTCTATCAAAATCTTTCATTTGCTGACTATGCCTATCAGTAGTTAGTGCCTTCAGTAGTTTTAGCCGGCAGTAGTGACGCTCGCTGTATTGCAGTAGTTCGAGTAACGAAGATTTTTGTGAGGTAAGTGATTCATGAAAGGTATAGGTTATTGTTAGTCAAGGCCATTCTTTTGTAGAGATTTTTGAAAGTCAGATTGCGTTATGCTAAAAATATTGTCAGTTTTAGTGTTGATCAGAATAGGTAAAGGGAGAAATGTCTGAGTACGTTCAGTTCTGCCCAGCTGTTTGAAAATCAAATAATGTAAGAGGTTTATCAGCACAGTCATTCATAAATTTTTCTAAGGGGACGTTTCAGTCTTACTAATTTTCCCAGCAAGAAACGCCACCATAACTGTTCGTATTGTCGTCGCGTTGCAGGAGTAGGCTTCATTTGACGCTGACCTTACACTCTGTACACGGGTGGCAGAGCTACGACAACAGGTTCCCACTTCCACCGAGTGGTCAAAACAAGCTCCTATAGCATTACCGTAGCTCACTCTGTTTCTAAACAGGTTGCAGAACGTGGTGGATATTGCGCTCTCAACACCTCTGGGTAAAATTGCTATTGATCTCGCTGTGTATTAAAGTACATCGTTCCATATCAATGGAGTCTTTCCAATCCTGACTATTCACTGGGTACCCTGTTCATTACCGGCATAATGATTGACTGACACCGGTCTGTTGAGATGGAGGGAACCTTGACGGAACGCTGGATATCTGCTACTTGTCGTTGTGGAATATGGCATTAAATGTAGAGGTCATCACCTTAATACAGTTGTTTGGAAGTGTTCCTCATTGCTACAGACTCATCCTATTTCCATTTGCTGTGATACCCTACACATGTTTTTAATTTTTTTTTCACCAATAAGGTAACAGTACCTCATTTATTTGTGCTACCTCCTGCGTGTTGTGAACAGCACCTTCTGGCGATGGTCAACACCGGAACAGTAATCATGTACATGACTGCATACATGGAGGAACAATGCTTTTCAAAACGGAGCACTGAGACATCCGCTACGTTTTCGATGGGGAGATGACATTAACTGTACAGGTAATCACCTTCGAATAGTTGTTAGAAGAACTCTGGAATACCACAAACTCTTTCAGTTGCCATATGCTGCGATGTCTTTCACATTTTTGTCAATGAGAAACATCGCATCTGTGTTTTATTTCTGCCAGCCTGTGGTGTGGTGCTGTATAGTTTATGCCATGCGATGTTCGGTTTTCTGAGAGAGCCAGAGGATCGAAACGTGTTAATGTCGACAGCCCGCGCGTCGTTCGTTAAAACGGCCGATAATTCAGGTGACAAACAGAAACGGGTACGTAAGCGATTAAAAAAAGGGCATTCCGTCAGGAAATGGCGGACGAAAGTTGGGCGCAATGTGCACAAAGCGGTAGGGGAGCACCACTGAACAGATGACAATGGCTAAAGAGACAGTGCCCAATACACAACCCAGTGAAAATGATCTCGCGCAAGAGGGCCGAGAGAAGGCCTCCCAAGCTATTGGGAGAGGCTTAATAGCTTGGAAGTTGTTCCCATGAAGGTAGGACCAGTGGTGATGCCAAAGTGATACCACCTGCTGACACACGGCAACACTGAGATCATCTGAGGGAATGTAAGTATTAGTGGGCTGAGATACGAGGATTGCAGCCTTGGCAGCAGCGTCAGCGGCATCGTTTCCTGTCAGACCGACATGACCAGGAACTCTCATAAACATCAGTGGCTCCATCAAGAATAAGCAAGTGACAGCTTCCCTGGACCCGTTGCATTAAGGGATGGACGGTGTGCAGCGCACAGAGGCTTTGAAGGGCACTGAGAGAGTCTGTGCAGATGAGGAAGTTGAAAAGCTTGTGTCGCCGGATGTACTGCATGGCGTGATACAGGGCCAAGAGCTCTGCTGTAAATACTGAACAGTGTTCCGGAAGACGATACAGAAAAACGTTGGCGCCAATGACGAAGGCACACCTGACACCACGGTCAGTCCGAGAGCCATCCAGTGTACACAAAGGTACTATCGCGAAATTCCGTGCGAAGGTCGTGAAACTGAAGGCGATAGGGCCAGGCTGGAGTAGTGTCCCTAGATAGCGAATGAAGTCCGAAGAGAACACGGGCCGGCATACGAAGCCAAGGTGGTGAACGGTTCACACCCACCGGCCAAGTTGCAGGTAGCGTGAAAAGCTGCTGGAGCAAGAGCCGAAAGCGAACTCCAGGAGGTAACAGGGAAGAGGGACGCGCTCCATACTAGCGATCAAAGAAGTCATCGAAGGAGGAGGCCTAGATGGGTGGCCGCGCATGACTGACAAACGGCATGCATATCTGCTGAGGAGGAAGTCGCGGCGGTAGGACAGTGGTAGTTCGGCAGCTTCTGGATACAGACTCTTAACCCGGCTAGTGTAAAAGGCGCCAGTGACCAAATGGATGCCACGATGGTGGATAGTATTGAGACGGCGTAAGAGGGACGGACGTGCAGATGCATAAACGACACGCCCATTGTATGATTTCGAACGGGCGAGGGACAACTACAAACTGAGGAGGGTTCCCAGGAAGTACCATTGAGGATACGTAAGATACTGAGGGATCAAATACAGCGGACTGCCAGGTAAGACACGTGGAAGGACCAAGAGAGTTTCCTATCGAGCACGAGTCCCAGAAATATCGTAATTTCAGCGAACAGAAGAGCAACAGGCCCAGACGCAAAGACTTTGGAAGAAACCAATTGCGCCCCCAAAATTCATAAAAACTGTTTTTTCAGTGGAAAAACGAAAGCCATTGTCGAAGCTCCATGGGTAAAGACGATCGAGGATCGTTGAAGACGCCGCTAAATGAGACAAGTCCATGGAGAACTGCAATAGATAGCAAAATCGTCAACGAAAAGGGAGCCAGAGATGCCCAGCGGGAGACAGGCCATTTTAATGGCGATAGCAAAGAGGACGGCACTCAGGACAGAGCCCTGAGGCACACCGTTTTCCTAGGTAAAGGTGTGCGACAAGGCAGAACCCACACGCACCTTGAAAATTCGGTCTTTTAAAAACGCCTGAAAGAAACGGAGAAGGCACCCACATAAACCCCATGTGTAGAGGGTACAGAGAATACCAGTCCTCCAGCAAAAGTCGTAGGCTTTCTCCAAATCTAAGAACACTGCCGCAGTCTGGGATTTCCGCAGAAAACCATTCATGACATGGGTGGGCAAACTGACAAGATGGTCAACTGCAGAACGCCGCAGTCGAAAGCCACACTGTGCAATGGTTAGTAAATTACGAGACTCGAGCCACCATACTAACCAGGCATGAATCATGTGGTGTCACCGCCAGACACCACACTTGCTAGGTGGTAGCCTTTAAATCGGCCGTGGTCCATTCGTATACGTCGGACCCGCGTGTCGCCACTGTCCGTGATAGCAGACCGAGCGCCACCACACGGCAGGTCTAGAGAGACGTTCTAGCACCCGCCCCAGTTGTACAGCCAACTTAGCCAGAGATGGATCACTGACAACTACGCTCTCATTTGCCGAGACGATAGTTAGCATAGCCTACAGCTACGTAAATTGCTACGACCTAGCAAGGCGCCATAGCATTGGATATTATTTTATATTGTGGTTATAACATGTACCGTCAAGAGAGATGTTCTACAATTGTGGATTAAAGTTAAGTATTACATCAACTACGTACTTTATTTACTACTATTAATTCCCTTAACTGTTCCAGACCTCGCGCCAGCCTGCGTGAGCTTAAGCGCGTGCCTTTCGGCTTCCTCTCATTGTGACTTGGCTGTCTTGCCAAGTCACAACAAATCATACGTTCCATCACCTTGCAAACACTGCTGGTGAGAGAAATGGGGCGGTAGGTAGAGGGAAGGTGTTTGTTACCGGGCTTAGGTATGGGTATGACAGTGGCTTCACGCCAACATCTGGGAAACGTGCCTCCACCCAGATGCGGTTGTGCGTATTAAGCAGGAAGTGCTTGCCTACAAGAGAAAGGTGCTGCAACATCTGAATGTGAACATCGTCTGGCCGTGGAGCGGAGTATGGGTATGAAGTGAAAGCATGATCTTGCTCCCTCGTAGTAAAGGCGGCATTGTAGCACCCAAGATTTGGAAAAGAGAAGGGTATCACCTGAGCCGCCTCCGCTCGTTTCCGATGGAGGAAAACAGGGTGATAGTGGGAAGGGCTCGAAATCTCCGCAAAATGGCGGCTCAAGGTGTTGGAGATAGCAATAGGGTCCATGATGACATCTTCTGCTACTGTCAGGCTGGAAATTGGGGAATAGATCTTGGTCCCAGAGAGCCGTCAGAGGTTGGAACGTTCTATGGCGGTAAGGTTAACATTTGTAGGATGTTCCACCTGGTCAGCACAACTGGGGAAATGTTGTTCGTCGAAGGTCGCCAAGGAGGAGTAAAGCCTCCAGTCGGCCTTAGTAAGCTGCCATTTGTGTGTGCACACAGTTGGGGTAGGAGTCAGCAAACGTATAGTACATGGGAAATGGTAGCTCGAGTCCGTATCAGAGAGAACGGACCGCCCGAGACGATGGGCAAGCTGGGCAGTGCAGAAGGATAGGTCCAAATGGGAATAGGTATGCATGGAGTCTGAAAGGAACTTGGGTGTTCCCATGTTAAGGCAGAAGAAGTTAAGCTGATTAAATAGGTCAGCCAAGAGGGCACCTCTCGGACAGGTTCTGGAAGAACCCCAAAGCAGATGGTGCGCATTAAAGTCACCAAGCAGCAAAAAGGGGTGAGGTAGCTGACCAATAAGCTGGAGAAAGTCTACCCTGGTTGCATTGTACGATGGAGGGATGTAAACGGTACAAAGGGAAAACGTCAAGTGAGGAAGGGAAAGGCGAACTGCAACAGCTCGAAGACAGGTAGTCAGGGGGATGAGTTGACTATGAACGTCATCCCGTCTGAGCAGCATGACTCCCCCATGAGATGGAATGCCGACTTTGGGGGAAGGTCAAACGGATCAGGAAGAAATGCGAGAGAGGACGCGAGGACGCAATTTTGTTTCTCGAAGGCAGAGAACAAGTGGACACTGCGATGCTAAGAGCAGTCGTAAACCCTCTTTGTTGGATCGATAACCTCGAATTTTCCATTGGAGGAGAGTCATGACGAAGAGAAAATGAAGAGGTGTCACCTCGATGGCAACCGAGTACCAGTCTTCGAAGACTCGCTGCTGCACAGCACAGAGGCAGGAGGATCGTGCTCCATAAGGTCTACAGGAGCGTTGCCACTCTTCTGCTGTCAGCCTGCAGAGTTCAGTGAAGCAAAACTGTTGGTAGTGCGCACTGGCAACACGGAGGTCGGCTGGGCGAGGGTATCACGTGGCAACGCCATTGAAGAGGATATTCGAGTCAGTCAAGGAGAAGACCGTTTATCTTTGCTTGATTTCTTCGAGCCTTTCCGGTTAGCAGAGGAAGACTCAGATGTTGGTTGACTGGAGGGATGTGGGAAGTCTTTGAGAGTATTCCTTCTGTCCTTTCCGGCCTGCCAGTTGTGTAGCTGGTGATTCCGCCCCATGAGGTGTAAGTCTGGCGGCGTATTGCACAGCTGAAGGAGGAGACGGGGATGCTACCATGACACTGGCTATTTCACAACCTCAGAGCTGAATTTGAGGTCGCATGGCTGAGTGGCCATATCCTTCATGGAGCGAGAGGTACTAAGACCAGTACTGTAGGAACCAGATGGTAGAATACAGGGTGTCCAACTAGTCGACAACTTGTGAGCGATCGGGTAATGAACTTTTTCCTTCACCCGAATCTCCTGGACAGCCCGCTCATCGAGATACATTGGCCAATCACGGTAGAAGGCGGCATGATCGCCATTGCAGTTGGTGCAGTGGGGAGAAGGAGGCGGACAATCACCCTCGTGAACATCCCTGCCACAGATTACACATTTGGATGAGTGTCGACAGGACTCTCTGGTGTGGTTGTAACGATGACAATGATAGCAGCGCATTGGGTTCGGTGTACATGGTCTGCCTGTGATAACGTCATAACCTGCTTTGATCTTTGATGGAAGAATCACTCTATCAAACGTGAGAAAGAGAGTGCATGTGGGCACTAAGGAAGCATTTACTTTTCACATCATCTGGTGGACGGCAATGACACCCTTATTAGAGAGATACGTTCGGATTTCTGCCTCTGCCAGACCATCGAGCAGCCTAGTGTAAATAACGCCACTGGAAGAATTCAGAGCTCTATGGGTCTCGACATGAACAAGTTAGCCGTGGAGAAGAGAAGCTGGCAGTTGTTGTGCTTGAGAATCAGTAGTAGTCTCCGAAAGCAAAGTACCATTGGGTAAAGGAGATCAGTATTTCAGAGGGCCAGCAACTGTATCAACGCTTTTCTGAATAATAAGTGGATTTACTGTAACAAAGGACTGACTGTCTTCAGTACGGGAAACCACGAGGAACCTTGGTGCAGTTGGGAGAGTCTTTGAATCTTTAGCCTCATTCCGTTTACTTTCCATAGCTGTTGACTGAAGATGATTGGCTCATTGCGAGAAAATCCCCCATGATTGCCAGCATCTCTGATGGCGCGCTCCTTTCAACTGGGGGCCCCCATCAGAAGGGAGCGCACCCGCCTTAGGTGACTGTTCACACCTCAGGTCGTACCTTCCGAACACCTGACAGAGGGACCAATCGGCAACTTGGAAAGGTAGCGGCTCAGGCAATCACACCTCCCTGGGCCTGGCCTCTACTATGGGGTATGTGTGAACCCTACCTGTCGACCTGGGGCTGGAAATTACACGTTACCCAACCATCTGTTAAGCGTCAGACGCATGGGACGGCCTTCAGGAGTTCACAGGGAGGAAGAAGAAGAAAAACAGGAACCTCAAACGCCAAAGCGGATGAAGGATAGGAAAAGGTGAACGAAGGAAGAAAAAAGGATCGAAAAACAGTAGTGAGACTGTTCCGATGTCAGCCACTGAAAATGCGGAACTCATGCCGAAAAACACCTCAATATTACCCAAGGGAGGGGGAAAAGATCAGCAAGAGGATGGACATGCAGCGTGGAAGGGAAAAAAGATGCTGCAAAGCCAAGCATGAACCAGCCAAAGAGCGGCGAGCCCCCTGGAGGATCCTAATACGGTAAGGAACGAAAGGAAGTTTTGGTGATCACGATACACATATTATCTGATCGCACACAATTTACGTATTTAGATACTGTTGCAATGTAAACATCACATTTCCTGACACATTTTAGAATACTATGACATTATAGACGTGGGAAAGTAATTGATTTGAGCCTTACAACATTTTTTCTTGTAGTTAATCTCAACT
The DNA here is from genome assembly GCF_021461385.2 of Schistocerca piceifrons. Taxonomy (NCBI): domain Eukaryota; kingdom Metazoa; phylum Arthropoda; class Insecta; order Orthoptera; family Acrididae; genus Schistocerca; species Schistocerca piceifrons. The sequence continues at coordinate 218,977,151 of NC_060140.1, read as the reverse complement.
AGGTCCTAGATAATCGATGTAAACATCGCAATTTTCAAGATGCCGACTTGTTTTGCAGACATTTTAGGGTAGAGTGATGTCATGGAATAGGAAATAATTGTCAATTAATATAATTAATTATATTTTTCTAGTGTATAGCATGATGCATTATGTTTATCCCTCCTAGAATGGTGCTTGAGAAACAATTTTAATGCGAAAATATTTAATTTGAGGTGTATTGTGATTTACATCAGTAGTAGTCCTAATTAGTTACATTCAGGCTGTCAGTTTGCTTGCGTGCTTGCCTGCTTAGCAAAGTATTTTAGCTAAGGCGTATTTTTCTGCATTCATAAGCCTGGTTAGCTCAGTTTTATGACATCGATTCAACAGGTCCACCTTCTAAAAAGTCAATTGTTATTTGGCATGGAAAACTAGCATTTGAGTACATAGTTTAGAATTTTTAACACTAATTTGGAAATCAACATTCTGATATTTAACCTTTCTTTAGACTGCAGACATATTTTTGCAGACATTTAAGGATATTGTGAGCCTTGTCAAGCATCACTGATGTGGAGAATAGCTGGGAAGACTACTGTGACATTAGAGAAGCATCATGAATGTGAATAATTAATTTACGACTCTGTTGGGTCTTAAACTAAGTTTTGTAAATAGAATGAATCATTATAATTTTTACCAGTGCATTGTTCGTTTTCAACAGTGAGCCATCTTTCGGTGACAATAAGAAACTTATGGTGCAACAATGAATAATATGTTTTCTACAGTGCTGCAATCTGTTGCTGACACTAAGAAACTTGTGGTACAATAATGCAAGTAGGTTTGTTTTCTATAGTGCAGCCATGTGTTGGTGACAGGAGCAACTGGGATTTAAAACAGCAGTTGACAATATTTCACGTTTTTCAGTCTTTGTGAGATAGTATTTACGACAAAACTCATGTTTAACAAATACATATTCCTAATTCATTATTTATATTTTGAAAGCAAATGTTGCTTTTTAATTATCTATAGAGATATATGCTATCTACTCGTTCCAATATTCGTAGTGAGTGGTATGTACCTTCAAATGACTTACCAGTGTGACTGATGAGCCAACCCTTAAACGAATTTTTGAAAGTCAGTAATGCAAAGATAGTCGACCAAATTTATCACATTTCATGAAAACCGTGTTTGACACTTATGACGGCATTATGCATTGCACATATTATTCATATGACATCAACAGACCACAGCTTCTCTACAGTACAGCGGTGGGAAAACTACATTACATGCAACTGGCTGTCGAGCGGAGGGTGGGTGGGGTGGGGGAGGGGGATGCAGGGGCATAGCGTACGTGGGCAGATGTGACTCCCGGAATGACCTTAATGATAAGGTGGCACTTATGCTGATCCCAGCAAAATATAACAAACACAACATCATTCCCGGAATGATGTTGGTAATAAGATAGTGCCGATATTTAGTCTGGCTAGCCCCGGCAGTGACCCACCACTTCCCACATCTGTCATTTATTTCTGGCCAGGCCCTAAAAATATCATAAATTTGGATAAAATCAGTGATGATGAGTAGGTGCGGCCCTCTTGTTAGTGAAGTTTAGGAGAGAAATGCAGTATTGGATATTTGTGTCGTCAAGTTACAAAGGGGTACCTGAGATTGACAGTTATTTGTTCACATTTCTTTTGGCAGTCTAAGTTAGTTTGCTTTGTGTCTCGCTCCCACTGGTTTTTCAAATTTTGACGTACCGACTGTAAGTTGACGACCTTTTCGCAAGGGCGCCAATACCTGTCAGCGCTGCCTCTTAATCAAAGAGAATATGCTGCGCCACCGGTGTGAGTGCTGGGAGGAGCGATAATTCGCCGTCTTGATTGCTCTTTAAACTTCTTCCCAGCATCCACCAACGGGGGCGCAACATGTTCTCTTTGCTTAAGGGGCAGCGCTGATGGCTTCTGGCGGGCGCAGTGGGCGTGGCCTATATTCGGTGTCCCATTTATCTTGACTAACTTCTTTTCCAAAACCAAATTAAAAATTGTATCATGCAAACATTGTTTAGCTACCAGGGGGACATAAACCCGAGTGATTGCCTTTCTTGTAACTTTTCGTGACGAAGATACGAACAGCTGTACATATTTATTAAGTTAATTCGGTAATCCGCTTGCTCTCCTCAATACCTGTTCAACAGCGTACCACAGTGTACCATTCACGTAAACAAGACACTATTGAAAATGTGCTACAAAACTGACTTTTAGTCTTCTGTACTGGCACATAGTGCATGTAACCGGAGTAACGTAATTCGTCCACTTGCTGGAGCTAACATTTAACAGATGCAAACACAAGGAAAATGCTCACCGCTCAATGAGTCAACAGTCTTCAGTTGAAGGTTTATGTGAGTACAATGTACACTAACTTCGAGAAAATAGAAATACTAGCCAACTACGGAGAATGTAAGTTAAACCGTCAACTGAAAATGACAGGAGTGTCTTTTCCTTGTTTCCGTTTTTTACTGGCAACTCCAGCAAGTTAACGAGTTACGTTACCCCAGATATCTGCATTGCGTCCAAGTGCATGTGAGTAGACGTCAATTTTGTGTCAGCCGAATGCATCGTCCTGCAAAGAAATAAGGGGTAGTCAAATGAAAATGAGACATATGGAAAAACAGTAAGTAAACTGGTTATTGTCTCAAAAAGTAATCACCGTAATTGTCAATACACTTATCCCACGGGACCGATGGCCCTTGTAGTCCAGTCACTTCAATCCCGCAAACCAACCAACGTATCCCTCTGTGAAACAAGACGGTCTGTGACTTCATGAAAAAGTGTTGGCGGTTGCCTGCGGAGCCTTGATTGTACCAAGTCGAGAACCTCTTCGTCCGGGGCAAATCGACTTCCACGAATGTCATTTTTCAGGACTCTAAAAATGTAGGCGGGCCCACATGTTGCCAAGGTTGTTTCGAGTACGCGCAAAAGTTGCGCTGGCAAACCCTTACACATACTCGAAGCAGTTTCGATCCCTTTCCATCCGATTTCCACATTTTTGGAGTCCTGAAGAAAGACTTCGTGACCATCGATCTGTTTCGGACAAAGAGATTCTCGCCTTGGTACAATCATGGTTCCGTAGGCAACCGCAAACACTTTTTCATGAAGGCACAGACCGTCTTGTCCCACAGTGAGATAAGTGTATTGACATTTATGGTGGTTACTTTTGAAACAATAAACAGTTTGCTTAGTTTTTTGTCGTCTGTCTTGTTTTCATTTGACTGACCTTTATACATGCCTGCCTGATACCTTGGTTTATTATTGTTTCGTCTCTTTTTGAAGTGCCTGTTTGAGTATTTTGATGTCTTCATATACACTTCTGGTTTCGTGCATAAGCTGAATGGGCATTCTCACTTGTCCGTTATTGTCCATAGTCTATTTCTAATGAACAGGTCAAAGGCTTTTTTGAAGTCAATGAAAGTAACATGTGTTTGTAACCTGATTTCTCGTCGTTTCTCTAAAATTCTCTTCATGTTTTGATGTTAAATACATTATCGCTGCACGAGCTTCCTTTCCTAAACTCACTTCGCTCTTCTCCCAAACATGAATCTGTTATCATTTCAAGCAATTCTTTATTATTTTTAAGCAAGCTTTGTAAACTGTGTTTCTGAGACTTACACTCTCTGTCACGTGACTTCTTTGACCCTTTTTGAAAAATAGAAATTACTGCGCAGTTTTCCAGTCATCAGGCATTTTGTAAATTCGACAGCATTCATTAAAACGAATGTATCAGTCTTAGTACGTACAGTGTCCTTTCATGCTTAATAAGTTCAGCATTTATTCCATCTGGGTCACAACGTTTGCGATTTTTAAAACTTTTCAGAAACTGTTAAGCCTCATATGAGGTTAATGAATCAAATGTCTTGCTATAACAGGGTGTTAGGTATTTTGTATTTATTGAGCGGTTTCACTGTACCATAAATTGTTATGATGTTGTATCCACTGTTCTTTATTAATTACAGTATTTAATTTCTTTCACATTTTACATGGAATGTTCTATTTTCCATGTGCATCATATTAAATATTTGTAATTATTTCTCCTTTTCTTATTATCTGCTTAGCATGCTTCCGCTGATGTTCTGTTTCTTGTGTTCTCTCTTGTAGCAGACGTTGATAAGATTTTTTTGTTTTTGGTTCACAGAATCCTCGATATATAATCTTTTGTATTGCTCCACTCAGCCTCTACATCATCTGCAGTTGGAATTTGTACCAGGTATTCTTGTAGTCTCGTTTGGTACAGTTTCTTGAAACTCTCTTCCTGTAATAAATATACCCTGGATACTTCTGAAAAAGCTGATTTTTCTTTTAACAAATTTATTACCTCTTGCTATTAAATTTATTGTTCCAACTAAGATGAAGTAGTCTGAACATGCAGGGCGTATCATAATTAATAGCGTAAACACATACAGTTGAAAGTACACGACACTAGAAGCCTTAAGTTATGTACTTTAGAACCTATGTTTGAGGGACAACTTTTTTCTTCTGTTGGCCCTTACTACTCCTCTCAAACAATGGAGAGCAGAGACCGTGCAGCAGAAGATATTTGTTTCGCAGTATCGAAGATGAAGAAGTGCTCATACCTCTTAAGTTATGCAGTTATGCATGTAAAGTCCACTTTTACTGAGACTTTTTTTTCTTCTTCTAGTATCGTGTGCTTTCCACTGTACGCGTTTACCCCATTAATTATATCACACCCTGTATACCTTTCCCTTTATACGCCTTTGTCTTGTACTTGATTCTTCAATTTTGATTTTACTATAAAATAATCAGTTATTGATTTAAAACCCCGTCAAGTCCACGTATATTTATGAAAGTATTTTTTTCCTAAAAAATGAATTACATGTTTGCATGATTTCTGTATAGATAAATAAACTTCCACATACACTATGCTTTCAAATTTTTTGCCTGGGACGTATCGTAAGGCGCCTCTACCAGCTAGCTTGTTATTTGGCTGTACTTCTGTGCAGTTCAGCTTAGGGTATGAAGGTAGCAGCCACTTGAAACTAAGCTAACAGGTCAATTTGATTTTAGCATCCGACTGCAAACGCGACGAACGCACGATGAATTGTAACGTTGGGAAAGCCTATACTGCAACATTAGATAATGCAAGTTTCAGTTGTGCACTTGGACTCTTTTCCTTTAGTTTTCTTTGCGTTGATGAATGTGGTTGTCTTTGTCCCTCTGAATCTAAGTAAGAGCAAGATTATGATGTGCGTTTGAAGTATATTCTCGCTAACTTGCGATATATTATAGAAATAGTGGTTGTTCATACAACGAGTATTTGTACATCATCTTCCAACAACCACTGCTTTAGCATCTTGTTTAACTCCCTGTGACTTCTGATCCAGTTATTCCTGAGGTTCTCTTCTTCACCATCAGTTTTCTTGAAAGCTGGCTGCTAACAGCGAGCTCGTCGGCTTCTGGTCATGCAGCCAAATTACAGCAGAGACAATTCAATGATCGGTCCGCTAGTTACTTTTATATTGGGAATCTTATGTCACGTCTGCCATCAAGACTAGTAGTTTTGCTGTGACAGGTCGCGAATAAACTCTCACATACGAACGGTAGTCATATGGTTTTAATTAACACCTCGAAAAAATGGAGTGACGTTGTAAGTTTTCCTACCCCTGTCACATACCTTCAGCTTACAAAAATTTATTATAATTCAAATTGTCGGGATGAATAGGGTAGTACTGACATGAAATATTGCTTTTTCAGACTTATTTTATTACAAATCTCAGACGTGCATTTCCAAAATTAGCATACAGATAAAATTACTAAAAAAACGAACACGAAACAACACTCCATGACAGCCCCCCAGGGGGTCCACAACTCTTTTGTGGACACGTGCGTAGCGAGCATGGGACCCCGAGCTAATGTGGCCCTCCTTCCTTTCCGGGTTGCATACCTTCCCTTCCCTTTCCGCATCCTTCCCCGTCCCCCATCTTCGCCCCCCCCCCTCACCTCTGGCTCTTTCCTTCCCTTTCTCCCCCTCTGGGAGTATAGTTTGTGCCTACGTCCGGAGACGGACGCCCGAAACTGTTCCAATTTCCTTGCTTTCTACACTTGCAAGTCCTCATCCTTCCTCTGTCCTTCTCTTTTCCTTCCCTCTTCTCCTTGCCCTTTTCTCCGCTGCGGCGTTTGAGACCCCTTCTTCTTTCCTTTCCCTTTCTCTTTTTTCCTCCCTGTGCGTGTCTGAAGGCCGACCCACGCACTTCCATGCGTAGCCGGTGACGGGGTAACGCGTAATTCCCCGCCCCGGGTAGACAGGTAGGACACGTACGTACCCCCTGGTAACGGCCAGGCCCAGGGAGGGGTGATTACCCGAGCTGATACCTTCCGCAAGTGCCGATTGGTCCCTCCGTCCGTTTGTCGGGAGGTGTGACCTGAGGTGTGAACAATCACCTAAGGTGGGTGTGCCCTTGGTGAGGGCCCCCACAAGGGTGGAGCACGCCATCGGAGACGCTGGTAATCATGGGGGATTCTTCCGCAATGGTTTCCTCACCTTCCACTATGTCTGCTCACAAACGTAAGTTCACTGAGTCTCAGCCACAGACGGTTCTTCCATCGTTGCCACAGTTCCTTGTTGTTTCTCGGTCTGACGAAGGTCACGACTTCTCCACGGTCAACCCTTTCATTATTCAGAAAGGTGTCGACGCAATTGCAGGTCCTGTAAAGTCTTGTTCCAGATTACGGAATGGCACCCTGTTGTTAGAAACACACAGTGCCCTCCAGGCTCAAAAATTGCTGCGTACTTCTCTGCTCCTCACCTTCCCTGTCCGGGTGGAACCGCACCGTACCTTAAATTCCTCGCATGGAGTCGTCTATACACGCTCACTCGATGGATTGTCTGACGAAGAAATTCAGCACTACCTGTCTGACCAGGGCGTAACGGCTGTTCATCGGGTTATGAAAAGGGTTGACACGAACATCATTCCAACCCGCAGTGTCTTCTTGACATTTGACAAAGTTCAACTCCCATCGAAAATCAAAGCAGGCTATGAGATAATTACCGTTCGCCCTTACGTCCCAAACCCTACGCGTTGCTATCGATGTCAGCGGTTCAATCACACCAGCCAGTCCTGTTCCAATCCGGCCAAATGTGTTACGTGTGGCAAGGATGCCCATGAGGGTGCTTGTCCCCCTCCATCCCCTCGCTGCATCAACTATGGGTGACCACGCTGCTTCCTCTCGAGATTGCCCCGTTTTTAAGGACGAAAAGCTCATCCAGGAAATAAGAGTGAAGGAAAAGGTGTCGACCTTTGCTGCTCGAAAATTATTCGCCAGTCGACAGCCCACCGTGCCTCAGACAGGAAAATACAGCACTGTCCTTGCTTCTCCTCGGCCAACAAAGGAGGCGGCCACGCAGACTTGCGACCTCACCTTTAGTACCACGGTCGTCAGATCGGCCAGCGCAAAGATCGCCCGTTCAACCTCACTACTTTCGCCTGCCCACTCTATGGCTCACCCTTCGTCGGGTTCTGCTAAATCTCGAGCCCAAAAGTCAGACGCCAAGTCTTCGAAAAAAGAGCATACTCGTGAAGAGTTTTTACGTACCGCAACTTCACAACCATCGGTTCCTCCTTCATCTAAACATCATACTTCCAAGAAGGCTACGAAGAAACACAGTTCCTCTCCTTCTCCGCCAAGGCGTGTCCCATCTACAGCACCACCTGGCGGAAATCGCCCTCGGCCGTCTACTGTGTCGCCGAGGCGCACTGCTGGTGGCCGGTCAAGCGGCCGATCGCTGGTGGCAGGAGCTGCTCCTGACCAACCTATGGATCAGGATCTTCTGCCTTCGACTGAATGCCATTCCATGCTGTCGGTTGCAAGCTCTGAGCAGTCGTTGAGTTGACAGCACCCTTGGTCACATTCCTGCATTTTCTGTTCACCTTATGTCCATTATCCACTGGAATATCCGCGGCATTCGAGCCAATCGGGATGAATTGTCGATCCTCTTACGATCCTACTCTCCGGTCATCTTCTGCCTTCAGGAAACAAAGCTGCATCCCCATGACCGCTTTGTTCTCCCTCATTTTCAGTCCGTCTGATATGACCTCCCCTCTGTTGAAGGCACTCCAGCCCATGGAGGACTCATGATTCTTCTCCATGATACTATCCATTATCACCCAATCCCCTTAAACAGTTCCTTCCAAGCTGTCGCCGTCCGTCTTTCCCTTTCTGGATACACGTTCTCTCTTTGTACGGTATACATTCCATCGTCCACACCAATGGCACGAGCTGCTCTCCTTCATCTTCTTGGTCAGCTTCCACCCCCCTATTTGCTGGTTGGGGACTTAAATGCCCACCACCCGTTTTGGGGATCTCCACATCCTTGTCCCCGTGGCTCACTATTGCTAGACGTCTTCCACCAAGCGGATCTAGTTTGCCTCAACACTGGGGTCCCCACATTTTTGTCTGCCTCCACGACAAATTTATCTCATTTGGACCTTGTGGTCGGTACTGTTCCGCTAGCTCGGCGCTTCGAATGGTTCGCCCTTGATGATACACACTCGAGTGACCACTTTCCATGTGTTCTTAGGCTGCAGCCTCAACTGCCATATATGCGCTCGCGACGCTGGAAGTTTGCCCAAGCCGATTGGACACTTTTTTCGTCTCTAGCGACATTCGATGACCGTCGCTTTCCCAGCGTCGACGATGAGGTCACACATATTACCGACGTTATTCTTACAGCTGCGGAACGTTCAATACCACGCACCTCCGACTTGCCCCGGCGCCCCCCAGTTCCTTGGTGGAACGAGGCATGTCGTGACGCAATACGTGAGCGGCGACGTGCTCTTCGCATTTTCCGTCACCATCCAACTTTGGCCAACTGTATCCGATATAAGCAGGTCCGTGCGCGATGCCGTCGCGTCATCCGCGATAGCAAGAAGGCAAGCTGGAAATTCTTTATTAGCTCCTTTAACACCTTCACTCCCTCCTCGGAAGTTTGGAGTCGGCTTCGACGGTTCTCAGGCGCGCCTAGTTTCTCCCCGGTCTCTGGGCTCACTGTCGCTCATGATACATTAGTCGACCCCGTCGCAATTTCTTACTCACTGGGTCAGCACTTTGCTGAGATTTCGAGCTCTTCAAATTACCCGCCAGCGTTTCTGCCGAAGAAACGTGCAGCGGAAGTGCGACATCTTGCTTTCTCCTCTCAAAATCACGAAAGCTACAATACTGTTTTCTCCATGCGGGAACTCCAACATGCCCTCTCTTCTTCTCGCTCCTCCGCCCCAGGACCGGATGGTATCCACGTCCAAATGTTGCTGCATTTATCAACCCATAGTCTGCGTTACCTCCTTCGCCTTTATAATCGAATTTGGACCGACAGTACCTTTCCCAGACGATGGCGGGAAGCTATTGTCGTTCCCGTTCCGAAACCTGGAAAGGACAAACATCTCCCCTCTAGCTATCGCCCCATTTCTCTCACGAGTAGTGTCTGTAAGGTTTTGGAGCGTATGGTGAATTACCGTTTAGCTTGGTGGCTGGAATCCCGCAGTCTTTTAACATCTGCCCAATGCGGATTCCGAAAGCATCGTTCTGCAGTTGACCATCTTGTTGCTCTCTCCACTTACATCATGAACAATTTTCTCCGGAAACGCCAAACGGTAGCAATATTTTTTGATCTGGAGAGAGCATACGATACCTGTTGGAGGACAGGCATCCTCCGCACACTGTTCTCTTGGGGCTTTCGGGGCCGGCTGCCCCTTTTTCTTCGTGAATTTATGGCAGAGCGCACATTGACGGTGCGGGTTTACACTACTCTCTCCCGTACTTTCTCCCAAGAAAACGGGGTACCCCAGGGCTCCGTGCTGAGTGTTGTACTGTTTGCGATCGCCATAAATCCAATTATGGATTGTCTCCTTCCTGATGTCTCGGGCTCCCTCTTTGTGGACGATTTTGCGATCTACTACAGCTCTCAACGGACCAGCCTTCTTGAAAGACGTCTTCAAGGATGTCTCGATCGCCTCCACTCGTGGAGCATCGAAACCGGCTTCCGTTTCTCACCCAGTAAGACCGTTTGTGTTAATTTTTGGCGACGTAAGGAGTTTCTTCCGCCCTCCTTACATCTCGGTCCTGTCAACCTTCCGTTTTCCGACGTCGCTAAATTCTTGGGTCTTATGTTTGACAGAAAACTGTGCTGGTCCTCCCACGTTTCCTATCTTTCGGCTCGCTGTCTGCGTTCCCTTAACACCCTCCGTGTCCTGAATGGTACCTCCTGGGGAGCAGACCGAGTGGTCCTTCTCCGCCTCTATCGTACCTTAGTGCGCTCGAAATTGGATTATGGAAGCATAGTCTACTCCTCTGCTCGGCCGTCTATTCTTCGGCGTCTCGACTCTATCCACCACCGTGGATTACGTTTAGTGTCTGGAGCTTTTTACACCAGCCCTGTGGAAAGCCTTTATGCTGAGACTGCTGAACCTCCGCTGTCCAATCGGCGGGCAGTCCTTCTGAGTCGTTATGCTAGCCATCTGTCTTCTATGCCTGCTAATCCAGCCCATGACCTTTTTTTCGACGCCTCCTTTGATGTAAGGTATGCAGGCCGCTCCTCCTCCCTACTACCCCCGGGAGTTCGCTTCCGTCAACTGCTCCATTCTCTTTCCTTCCGCTTTCCTAAAACCTTCTTGACAACTTGGGGTACAGCACCGTCTTGGCTCCGTCCCCGGATCTACTGGCTCCGTGACCTATGTCAATTCCCCAAGGATGGTACCCCTACACTTGTTTACCGTCGGGCATTTGCTGCTCTATGTGCACAAATGACGGACGCCACATTTATTTACACCGACGGCTCGAAAACATCGTTAGGTGTAGGGAGTGCCTATATTGTTGGCGACACCCCAAATCACTTTCGGCTTCCCGACCGGTGTTCGGTTTATACTGCGGAGCTTTACGCTGTTCTCCAGGCTGTCCACTACATCCGCCGCCATCAGCGGGTACAGTACGTAATCTGCTCAGATTCTCTCAGCTCTCTCCTCAGTCTCCAAGCTCTTTACCCTGTGCACCCTCTGGTCCACCGGATTCAGGACTGTCTGCGCTTGCTCCACCTGGGGGGCGTCTCAGTGGCGTTCCTCTGGCTCCCGGGACACGCTGGTATCTGTGGGAATGGTGTGGCCGATATAGCGGCCAAGGCTGCAGTCTCTCTTCCTCGGCCAGCTATTCAGTCTCTTCCGTTTACCGATCTACGGAGCGGTTTATGTCGCCAAGTTGCTCATTTATGGCATGCACATTGGTCAACACTTCCCCATAATAAATTGCGGGAAGTGAAAGCCCTTCCTTGCGCTTGGACCTCTTCCTCCCGAACGCGTCGTAGGGAGGAGGTAATTTTAGCTAGACTCCGGATGGGGCACTGTCTTTTTAGCCATAGACATCTTTTAAGCGGCGATCCTCCCCCACTCTGTCCCCACTGCTCTCAGCTGTGGACGGTCAGTCACCTTTTAATTGAATGCCCCTATTTTAATCCGTTACACTCCTGTCTACAGCTATCGCCTGATCTATCGTCGATTTTAGCAGATGACACGCGCTCAGCCGACCGCGTTCTCCAGTTTATTAGTCACAGTGAAATGACGTCAGTCATTTGAAGCTATTTTGGGGACAACCAACCCCTTTCTGTTGTGGATTTTTAAGCATTCCTTCTGCTTTTAGTTTCTCAAATTTTATGACTTTGTTCCCATTGCTGCTGGTTTTAAATTTCGGTTTTTTTCCTTTTCCCTAAGTCACGGGCTGGGCGCTAATGACCATAGAAGTTTTGCGCCCTAAAACCACAAAAAAAAAAACTCCATGACAGATGAAGTCGATGGCTGCCAAAGTTATAAATGGGGAAGGGCGTCAAAAGCTAAAACAATTCCTCCGTCAGGGTAATAGCAATAACTTTTTCTGTGAGGTACTGAGTGAGATTTTGAACCGCTAGCTGAACGTCAACATACCATCGGCTGGTTGAAATACAGGGATGCAGGTCAGATGGACTCGCTGCAGTGAAGACTAAGTCCTCAGACAAAGACTACTAAGAGGCCCGGGCCACAAGTGCGCAACTGCAAAGGCTGCGGCTTGCCTACGCTGACGTCGAGATGTGCAGACAATCGCGGCTGGTGTGGCGGAAGACTGTCCTCTGTGGCGGCTCTCCTTCGCCGAATGTACAGCGTATTTCAGCTGAACTGCCCAGACCGTCCTTTACGGTGGATGTCCATCGAATTCCTCAAAGATCTCTCCTCTCCTCTCCTCTCTCCGCGACACCAAATTCTCGTGGAGTCGCCAAAAATTGTCCTCTCCAATGGCCAAGCTCCCCGCGCAAATTGCGCCAGTGGCTCACTTATAATGAAACATCCCCTTTTGTACTATTTATGCATGACTGTGCTTAAACTGACACACAATATTTTTAGCGCAACGCAATCTGACTATCAAAGATCCCTGCTAAAGAATGGCCCTGACTAACATTAAACTATACCTCTCACAAATCACTTACCTCACAAAAATCTTCGCTGCTCAAGCTACTGCAATACAGCGAGCGCCACTACTGCCAGCTAAATAAAAGATTCAAACTATGGAAGGCACTAACTACTGATAGGGATAGTTAGCAAAATGAAAGATATTAATAGAGAACAAACAATGTATTTACCTTGATATCATCATATACAAATATAGCAGTTCATGACAAATTTCAAAAATCCGCCATCTCTCTCCCCACATCCACCACTGCTGGCGGCTCACCTCCAACTGCGCAACGCTACGCGCTGTTCACAGCCAGCTGCCTAACACTACAATGGCGAGTATTACAACAATGCAAAGCAGCCACAGACTGCACACAGCACAGCCAGTGATTTTCATATTGAGCGCTACGTAACGTTGCCAATAAGAAAACATAAACAGCCTACTTACATAGTGAAAACATAAACAGCCTACTTACATAGAGAAAACATAAACAGCCTACTTACATAGCCCCCATGCTCCCCACAAAAAATTTTACAAATTGGGTTGGGCAGTGGCCAATACAGATTTGAAAAAATTTTACATAATTACAATAACAAAGAAATCAAATGCACACACTTATTGATACAATGTTGGTCAAAAGCTAAAAATTTCTCACAGTCCATAAAGACAGTCCTAATCGTACATAACAGGAGAATAGCAGTGTTTTTCTCAAAGTCTGAGCAGTAAAAGAAAATGCACACGGAAGTAGTGGATTTCCATGCAGTCTTGAAGAAGTAGTGTTGTCCTTCCAACGGAAAGACAGTGCTGACTCGACATGCAGACAGGTAATTGGCCACAACAGAGTAAACCCACAGCAGAGTCAGTCGACATTTTGAAGAATATTGGTAGTTAGGTCATCACAGAGCAGACCCACTGTAGTCCTGGTAGAGATTGTGGTATTGGTGGGCCACCAGAGGTGCAGACCCACTGCAGTCCTTGTAGAAATAATGATATTGATGGATCATCAAAGATGTAGACCCACTGTAGTCCTTGTAGAGATAGCCAGCAGCCATCTGTTGTGACTGTGCAGGTGCACAATCACCATTGAAGAGTCTTGCGGACAATGTAGCAAGTCCATAAACCACCACTGGTACACTCACAAAGTTTCTGGAATTGTCCTTAGAACCAGCAATGCTGTTATCCAGTCCCTTGCTGAATCATTAACACACGTGCAAACACTAACAGTCCCTACTTCTCACATATTGTCCACATACTATGACCAACAGAAAAGTGTGCAGTGAAATGAATGCTTACAAGTTACTTAATTTGATTAACTGGCGTCAATTACAATTATATAACATAAGAATACAATTACAAAGATACAAAATACATCATTAAAAACATAACAATATAGATAACATTTGTAGTACAGGCTTTACAAAAGAATAGAAATTGACATATACGTCAGTGTTACAGGAATTATGACATGAGTACATACATAGAAGATCAGAATAACTTGCGAAACATCAACTTCACACATGAGCATTTAAACAGAATGAATAATGTCTAACATCTTTACAAAGTAAATAACATATTATTAATACCAATTATATTTGAGGATAACAGTATTCCTCATCATAGTGAATGTAGCTTAATATTAAAAGAAGAAGAAATTCTATGAAACTACACAGAGACAGGAAGAAAACAAATACACAAGGGTACACAAACATATAGTGGGATAATACAAAAGGAAAGGACAGGGTTTGTTGTACTGCAGTATTTTGCAAACAAAACTTTCTTTACTTCTTGGAGATCTCCCTTCATTCAACATTATTCCCAAAAAGTCCTATCTATACCTGCTTTCTGTATTCTATTCATATTTTTTTCAATATAATTATTTCTCATTGCACAATACTCATTTTGGCCCAAGTCTGTTTCATATAACTTCGCAACGCATTCTTTACCTACTCTCCATAGTCAGTTTCTTATATAGTCTACCCCTCTTAAGCTAACTTAAATCTACTGAGCTCAGATGCTAAACTAAGGGACGAGGCAATGCAGCAGCACATAAAACAATTAATATAAACAGCAATGAAAAAAAAATGGAAAATCGCAAAGCAAGCTACAGTAAATCTAAATTACCAAGCAAATCTACATTTCAACTAATATGAGCCAATGTACAGTAGCAAGAAAAATAAGTCAGTAGTAAAACTAGCTTAACAGAGTAACACAATTTAAAATTCAGTAGCACTATGCCTGGCAAACAGCAGCTTATATCTAAACATGGCATAGCTCAAGCAGAAACAATATTACAGTAAAGATAACAATGCAGATAAGGGAAATGTATAATCACATCTTAATGTCTAAGTAATTAAAGTGGTGCACCACAAGAAGTTATTCTACCAAAAAGTTACCAATTACTTGAAAAGAAAATTATGAATGCAGTTCCTGTGAAGGTAAATGTCATTTTGTGCTCCCTCATTTTTTTTAAAAAAAATTATTATTTACTCGATCTGTAGACAGAAAATATTTATATTAGTACATCTATAAAATTTTATTTTAACCAATGCTGCAGTGCAGCTAGAAACTAGATATCAAATGAAATAAGCAACTATGTACAAAGCAAAGCATAAGAACATCGTTCAATAGTCATGTGGCATTTCATAAGTATTAAAAAAATCTCTCATCTAGGAAGACAGTAGTCATAGTCAGGTGTGTAGACAAACTATTTCTTGTCATTTCATTAGGCATTTCAGTAAATATCAGAAAGTACGATACGTTTCCAAGTAATCAGCGTGTCGGATTTGCGATGCTTTCTCTAAAGGAATGACAATGGCCAGGATAATGGCCTCCCTTTTTTTTCTGTGCTCTGAAAGGCACGCGCTAATGGCTTTTTCTCCAGGCGTCTGACACAGCTGGGTGCCCACGACGCATTACGTGCAGGTGGTCACTTAACTTTCTTACGGAAATATTTACGACAGCAGTTTCCGCTACAGTGGCAGTCTCATATAAAAATATTTCACAGGTCAAGAATTAGCGTTGCAAATCTGTAGAAAGAAAATCCTATAAATATAAGTGTCCAAATAAAATATTCGTCAGCATTGTGATACAGTCACGAATTTACACACATTTCATAACTCTTAAAGTACGATTCTTGGTTTCCAACATCCTGTTTCACAAGTCAAGAGTCCCTACCCACTATTCGTTACTCCTTACCTTATTACACATATATGTATCCATCGACACTCGTCAATATTTCGTCATTATAAATATGAAGCATAATCAAATAACTCATATAGCCTCAGCCTATTAATCATAAACATACCTCAGCAGCATAATACACATCGTCGTCGTAAAAATAACATCATAACACCTCCGTCAAATCTCAAAATCGTCGTAGCTTCCTCCAATAATTAAAAAAATTCTCTGCTCATGTCAAAAGTGTCATCTGCCTCAAACGTACTTTAAAAATCATGAATCTATACCAAATACATCATTCAAAGCTCTCATAGTATCACAATGGTTCCGAAAAAATATGAAGAGTTCACACAGTACAGACAAAATACAATTTCGTAAGTGTGAAGTAATCCAACTCTGTAATTGCGTAAACATATGTCACTGATGTAATAAAAAAAGTTTATCTCTCAGTTACATGATCAGATAGCTGTGTAATTTGTGTGTTAGAGAAATATGGTACCGATGTGTAAAGTTGTATAAGCAAATACCATATTAGCTAGGGTTCCTTGTGGTTGCCACACACATGGTACACAAAGTAGGCATATACCCCCCTGAGGATTAATGTAATTATACCCTCAGGTGCTACAGATTATTGCAATGGAATGAAATGTATCACGGAAAAACTTTGTATCATTGTGTTTCAAATATCTTTGAAAATAAATGTTTTTAGTACAAAATTGATCACTCAAATACGTGTCCTGTAGCGCTAAATGTGCGTCTTGTTGCAACATAATCTCTGTGGAAGTGTCGTAGTTATCGTCCTCCGAAAGCTAAGTTCTGCAGAAGTCAATGTACTGACCTCATGATAAACAAAGTGAAATGCTTTGCGTATAGATATCATACTTATTACGCTTATTGCCGTGATGAAGAAAGTACTGTGCTGTAACGTATTGTTGTGCTACAGAAAAGGCTGTCTCCTTGTAGCTATACCATAAAAGTTACTACTAAAACATGTTTTACTTTCCAGAATAATACAGAAAAACTGTGCAGATATAAAACAGATACACCGCAAAAGCAACATTGTAAATTGTCACTCATTAGTAGCGTCGTGATAAAAATCGTGCAGCTGTCACATAAACTAACCTCTGTGTCATCTGGTATCTCTCAGAAAGCACTTTAAATTCAGAATGTATTTTCAAATAAACCAAAATGTTGCATTAAAATCTCATTAGCAGTACTGGTAAATGCTCTAAGTATGTGAGCCTTATAGTCGTTACGTAATCGTGCAACAAACAAGCAAGAATGTACACACACAATAACACTGTGACGTCTGTTCACTATAACAATGCATTCGTCATTTCTGTTTAAATAAGTTCTCTTGGTTCTTGATTGGATATTTAACTTCAAACATTGTTGTATGTTAACAGATTCTAAGTCTGACAAAGCATATTAGTAATGTGAAGCGAAAAATTTTATGACAAAGACAAAGTTAAAAAGCAGATTATCTTTCAATAAATGGTTTTACATGTGAAACCTGGTGTAAACCTTTACTCTTCATAGTACTCAGAGTTTGAACTTGAATGCAATTGTCATGCGGTATACATCGGCAAAGAATACTGGAATTTTTCTCAAGGTTAGCGTGTATGTTATTTTTCTCTGAGCCAGCCGGCGCACGTGGGTGCCTGCGGCGCGAGTCATTGTCTGTCTCTTTGTTGGCGCGCGTTGTTATTGGGATTAGGAGACCTACCTTCTACAAATTCGCCTTGCCGAGAGGGCCCAGCTCTGTTAGAATCCCGCCAGTTCTGATGAAATTCACGTCTGTCGTTTTGTCGGTAGTTTACATAGTTTCTTGTTTGTCGGTCATGTGGTGGAGAATTTCTCCCTGAATCGTAACTCTGCGCCGAACTGTTGCGTCTGAAGTTATTCTGCCTCCCTTGATAATACTTGTTTTGGTTCCCATATTGTCTGTTTCTCTGATTGTCTCTGTGATAGTCATTACTACGGAAATGCGATCTTTCTCTGTAACTATTATTACTCTGCCAACGGTTGTCGTACGGGTGGTGTCTATTTTGGTCACGATTTGCGTTGTAAGAATAGCCTTGTCGCGTCCAGTTATTATTTCTTTCATCGCGGAATTGCGACTGATGTGATCTGTAATTGTTGTGTTCCTGCGTTCTGCGATTGTCAGTGTCACTTTCCAGTTCTTGTAACAGTCCCTGAAAAGCTTCAATGTCGTCTTTGCAACGTCCTGCCAAAATAATATGTCGTAAATGTTCAGGTAATTTGATTAGGCAAATGCGGATGAGTTCTGAGGGGCTGTATGGGTTTGACAGGTACTGATTCTTGTGCAACATGTCTTCAAAATATTTCACAAGACTGGAGAATTCAGATTGTTCGAAATGTTTCATCATTATGATACCATGTTTTACGCGGTCTTGTGTGGCTTGAGACCAATATGCTGAGAGGAAGGCATGGTAAAATTCGCCTTCACTGTGGCAATCGTGAATGACCGATCGCATTCTTACAGCTGGTTCATTCTCTAAGTAGCCACACATAAATTCTAATCTGTGTTCCAACGACCAGTTAGGAGGAAAACAATGAGAGAATTGATGGAGCCATGCTTGTGGATGAATGTCGTTGCCGGAATTCTTAAATGTTTTGAATTTACGTGTAGTAATGAACAGCTTATAGTCAAAATCATCATGTCGGCGAGTCGCATATCGGTCATTGTTAGGTTGTGTCGGCCGTTCCATCTCAAAATTCGGTGCACATTGCCAATTTCTTTCATAACTTCCGAAATGCCCTGTGTTATTATTTTGCGGCTTTTCCGTATTTCTAAGTCCCTCTTCCCGTGTTGGAGCGCGAGTGTCCTCTGAAATACGTAATTCTTGTATTACCTGTGTCAGCTGATCTTGTACTTCCCGGATTTCTCTTTGGTGTTGCGTATCAATTTGATTCAGATTTTGTTTCAGTTTCCTAATTTGTTCGCTCTGTTCTGTGTCATTAAAGACTACCGGTTTTGCGTCATTCAGATTATCATCTACCTTCGTAGATAAATTATTTAGCTGATCCGAAAGTTGAACTACTTTCTCTGATAATGAACACATTTCCTCAGTGTGTTTTTCTGAACCAAGTTTCAGAGTGTCCATTTGTGTTGAAATCGAATCTACTGTGTCCTTTAAGTTATCCTGAGTTTTTGCAAGTTGCGTAACCGAATCGGTAGATGCAACTGAGTCAAATTTAGCTTGCAAGGTCTCATGATTTTCATGAACAATGGTTTGCAGTTCTTTTATGGCTGCTTCGTGATTCTGTAATGCATTTTCATGCCGCGAAAAAATAGGTTGAAAATGCTCACAAATTTGTGTTTTTACGTCATTACAGACTTTTTGACATTTCGATTCAATGTTATGTAACTCAGTAGTTAAGTCTTCACGTGTTTGTTCAAGAGTTTGTTCCAATGAGTCTAACTTTTTAAGATTTTGTTCCACTGTGTCTAACTTTTTGAGATTTTGTTCCACTGTGTCTAACTTTCGAAGATTTTGTTCCATTGTGTCTAACTTTTGAAGCTTTTGCTGTGTTTGTCCCATTTGCTGTATTAATTGTAATAACAATGCACTGGTGTCTGGAACATGTTCCTCAGTGCTTTTCGGCAGTGAATTTGCACCGGCAACATTCACATTTTGACAAGCAGAAAATGTGTCTTGACTTATTTGAGAAAACGGTGAGGAACCAAAACCTGAATCTACAGTATTTGCGAGATTGTTTCCTGTCATTTCGGATTCCTGAGGCGAGCTGTTGCCGACCGATCGTTCGATAATGCGTCCCTCTTCACTAATTGTTTCACTGTCCACGCCATTGTTTGCCGCCCGCTCCATTTCCCTATGCACAGTTACCAAATTACTACTTTGAATGTCTGTTAATTCATTACTCTGCGGCGCTAACACACTGCTTTCATCTTCACTGTCATTTCTCAGTTTACTTTGGAGCCTAGTATTACGTTTTTCACACGCCATTATTGTCACAATATTTCACACGACAACACAGAAAAGCACAATTTGAAGAGCAAAAATAAGAGAACACATTAACATAACACTGAAAAAATATCTAGTTAATTGCACGCGCTGCTGAGAAATACTTGGTGTAAAACTGCATGCATGCTACAACTGTTTTACTGTACCACAATGAAAGACTGCAACTACAAAGGAAATTCTCTCTATAATTACGCGCTAGCAATAAACAAAATCTACACTAATTGCACAAACTACAAGAAAAAAATCAGAAGATTCCAGTGAGGTATCCTAGGCTAAGGGTCGACATATGAAACATCCCCTTTTGTACTATTTATGCATGACTGTGCTTAAACTGACACACAATATTTTTAGCGCAACGCAATCTGACTATCAAAGATCCCTGCTAAAGAATGGCCCTGACTAACATTAAACTATACCTCTCACAAATCACTTACCTCACAAAAATCTTCGCTGCTCAAGCTACTGCAATACAGCGAGCGCCACTACTGCCAGCTAAATAAAAGATTCAAACTATGGAAGGCACTAACTACTGATAGGGATAGTTAGCAAAATGAAAGATATTAATAGAGAACAAACAATGTATTTACCTTGATATCATCATATACAAATATAGCAGTTCATGACAAATTTCAAAAATCCGCCATCTCTCTCCCCACATCCACCACTGCTGGCGGCTCACCTCCAACTACGCAACGCTACGCGCTGTTCACAGCCAGCTGCCTAACACTACAATGGCGAGTATTACAACAATGCAAAGCAGCCACAGACTGCACACAGCACAGCCAGTGATTTTCATATTGAGCGCTACGTAACGTTGCCAATAAGAAAATTTAAACAGCCTACTTACATAGTGAAAACATAAACAGCCTACTTACATAGAGAAAACATAAACAGCCTACTTACAATAACACTGCGCCAGAACTCCCACCTAGACACGGCACAGCGGCACTCCTCCAATGATCCAATGAGTAAGTTTGCCGCCAAAGTCTATGCTCCCCCCCCCCCCCCCCCACTAAACTTGGCGCTAGAGAAACGCGAACGCGTTCCACACCTGCGGCGGACAATGTCTTCCTGCCCAGAGCAAATCATAGAATTCTGTCAGTCACACACCTGAGGTGGACTATACGCCCCCCAGAAGCAGACTCCTCGCCATTGTCCTGCTGAAGACAAGGCTGCCGTAGCGGGCCGACTTATGGCGATATGCTGCAACCTGCGCTCACACTTTTGTACAAGCCTGGATGCTTTCCTGGAAGAGCCTAAGGCTATTTCTTTCACTTCTTCTGCCCTGTCGATGTCTCGTTGTCGTCCACACCGACACAGAAAAAATCTTGTGCCACTACTACACTCCTGGAAATTGAAATAAGAACACCGTGAATTCATTGTCCCAGGAAGGGGAAACTTTATTGACACATTCCTGGGGTCAGATACATCACATGATCACACTAACAGAACCACAGGCACATAGACACAGGCAACAGAGCATGCACAATGTCGGCACTAGTACAGTGTATATCCACCTTTCGCAGCAATGCAGGCTGCTATTCTCCCATGGAGACGATCGTAGAGATGCTGGATGTAGTCCTGTGGAACGGCTTGCCATGCCATTTCCACCTGGCGCCTCAGTTGGACCAGCGTTCGTGCTGGACGTGCAGACCGTGTGAGACGACGCTTCATCCAATCCCAAACATGCTCAATGGGGGACAGATCCGGAGATCTTGCTGGCCAGGGTAGTTGACTTACACCTTCTAGAGCACGTTGGGTGGCACGGGATACATGCGGACGTGCATTGTCCTGTTGGAACAGCAAGTTCCCTTGCCGATCTAGGAATGGTAGAACGATGGGTTCGATGACGGTTTGGATGTACCGTGCACTATTCAGTGTCCCCTCGACGATCACCAGTGGTGTACGGCCAGTGTAGGAGATCGCTCCCCACACCATGATGCCGGGTGTTGGCCCTGTGTGCCTCGCTCGTATGCAGTCCTAATTGTGGCGCTCATCTGCACGGCGCCAAACACGCATACGACCATCATTGGCACCAAGGCAGAAGCGACTCCCATCGCTGAAGACGACACGTCTCCATTCGTCCCTCCATTCACGCCTGTCGCGACACCACTGGAGGCGGGCTGCACGATGTTGGGGCGTGAGCGGAAGACGGCCTAACGGTGTGCGGGACCGTAGCCCAGCTTCATGGAGACGGTTGCGAATGGTCCTCGCCGATACCCCAGGAGCAACAGTGTCCCTAATTTGCTGGGAAGTGGCGGTGCGGTCCCCTACGGCACTGCGTAGGATCCTACGGTCTTGGCGTGCACCCGTGCGTCGCTGCGGTCCGGTCCCAGGTCGACGGGCACGTGCACCTTCCGCCGACCACTGGCGAAAACATCGATGTACTGTGGAGACCTCACGCCCCACGTGTTGAGCAGTTCGGCGGTACGTCCACCCGGCCTCCCGCATGCCCACTATACGCCCTCGCTCAAAGTCCGTCAACTGCACATACGGTTCACGTCCACGCTGTCGCGGCATGCTACCAGTGTTATAGACTGCGATGGAGCTCCGTATGCCACGGCAAACTGGCTGAAACTGACGGCGGCGGTGCACAAATGCTGCGCAGCTAGCGCCATTCGACGGCCAACACCGCGGTTCCTGGTGTGTCCGCTGTGCCGTGCGTGTGATCATTGCTTGTACAGCCCTCTCGCAGTGTCCGGAGCAAGTATGGTGGGTCTGACACACCGGTGTCAATGTGTTCTTTTTTCCATTTCCAGGAGTGTATTATTGCTAACGACAAACTAACTCTTTCATCTCCTGTCATACATATAATTACTCGTCTTGGTGGCTTGCCACATAGCTGAGATGGCTGCTGTGCCTCTGCAGGGACTACTTAATTAACAAGGGTTAAAGATGGCGTGCCAAAAGGGTCGCCATCATTCAACGTTTTTAATTTTCTCTTTGTTTGCAGGTCATGTTTACATTATCAGTATACTTTGAAATCCCTGTGCCAAAGTACTGTAGTAATTCGCTGCTCATTCACTGTTTCTAGTTTCGGTGGTTGAAATACATTTAACGCGTTAATTCTTACAATGTTACTAAACCACACAATTCGCCGATTCGCAGGAGCCAAAGCGTAATGGCCCAGACCATATCCGTTATGTTTTTGGCTCCTGTGAATTTCCTAATTGCGTTGGTTAGTAATAAACCAACTAATGAAACTGCTAAACATATTTCAAATAGAAATAATCAATGAAGAGTTTTAAAAATAATAATTTTTCTCGCTTTCTACGTAAATGAGTGCCATCTTAGGTCACAACACATCTGAGGTTGTACTGTGAGACCCAAAGGGAAAGCGAATGTCAAGTTAATTGCATAACCACATCCCGAGGATATTTGGTATTATATTTAGTGAGTGGGCTATTAATTAGCAAGTGACAAATTTTCCATAAAGATTTTGTATATGATCCCGAAAAGAGAGAGAGAGTCGGAAATTGTATCACGAGGAAGTATTCTCAGATGACTTTTGTTTTGATGCAACTCCTCTCAGTTTATAACTATTAATTTTCATCAACATGGCCGTGGTCGTAAAATAGGTTCTCTTTTGTGACGGAGGACTTCATGAGCTGGAAGATATCATTCCTGGGAGTTACCTGGTGGTTAGCATCAAACAAGTAGTAGGAATAAAACACACATGTATGAGCTCTCGCAGAACTTGCTTCTAAAAGTGAATTTTTTTCCATTTTCTTACTGGAACCGAGTCCCTAAATATGGCCCAGGAAGATCATTCAGCCCCACTATGTCAGTCTTATAAAGCAGCCATTATACACTGAAGCGCCAAAGAATACAGAGATATGTAAACAGGCAGAATACGACGCTGCGGTCGGCAACGCCTGTATAAGACAACAAGTGCCTGGCGCATTTGTTACATCGGTTACTACTGCTACAATAGCAGGTTATCAAGATGTGAGTTTGAACGTTGTGTTAGAGATGGTGCAAGAGCGATGGGACACAGCATCTCCGAGCTACCGATGA